>NC_140211.1:48100631-48798756 GCF_951802725.1 Rutilus rutilus | reverse complement strand
GATTAGAGTCTTTGAATCTATACTGTTTCAGGTAAAGGACCTTTCTGTGAGATTTGTTACTGACGTTCCGATTATCCCCAGAGATTTAGTCTTACCTTGTGACAAGAGATGGAAATTAGTTTTGGAGGTATGAGCTCTAAAAGCTGCCCGGTAAATCTGGATTTATCTCGAGTGCATGGATATAATATAGACTAGGAGTGGAGAATACTAAGATTTTCCTGATTTTCATTCGTCAGCTTCCTTTACAATTTCTGAAAAGTCTCTTCTCCTTTTTTTTTTAAGTCTAATGTAAATTAACATAGCTATGTAAAATCATAAATTAACTTGAATGTTTCCTGGGTTAAAGGTTAATGCAAAAGCATTTAGCTTACACAATCTACTCCATAATACTTTTTTTTTTTTTTTCATATGAACATTATTTGTTAAAAATAAATTTTCCTTTATGAATTGAAACATTTTCATATAGCTTCGTAATACAAATATCATTAACTTTACAGAACAGAAAACATATTTTATGTATCTTTTATGTTGTTTGGATAGTATTGTTTATAATCTTCTTGTCAGACCATTAGTCAATAAATCATTGGTAAACACAAGATGTTAAAATCACCATGAAATAAAAATTGACAATTCAACCATTGAATTAATTCCACATGGACAAAATGAAGTCCCGCCCTAAAGTCCCCACTGTTTCACTGGAAAATATGTCACAACAGGGTAAAAAAGACTATCACAAATTCCATTTCATGCTGACTTTATGCAGGTCAATGGCTGAATTGACCGTATTTTTATTTTTATTTTTTTTTACCAAAGTCTCCTGGTTGTGCGAACATCTGATTGAATGTGATCATTTTACATTCACTGAAACTACCTGTAAACTGTAATAGCACCATGAATTGTTTTAGTAGCGTGAACTCAATAGATGCAAAAGAGTGGCTTCCTCTCTCTGAAATTGTATCCACTGGTTTTACTATTATATCTATTTGCTATTATTTCTTCACCCCCTCTTCTTTCAAAGAATAGTGCAACGGTGAACACGCCAAGTATAAACGCCACGTTCGTTTCTTTGATAATGCAAGTATGGATATTTATGTAAATAATCTTGTCCCACCGCCAGAAATCGAACTAGTCCATTATTTTAAAACTGTCATTGATTTGCTGCAGTGCATGTCAAAAGTTGTACTATTTTTATCTTGACATGGTGTCTTAAAAATGTCCCCCTATTGCCGTGAGATGCCTTTGGGCAACAAACTTCAATCTTGTGGTGTGTGCTTGGCTTTATATAGCACTATCACACAAGAGACCTGACTTACAAATGATTCCAAACGAATTTGATGCCGGTGTGCTGTTAATCTGATTGTGCACAGCTTTAAAAAGCATCATAAATATGTAGTAGGCCTACAGAGTACAGACTGTTTTTTTAATGAAATATAATGAATCATAAAATATAAGAATATAATATATGTAATATCATTTTATATTCAGCAAACCTTTGCTGCTTACTGATCCTTAAATTACTTTCTCAGTGGATTTTGGAAGAGTGCTTGTGTGTTTCACACTTTTATAAATGTCTATTCTATAAACTTTTTTGTGAGATTGTGAATAAGAGGTTTTTATTTTCATTTCTCCTTCCTGATGCTCAAACAACAGATAATTCATCTCTATCTAACAATCTTCACATATGCTTCCCACACACAATTTAGCTTTAATTAACATAAAAGTGTTGATTGTCACAGAAGAATTGAAAGAAGTCATATATTTTGGCAGTGTAAATCATTTCATTATATAAAAAAGAGCAGCCTTGGGTATTGTACCTTTATTTATTTTATTTGTTTGTTTGTTTGTTTGTTTGTAAAAAAAAAAATTGACACGGAATTGAATTAACACAAGGCTGAGTAAAAGATCCAAACATCAAATGCAGTTGGGAGATGCATAGCCATGTATAATAAATATATGCATTTGGCAGACATTTTTATCTAATGCTTACATTGCATTTAAGGTATACATTTTATTATGATGTGTTTACCTTTCTCATTATGTGTTCCATGCTCAATCCATGACCTTGAAGTTGTTTTTGTTGTTCTCTTCCGGCTTCAAGAACATTAACATATTTGTAGCCCATCTCGCTAACGCAGAGTGAAAACTGTCACACCATGAAATGGTGCAAGG
The DNA here is from genome assembly GCF_951802725.1 of Rutilus rutilus. NCBI lineage: Eukaryota > Metazoa > Chordata > Actinopteri > Cypriniformes > Leuciscidae > Rutilus > Rutilus rutilus. The sequence continues at coordinate 48,796,587 of NC_140211.1, read as the reverse complement.
GAAGGTGTGATGTGTTTGCTAGGGATTTTGTGATCATTTTTAATCTCTCTAATCTCCTTATTAACTATAGTTACCCTGGTGAAAAAAAAAAAGCTAAGTATACTTGCAGCCAGACTAATTATCAGTATACTTCAAGTGTGTTAATGAGTAGTTAACTTGAAGTGTGCTATTTTGAAACAACTAATTTTCTACTAAGTATATTTTAGTAGTAATTAAATTGTAGTAAAGCATAACTTTATGTGTATTTAGTGTACTTTTGTGTACTAAATTGTCAAAATTTTAAGTATACTTAAGCTATACTTTTGTGTTGGGACTAATTACATGCTTGATTAGTGATATTCAAGTGTACTTTATTTGTGTTACAAGTACATTACAAATTCATTATGAGTGCCTTCGAAACATACAAGCAATATACCCAGGTGAAAAAGAAATATATTTAAATTATACTATACTAAGTGTGTATTAAATGTATTATTTTGAAACAACTTCAAGTATATTAAGTGTATTTCAAGATATGCTTAAGATCAATTTTAAGCTATTTGCACTATACTTTAATATATTAAATTGTGCTAAAATGGAACCACTTCAAGTACATTTAGTGCATTTAAGTGTATTTCTTTACAGTTCATTAAAAATATACTTTCATGTTTTAAACTACAGTTATAATATATTTGAAGCTTAATTTTAATGTACTTCAAGAACATTTAAATAGCTTTTCAGCTCATTAAAATGTATTGGTATTACACTAATAGTTTATTATAAAGCTGTTTTATTCAGTATTCAAAACAGTATATTAAAGGAGAACTCCGGTCAATTTTAACATTGAGCTCATTTTTTTGTACATTTGGAGTGCTGTCAATACAGAGAACAACGACAAAAATCGGTGTTGCCTACACCGTGTTATCCTCTTTTTAAAATTTGCACCCTGTTGACTTCAATGGGGCAATGTTTAAACCTGCTTTTAGCCTCTTAATATCCTTGATGTGTCATTACAAGTGCACAGCCAATGTGAGTGATTCCTTCAGAGTGAACACGAGTGAATCTGACTGCAGTAGATGTGAAAGATAAATACCTGTATTTACATCCTGTTTTCGGTCGAAGTCCAAAGTAGTCGATTGTCGAGTTCACGCGCGTGATCATAGGTAACTAAACCTATGGGCGTGAACTCGGCAATCGACTACTTTGGACTTCGACCGAAAACAGGATGTAAATTTTAAAAAGAGGATAACACGGTGTAGGCAGCACCGATTTTTGTCGTTGTTCTCTGTATTGACAGCACTCCAAATGTACAAAAAAATTAGCTCAATGTTAAAATTGACCGGAGTTCTCCTTTAAAAGTGCTAAAATAATTAAATATAAATGTTAAGACATACACAGACTTTGAAATCAAGAAAACTTTAATATAGTATCTGGTTGTGTACATTGCAAAATAAATACATAAGAGTACATTAAAAAAGTATAGCAGCATAGTTCATCTCTTGAACAAAATACATTATAACAAAGATCAGTTAAATGCTATGGCAGAGCTATATTTATAAAATAAATTGTAGAACTTTTCATTTATACCTGTATTACTGAAAAGTACACTATGAATATTACATCACTAAATAAATAAGCATCACAATGCAATTTTCTGAAAAAATAAAAGTCAAGGAAAAACAATGTGCAGAAGTGACTAATGCATTATTTACAAACTTAGGCCTACAAATGGCTGAACCAAAGAAACAGAAGAGTTTGAATGTCACATCTTCAAGTGGACGATCACTTCTTTTGAGTAAGACTCGTTTTCTGCAACTGAGGGCTTGTGGTTCAGACACTGTTGTATTTGAAGACTTTATCACAGGATCTGTGAAAGGGAAGTATAATTTATATAAAATTAACCAATGATTAACATTTTTGTATCCATGTTTGAATATATGTATAATAATTTGCATAGAAATGCATTAGAATTCCGTTGTCTTCTCAGTTTACCTTTAAAAGCTTTGGCTATATCTTCATCAAGCTGGACATGAGTGTCAATTTTTATCCTCTTGTCTGTCGTCACTATACAGCACTCTATGAGTTACATTGAACATGAGATTAGAAGAAGCCCAACACAACTTACAGTGAGCAAAGTTCAATCAAAAAGTCACTGATAGTTATTTGCAGCAATAAAGCAACCTGTGAGTATTAGAGGGTATGCTGTATATTGATAATTGTGGTTTATTTAAACCTAGGGTATTTCCCATGAACGTGTCTATTGTGGTCATGCTAACATGCACTCTCTTCACCTCTGTTGCAAAGAGGAAATTAGAAGTTGTGCAAAATATTGTATGCCAGGACAACTAAGACAAGTGACTTGCAGCTTTAAATAATTAAAATTAATAATTAAGCCTGTTACTCCAAGGAGGAGCATAGGCCACTGACAATATTTCTCCACCTCGTCCTGTTGTGTGTCAGCTTCTCCAGATCTTGCCATCTGTAGCCAGCTCTTTCCATCTCGGCTGTGACACTCCTCCTCCAGGTGTTTCTTGGTCTCCCTCTACCATGTTTGCCCTGTGGGTTCCACTGCAGGGCTTGTCGTGTGATGGAATTCTTCGGTTTCCGCAGTGTGTGCCCAATCCATCCCCATTTTCGTTTCTTTATTTCCACTTCTATTGCCGGCTGCTTTGCTCTTCCCCACAGCTCTTCGTTCTTTATTTTATCAGGCCATCTGATGTTAAGAATACATCTGAGGTAGTGGTTGGTGAAGACTTGTACTGTAGCTTATTCAGGAGGTTCTTTGTTGTTTTCCACGTCTCAGATCCGTAGAGGAGTATGGTTTTTATGCTTGAGATGAATAGCCGTATTTTGGTCTTGAGTGTGATGTTTTGTGCTCTCCATATGGTCCCCATCATGCCAAATGCATCTCTTGCCTTGCCTATTCTCCTCTTAACATCTCCTTCTGATCCGCCATCACTCGCTACCTCACTTCCCAGGTAAATGAAGGAGTTCTCTAGTGGTTGGTGGTTAACCATCAAGCTGGCCAGCGTCTTTGTATTGGCCTTGAGCACTTTGGTCTTCTGTATGCAAATATTGAGTCCTGTCTCGGCTGCTTCTGTTCTACCTCTCTCAATTTCTCTTGCATTTGTTGGTGATTTTGGAACAGTAATGCGATATCATCTGCGAAGTCTAGGTCGTCCAGTTGTGTGAACAGAGTCTACTGGATCCCATTGTGCCTGTTGTCCGTGGCTTGCCGATTGATCCAGTCGACCGCTAAGAGGAAAAGAAGTGGGGAGAGTAAGCAGCCTTGCCTTACTCCTGTTGTGATGTGAACAGCCTCTGTCAGCTGGCCTTCATGTATGATTCTACATTGCATTCCCGAATAGGTGTTCTTGATTAGTGCTGCACGATTAATCGTATCGCAATCGCAATCGCGATGTCAAGCCTACACGATTATATGACGCAAAATGCTGCGATTTTATATTAAATAAACAAATTAGCGCTGTTAACGCAATTAACGCAGCATCTGTTCATTTTTGGCATCCTTTGGCTAGTGTTACATGATCCCGCTCTTATTCATGCAAATGCTTTTAAACCATTCATGCGCGATAAGACAAAAAAGAACGCGCTGTCAGTGAATGTCCTCCTGACACACACACACACACACGACCCACAGATAGACGCGCGCCAGTATCAAGTTCTCTTTCGCGGTAGAACGACCAACATACGTACGCAATGCCAAAATGAACGCGCTGCCTGTGAATGTCCTGACTGTGACACACAGAAAGACTCGCGCTAATATCGTGCGTGCGCACAAAACAGCATGCCAGAATACAGTTCTCTTTCGAGCTTGAACGAACAATAACACACACAATTATGCCAAAATGTCTTTTTGTCGAGTATCTTCATAACATAAGAGTAGTCTTATGATGAACTTGAAGAGTTGTGACTCGTGAGAGAATGAGGTATGTGAGATCCGCGTCTCTGACAGCAGCAGCTGGTCTTAAAGGGACAGTACACAGTAGCCACTAATTATATCTGTCGCTAAAGTTAATCAAAGAACAAAGGGAACAGAGAAAAACACTCACTGCTCTTGACTAAAGAACTTTTTTCTTTAGGCAGATTATCACTAATCTGTGTGTGCATTTATTTTCCTTGAGAACCAAGCAAGTTGACTCATGAAACCATTTGTTTATTATATCGCATATCGCAATCACAATTGCAATATTGACCTCTATTATCGCAATATGACATTTTCCCCAAATCGTGCAGCCCTATTCTTGATGATGTTGGTGAACTTCTCTGGTATGCTGTAGTGTCTCATCAGTTGCCAGAGCACTTCCCTATCCAGACTGTTGAATGCTTTCTCGAAGTCCAGAAATACTGTGTAAAGTGGTGACTTAAACTCTTGTGACTGCTCAAGGATGATTCGCAGGGTTGCTATTTGATCGGCACATGATCTATTTTGCCTGAATCCAGCTTGGTTGTCTCTAAGCTCTGCGTCCACTGCTGCCTTGAGACGTTGCAAGATTATCCGGTTTAGGATTTTGCCTGGTACGGATAGAAGCATTATACCCCTGTAGTTGTTGCAGAGGCTTACTGTAGGTTGCCTTTCTTGGGTATTTTTACCAGATGGCCTTCCTTCCATTCCCCAGGCAGGTCTTCTTCCTTCCAGATCCTACCAAACAGGTCATATAGTATTTGTGAGGATGTTTCTACATCTGCTTTAAGAGCTTCTCCTGGTATCTCATCTGGACCTGGTGTCTTGTTGTTCTTGGAGAGCATGATGGATTTTCTAATCTCTGCTTTGGTTGGCCGTCTACAGTCAACTGACTGGGGGACTTCTGCAGGTTGCATGTTTGCTCTTACTGCCGGAGATGGTTGGTTCAGTTGGTGTGAGAAGTGCTCGACCCACCTCTTCATTTGTTCTTCTTGTGTATTCAGTGTCCTTCCTCCCTTATCTTTAACTTGGTGGTTCCCTTTCTGGTATTTTTTGGTCAGGAGTCGGATGTTGTCGTAGAGAGCTTTGAGGTTCTGCCTTGCAGCTTCCTCCGCTTCTGCTGTAAGCTTGGCTACAAAGTTTCTCTTATCTCTCTTAGCACTCCTTTTTACCTCCCTGTCTGCTGTTTTCTTGGCTGCTCTTGTTTTGCAATTGTTTAATACATCCTTTAGTTTCTTCCTTTCCTCTATTCTGATCAGGGTGTCAGATGAGAGCCATTCCTGGTGTTTTCTTTTCTTGGGCCCAACTGATGCTTCGCTGGCCCCTGTAAATGCTTCCTTTACTTGCTGCCAGTGGTTTTCTATTGTTCTGGGTTCCTCTTCCATTTCTTGTAGTGCTGTAAAGCGGTTTCTAAGTTCTATTTGGAAGTCTGCTTGTTTAATCTTTGATGGTGAATAGTGACACATTGTAGCACTTACCTATGGAGTTACTGTTGTGGTGTTTTTTCAACTTAAGTTTTAAGTTAGCTACCAATAGATGGTGGTCCGTGCCTGCATCAGCACCTCTCTTCACCCGCACATCTTGAAGGCTTTTCATGAATTTCTTGGAAATGCAGAAATGATCTATTTGGTTTTCTGTCCTCATGTCAGGAGATACCCAAGTTACCCGGTGGCATGGTTTGTGGGAGAAGAGGGTTCCACCAATGACCAGATTGTTGTTAGCGCAGTGGTTGGCAAAGAGTTCTCCATTCTCATTCATCACTCCAAGACCATGCTTTCCCATCACTTGTTCAAAGACGGTGTTATCGTTGCCAACCTTTGCATTCAGATCCCTCATTAAAATGGTGAGATCCTTCTCTTTACATTTTCTCCTGGTTTCCTCTAGCTTTTGGTAGAAATCTTCTTTTGCCTTGTGATGATGAACCAGGTCAATGACATCATCACTAGAGTGCCAGCCTAGTGGTATTTTGAATTTACGTGGTGTGCTGATTGCAGGAATAGCTTATGTATTGTATGTTGACAATGTATATCTGGATGGACAATACTAACATCAAGTGTTCAATGTGTTAATGTTTTGACTGATAATAGAGAGCCATTGTTTGTTTTAAATTATTTCTTTATTGTGTAAGTTTGCATATTATAGCACATGTTAGATCTTACCTGTTTGAGCCAGAGTTTTGGAGGTAGGCTCTGGTAGTGCGCATAGCCAGAGCGTACCATTTTTCAAGATGGAGAGAGACATGAGTGCTATGAGGTGTTAAATGTTTGAGTTTGTGGTTGTATGTTATGTATGTTTGTATTATGATTATTGCATGTCAGAAATTAGTTCTTGAACATTAGTTATATTATTTAGGTGCGAATGTTTTGCTGTGAAATTCAGTGATGAGTGTTACGGGGAAAGGTTCCACCCTGTGACAATGGTTCGTCCCACTAGTGTTTGGCGGGAAACTTGTAAATTTAAACCATTGTCTGAGCATGTTTGAGGGGGGAATGTTGCATCCTGTGTATACTGTTCAAACACTGGAACATGTCTGAGATGAGACATGCTGATTTTATTGTGGATGTGCCACTAGGCATTGTTTAGTGCCAGGTTTGATGCTCACAGCATTTTTTCTTTTGTTTTTAGCACCAGTATATGGTGCATTAAGTGTAATACATATATATATATATATATATATATATATATATATATATATATATATTGGTACTATGTGGACTGCACCTTGTGAAATGCAGCTTCTAAAATAAACCACAACTGGCATTTTGAAAACCACTCCATTGTACTGAGCCTTCCTAAACTTCTCCCTGGCCTCTCGACAACACTCTACATTAGAGCCCTGCGCGGGACTGTTTTCTTCATCCCGCTCCCGCCTGCGCCCGCCGAATTTCTGACCATTACCGCCCGCTCCCGCAACGTATGTGTTACACTCCCGCCCGCTCCCGCAATATGTATGTCCACTCCCGCCCCGCAGGAAAAAACACGTATTTTTATTGCTATTATTAAAGAGATTCATGGGGTTGTTTGTTTCGTTTCCCTGGCCAGCATGTATTCTGGACAAATACACACAGGACAATGGAGGAAATCGAGTGTATGCTGTTTTTGGATGGTTTTGTTTTTGTTTTTGCTGTTTTTTATTCAGGATACTCTGACCAGGATTGTCTGGCGTGTGCAATGATGACGCAGCAATAGTGATGATTCTCTTTGACCAATCAGCAGTCTGCCGTGTTTTCACGTCTCATTTTAGTATCGCCTCAGCTCGCTCAGAATCTCGCCGGAGGTGGTACGAAAAAAAGTACCTGGAAGCAGATACAGGTACAACTTTTACACAGTGGAAAACCAAACAAAGGCGAGTCGAGCCGAGCCGAGGCGAGCTGGTACTGTGTAGTGGAAAAGCGCCATTATTGACATCTCCATCATGTCACTAGGCTACCTCACGATCCCGCAGTGTTTTTTTTAGCCGCCCATTCCCGCCCGCAGCAAACTTCAAATCGCCCGCTCCCGCGAGATTTGCGTTGGGTCCCGCGGGACCCGGCGGGACTCAATCCCAATGCAGCCCTCTACTCTACATGACATGCCTCCTCCTCTGCTTCATTTGTGGGGGTGTAGCACTGGATGATGTTAACGACGATGCGCTTATGTGAGGTCTTGAACTTGGCCATGATGATCCTTGGGCTCACTGGTTCCCATCCTAGGAGTGTCTTCTGGGCTTCATTTGATAGCATGATTGCTACCCCATCTGAATGAGCCGCATTATCTCCCGTGTGCCCGGAGTATATGATTGATTCTCCTGATGAGAGCCATGTTTGTCCTGCTTCCTTCCACCTGGCTTCGGCAATTCCAAGGATATGGATGCCATATGCCTTCATGTCATTCGCGATGGTTTGCGCTTTTCCTGTAATATGCATTGAGCGCACATTCCATGCTGCAATCTTTGTGATAGCTTTAGGATTAAGAAGTTTCTGCCTTGTGGCTTCCGGTCGGCTTTGACCACAAGGCTTCATCCTCCTTCCAGTTGAAGGCCCTCTTCCTCCCAATTCTAAGGTGTATGATATATCGTTCAGTGTTTCTGTAATCAAAGTTTGACCTTTAGGAGGGGGATTGGCCTACCTAGAGGTTGCTTTTCTGTTGGGGTGTGCTCCCTTAGCCTTCCCCCTCCCGGGCCACAAGGCAGTGGTTGAACCATTCTTAGTCTGTTCCCTCTCCCGAGACCAGTTTGCCAAGGGAGACCCTACCAGGAGCACGAAGCTCCAGACAACATAGCTCTCAGGTTCACCAGGACACACAAACCTCTCCACCACGATAAGGTGATGGTTCTAGAAAAGACTTGCAGCTTAAAAGCTTTAGACACCTAAAATGGACACGTTGCTAACATTTTCCTAACTGTCAATCACCTTTCAATAGGCCTGATTAAAAAATCTCTATAACAGAGGTGATATGAGATTAAACCATACTTACTACTCTCTTCTTCGCTTGTCTCTGCACTCAGATTTCAGTTTTTCTTCTATAGCAGCTGGTCTGAAAAACAACAAATATTAATATAAAAAAAAGAGAGAGATTATATATACATATACACATATAAGGCAGGCAAATTATGATTAATGATTTGTTTTCTTTTTAAGAATGACAGTACGCTGAGTACAGTGTACTTGGTGGGTAATATAATCAAAACCCTTCACAGACTTAGCAGTTTCAAATGTATGCTCTCTTATAAGCATCCCTTTTAACAATTTAATCTTTGTACTTATTTGTAATTTGTAATTTGTAATATATATTAGAAAGTAATCAAAAAGGCAATAAGGTTGTCAAGCTTGAACAAATATAAACACCAATCAACACACACTACCATAATTGGCTAGTCATCTCAAGACAAAGTAACTTTATGTTCATAACATGTTTTTTTCAAACTTTTCAAAGATCATTTACATCATAACAATGAAGCCAAATTGTTCAGGAAATCAGAAATAAATACACAGCTTCATTTTGCAAATAAAAATAATGTTAATATAATGTTGTACATGTTATGATAACTAATTCAGTTTTTTTGCAGATGCATTGGACAATGTTTTATAGTTGTTTTAAGACAGACAAATGTCTCCACATAGATTTTAAACAGATTTATCAAAGACTTTCGACTTTGACTATATACCCAGTGCTGAAGTTGCTAGAAATCAGTGTAAGCATCATGTTACAGTACAGCGGTTAATGTCAGTATTCCACGTGTAAGTCATATTAGCAAATGCATAGCAGACCTATCCACCTAGGAAAAGAACTAAACAGTGAGCTATTTATTTATGCAAACAGCGACTAAAACTTACCAGTAAGTTCTGAGGGCAGTATCTTCAACTCTTCGAGTCTGCTTCGACTTCGACTTGAAAATCTTGGCTCTGATTGGTCAAATTTAATGTAGCTAAACTGAAAAAGACGTGCTGTTACACTTTGTCAAAAATACGACTGGCACAGACAGTAAAATGTAACGTTAATGTAATACAAATCTTAACTAGAATCACAATATAATGTGATTCCAAATGTCACACGCCATGCAAACTTGAAGAAGCTGGGTAAAATTAAAAACAACACTACGGTTTCTATTAAATAGTCCCCAACCCAACAATTTATTTTTGATAAATACATAAATATTTAAAATATATTGCAGTAGGCCTAATTGTTTATAAAGTACATATATTTTAAACGCACTAAAAGCTTTATCATTTTGCGATGTGCTTACACAAAGTACTCATAAAATGTACTTTAAGTAAGAGCAACATAAGTTTGTTTTCTTTAAATACACTAAAACTTCAGTAAAAGTATGCGTGTGTTTAGCATATTTCTTAAATAATATGTAACTAAGCATATATGTATTACCAAAGTACTTATAGTATACTTTTTAGAAATGTATTAAAAGTATGCTTGTGTTTAGCATATTTCTTAAATAATATGTTACTAAGCATATATGTATTACCAAAGTACTTATAGTATACTTTTTAGAAATGTATTAAAAGTATGCTTGTGTTTAGCATATTTCTTAAAAGTGTAACTAAGCATATATTTATTACCAGTGTATACTTATAGTGCACTTTTTAGAAATATGTTAAAAGTATGCTTGTTTTTAATTATTAATAAAATGCAAATAAATACACTTTTAAAAATAAACAGAATTTTCACTTCAAGTATATTTTTCTAAAATATATTTTTAGAAAATATACTAAAGCACAATTATTTTAAAGTGTGTTAAAAGTTGTATTGTGAAAATAGGTAAAAGCATGATGCTAATATACTTTTAATATATTAAAAGATTTTTAATTTTTGTTAGTTTATTTGCAATGTACTATTGAAAAAGGGAATATATTTAAAATACAATAAAGTATACTTTTTTCCCGCTAGGGTAATAAGGAGATTAGAGAGATTAAAAATATAAAGCTTTGATCTATCTCTTCTCATTAATTTGAGAGGACTTGTGGGTGTGGGTGGGCAAACATGTTATGATTAGCCTTCACTTGATGGGAAATTAAGGCCTGTTTAAGTACCAAATTATTTCAGTCAGCAGAATTCTGACTGTAGAACTTCCCATTTTTTATTATCATTAATTTTAAAATATATTCTATCCATCCATCCATCAAGAATATTTTCCATCTTGTATAATTATCAGTCCTCTTACGAGAGGTCTCTCGTACTGCGTAATATCTTACGCTAGGGGAAAATCTCTTTTCCACGAGATATTGAAGCCAAAAATTATCCTTAATTTTGAAATAATGTAAAACGCGTTGCGGCAGCATGCAGACATAAGCAAGACGGCTTGCGCGCCTATTGGCTGCCCTGCGGCAACTGCAGCAGCCTATCGAGGGAGGCCCCTCGTGACGTCAGATCCAATGGGGGCGCTCCGCGCCTACTGCGTCACGTCCCGCCGAAACAGCCGTGGCTTGGGCCTATAAATACAGCTCGACAGGCTGATAGAATCAGATTTTTCATCTCTTCAGCGAAGCTCTCGCATCGCTAGATCCTGAGAGGAAGAATCCACGCCGTTAGAGAAAGCCTTCTGCGGGACGAGCCTTTGCATCTGAAGCCGCTGGCCGACAACTCGCCGCCTTCAGTCGCCGTTCCTGCTACGCTGTCTGGCGTATTATATCCTTTCTCTGCTAGTGTGTGTTCGCCGCTGCGACTCACACTCTCATTCTAAAAGAGCCGAGCGTCTTGGTCTGTGGAGTCTGACAGCTGCTCTATACTGGCGTCGGGCAGTGAGGACTGGTCGAGCTCTGTGGATCTCGCCCCCTCTGCTCGCGAGCCTTCTGGGAAAAGGGCCAGCATTGAAGCAGAGCTGATGCGTCTGCTCATGCAGGCCGTAGCGAGCCTCGGCCTTGAGTGGTCGGCGCCCGTGGAACCTGCGCACAACCGGCTGGATGGATGTTTCCTGCAAGGGGACCGCGTTTCGCCGTCTTCAAGACCCGCGCCTTTTCTTCCTGAGGTTCACGAAGAAGTCGCGAAGTCTTGGAACGCCCCCTTCTCATCCAGAATGCATACCTCTGTCTCAGCAGCATTCTCCGTGGTGGATGGTGCTAAAGACAAAGGATACCATTCTCTTCCTCCTGTGGAAGAAGCTGTAGTGGCCCATCTTTGCCCGCCCTCCGCTGGATGGCGTGCCAAGATAGCGCAACCATCAAAAGCTTGCCGCACGACTTCAGCCATGCACAGTCGCGCTTACACCGCCGCTGGACAGGCTGCATCTGCGTTGCACTCAATGGCCATCCTGCAGATTTTCCTGGCCGACCTTCTCCGTAAGCTGGATGAGGAAGGACCGGGAGCTATCAGCGTGCCGGACTTAAGGAGCGCCACGGACCTAGCTCTTCGCACCACTAAGTCCGCTGCACAGGCCATAGGGCGGAACATGGCCTCTCTCACTATAGCGGAGAGACACTTATGGTTGACGGTCTCTGAGATGTCGGACTCAGAGCGCACCGCGTTCCTCGACGCCCCCATCTCTTCTGCCGGCCTCTTTGGATCGTCCGTCAAAGATTTCACGGATATTTCGCAAAGACGTCACAGGCGATTTTTGAGATTCGCCTTCGAGGGCCAGGCATATCAATACACAGTCCTGACGTTCGGCCTGTCCCTAGCACCCCGTACATTTACAGTGTGCATGGACGCGGCGCTTGCACCCCTGAAACTTCGGGGCATGCGAGTTTTGAACTACTTGGACGATTGGCTGATTCTAGCTCGATCACACTCAGAGCTCATAGAACACAGGACCATATTACTCGAACACCTCGAGAATCTAGGTCTCAAAGTCAATTGGGCGAAGAGTTCACTGTCTCCCAGTCAGAGAATATCTTTTCTGGGCACAGTACTGGAGTCGCTGTCTATGACAGCACAACTATCGCCACAGCGCAGACTGAATATTCAGCGCATGACGAAATCTCTCCGCTGCGGCACTATGGTCCCGCTCAGAAAGTTTCAGAAAATGCTGGGTCTCATGGCCTCAGCATCATCAGTACTCCAGTTGGGTCTGCTTCGCATGCGCCCACTGCAGTTCTGGCTAAAAGTGCGAGTACCGCGTCGAGCGTGGACTTCCGGTCTTTTTCGCCTCAAGGTCGATCAGAAATGCGTCTCAGCTCTGAAATCTTGGAGAGCGACCGACTGGTACCGGTCAGGTGTAAGCCTGGGGACTTCCTCGAGTGTGAAGGTGGTGTCTACGGGCGCCTCCACCTCGGGATGGGGAGCGCTGCTCGAGGACAGACCGTTCTGCGGCCAGTGGTCAGAACGGGAAAAGCTTCTACACATAAACTGCCTGGAGATGATGGCAGTCGACAACGCGCTGAGGCGCTTTTGTCACTCGATAAAAGGACACCACGTCTTGGTCCGTTCAGACAACATGTCGGTGGTGGCCTATATAAATCGCCAAGGAGGTATCAGGTCCCGAAACCTTTACAGGCTGACGGAGCGCCTCCTGTGCCACGTGCCAGGCCACTTGAATATGGGACCAGACAGACTGTCCTGAAACAATGTTCCGGCAGGAGAATGGTCTCTACACCCGCAGACAGTCCAACTGCTGTGGAAGACATTCGGCAGAGCGAAGGTAGACCTGTTTGCGTCTCAGGAAAACGCTCACTGTCCGGAGTTTTTCTCCAAGAGCAGGGATGCGCTGGCCCACGTCTGGCCCCGCTGCCCACTCGTCAGACACTTTTCCCCCCGTCACGCTCCTGCCTCAGGTATTAGAGCGAATCAGGGAAAACGGATGCTCAGTGCTACTTGTGGCTCCGTTCTGGAAGAACCAGGCTTGGTTCCCAGATCTGATGTAGCTGGCAAGCACTGCTCCATGGCCGATACCAGTGAGGAGGGACCTCCTCTATCAGGCCAAGGGCTCGATCTGGCATCCTCGCCCAGAGCTTTGGTCCCTACATGCGTGGGCCATCAACGGGTACCCGCTAACCTCCCGGTGGGAGTGTTAAACACGATCACGCAGGCTAGGGCCCCGTCTACTAAACGACTCTATTCCTCGAAATGGTCTGTGTTCTCTAGTTGGTGCACAGCTCGTGGCATATCACCCCCAGACTGTGGGGTGACGGAGGTTCTCTCCTTCCTGCAAGAGCTACTGGATAAGGGTAGAACCCCATCCACGCTCAAGGTTTACGTGATGGCCATAGCAGCGTTTACTAAACCGACGCTTGGCCAGTCACTTGGAAGGAACGATCTGGTCATCCGCTTCCTTAGAGGAGCTAAGAGGCTGAATCCTCCCAGACCTCCCTGACTCCCCTCCCTGAGACCTTTCTACGGTTTTGGAAGCCATGAAAGGTGCCCCATTCGAGCCAATCCAATCAATAGATATCAAACACTTGTCTTTCAAGACAGTGTTTCTTCTGGCTCTCGCTTCGGTAAAGCGTATAGGGGACTTGCAAGCGCTCTCAATGAGCGCGACGTGTATGGAATTTGGGCCTAATGACTCGAAAGTCATACTCAAACCAAGGCACGGGTACATTCCTAAATCCCTCAACACACCGTTTAGGGCACAGATGATTTCCCTGTCGGCCCTGCCGGTCTCTAATGAGGAAAAGGACGTGAGCTTCCTTTGCCCGGTCAGGGCATTAAGTGCTTATGTGTCTCGCTCGACTGTCTTCAGACAGACGGAGCAGCTCTTTGTTTCGTTCAGCGGACGTTCTAAGGGACTAGCTGCGTCGAAACAGAGTCTATCCAGGTGGATAGTTGATGCTATAGCGTTGGCTTACACTTCTAAGGGTCTGCAGTGCCCGTTAGGTGTCAGAGCGCACTCCACAAGAGGCATGGCCTCGTCGTGGGCTTGGTCTAGTGGGATTGCCTTGCAAGATATCTGTATGGCGGCAGGCTGGGCCTCCCCGTCTACATTTATAAGGTTTTATAACTTAGAGGTTCCTGCCTTGCAGGCTAAGCTGCTTTCGGTCTAATAAATCAGTATTGTCTGCCCCGATGCTATCGGCTCAGAATACTGAAACTGCTTGAGCGCCGCTCGCTGATCGATTAAATAACTCTGTGGGCAGTGTGTAAGACCCATAATATTCATCGGTCCAGGCCGAGTTTTTCGCCCTGACTGTGTGGAACACTATTGATATAATTTGCTCCTTATAGGACGCTACTTATTACGGGAATGATGCTGTTCTAGCCCCTCTTTCCTGGACTCTCTGCGAGTCCCTGGTGATCATGCACTATATGAGCCCCGGGCACCTGCCCTTGGGACTTTGGTGTTGGATCTCAGCACGCATGGCGTTTTACACTGTGTTCCCCTAGTGTAAGATATTACGCAGTACGAGAGACCTCTCGTAAGAGAACGTACTCAGTTACTAACGTAACCTCGGTTCTCTCTAGAAGAGGGAACGAGTACTGCGTATCTTTGCCGTGCCTGCAACACTCTCTGGTTCGCTTCGGCGATGAAAAACCAGATTCTATCAGCCTGTCGAGCTGTATTTATAGGCCCAAGCCACGCCTGTTTTGGCGGGACATGACGCAGTCGGCGCGGAGCGCCCCCATTGGATCTGACGTCACGAGGGGCCTCCCTCGATAGGCTGCTGCTGTTGCCGCAGGGCAGCCAATAGGCACGCGAGCCGTCTTGCTTATGTCTGCATGCTGCCGCAACGCGTTTTACATTATTTCAAAATTAAGGATAAATTTTGGCTTCAATATCTCGCGGAAAAGAGATTTTCCCCTAGCGTAAGATATTACGCAGTACTCGTTCCCTCTTCTAGAGAGAACCGAGGTTACGTTAGTAACCGAGTACGATTTCTATCACAGTTCTGTGGTCACTTTTTTTCAGGTAGGTTTGGTAAATACCTCATACGTTTCTATTAGGGTTACACTGTGACGGCTCAGATTAATTTGAGATGATGTAATCTTTGTTCTTGCAATAACTTGCAGTAACACCAAGTTAAATGTTTCCTTGGAAGTCACAATGTTAAGGAATGTTACATTATAAAGGGGTCATCGCATGCCCATTTTCCACAAGTTGGTATGATTCTTTAGGGTCTTCATGTAAAGTTTGTAACATACTTTGATTAACATTCCTCAATGGTTGTGTAAAACAACACACTTTTTTCCTCCTCAAAAACAGCTCTGTTCACAGCGAGCCGTTTCGGTGCATGTCTCTTTAAATGATAATGAGCAACTGCTCACTCCACCCCTCTCTTCCGTTAGGTGTGTGGACACAAGACACATAGGGTGCTTCTCAATATCCCTCCTCGTTTCCTCGCTCCTCCATCCTATGACCCGGAAACCGATCGAGCTCAGCCATCTTGAAGGACATCTCAATTCTCTAATTGCACCGCGAGGAGGTGAGGATTGAGGAGTGAGGAGGCTTCCAGAGGAGTCATAAGCCACCCAGGATACATGGGTGTACCCTATGCGGAAGAGTTTTATTGGCTAAACTTGACGCACATATCAATTCTCCTCCCCCTTACATCGGTCACAATCATTTTAATTTATACTTTACCTTTGCAGTTTATATAAACCACATATTTCACATATTTCAACAGGGTATCTCGCTTTATTATTACTTATTATACATTTCTTAAATAACCAAACTGAAGTGACGCAATGTATAAAAAAAGCTTTCATTAGATTCCTCCGCCCTTTTCTTTCCTTTCAGCCTTCGCTCGCTTCCTACAGGGGTGGAGCTAAGACATGAGGAAAGGAAGCGAGGAAAGGTAACGAGGATGCACAAGCACCCATAAAGTGCTGCCTTGGCTGACAGTATACAAATGGCTGAGGGCCGAAATATGCTGATACGGGACAGTCCGTCAGTGGTCGTGGGCGGAGCATGAGCAATATGACATCATATTGGTCAGAAAGCCCAAACGGCTTGATTATTGAGAGTGTTTAGGCTTTTTGAGGATTAAAAAAGTTGGTGAATTTTGCATCCAAATAAAAACAACGCCAAGTCAACACACACACACACACACACACACACACACATATATATATATATATATATATATATATATATATACACAACACCTTTTTCACTGCAACTTCAAAGGAAGCAATACAATGTTGTCGAAACTAGCGCTGGGTACCTGAGGTCATTTTGTTAGAATATTTGCTAGCCTGCATAATGATCTCATCGTTAATACTTCTCACCATTTAATCTAAGGGTACGACCGATTGCTTTCCATATATACATTTTTTTTTAACGTGACCTTGAAAAGGGGGTTTGACTTGTCAAACAGTGGTGGATTTTTCGGTACCTCGGCGATCAACTTCTCCACAATGTCAGTCTGCATTTTAAATGCGCGAGCCCTTTAAATTCGAGTGTATTCTGATTGGCTGTCAGTGTTTTATTGTTCAACAGCTGGAAAAAAATATTTCTGAAAGTGATCCCAACGATACCGTTCCTCATATCTTTATCGTTATAGTTGTGATGTGAACTCTGCTATTCTTTAATATGGAGAACGATTTTTAGACCTATATCTTTATCGTTATCTTTGTAGTTATCGCCCTTGGTGTGAACGGGCCTTTAGAGCAGTCTAAGCATAAAGCCTTAGGGAACACCACATGAAATGAGGATTTACTGGATACACAGCTAGTGACATACAGACAAACAGGATCTCAGGTTATTTCAGTTTAGATAGGAGTAGGATTAGGTTGAAGCTTTGGGTAATTTTTGCTTTAATAACAGGTTACTTTCTATAAACTTAAGGGACTAAGGGGTCTTGATTGTGTCACTCCTTGAATGCTAAAAATAACACTTCCTGTCCATATGAACCCAGTGAAAGCTTGACCTTGTAACGTGTGTGTGTGTGTGTGCTCACTGTTGTCTCTGGACTTAATTTCCACACCTCCAGATCACTGTGCTGATATCAGTGCTCATCAGCATTAGAAGAGTGTGTGAATAGTAAATGGAAATGTGAAATAGAGGTGCATTTCAATCTCTCTCTTAAATAAAAATAGGTTATTGCAATCATGCATCCATAAGAAATACATCTGAGATTCTGAGTTTACTTTTCGCGTTTTCCAAGGATAGGGTACAAAATAGAAGTCAATGAAGTTATTTTTTTTAAAGGGCCCCTATTATGGATTTTTGAAAATGACCTTTCATGTAATGTGTAACATAGCTAGTGAATGAAAACATCCTGCAAAGTTTTAAATCTTAAATTGCACAATATATAAAGTTATTGTCTTTCAAAAGTAAGAGTCGACTCTGAGTCAATGAAATTAATTGTTTTTCAAACGAGTCATAAGTCGTTTCGTTGTGACGTCAAGACGAAACATTTGCATATTGCCCGCCCACTTATTGCGTGCGCAGTCACCAGGGAAAACTTGAACCTCAAACCTGAAGCTGATTCCTGTGGATACTGGATAGCATCATGCTGAGAAGACGCTGTGCTCTACAATGTGAAGGTTAGGCCAGTTTTTTTTTCCACTGCCAAAGGACGAGCATGTGAAGAATCAGTGATTAAAATTCATCTTTACCATGATATCACAGCAGTATAATTCTAAACTATAATTCTAAGCTGTATTCCCTTTATTTCACTGACGACTGTTTCTCAAATCTCGGAGTTCAATGCAGGATTCGCAAACCGCTTGCTCTTGAAAGATGGTGTTCAAAATACTTCGTTTTGAGTTTTATTTTGTGTAGGTCTCCTGCTAACTGGCTAACTCACGTTATCACTGTCTTGCTTAAATACTTCTGCTAATCAGTTTGTGGGCCACTATTACCTATAACTGTGTCTATTAATGCAGATTGCCTGTCATTCTCACTACTTTGAGGAAAGATTAAGCATGGAGCAAGATTTGATTTACCAACGTTTATGTTACATCAGTCATTCACATCAGTCATTCACTCTAGAGCTCGGCTAATGTATACATTGCATACATGCACTGTTATTGATGCAGTTTCCACGTGTTCACTGCAATATACTCGACAAAATAATTAGTACAAGTAAAATAATCGGTTTGTTGATGGACATGTAATTGTTAATGCTGATGGTGAGGAATTACAGTTGCAACATCTCATAATGTACCTCAAACTGAGTAGTGTATCACTGAGAAACGTCCTGCTCGAGTTGTCCTTGCGATGGAGGTTCGGGTTGAATAATTAGTTCTTCCAGTGTTTCATCATTGGACTCGCGCTCGCATTGATATGGTAAAATCAACATCATTGTTCGTTACTGTCTTTAGTTTACGGTGTAGGAAGCCTCAGAACAGCTGACGTTGTTATGGCAATGGGCGTTTTTGTTTTCGACGCGCGCGCTGTACAAGGTAAACCAATCACAACAGACTGAGCTGTCTGGCCAATCAGAACAGAGTATCTCGCAGAAAGGTGGGATTTAGAGAGATTGATCCATCTGACGAGTCGTTTGAGAATCATTGAAAATGTGGTGATGTGCAAATGTATATTATGAGGAAATGAAACAGTTTTTTGACCTTTGATGCATGTAAACCTGTTGTTGGAGACTCCAAAACAACATTAGGAAACTTTAAAATAGCATAATAGGGGCTTTAACAAATGGTCAATAAAAGAATATGTTTTCTATACAGAAAATGTTACTTATGACAAATTTATATATTACATATTTTATGTAAAAATAACAGAGTAACAATTTCAATTTTGTTTGTTATTTTCTTAATGCATGTTTAGCAAAATTTCTAAATTTCTCATTCTCTTTCAACAATCTAATCAGTAACTGATGAATACTATCAAGTTTTTTGTTGCTGTTTGATAAGCCATTTCACTGGAAAATCATCACAATATGGATGTCAGTTGTAATTTCTGTTTCATATCAACTTTAATAAATCATCTGTTAATAGGGTTGCATGAAAAATTAGGGAGACTGCTAAATTAATATTTAGTGATTATAATTATTTAATCAAAATTTGTTTTTCAGTATAATAAATAATGTCAGTTCAACAGATGTATTTGTTGGATACAGTCAAGAAGGTCAAGGCCTTTAAGACGTCTTAATAGTTTCTAACAAATCTAATAGTTTTCATTTGTGCCTCTTGTAAGTAATGAGACTTTGTGGAAAGTGCCTTTTACACAACAGTAGTTTCCACTGTCATGCAAAAATGTATAGACAACAAAATGAGTAAACACAATCTAGATCAATAAAACATGTAGATTATACCCCACCATCATATAATGGGTAAGGGTCCTCCTCTCCAGCTGTCAGCCGCTGTGTGTGTGTATAATTACCTGTGTGTATCTATGTAAGCAGATCCCGTTAGTGTATTTGATCCTGAGTGGCAAGGTCACTAGTGATGAGGACTGAAGGTGAGGAGCTGCCAGAGAGATGGAGGCAGAAACCTGAGGCTCAATCGATCTAAACTATTTTAAAAGATTAGAAAATTAGCTAATGTTGAAGGCAGAACAGAGAGACAGGACTTTCCTTACTGAAGCATTATCATCTCTGTGTGTGATGCTTTTGTTTGTGTGCATGCTGCTGTTGTGTAGAATCTGGAGATATACTTGCTGTCAGGCACATACACAGGTAGGGCTCAACCTGTGCAGAGCACATGCCCTTTTTGCCCTTACACTCCGAAGTGCCCTTTTTTTTGGTGGTGGTGGTGTTTTTTTCTTTTCTTCAATAAATCAATGCTATTGGTCACCCTTTACGTCTGTCTGTCTGTTTATACAAATATTTAGCCAATGAAAGTTCTTAAAAAAGAGCTTGTGAAAATCTTGTTCGATCCTCAAACTGTCAGTAAACCTGATAACTCCGCCCCCTCTATCTTGACTGAATGAACTGAAGTTCCGCAGCAGCCGCACAGCAGACATCAGCTGAACGAAGTTTTGCAAGGGTAAACAAAGATCTTCTTGTTTGAACAAGTTTTATAAAATGAGATTTTGGCCAAATGTATTTTACAACAGGAAAAACTGAGCGCCCATATAAGCTACTACAAACTAGTTTGTAACCTGTTGATGAAAATGTAATGTGATGCCGCCGGCGCCGTTTTAATGACGGACAAAATGCACATTTGCACACATTTGCCTCATAACTGCATTTGAGTTTTAATTTTGTAAAAATTTTAACAATATATTGATAAGTAGCCTAATTCAACAACATATAATTAGTTTTTACCATCGGAAAATCATAAGCATGGGTGCGCCCCCACGCTGTTACACAAAGCGACTTGTTTCAAATACCAGTTCAGCATCCTGTGAATTCAAATTTCAACTCGTGAATTAAAAGTGAGCCAATTGTTAAATTCTGAAATTCGCCCAATTCTTGCATGGTAGGGTATTTTACATTAAAGTGTAATAGAGTATAATTTAGTCTTATTCCCTGAATGGATATTGTGTGTGTGTGTGTGTGTGTGTGTGTGTGTGTGTGCGAGCATAGAGTGGTCACAGTGTTCGAGTCTGTAGTACTTTGTAGATTAAAGCAGGTCTGATTGCAATCAGTCACTATGATGAGGCTTGTGAAAGGCTAATTATCATAATGACTAAATTTGCTCTGTCAATGTTCATTCAGCAGCCTGTGCTCATAATCACAACCTTTTCCAATTCTGTTTTGTTGGCCCTAATACCATCTCCAAGTTGACCTTGACACACACACGCGCAAAAACTATAGTACTGTCACTTGATCTCCTTAGTCAAAATGAAGTTGACTCCATTTAATTACTTTGGTGTCAGTGTTGTTTGGCTATTTTTCAAGATATTCTCATTTGGCTGATATCATACAATAGCAGAAGCGACAGTTGTAAGGACAGAAATTAATTTCACAGTCTGGACCAGGATTTAATTTAAAGGATTAGTTGACTTCAAAATGAAAATTCTGTCATCATTTACTCACCCTCAAGTTGTTTCAAACCTGTATAAATGTATTTCTTCTGCTGAACACAAAAGAAGATATTATGAAGAATCTCTGTAACCAAACAGTTGGTGGACCCCATTGTCTTCTATAGTATTTTTTTCCTACTGACATTTAAATGAGGAATATTGTGATGTGTATGTTCCTGGAAGAAAACAAAATCAAGAAGAGTACAATCAAGGCCTTTCAAGGAGGTAAAAACAGTGCTTACTGATATAGGGAATAACTGTTGTGACAGAAGGTCTGCCTCCCCCTTATTATCATCGCCACCCGTCACTTAAATCATTGCCCTCCATCAGCTTCCCGACTGGAGTGGGTGTGAGAGAGAGGAGGGGTGCTGTAACAACCAGGACTGGCGGCGTATGATGAGGCATACCCGAATCGAATGGAGCCTCGTCACCGTTGCTGTTCAATGCCATTCACGACTCTCCTCGAGAGACCAGATTCTTTTCCCTGTGCATGCACACTTGTGTCCTCGCAGGTCCAGGAGGGGCGCAAGGAAGGGATTCCTGCGCTGCCAAGCCGTGAGTCGCCGGACTCGTATTCCCATGCAGGGATGCACGTGTCACCGCAGTCAGGCTGAGATTGGCCGAGCCGCCTTGCCCCCCTCAAGCACCACAGCCATTGGGAAGATGAGCTGCTGGAGATTTGCCTCTATTTGGGTGTGAGCAAAAACGCAAAAGCAAAAAATGTGGATAACGGTCTCTTCAATTGTAAACTATTGTAAATGTCTGCTCTGCTCATCCAGCAGGAGCTGCAGAGTCACACACAGTGCAGCAGGAATCACAGTTCACTGATCACGTGATGAGAGTACGGCGAGATGACTGACAAGACCATGCCAGAGGATTCGTTGCGCAACAGATCCTAAGCGTCTGATAAATATCTTATCTTGTTGAATGCGTGCTCAGCACCGCCTCTCCCAATACAGCGAATTTGAAACAATAGCCTGTCTCCCAATCTCAAACCTATCTTAGGCTGGGCTGTGTAGTTGTAACCACCTCTTAGCTCTGGTCTCTGTTCTGGTCTCTGTTTGCACTTTGAATATTGAGAGTAAAAACTGTTATTTATTTTTGTTACTTATACTGTTTTTTTTTTTATGTTAAATTTGTGGAAAGGAGTTCACACACAGCCTCAATCAGAAGTTCTTAAAGCTCATAATTCATGTACAGTAAGGTATGAAAAGACTTGTGTGAAATCATACAGGAGAGAAGACAGTCAGTTGAGTTTGTGACAAAACCTTTTACAGTCCTTGTATATTGTTGTCTTTCAATGCATATGATAATTCATGCTCAGAAAGTAGGAACCGATCCAGGAACCGATATTTGTCTGTGTCCCTCATATCCGCCAAGTTGAGCCAAAGGTGGCGCTCCTGAACCACCAAGGTGGGATTCGCCTGACCAACGGAACGTGCGGTTTCCTTCGTAGCCTGGAGGGAGAGGTCAGTTGCCGCAAGGAGCTTCCGGAGGAGCTCTTGGTCAGAACCACCCTCGTGCATGTCCATGAGCGCCTGGGCCTGGTGGACCTACAGAAGCGCCATGGCATGGAGGGCGGAAGCAGCCTGTCCTCAGGCTCTGTAAGCCTTCACCATGAGAACGGACGAAAACTTACATGCCTTGGATGGGAGGCGTGGATGGCGTGGAAGCGGACGCTGGACACAGTTGAATCGCAACGGCACGCTCCACCGGCAGGACATCCACATTCCCCTTAGCCGCTACGCCATCAAGGGTGGTGAGGAGGGAGGAGCCACTAGGACGGCTTTTGACACTATACGGTGCCATCCACATCCTAGTGAGCTCCTCATGCACCTCCAGGAAGGTGGAGGTGGTGGAGGATTCCACGCAAGCCCGACCTTCTCGGTGGCCCGGGAAAGCATAGCCACCCATTCTGGATCGGACTAGGGCGACGCTACACTCCCTGAAGGGGGTAACGCAGCCGAATCCTCATCTTCAGAGGACTGAAGCTCCCCCTCCGATACTGCGACCGACATCTGATCGTCAGGAGGAGCCCCAAAAGACACGACTGGTCGTCCATGAGAAGGACCAGCACGCTCTTTTGGAGGCTCCGGCGACGGCAGTGTTTGAGGCGTGAAGGGCCCACGGAGATTGCCTCGTCAGGGAAGCCCTCACGTTAATCCTCAGATCACCCTGGCTAAGCGCTGAAGTAGGCATATTCTGAGGTCCAGAATAGGCTCTAGATCGGGGCATAGGCGAGGGTACTGCACCTCCCTTGAGGTAAATGAGTCTTGATCTTAACGCTGCCATAGTCATATTCCTGCAATGGGAACATGAACTATTCACAAAAGCTGCCTCAGCGTGCTGAATGCCTAAACACAAGAGGCAACTATTGTGGCCGTCCCTGTGGCCAGGGAACGACCGCATCCAGAAACGCACAAGCAGAATGATATCCTGAAAAGGACGCAGGGTCACTTCACTCTGTTGCTCTTTCAGATGAAAACAAAAAAGAGAAAACAAAACTCTTTCCACGCTGAGGCACCCAGGGGTAGCCGTGGCTGTAATGAGTATAAACTCAGGAAACGCCCACCGAACCGACACACACAGTGTTATGCTGTGAAAACAGCAGTTGTGAGCTGCAATGCTCGCGGCCACCGCTGATCGTGCCGTCACACCAACGCTGGAACAGAGATGAGATGAGTTTTCCAACTTGTAGAGTGTCTTCTTGCAGCACTCGTGAAGTCAAAAAACCTCTCACCTCTGAAGTGAAAAACAATGAGTGCGTGCGCCCGCTTCCTGTTTATACCCGCGCTGCGGGGCGCGTGACACAATTCACGCAACCAACGTTCATTGGCTTGTTCTGTAGACACTCGAAGAGGACCTACCAAAATTCACTTTTACATGGTGTTTGAACATAAATGTGTGTCAGCAGTGTGTTTAGGGATGCACCTATAAGACTGGAAAAACTGGAAGAACTGGTTGAGGAACGACCACTCCTCGAGAAGACAAAGGACCTCTCTGGAAATTAACATTTGAACTCTCTCTTGTGAAACTAGCACCTCTCATCTAAGCAATCCTAATCTACATTTCTTCACTTCACCCATCCCTACCTGAATTCACCCCCCCCCCCCCCCACATGTTTGATATCATTTGAAATGTCTCAGTGCGACTGGTACAGACTGGTTCTGGAGCCTTTCATTCAGGTGTGTCAATGAGTACCACAAGAAAGAATGTGAGGACTTATTTTGTATGCATGCAAATTGTATAATATCCAAGGTAAACATTTCTAGTAACTATGCAGTTAATTCTGTATTTAATTCATACTGTATTTTCAGAAAGTTTTTGAATATATCCTCTCCCCAAATGTGTCACTAATAAAAAACAATAATAAATAATTTAATGAGAAGGCTTATATTGACCTATTAAGATGTTGCTTACATCTACTTTATAAATATATTTTTTGCTATTTTATTAAAAAGTTTTCACATGTAAATCAACAACAATTACAATTTTAACAATATTTCAAGTGTAATCTTTCTTTGTAAAAAATATACATTTTATCATACGTATTTCAAAGTTAAGGATTCATTAGTTTGAATATTGGCACAAACACTATAATAACTTCTTAGTTGATAATTCAATATACCTACTTTATTTTTGACAAAACATCACATGCTGTATATTTAACATATGAGCAGAGGCGAACAAAACCTAATTTTATGTGACAGTAGTCTTTTTTACAGTAAAAACTTTATTATCTATCCAAAACTAATCAACAAAATCTTGTCTAAACATTCATATTTAGTCTGTAACATTTTGATTTTATGATATATTAGCATATAAATGTTAATTTACAGTTTAATACATTGCTTATACAACACAGATGCAAGCTGTTCTGTAGTAAACAACAGCGCGCATCTGTGCAGTTCATTCATTCACACACAGACACGCAATTCATATTTAAACAGTCTTTTTGCAGTTTACAGACACTATTGCATATCGCGATTAGAATAAAGCACTTCTGGACCACTTCAGTTTGTTAGAATAAATAACATACCATTCACAGTCCTCAGCTGGATCCGTTGCTCCTCGAAGTGAAACTAACCAGCACTTCTGAGGTAAATTTCCCAGGATTATTATTACGATAGTATTATTCCTCACAGAGTCGCAAGACGACCTAAAGTACACAAGTCTGATTAAACTTGATGTGTTTTATCGAGCTGATGTGGGCGTTGACACGTTTGCATGGATTGCCTCAGATCATTTGCGTTTGAATAGCGCGCGCTCTCCGGGGGCATGTTCACATTAACAGTTAATGAGCTATAATGAGCTGAACTGAGAATGACTGACATCTCTCTCTTTTCATACAGATTACATAAACTGAGAATATTTGTTTTTTATATAAATTACTTCATTTAAAAGAAGAGAATTCAAGCTTTATGCCTGTGTGCCTGAATGCCTGTGTGACTGAGTATTCGCTGAGTAGTTCATGTTCAGTTTCAGAATGGACTTCACTGACAGAGAGAGGCAGAACTCACATCATGTTTATTTTTCTTTATTTGGCACAACACTTTGTTTTTATTGTGAGTATACACACAAAAAAAAATAGACACTTAACAGGATCGAATGATGAATAACACTTACATGTAAGATCAAAATCAACAGAGTATTTTGAGTCTCTTTTGCACTGATAAGAAAAAAAGCAAGCTGATCACGCCAATGTGATCGCCGACCCCAGCAGGTTAAAGAGCATATTGCAGGTTAGAGCCCCCAGTGAGTCAATGAAAAGAAAAATAATGTAAGAACTTTTTATATATATATACCTATAAATACACTACTGAGGCTTCTGTAGTCATTTTTGTGAGAATTTCTTTGATCTTTTACTTCCGCATCTGAAAAATGCCAAACCGGAAGTGACGTAACGGGATGGAGCACGGTCAATTTAAACAAAAGGAAAATAATGGATCGAAATGACAGTTCAGACGCTGAGGAAATTGTAAATGTTTATTCACACTCGTATGACGGACCACAGCCATACAATTATGAGCCTGATATGCAGCCAAGAGAGCAGGGTCAGGCCAAGATTAGACAGAACAATGGTCAGAGGAGACAAATTGAGTTGTGGTGTGAGGAGAACCAGTGGAGAACAGGGCAGGTGTCTTGGTGAGAGACCAGTGTTAGCTTAGAGATAAATACATATAAGCTAATGATATGTAACACTGTGCTCAGATCACAATATTGTACAGATTATTATCATGTATGCCGGCCGAACCACTGGCTGACAACTCCCTCTCGTGATGGAAAATTACGCAATTTAAAAAAAAAAAAAAACTGTCAAAGAAATAAACTAAATTTGTGGCCTAATGTCTTGTAAAAAAAAAAAAAGTATTCTCAATTAACTTTTCATATGGTATTTTCATACATAATTTATATACGTTATATAGGTTATATATTCATTTTGTAAAATAATTTACCTGCAATTTGCTCTTTAAGTAATGGGTTCAATCTTAGATCTGTAATGCATCCAATTAGTCAGCTCACATCTTCTTATCAGCTTCACATTTTTTATTCACATCTTCAATCTTACTCTGAGCTGCTTAGAGAAAGCCAAACTAAGTTTGCCTGTTTAATTAAAATCGCTGAGTATAGCTTCACTATTTAGTGAATTAATGGGCCTTGTTTACACATATTCCATTTACCAGCATAAAATGATCAAGGTGTATTAGCAACAGTGGCACTGATTTGATGTTTTGTTGATTAAAGAGGCATACTGTACAGAGTCACTTTTATCTTAGTGCCTTATTTTAGGATGTTACACTCACTTGAGGAGGCTTTTCCTTTTTTTCTGTTAAGTGTTGGAGATTGATGATTTGGCTCCTCTGTGATTTGCGCTTTGAGGTCTGTGCCGTCCTGAAATCCCCTATAGGTGATAAGAGTGGCTGCTTTTGTAATTAGTTCTGCTTGCAGAAAATTGGGTTACTAATTAACAAGAGTTGGAAAGCTGGCTATGCATGTATGTATGAATGTATGTATATATGTATGCATTTCAATTATGCATTTTATTGATTTATGTGGAGTTATATTTTAATGAGGATGTATATGATATATATGATGAGGATGATAAACAAAAAGCAACGTTAGTGTTCTCAGCACTGTGGATGCAAAAAGATTTAAATTACAATTGAATAAAAGCATGGAAATGGATGCTGATTTTTAACAGAGTCGCAGTACAAGTTGGTTTCAGGTTGGTGATAAGTAAACTAGATGTGCAGAGATGTGAGATTCAAATTGATTTCTTCCAGGGCGTTCTCTTGGAGCTCATTTACCCCTAAGAGCTAATTTTAGCATCTTTTCCATCTTGATTGAGGCTCCAATGGTTCTGCATTACCTGCTGAACTGATCCCACTGATGTTAGTGGCAGTGTCCACTGCACATGACCTTTCAGCTCGAATTCGCTGTATTACAGTCTGTTGGATTGGGAACACTGGAACAGAACTCAGAGAGCTTTACATCAGTTTACTGCATACTCTGAGCAGAACCACCCACTTCAAGAGACTGTCCGACTATAAACCAGTTCTTGATTGAACTGGATTAGAAAAGATTGGACCACATTGCTCCAGACTGGGCTTTGAGTGACTGGTTTATTGCAAAGTGTTGTTTTAAGGGTCATAGGCTGTTGTGTAGGGCTGGGTATTGACAAAAATGTCATAATAGCTTGCAATTCAGTTAGATTCAGATTCGATTATGATTCAGTTTGATTCAATATCAATTAACTGTGGTATGTATCAGGTACAGTAGGCTACATGGCAAGTTTTATAATAATAAAGTTTTAATGACAATTATATTTCTGCTTGTTTTTTGAAATATAAAAATTTAAATGGTGACTAAAACCATGATAGATTTTTTCAAACATAGCTTACATTATATTTGAGGAACAGGTTAAAGCTGCAGTCCGTAGTTTTTCCTCTTTGTCGCCATCTCTTTTCGAAATCTGCTATTGCAGTTATTCGCGGAATTATCAACTTTACGTGGGTTGTGCCTCGGTATGGCACAGTGCGGATGAATCCAATGTTTTGATAAGAATGTGCCGTGCCATTGTGGATACTGTCATTCGGAATCACAGATTCTACTGTTTGGAAGTATGATCAACATAGTAATTTTCACTGGAAAATGTCATCTGAACAAGTAAGTAACATCCACTTTTGTTTTGACCAACTAAGGGAAAAAAAGCATTGTAGTAAATTGTGCTGATTAAATCTAACGATCACTTATCATATCACGTCAAACCGTGCAAATTATACTTTTTTCTTTCCATTGTGTGACGACATTTAAAGGGATAGTTCACCCAGAAATGAAAATTCTGTCATCATTTACTCACCCTCAAGTTATTTCAAACCTGTAAGAATTTCTTTTTTCTGCTGAACACAAAAGAAGATATTTTGAAAAATGTCTGTAACCAAACAGTTGATGGACCCCATTGACTTCCATAGTAGGAAAAAAAAATACTATGGAAGTCAATGGGGTCCATCAACTGTTTGGTTACAGACATTTTTCAAAATATCTTCTTTTGTGTTCAGCAGAAAAAAGAAATTCTTACAGGTTTGAAACAACTTGAGGGTGAGTAAATGATGACAGCATTTTCATTTTTGGGTGAACTATCCCTTTAATGCTCTTCCGATATTTATCCTTGTTTTGGCATAGGCTCGGTTGCAATCTCTTTTTTTATGTAGCCACTCTGAAGTCCGAAGTCTTTTGCATTTTACAATGAGTGAATCTCCAGTTGTCACATGGTGAATGTCGTTTGAACCTTTCTGGATCCGCCATCAAATTGATAAGTTTAATTATATCAAGTGCTGTGAGAAAAGGCTATAAATCTCCACCTCCAACATCCTCACACGCAATATAGCCTACTAGCCGAGACACCTTCTTTATGTGTACAGATGTGATGTAATGACGCAAAGACATGCTTGAATTTCCCACGGAAATCCACCAGTACCACTGGAATTAAAAACATCATTACAATCTTACTGTTTAGAATTGAGCTAAGGCAAGCAGATAGTTTTGAACACTGGCTGGTTATGTACTTGCTCAAAAAATTATTTTGGACAATTTTTAACCCAAAAGTTACGGCCTGCAGCTTTAAGTAAAAATACAATAAGTATGCAATATAGTGCATATATTTATCAAAATGCTCCTCTCTAGAATTATCATGTTTCTTAATGTGTATTCGTAGTTAAATAAAGACCAAGACAATTTTCTCAAATTAATTGTATTAAATTATTTAATGAAGAAAAATGCATGTTGCTGTTCTACAGTGTTAAAGAAACACTCAATTTTCATATGGTCCCAATCGAATCTATAGAGAGTAAAAGTAACACTGAAGCAATGTTGCAGTTAGTGAAATAAGGTAGATAACTCTACAAGTGATGATTAACAAGTAGAATCACTGAAGATAAGAGGAACAACAAGAACAGAAAAAAAGAGAAGAGATGAAACACAACAACTACAAGTCAAGTCAAGTCAAGTCATCTTCATTTATATAGCACTTTTAACAATGTAGATTGTTCCAAAGCGGCTTTACAGAGATACAAGGATAGTTTAAAGTAACAGAGATTGTTTTGGCTTTATAGCAGTTCTTGAATAAAGTTATTTTCCAGCTAAAGTTAATTTGATTGATTCACTTCCGTCGCAACGATCATTAGTTATTAACTAAGGGGCCGCTAACACGACACCGTTTTAACAGGAAACTCTACTCAGACTTTAATCGCGAAACCTGTGATATAACCTGCATATTACGAGTTCAGTATATTGGTATGCGCGTTTGAATATACTGTATGTGCGCAGGTTTGTAATTCCCTACAAACCAAGCCTTAAAAAACTACTTGTCTGGCCTTAACATTTTTGATACAGAATTTTATCACTTCGGGGTAGATACGCGAACCGAATTTTCCCGACAACGCTTTATCTGTAGAGTGGTAAAAAGATCCTCCATAAGGAGAAACTAGTTGGCACTTTAGCACCCCGCTATGACATCGGGTCCAGGCGCAGGTCCTTCATCAGATCTGGATACAGCCTGGATCCGGCAGGCTGCAGGAAAACCTCGGGATAAACAAAAACACTAAAATTAGCGTAGATGCCATTCTTCTTATGATGTAACGAGTACATCAGGATTTATGGGAAGTGTTCCCGGTTCCGACTGATCTGATCTATGCAGCCTAACATTCAATTATAGAAGTCTATAATGTGTTATGTGTATGCTAGGTCAAAGAGATGTGTTTTTAGTCTAGCTTTGAACTGACAGAGTGTGTCTGCTTCCCGGACAATGGTAGGAACACTGTTCCAAAGTTTTGGTGCTAAATAGGAGAAGGATGCATTGAAAATGTATACAATGTTTAATAGGGAGCCAATGCAGTGTTGACAGAACAGGACTAATATGGTCATACTTCCTGGTTCTGGTAAGAACTCGAGTTGCTGCGTTTTGGACAAGCTGTAGCTTGTTTATTAAGCATGCAGGGCAACCACCCAGTAGAGCATTACAATAATCTAGCCTTGAGGTCATGAACACATGAACTAATTGTTCCGCATGTGTCAATGAGAGAATATGGCGTAATTTAGATATATTTTTAAGAAGGAAAAATGTGGTTTTACAGATACTAGACACGTGACTTTCAAATTAAAGATTGGTATCAAAGAGCACACCCAGGTTCCTAACTGACGACGGAGACTTAACAGAGCAGCCATCAAGTGTTAGACAGTATTCTAGGTTATTACGTGAGGACGTTTTTTGTCCAATAATTAGAATCTCTGTTTTTTCAGAATTTAGTTGTAGGAAATTACTAGTCATCCAATTTTTTATATCAGCTATGCATTCCGTTAATTTTGTGAATTGGTAGTCTTCGTTAGGTTGTGAAGAAATATAGAGCTGAGTATCATCGCCATAACAGTGAAAGCTAATTCCATGCTTCCTAATGATATCTCCTAATGGTAGCATGTACAGAGTGAACAGCAACAGTCCTAGTACTGAGCCTTGTGGTACGCCATACTGAACTTGTGATCGATAAGACATCTCTTCATTTACTGCTACAAACTCATAACGGTCAGATAAGTATGAATTAAACCATGCTAATGCAATTCCACTAATGCCAAAATCATTTTCAAGTCTATTTAAAAGAATGTTGTGGTCAATAGTGTCAAATGCAGCACTAAGATCGAGTAACACCAATAGAGAGATACAACCACGATCGGATGATAAGAGCAAATCATTTGTGACTCTAATGACAGCAGTCTCAGTACTATGGTATGGTCTAAATCCTGACTGAAAATCCTCGCAGATATCATTTCTTTCTAAAAAGGAAGATAGTTGTGAAGATATTGCCTTTTCTAGTATCTTTGACAGAAAGGGTAGATTCGTAATGTAATCGTTTGGTTTTAGCCAGGTTTCTGTCAAACACAGCACATCTAGATTATAGTCAGTTATCATATCATTAACAATAAATGCTTTTAAAGTAAGGGATCGAATATTCAGCAACCCAAGCTTTATCATTTGCTCATCTGTATTATAGCTGTTTTTTATTTGTTGAACATCAATACAATTTTTAACCTTAGAAGGGTTGAAACATTTTTGGGATTTCCAAATTCGGGGAACACACACATCTCTATGTGATGATAGCTAGGTGAAAGAGTCTCTATGTGATGGGATTTATCTGACCTTGGTGACGTGAGACAGCTAGCAGACGGTCGGTTAAGCCAGTCTGTCTGCTTCCTGACCTGAGCCCCAGATTGTCATGTTTTATCTCTAAGACTATGAGCCAAATTTCAAAACAATTTCAACAGGTCAGGTCTGCCCCAAAAACTTTTCCAATTGTCTATGAATTTTATATTATTTTGCGGACACCACTTTGACAGCCAGCCATTGAGTGAACACAATCTACTGACTATCTCATCACTCCTGCGAACAGGAAGGGGGTCAGAGCAAATTACAGTGCCTGACATCGTACTTGCAAGTTCACACACCTCTTTAATATTAATTTTGGTGATCTCCGACTGGCGGAGTCGAACATCATTTGTTCCGACGTGAATAATAATCTTAGAGAATTTACGATTAGCATTTGCCAGCACTTTTAAATTTGCTTTGATGTCAGGCGCTCTGGCTCCCGGCAAACATGTGACTATGGTGGCTGGTGTCTCTATTTTCACGTTCCGTGTAATAGAATCACCAATAAATAGGGCACAATCAACAGGATTCTCAGTGGGTGTTTCATTGAGTGGGGAGAACCTGTTTAATGTTGTTATCGGAACGGAAGAGCAGTGTTTTGTCCCGCGACTATACAGTCACCCAATTGCCTTGCTGCATGGTCTCTACTTCAGCCAGAACTGAACAATGTACAGAGTTCACTAAGCTAGTCGCATCCAAAGCAGTATCTAAAGCCCTTGCATTCTTACTATCCTCGATTAAAGTTTGGATGCGTGTCTAGTTGAC
Organism: Rutilus rutilus; assembly: GCF_951802725.1. Taxonomy (NCBI): domain Eukaryota; kingdom Metazoa; phylum Chordata; class Actinopteri; order Cypriniformes; family Leuciscidae; genus Rutilus; species Rutilus rutilus. The sequence continues at coordinate 48,763,992 of NC_140211.1, read as the reverse complement.
ATGTAAATCCTGTGCTGACAGAGAAGGATATACTAAACATGTTGCATGAGGTGCAAGTAACAATAAGAGGAGAAGATGACATGACTTACCGTGTTTGTTGACTGATCCTACTCACCTAAGTTGTTTGATGGACTCGTAAAAGGCGCGAGCGAGAAAAATAAATAAATAAAGAGCGCGCGGATGGCACGCTAACAGGCTAGCGAATTACTAGCGTGTTGTGCTAGCAATAACGATTTAGATTGAAGCTAGCTATGTCAGGTTAATGTGTGATGTTGAGTAAGTTATATTTAGCAGTATAAACAACAAGGAATGATAGTAAATAATGATTCAAAACAGAAAGATATACAAAGCTTTTCAGACGCACACCAACGCAAACAGCAGCAGAAGCAACGAGGCAGAGAGGAGCATCTGACTTACAACTGACTTACAGCCACACAGCCTTTGATGAAATCAACTGCAAATAATATCCATATCTCACCAAAGGATGATTAAACAACTCCAAAAACAGCATTATCTTATTCACTTATTACAAACCAGTTTGGCTTTATTTATTTATTTCATATGGTACATGTACAATTGTTGTTGAAGCCCTATAGTTGAGCACTTGGCCATAGACTTGAATTCATTCTTTTTCAGCAATTGTTAAAAGTGCATGCTATCACTATTGTCGACAATCTTTTATGCTCCTGAGTCCTGACTGCAGTGACATACCTTTTACTATGTGCACTTTTTGAAATCAGTGACTGACTGCTAGATTTTGATACATGTACGTTCTCAAATAAGTATAAAGATATTTAAAAACAGCAACTTTCAGTTTTGAACTTTCATTATTAAGTTGTTGTTAACTGTCCTATTGAAAGAGCTCTTAGCATAATCCCTGTTATTGAACAAACTGCTTATGATTATGCTTTTATTAGGCATTTTTTTCTTGGTTTTCATATCTCTGAATGTTTTTGTTTTGTACACAAGCTCTTTTTAACTGATTTGTGTACAGATCTTTTGAAACAGGAGACAATTCCTTTGATAATTTGGAATGTTTTACTAGTTTACATATGACATATGATTAATAATGTAATCATGACTAAAACAAATACAATTTCCAGTTTTACTTTCGGCAGAGGGAGCAAAAGAAACTACAAAGTTGAAATGTGATGTTTTTCATTTTATAAAAAATTTGTTTTGAAGATGTTACCATAGACATAAAAAAAAAAAATATATATATATATATATATATACTGTATGTATATATATATATATATATATATATATATATATATATATATATTTTATGATTTATTATTTTTAAATCAGTTGGAATAAATGATTCAATGACTCACTCATAACAACATCACTTGTTTCATTACTGGATGAATCAGTGATTTTGAATGAATTATTCAATGACAAATACATTTTTAACTGTCAACACCTAATATAACTATAAATGTAATGATACATCAAGTTACTTTCAAAAGATAAGTGTTTATATCTGAATTATAAACTTTTTTCCCAGTACTTCTGTGATAATTTGAATTGCTGTAACAAAGAAATACTGATACTGTGTGGTTGAAAAGACTGTTTGTGAAGCTTTTTCATACCTATAGTATACATGACAACTGCTCTCTCTGGGTCAGTGGCAGCGCCAAAGCAGATCTGAATGTTCACTGTGATCGCACTCATCAAAAATAGACAGAGCCGAATCACTGTCATTTAGGAGTAAGATCGTGTGGGTGTTTGAATCGAGATTGTGATCTTTTAATGATTAATTGTGCAATTAAATTGTGCTATGTTTTTGTGCTTAATTCGTATCACTTTCGTAGGCTATTGAGTGGATAAAAGATAGAAATACCTTTCAGTTCCCTAAAAAATCGAACCAATTTGAACTGGAACGCCGTGCCCTTGAAATTTCCTCCCCAGACTCTGTCCCCCGCGTTACCCCCCATTCCAGCCCTGAGTTTATGGTCACTGAATGGCTTTTCCGAGGTAAATGTAACATTAAGTGACATTGAAGCTGTTTTATTGACGTCTTTTCATGGTCAGCACATAATCAGTAAGGTCATATTTCATAAGACACAGTGAGGTCACAGCACACATTAGGTGAGGTCAGAGGTCAAAATACACATTCAGTAGGGTCTAAAGTATAAACATTGGACATGTCAAAATACACTGTGAGGTCAGAACACAAATAGGAAGGTTATATTTCATAAGACAGTGACGTCACAGCACACATTAGGTGAGGTCAGAGGTCAAAATACACTCTCAGAGGACAAAACACACTCTCTCTGAGGTGAGAGGTGACAACACACACTTGGTGAGGTTAGAGGTCAATACACACATTCAGTAGGGTCTAAGGTATAAACATTGGAAATGTCAAAATACACTGTGAGGTCAGAACACAAATAGGAAGGTTATATTTCATAAGACAGTGACGTCACAGCACACATTTGGTGAGGTCAGAGGTCAAAATATACACTCAGTGAGGTTAAATGTCAGAGCAGAGCACACTCTCTGTGAAATCAGAGGTAATAGAACACCCTTGATGTCAGAGGACAAAACACACTAGAAGGTCAGAGGTGAAACTGCACACTTGGTGATATCAGAGGTCAAAACACAGGGTCAGAAGTCACAAAATATACTCTGTGAGGTTAGAGGTTAAAACACTCTCAGTGAGGTAAGAGGTCACACTCTTTAAGGTGAGAGGTCAAACAATCTCTGTGGGGTCAGATGTCAGAAGTCTATGAAGGTAAAATGATGCCATACATAATCACATGCGCAGAGTAAGATATGTGGAAGTGTACATAAGATTGTAAGCGTAAATTAAATTTGCATTCGCAAGAGAAGATTTGTAGAGGTGTAAATCGCGTTTCAAGTGCAAAAAAATGGTTTGCAGCATCTGTCTTTTAGCTGCGCTTACAGTTTTGGCACGATTCATTTCAATTCAATTCCGAAAGCTTTATTGGCATGACAAGAAAATACATTTTGTATTGCCAGAGCATTAAAACAACATATCAAAATGATTTAGAGCAACTGACCTTCTGAGTATGAATATGAGTAACATCTCTATGTAGAGAAAATAATAAGACAATATTATATATACACATGGCTAGATATAGCAAAACAAATACAACAATTAAATTAATAATAACATAAAATCATAATAATAAAATAAATAAAGAATTATAATAATAAATAAAAGATTATAATACAGAAATCATGTAACAAATGAACTTAGAATTCCAACATTACATACATTATATACATGATATTAAAACTTAAAATATTGTGCGTTAAAAGTATTATTCCTACAGCGAGAACAATGCTGAACTAAATGAAGATAAATGTCTTGGCATCTAAAATAAAATTAAAAAATGTATTGGCATTCTGTGTGTTTATTGAACCAATCAGATAATGAGAGTCAGTGTGACAACCTAATTTGATTGGCTTCATCCCGCCTTCCTCCTCACCTTGGAAAACTCAGTGAGTTAGAGAATTGTGCAAAAAATGTATATTCACAGCTAAAAGAAAGACAGAACTGTACATATCGGGTTATTTTGGGAACTTTTTGCCCTACGTACACAACAAGTCATTTAGACATTTGCAAAAGTTTATTTTTACACAAATTTTGGTTTTACGCAGCCAATCTGTTTTGCGGTTCTTAAACTCTTGTTTTCGCTTGCTAATCGCTGTTCACAGGCTTGCAATGCTCTTGGTCGCGTTTCACCGAAAAAAAAAAAATAATGTGGCAAAAATGTAAGCATGGACAAATGGAAGTCCGAAGAATACAGGTCATATTTATTTTGTGTTAGCATGAAGTTGCAATTTCACAATACATGAATTACAGTAATGAATAACAGTAAAATGCTGCAAACCATTTTCTCTTACGCTTTAAACTCGATTTACACCTTTACAAAGCTTCTCTTGCGCATGCGATTCTTTATGGCATCATTTTACCTTTATGGTAGTCAAAACACACTGTTGGTGAGGTCAGAGCACACACTCACGGTAAGGTCAGAGGTCAAACACACTCTGCAAGCTCTGTCCCAGCTTTGACTGTAAGTTGATGTGTTGTTAGTGTATATGTGCCTCTATGGAGTCTGATGTCAGTCTACTGTCTGCTGGTCCTGTCTCACATCACTGTACTGTTGTCTCTTCTCTTCTCTTCTATTTCTTTCTTTCTTTCTTTCTTTCTCTTTTTGTTCATTTCTTGACTGTGAAGTTGAGCCCTAGTGAAGTGGAGGATGACAGCAAACTGTCGGTAAGTATTGTCCATGTGTCTGTGCATTTGTCCATTTATGATAGTTTTGTGCTGTGATACAGGGGCACCGTAATGGGGGGAAGATTAGGACGATTCAGACAGTATGCGCTATTGGGGGCCAGCTCTCTCATACCCAGCCCCTCTACAACTTATAGCGAAATTCGACAGAGAAGTTAGCCAGGAGGCCCAGAAACCCCAGCGTTGCCCCTGCTATAATGTAAAGCATGATGCTTGCATTATTACACTCTGTTCCACAATAGAAAAAAAAGAAAAGAAAACTGCCTTCTTTTTTGTTTAAATAGTTTATTGGATGATAGATAGATAGATAGATAGATAGATAGATAGATAGATAGATAGATAGGTAGATAGATAGATAGATAGATAGATAGATAGATAGATAGATAGATAGATAGATAGATAGATAGATAGATAGATAGATAGATAGATAGTGCTACAGTCTTCACCTACTTTCATTAAAGTGACAGTAAAAACGGCTCCCCGACATCTGCTAACTCTGTTCCCTGATCCTCAGAGCAATTTACTGAGTGTTTGTCTCAGCACAACACAACACACACTCCTGACACCTGTATGCTTGTGTTGTCCAGCAGCTGACTCTTCTGATTGCACTGTCATGTTGCTATAGCATCAGCTGCTCTGAAGACCTGCCCTTAACCCTTCTCCCCAATCACCCTGACCGGTCAGGATATCCAGCCTCAGTTTAGAAATCGCCAAATACGCTGCTCCCATAAGATGAGCCATGGTTATACTCCATGAGTGTGTGCTGCCATGCTGTCACTCTGAAGCCTTTATTGTGATGTCAAGTCACCTTTATTTATATAGCGCTTTATACAATAAAGATTGTTTCAAAGCAGCTTTACAGTGATGACAGGAAAATTATTCAATGATGCAAACAGAGTTCATTTCAGCTGTACAACAGCTCTAAAGGAAAATAGTGTCGTTGTTCAGCTGAAGTCAGTTCAGTGTTGATTCAGTTCTTTTGTAAAGATCATTAAATTAAATTATTAAATTACTTATTATTATTATTATTATATTAAATTAATATAAATTATTCATTTAATTCATTCAATCTATGAAGCAGTTCTGCAGAAAACTCTGATGTCTTCGTCCAGTCAATAGTGTCCATGCAGTCAAATCAATAATACAGTTGAATATAAACTACATTACTTCTTATTAACTATTTACAATCTCCCACTCAATAGTCTTGAAACTGTTTCTGAGACTGTTTTAGCCTGGTTTAGATTTTATCTCTCTGATCGCTGCCCGTTTGCCAGAGTGGTTTCAGGCCTGAGATTGGCTCTGACCCTACTGGTGTCCCTCAGGGTTCAATTTCAGGTCCCTTACTTTTTAGCATTTATATATTCCCTCTTGGATTGTTCTTAAGATCACTCAGGGTTAATTATCACTTATATGCAGATGATACTAAGATGTATATCCACTCTAAGCCTGGTGGCTGTAAAATGTGGATTTTTGAGATAAAAACATGGATGACCAAAAATCTTAATAGTGAAAAGGCTGAGGTTTTACTCATTGTCTCTCCTCAACAGCTTCGGTAAGCTGGTTCACTTATTCTAAATGTGGATGGCTCTGTTTTGGAGTTCCAAACTAATTGAAAAAGTTTAGGAGTTATATTTGACTCGAGTTTATCTTTTGACCCACATGACACATGCAATATACTGTTAAGAATGGCTTTTTTTTCCAACTATTTCAAATATTGCTAGACTACGCCCTATCCTTTCCTGTGACAGAAAGGCTTATCTATACTTTTTTTTTTTTTTTACACATTGACTACTGCAGTGCTCTTCTTGCTAGGTTCCCCAAAACCACACTTTACTAACTGGAAAATTCAGCTTCTAGGATCCTGACTTGAGTCAGGAGAAATGAACACATCCCTGGCGTCATTTGTGCTCCTGCCAAGCTGGTCTTTTGGCTGGTCCACAGACAAGTTTGCAATCTGTAGGGGACAGGGCTTTCTCATCCTATGCTCCTAGACTCTGGAAGGCACTTTATTCTCATTTTAGAGATTTACGGAATTTGTGCATTTTTAAATATCATCTAAAAACACATTCTTTGTATTTTTATCTGTTTAATTGTGTAAATTGCCTTTAGAATCTGCTCTAAAGGCGCTATATAAAATAAAGGTTATTATTATATTATACTCTACAGTGATGTCACTGATGTTTCTCCTCCTATCACAGGCCAAACCAAGGCTGCAGAGAGGAGGAAGCTCTGCCTCTTTACACAACAGCCTAATGAGGAACAGCATCTTTCAGCTGATGATTCACACACTTGACCCTCTCAGTGAAGGTAACACACACACACACACACACACACACACACACACACACACACACACACACACACACACACACACACACACACACACACACACACTATATCTACATTAATTAAAAACAGAATCATGCTCTGAATTGCAGAATTATTTCAACAAGTGATTCCCTAACTAACTAACTAACTAACTAATAATGTTACATACAAAATTATTAAAAACTATTTTGTGCATGGAGAGATGTTCATGATAATTAAGCACATGATAGATAGATAGATAGATAGATAGATAGATAGATAGATAGATAGATATGCTTTACATTCATGAGAAAATGGGGGGATAATTTCCTGTTTTTCTTCTATTCTACTATTTATTTGAAATACGTTTCATTTAACACCATTTCTCCTTTCATCTGATACATAAGTTGCTATCAGTTTTATTGTAATAATGAGGAGATGTATTCCTCCATATGTTTCCCTATTGTGAGAGCTAGTGATTTGCGACAGATATTTTTGTAGACTGTGTGTCATGGTTTGATGAAGTGCAGTAGTGTTACGGTGTGGCTTGGTGTGTCTGCTGATTTTGATGAGAGAAATTAAAGAAAAATGTAAATAAATAAAAAAGTGTAGAGAACTTTCATGTTACATAGGTATTTTATTATGTATTGTAAAGGTGCAGTCACATTAGTAAAATTTTGTCCATTGTCAATAGTGTAGTGATTTTATATAGCGAAGTAGATGTGTTGCCGTGGAGGCGATTGTATCATTGAGATACTATTGTAGTTTTTCAGTAATATTTAAAATTAGTTTGTTTTCATTTAAATTTCAGTTAAAGTTTATTAGCTTTTTTTATATTCTATACTTTTTTCTTTAATTTAATTGATTTCAGATTTAGTTATTTTAGTACATCCATTTCAACTAAAAGAAAATTAGAAGAGTTGCTTTGGCAAGTGTGATGTCAAGTTTGCAGCAGCATTAAGCAAGTAGTTTTTGCATCTTGGTTTCAATAAATGCTCTTTTACATTTGTAAGTTTTAAGTTCTGAAATTTACAGTATGTTTAGTGCAATAATATAATTTCCAATTTTATAAAATGCATGTCATAACTTGTATGCCAGACAATATCTGTTAACAGAGAAAAATGCTCCCACAAAAATGACGCCAGTATTGCTTAACCAGAATGCACCTAACACATTGTTTGCATGTGTTCACACATGGGTTAGGCTGATAAATCACACTCCTGCTGTTGCTAATACATTCACAAAATTATCAGCTTTTGTCATTCTAATATATCCATTGTAAATTATGTGTCCTGAAGTAAAACCAGCTATAAAGTGATTGTTCACCCAAAGATGAAAATTGTCGAAGTCGATGCAATCCAATGTTGTTTTGGACCCCATTGACTTTCATTGTTTTGACCATAGTCTGGCAAATTTGTTACATGCTTGCATAGGTATGTAACAGTAAAGGAGACTGAATTGCTGACAACATATTTTGTGCAGTTCAGAATCGATTATTTCTTTAAGGAGTCAATAACTTTATTTGTCATGCACTTTGTAAAAAAAACCACACATAATACAACAAACAAAACAAAAAGCAGCTTCAACAAAAGCATATTCAGTTGATTAAAAACCTTGTAGCTCACAGCAGGTTTGTCTTTAAAAGTTATCATTAAAAAACTTTTTCTTTTTGAAGAAAATGAATGTTTTTACTTCCAGAACCAGAACTGTTACACTCAGTAAGTTGGGAGGGGCATTCTCATTTTAGAAAACATTTTGATTGGACCAAATGAGTGAGTGCAGAATGAGTCATCAATATTTTTGGTCAGTGTAATGCTTCATCAATCTCTGTTTTGAGTACACTTTCATGTGGATGAGTTCAAATCTAAAAGACGGATATTTTGATTTAATAGGGTCTTTAAAAGCTTTCGGCTCTTAACTGAAACATTACATTTTAAAAATATAAATTACTTTTTTTTTTAAAATGTATGAGGATTTTAGTAGCACATCTCATCTTTTTATTCACTACATGGCTTTGCACTATAATTACTGTTTTTCCTGCTTATTTTCTTTTTCATCTCTTTCTCTGTCTCACTCTCTCTCTCTTTCTGTTTTTCTCTGTCTGCGGTTTCCTCAGAATTTGCTGACTCTGGTGAGTTATTCTCTAAATCTCATTGTCATCACAGCCACAGCTGACCACCCACTTCACCCCAAAAACACACACACAAACACGTGTCCCTGCTTGTCCCTGCTATCTGTAGTGCTGTTTATTCAATTTCCTCTCAGTATTCAGAGATGAATACTAGATACTGTTTGTTTCTTTAAAGTTTCCATGTGTGTTTTTGCTTGCTAGAGCTCCATTTCATGTAACCCATAACCTTAATATCTCCATAACCCCACAGCAAAATGGACACATTTTGTGTTTCTCATTGACATGTGTATGAATAATGACTTTTAACTGTTAATAATTCACTACAACCTTTACTGTTATTATATGCATTTTTCTAGACACATAAACAAAAACCCAGATGTTCATTTTATTTTAAATTTAAAAATTGTAGATTTTTTCCCCACCCTAACCCTGTGTTTACAGTTTCTCCTTGTTTTTGTTTTTAAGTTACTGTAATCTCATTTTTATTATTAAATTATTCAGATTACAGTTATCCACTTTATGACACATTACCTGGGTTACGCATATTTCTCACACAGGCAGAGACGCAAAAAAAGCAAGAAGTGTCTTTTTTGTTTCACATTAATTTATGTATTTATTTATATAGCACTTTTCACAATACACATTGTTATATGCAAGGCAGCTTTACATTAAATCATAATGTTAATGTTTATAATATCTTAATGCCTTAAAGTTGCATTTGGATTAGAGCTGTGCTATAATATAGTTTACATTTTGCAATGATATAAACAAACAGTTGAGATTTGCTATATATCGCCCTACGTGAGTATACTGTATGTATGTAAATAAATTTGGATATAATAATATATATCTCACTTAATATTTTGTAATGTGTTGTGTATGTTTCATATCTCTGCCTGTGAGAATTAAAAAGAGACTTCAAGAAAATGTCCCGGGTTACGAATGTAACCATGGTTCCCTGAGAAGGGGAACAAGACACTGCGTCCGATGCTTTGGGGAATGCCTCAGTGTGACCAGTGTCTGAATCATGCGTCTAAACATGATAATAACATTGGCTGGCAACATTCATCACTACCGGTGCGGCCGGAGTATAAAAGGGCACCTGTAGAACACGTTAACAATTTCTTTTGTCTGAAGGAGATGTCGTCAGCCATTCCCGAAGCATGGCAACAGGATGTAGTGTCTCGTTCCCCTTCTCAGGGAACCACGGTTACATCCGTAACCCGAGACGTTGCCTTATGGGAGCTTGCACTGCATCCTAAGACACTTTGGGGAATGGATACCTACTCCGCCATGCTGAAGGAATGAATGCCGTAACAGCTGACATAAAGTCAATAACTCCACAGAGCTAGGTCCGGAATCACAATTCCCTGTTGGTACGCGCACCAGCAGCTATCCTGAGAGCTCAGGGCCTGGTATTCTTCTGAATACCTTTAAGGGAATATGGCCAAGGATAAGGATTATCCTGCCTGCCACTTCAGGGGGCACTATACCCCTGATGAGTGGAGGTCTCAGGAAAACCACTCTCAAAACAAGAGGAGACCTAGCAACACTCTAAAAAAATGTCAAGGAGGCACACAGAGAGCCAACGACCTGGTATAGTATCTGAGGGGAGCTCTACGAATGGAGGCCTCAGCAGGAATACTCTCTAAAATTAGAGGAGACCTAACTTACCAAGGAGGCTCACAAAAGAGCCTGACAATTCAATACGGCTATCTAGGCGGAGCTCTGGGGGCGTAGGCCTTGCCAAGAAGACTCTCTAAGGCAAGAGGAAGCCTATCAATGCCCACCTTGAAGACAATTATCAAGGGAGGCTCAAAAAGAGCTTACAACCCAGTCCACTGCCTCCACGGAGCTCTCAGAGCAAAGACTTCAGCATAACGACCCCCCATAGCGAGAGGAAGCCTAAGTACGCTCTACCCTAATACAGTGTCCTAACCAGACGCGTTAGAAATAATTTGTCTGTCCACACTAGACGGCACTAGAGAGTAATCTTGGCAGCACTCGCAAGAAAATGGATAAGTAGGCTACATGATCAAATTCACAAATATAACACCATTTAAACATTATTAAAAATACATAGGCTACTGAGTCACTAAAACAATCTTTGTCAAAGAATACACTTGTTTGTTCACAGTTTGAACGTTCTTGTTTCCATTTGTTTAATTTCAATATCTGAGGTGAATTATCCATTGTTGCTTTTACAGCTACAAAGCTGGGAGCACTAAATGATATTCAAAGTCACATTGCATGCTTTTAACATTAAATAAAGCACATAAAGAGTACCTGAGATTATCATTGCCACACCTCGTGTTTGTTGTTCCAACCGCGACGTTTCAGAAAAATAGAAACCATTTCTAAAATAGAATCGTTGCGTGTCGCGGCTGGTTAGGACAACAACTCTGATTAACATGGAAAAGATACCATTTATCGCGTGTTGCGTGTAGTTAGGACACGGTGTAACAGACCACCTCACCAAGGAGGTTCACATAGAGCCACACAACTTAGACATGTTATCGTATGTGGAGCTCTGGGGAGCGGAGGTCTCAGCATGACGACTCTATAAATCAAGAGCAAACCAAGGAGGCTCACAGAGAACCATACGACCCAGTGTAGCCACCCAGACTGAGCTCTAAGAATGGAGGCCTAACTACGCTCTAAGCTAAGGACTACTTACCAAGGAGGCTCACAAAAGAGCCTGGCAACTCGATACTGCTATCCAAGCAGAGCTCTGGGGAGCAGAGGCCTCAGCAGGATGACTCTCTAGAGCGTGAGGAAGACTAACAACACTCCACCTTAAAGACAGTTTCACCAAGAAGTCTCACAGAGAAGCCACACCACTCGATGTCACTGTCTAGCAGAATGATTTGGTCTCCAGACTCCAGCACTCTCAGAGGTGCCGTACAACTGGAAGGGTTTGTCCAAGTTGAACAGACCACTTCCTGTTGGTGTCCACAGACCAGAAGAGCTCAGAGCCTTCTGTGGTCGGCAGATCACAAGAAAGTATAAGAGGGCTAGGCAAAAGTGCTAGCCATGCCATTATAAATGCTCAACTGAGACTCCCACAACAAAACCAATTCCATGATGAGTCTACAGCTTGTGAGGCAGCAACAGATACAACCACGTTCTGAGCCTCCACTCTATGAGGAAAGAGACATTAACAAACACTACTTTCAGAGTTTTTGTTCAGCGAGACAGTAACATCTACAGGACATCCCGAGTCTCCATGCCAGAGAGACAAAAGCAGACTGACCAAGTTCTGAGTTTCTGGCCCAGAGAGGCAGAAGACACATGCACAGAGACATTTGCAACAAGGTTAAGCTCAGGAAAGCAAACCTTCACTTCAAGGTTCCTTTGTCTGTGTGTTCCAAATTAAGAACCTTCTGCACCTACTTAAGGGCCTTATCTGCGTGTTCCAGATTTTAGGAACCTTGCGTGCTCAGCATCCCACAGAGCTTCATGTTCAAAGTTGTTAAAACATATTCCAGCTCTTTTACCCACTGCATTGTCACCCAGCACAACCAGTGGAAGACGTTACCACCATCAGACTGCTCACTCGACCACATGGAACGTAAATATCACTTTACCAAACCACTTTCCAGAGACCTTGGCATTGTTGTTTATTATCAGTATATGATTTGTCCATTTTCCATTAGAGGTAATATAGCAGATGCTAGTTAATAAATAATCTTTCATTTATTTGTTTGATGCATAATAAGGTTATTCACCTTATTAGTTTCAAAGGAACAACAGTTTATCTTTCCATAAGATAGCGTCACTCTTCCATAACCACACTCAACTTAATCACCTGTATTTTATGCGTCTTATGCACTTTATTCCTTTATCATTCATTGTATTCATTTAATAGTTGTGTTAGATATTCTTGTTTATCTTTTGTTAATAAAATTTATATTATTAAACTTGTGTCTTCCTTGTAATGATAATCTCTATAAGATAACAATCTCACCAATCTTTCAGATAAATCAGCTGAACCACTCCCTCCACTTTACATTAACTTGGTGACGTGAGGACCAATCACTACATTAGAGTCCTTGGATGGGCGAAAGTAAAATCACTTTATGGGAATCCTACTATTAAAGGGTTAGTTCACCCAATGACAATTCTGTCAGTAATTACTCAGGTGACAAAACTAAACTGATAATGACAGTAACCATGGATACAAAGGACTGGTGGGAAAAGAACAAAGGAGAACAGGAACCAATCAATTCAAACTGAAAGTCCAAACAAACACTGACACATGACAGTACCTCCCCCTCCCGGAAGGCACGACCTCGCGCCGTAGACAGACCAACTGCGGAGGGAGGGGGTTCAGGAGGAGGATGAAAAGCAGGTGAAGTGCAGACAGAAGGCAGGAGGGACCAAGGCAGAGCAGGCGGCCAGGGCGGAGCAGGCTGTGCAGGCGGCCAGGGCAGAGACGACCGTGCAGGCAGCCAGGGCGGAAACGACAGAGGGAGGAGCCATGATGGAGAAAGGGCTGACGACTCCAGGGGGCTGACTGACGGAGGCGGAGCAGGTGGTAGTGGAGACCCGAATGTAGCCGGAGAGCCGACGAGCCAAGGCAATGCTGAGGATCCCGAGGAACATAGCGATGCCAACGGCTCTGGCGACCGAGGCACAGGCGGGGATCCAGAAGGCCGCGGTGAAGCCGGAGTGACAGAGGACCAAGGTGGAGCTGGAGGGAGTGAGGAGCCCAACGGAGCCAGAGGGATGAAGTGACAAGGCGAAGCCAGAGGAGTGTAGTACCGAGGCGAGGGCAGCCCGACGAGCGACCAAGGCGGAGCCGGAGGGACGAGGGAGCCCGGCGTAGCTGGTGGACTGATGGACCACGGTGGAGATGGAGGTAGGAGCCAAGGTTGAGCTGATGGATCGATGGGCCAAGGTAGAGTCCCGGTCACGGAGGTTGGAGGCGAAGACCGGCGATCCACCGACCAGGCTGGAGCTGCAGGCTGGCAGACCCACGGCGACCCCACCTCCCCGAAGGTGGTTTGAGGAGCTGACAGGCAGTGGCGGGAGAAGGGTTGAGAGGTGATAGATGGGAGGAGGTGGGAGAGGGAGGCTGGGTGAGAATTCAGGAACCAATTCTGGCTCGGGGACAGACTCAGGTTCGGGAACAGACTCAGGCTCGGGAACAGGCTCAGGAACAGATACAGTTCTTGGGGCAGGACCAGGAACAGGTTGAGGAACAGAACAGGGAACAGGTATTGGCGTGGCGGCGGCCATCCTGGCTGAGAGCTCAGGCGGTGAGGCAGCGGCCATCTTGGTTGAGGGCTCAGGCGGCGAGGCGGCGGCCATCTTGGCTGAGGGCTCAGGCGGCAAGGCGGTGGCCATCTTGGCTGAGGGCTCAAGCAGTGAGGCGGCGGCCATCTTGGCTGAGGGCTCAGGTGGCAAGGCGTCGGCCATCTTGGCTGAGGGCTTAGGCTGGGCAGGCATGACGTGAAGAACCCTTGGGTCTGGCTGTGTTCAGGATCAATGCATGACGCTCTCCAGACACCGGATGACAAACTCCCTCCAGTCCAGTCCGGTGGTGTCAGGGAGGTCGATGGGATGGTTAAATGTGGCCTCAATCCGGAACAAGGTCCTCAGGCTCTCGTCATCGAGGGTGCTGGTGACGGCAAGGCAGCAAAAGTCCTTGGTAAAAGACTGAGCCATGCCGATCATTTTTACCCTATCGTCCATTTTGGGCGGTTCCGATCTTCTGCCACGGTGTGGTGCAGGCAGAAGAAGATGAAGAAGAGTCAAAAGTTCCAATGCAAACTTTTACTCACAATATGAATCAAACTGGTACATAGAAGACGGGCAGAGGGTTTACACACACATAATACAACATAGATCGGACAAAGACTGACTGAACAGATGGACCTTAAATACAAACACGGATGAACACTGATTAACGTCATCATCGTCATTTGTATCACCTGTGTTCTACAGGTGATACAAATGACGATGATGACTAAACAGGTGACAAAATTGAACTGATAATGACAGTAACCATGGATACAAAGGAGTGGCGGGAAAAGAACAAAGGAGAACAGGAACCAATCAAATTTCAAACTGAAAGTCCAAACAAACACTGACACGTGACACAAGTAGTCCATGTGACTAAAGTGGTTCAACCTTAATGTTATGAAGCTAAGAGAATACTTTTTGTGTGCAAAAAAAAACACTTTATTCAACAATTTATTCTCATTTAGAAAACTTTAAATGTTCTGAATATTGGACAATGAAACTGAAACATTGGCTAATATAGTGTTGGAGGTTTCACACCTATATGCGCAGCCAGGAGGCCAATATTTCTTCAGTAAGAGCAGAGTGTGAAGGTTGAATTAGCAGAGTAATAGCACAGCTGTACATACGATATTGCAATCCACACAACATAATGGGCAACATATCAGAGTTCAAAAGAGGACAAATTGTTGGTGCATGTCTAACTGGCTCATTTGTGACCAGGACAGCAAGTAATGTCCACAAAAAAATACCACCACAAAGGACAAACCACAACACACGACACATCGTTAAAGTAGTCCATGTGACTAAAGTGGTTCAACTTTAGTGTTATGAAGCTAAGAGAATACTTTTTGTGCGCAAAAAAACCCACTTTATTCAACAATTTATTCTCATCCCTGTCAGTCTTCGTGCTGTTCACGTGAGCACCACGATGCATGCGTGTGGTGCTCATGCAGGATCCGGCCAAAACTGAACCGGCGTTCTGACGTAGAGTTAACTACGTGAAAAGCGGAAGCGACTGACAGGGAAGAGAAGATATTGTTGAATAATGTCATTATTTTATTTTTGTTTTATGCACACAAAAATATTCTCGTCGCTTCATATCATTAAGTTTGAACCACTTTTGTCACATGGACTATTTTAACAATGTCTTAACCACTTTCAAGGCCCAGAAAGGTAGTAATGACGTTGTTGATATAAAAAATATCTTAATTTGTGTTCCGAAAAATGAACAAAGGTCTTCCGGGTTTGGAACGACATGAGGGTGAGTAATTAATGACAGAAATTTCATTTTTGGGTGAACTAACCCTTTAAGGATTCGACTTACACTCAACCATGAAGACAATGCCTAAAGGGGAGCTAGCTGCGACCACTTGGAAACAAATATCTTTGTAGGATCTCAAGACCCTAGACACTCTGCCTTACGACAAAGAAGGGTTTGCAAACTGGGGCGAAAAAACTTCTTCCTGTTGTGTTCTTGAGATCGAAAGAGCTCATTCCAGGGACTGGGGGACTCTGCTTTAAGAACTGACTCAGGGGAACGGTTCTGCTCTTCAGTCAAACCCAAGGAAAAATTGGCTTCCTAGACACTCACGAAGGTCCCTATGGCGAGGAAGGGTTCGCAAACAAGGGTGAAAAAATATATTCCTGTTGGGTTCCAGATATCGCCACCACCGAGCATTGCTATTGTGCAGGCCAGCGGAGGGGGCAGATCTAAAAAGAACACCTGCCTGCAATCTCTCTGCATCTAATTCCACAGAATTAGGCCTTACACTTTAGTAAGACCGGAAGGGGAAATAAATCTCATAAGACTCTCCCTTTGCTCCGCCCACCACCTCCGTGATCGAACCTGCCTGCCGCTATGGCGGCCACGGGATCTGAACAGTGGTTGTCGGTGTGCTCTTCTCATCCTTTGAGAGAGAATAAACATCAAAGGAGCTTATCACAGCAACCATATCATAAAGAGCGCGCTCAACTCCCTCGAGAGCTAAACGTACTTCGCTCAAATGCCAGACTCTATCACTAATCAAGAATCACGGGTAGAACAGTCACAAACACATCACTGCGAGTGCCTTCGACTCCCTCGAGAGTCGAAGGCGCTTGTGCAAACACTAACAACTATACCTCAGGTGTGAACAAAGTAAAAGCTTCTTACCTGTCTCTTTCAGTCAGTCTTGCGAAGGCATCACAAAGAGCACCTTACAATGAGCGCATTCAGTTCCCAAACACATAACACATCCTTACCCAAACACATTACACACAAGTTGTGTGTCCTCAAGTGTCATCTCTGATATGGAGGCACATACTTCCTGAAACGCTTGGCTGAGTGATCGTCTTCACACATACATAAACAAACGGATCCTGAAGACAAAATAAATTGTTGACGTGTTCTACAGGTGACCTTTTATACTCTGGACGCACCGGTAGTGACGTCATAGGCTGTCGCCGGCCAATGTTATTGTTGTGTTTAGACGTGCTTTAGACACCGGTCACGCTGGAGGCATTACCCAAAGCGTCCTAGGATGCAGTGCGCAGCTGAAATATGCCAGAAGTGCATGGTGCGATTGTGGCTTGTGTCTTTGAGTAAAATCATTTAAAATTCTTTAGCAAAAACAGTGTCAGTGAAATGTAAAATTCCTATTTGAAATAGGTCATACAGAATAAGGTATTAAAATGTGCTTTTATAAGTACTAATACACAGCCAATATCCTAGTAAAATGTATGCTAATAAGCAACTAGTTAATAGTGAGAATTGGACCAGGGATTCTATCACTGAACTTTACTCCATAGCAATCCATTTTTTTATGTAATTGGTCAATCTGCCCATGCTTCTATACTGTCTGCAAGATATTTATTCATTTTGGTCTAAATATGACCATTTCCAAATGAGAAAGGGACCCATTTCATAGAATAACCCTGCTAGAGATTTGCTCAAAATTGAAACCCTTTAAAGGCCAAATCAGTAGTTGAACATTATTAGTTGCTCATCTATACTTTCAATATCATTTCAAGGTATTCAGTTCCACTTATGCATAACAGTATATTTGGGTTAATATTAACGCTAGCAGTGTTGGGTATAATACATTACTAAGTAATCAATTACTGTAATTTAATTACTTTTCCCTTGAAAAAGTAAAGTAAGGGATTACTCTTCTGTAATTTAATTACAGTTTATTATGATGTTGATTAAATTATGATGATTAAAATACTGTATAGACTATAGAACAATTCTATATAAAACAATAGTGGATTTGCGATCAAAATATAACTATTAACGTGTTTTGAGCTTTTCGGTAGGTGAAATTTGTAGATAAAACAAATGTTCTGTTTAGCAACTTAACCAAAAAAAAAAAAAAAAAAGCATTCATTTATACTGCATCATAAACACAGATATAGTCCAGATAACTGATTGTGACATTGCAAGCTGACTGCTAAGTATCTAGCTACAGTAAAGTGACTATGCCTGACGTCATGGCAACCAGGAAACAGAAAAATAAACTCTGACTCACCTGAAGTTACAATTGAACACTGACTTAATTATGTTTGAAAGTAATACACTTTTACAGCAGTGAATTAGGATCCATTATAACTAAGTTTTATCCATTAAGTTTTATATATCTTGAATGCACATATGTAGAGATTAACAATGTAAAAAATACAGACGTTTTTGCCACTTCATTGATAAGTACATTAAGAAAATGTTAAATGTTCTGAATATTGGACAATTAAACTGAAACACTGGCTAATATAGTGTTGGAGGTTTCATACCTATATGCGCAGCCAGGAGGCCAATATTACTTCAGTAAGAGCAGAGTGTGAAGGTTGAATTAGCAGAGTAATAGCACAGCTGTATATATACGATATTGCAATACACACAACATAATGGGCAACATTTCAGAGTTCAAAAGAGGACAAATTGTTGGTGCATGTCTAACCAGCTCATCTGTGACCAGGACAGCAAGTAATGTCCACAAAAAAATACCACCACAAAGGACAAACCACAACCAACGGGAGTAACTGTCAACGCAAGAGGAAGCTGTCTGAAAGGGATGTCCATGTACTAATCCCGATTGAATCCAAAAAGCATAAAACCACAGCTGTCCAACTAACTGCATAATTAAATGCACACCTCAGCTCTCCTGTTTCCACCAAAACTGCTCATCGGGAGCTCCACAGAGTCAATATTCATGGTCGGGCTGCTATTGCCAAACCTTTGGTCACTTGTGCCAATGCCAAATGTTGGGCTGTGGTCAATGTGAAACATAAACTGTTCTCTGATGAGCCCACCTTCACCTTCACTTGAAGTTACAGCGTGAAGAAGCCTCATAGAGTCTTAAAGGTTGTATCAGCAATTGTGGGTGACGTCACTTCTGTTTGTGTTTGAAGTGAGATCCCAAACAAACCAAGTTAGCGCGACAGACATCTGATATTCACTCTGTTCAGCACAATGTCACCTACGTTAGCTAGAGCTACCCAAGTTTAGTCGAGCTTCGCTCATATTTTTTCAAGAAGGATATTTTCACACAGTTCACATCCAAACAAGTCAGCACTAGCAGCTACTCACCTGTCCAGAAGAAAGTTCTCTCCACCTTTCAAAAGCCTTCCCGATAACTATTCGTGTCTTGGAATAAACACGATGGTATTCCCTGGCCCTAATCCTCCTCCTCCTCTTGGGGATTGACTCAGCCATGTTCAATTTCTCTTGTTCATTGATAGATTCTTCTTCAGCTCCGACTTCGCGTGCAGCCGTGCACGAGCGCAAAACCTCACAACACCCACCCCCTGTCGGTGATTGGTTGGAACACTATTTATTTTGGTTTTGAGTGGTTGGTGAAACCAATTGTTTTTGTGTGCAGATCTCAGACCCAAGGCTGCCTACAGAGACGCGTTTTTTTGACGGCCTGCTTATGGGGCGGGCAGCTAGCGGATCGTTAGGAAAGATTAGATGAATGTGATCATTTATGTTTGGGCCTTTTTTGGGCCTGAAATCGCTGATACAACCTTTAACACCCGGACAGTTGTGTGCCCAGAGTGAAGCATGGGGTGAATCAGTGATGGTTTGGGCTGCAATATCATGCCATATCCTAATGAGCTTGATGGGAGCATCGTTACCAAGGACTACTGAACCATTCTGGAGGACCATATGCATCTAATGGTTCAAACATCGTACCCTGAAGGGAGTGCTGTGTATCAGCATGAAAATGCACAAATACACACAACAAGACTTGTGACAGAATGGTTTGATGAACATGAAAGTGAAGGTGAACATCTCCCATGGCCTGCACAGTCACCAGATTTAAATATTTTTGAGCCACTTTGGAGAATTTTGGAGGAGCAAGTTAGAAAACTTTTTCCTTCACCAGCATCACATAGCCACTGGCCACTGTTCTGGAAGAAGAACGGCTCAATACCCTCTGGCCACTGTGAATGACTTGTATCTGTCATTCCTAAGATGAATTGATCCTCCTCTTATCCTGGCGGTGTGGCTAAATTTGTTTAGATATGCGCGTGGCCGCAGTGGCGCCTGCAGCTGTACAGATATATGCACTGTGCGTACCATGAGAAACGTTGTTTCCTTAGAACTTCGCAGCACAGCCCAGTGGATAACGGAACGCAAGCTTAAAGGAGTTGCGTTTACTCCCGGTCCCAGACACTATTATTAAACAGCGTTGAGACATCTAGTGAGAAGCGGTTCAATTCAACACACCTGTCTGTTACAAACCACAAATCACTCAATGATTTAACTAGTTTTATCAGATGAAACAGCCTCAACATTCCCAACACGACTGATGAGGTAAACAGCAGAAACATTGTGCCATGAACGAAGTTAGAAGACTTTAAATCCCCTAATCACCACCCTTACAAAGATTTAAATGTACTGTAGTAATTTACCATGGTTTGGGCAGAAATGTGTAATATTTATATTGAATACTACGTGGGTAGAAGAATATATTATTCAGAGTGTGTATAGTTTTTACCTGTGTTTAGGCATTTATTTATACAGTGGTAGTGTAGTGAGTAGCCATGCATGGTATTACCTGTGGTTACCACGTCTCACTGTCAGAATTTTTAATTTAAGCCTATAATAATTCTTACCAGTAGCTATGAGCTTGTATAATTTATATATTTGTACACAGCTGTAAATAAGTTATTTATTATGGTCTTATAAATCTGCATACTGTTGGGTACCACATTTCCAAGTAAATACAATACTTTTTATTAGGTTACTTTAGCTTATTTATTAATACTGTTATACTGTAAATAATGTTTCAATAAATCAGCTAAACCCACCGGCCCTCCTCAACTTTTCGATTAAAAAATCCGGACCTCAAATGAAGCTAATTGAATAGCCCTGCTCTTCACCATATACTGATAAATTATTGTGGTCTGAAACCAGGTGTCAGGTTTGGGTTTTACTGTCCAACAATTGTCCCTGTGACAAATGTATTTTTTAGTAGTTTTTTTCTTACACAAAAAACACAAGCCATTGGGTCACTCGCAGCATCACATACAAGCTTGGCAAAACTGCACCTGTTTTATAAACACAGCAACACATCGTGATTGTGTTCATAATATATTTGTTTCGGTGGCTTAATGTGACGAGTATTCCTAATGTGTGCTGGCACATGTAGTTTGAGAGTATTACACACACACCCGGCAAATAAATTGATTAATTGCATAAGTTCATTAATTGATATTGAACACATTATAAATGACTACTGCCTGATTTTCCACTTGCACACGTAATTCATCCCTCTTCATCACTGCCACAGCTCTCACAACCTTTCCTGCTCTTCAGAAATTACAAACCGTATATGCAGTGGTTTTGTCTGTGTGTGCATGTGTTTTTTTATTTATTTTATTGTCTGACCTCTTGCACAGCAGTTTGCATTGATTATTGAGCTCGACCCCCATGCCGGACCAACAGTTTCTCTATTTTTGGAATGATCTGTCTGCTCCGTCAAACGGACACACATGCATTCATAAAGACGCTGTTATCTGTCATACTGCCCTTCCACCTGATTGTACACGAACATGCACAGACATTCACCCATGCCAATAACAGTCTGATAGGTTATTTTACGTGACCTTTATTATGTAACGTGAGCCCACGCACACACTTGCATGCAGTCGCACACCCTTTCCCAGCCGAATCGATGTTAAAAGCTTTGTGCCGCTGGGATGACCGGTCAACAGTTGCAGAGGTCATTCTGCAAGGTCGCCAGACTCTTTACTTAACGATAACATGTTTACAACATCTGTGAAGATCTTACAGATAGGAAAATCTGAGATTTAAAATCAAACTTTAAGTCACCATGAAATCAAAATTAGGCAAGGCAAGGCAAGTTTATTTATATGGCACATTTCATACACTATGGTTATTCAAAGTACACTTTGAAAAAAAAAATTGTTTAGCCTTACTGTTATAAGCTAGTGTTCTCCAAAACAATGACACAATTCGTATTTAGAAGATATAAGCATTCAAAACGTACAGTCTCTCACTTTCGTCAATATGGATCAATGATTTTGTTGACATCACGCTGCATTTCAGCTTCTCATCAGATTTTCTATCCAATCAAATGCTCTCTAGAATCTGAAGCGTCCCGCCCCCCTACACTATAAATAGACCCTAAAACTGCAGCTAAAATCAGTTTATCACTAAAATCACTTTATAGGGGTTAGGGAAATATTCAGACAGTGTAAATATACTTTCCATTGGTATTAAATGAAGTCTGGTTTGATGTTAGTGTCACGCAAACCGCACAAAATCTGCTCCGGTCTAGAGACACGATAACACAGAGCGGATCATATGCACGAGTCGGCGCAAACCACAAAACTTGGCCTTGTTCCTAATTCTTGCTTGAATTTTGGACTCCATATATATGCCAGAAATGGCTAATGGCATCACAACACAATGGTTTGAGACTGAACACTGCAAGTAACAGTAAAATGAAAATCAAATCGTTTCAAATGAAAATAACCTTTGCTTAGGTTAAGCATTTTATACATAATTTTAATTGCTGTCTCAAGTTCAAGTTCAAGTTCAAGTTCACGTTTATTGTCATTGTCATTCGAAGGAACAGCAACGAAATTATGTTGGAGCATACAACATCAGTACATGGTATATTTAAAGTGCACTAACACCAGTGCAAAAATACCCCCTGTGTAAACATGCACATCAAAGTATATGTTGTTAAGACACAGAACCAGTGACATTCACTCTTAGTAGCAGCAAAAGACTAACAAAACAACTTAATAGGCATTCAAAACAGAGAGTATGGTCAGAGTTGGATATAGATGTAGTTAATGCAACAATGCAAAGTCCAGTTCACAGTTATTACAGAAAAGGGTATGGTTTACTGTCCATGGGAGGGGGGGAGGAGAGGGGAGGGGGAAAGGGCATCATTTAGCAGCCTCACTGCATATGGGTACAGGCTGTTAGCCAGTCTGGCTTTACTGGCACCAATAGACCTGTACCTTTTCCCTGAGGGCAGCAGGTGGAACAGGTGATGGGCCGGGTGATACCGGTCCCGCAGGATATTGTGCACTCTCTTCAGGCAGCGGGTATCATAGATGGTGCTAATCTCTGGTAGAGTGGTCCCAATGATTTTACCCGCTGTTTTTACAACTCGTTGGAGTGCCTGCTGATGGGCTTTAGTGCAGCTGGAGTACCACACTAAGAAACCATATGTCAAAACACTGCTGATGGCACAGTTGTAAAAGTTGACCATCAGCTGTATTGGAATCCTGACACTCCTCAATTGCCTCAGATAGTAGAGGCGTTGCTGGGCCTTCCCTATCACTGAGGTGATGTTGGTTCCCCAGGACAGGTCCTCTGTCACAGATACTCCCAAGAATTTGAAATGTGACACCCTCTCTACCACCTCGTTTCCAATAGAGAGAGGAGAATGATTGTGTCTGCTTTTGCGAAAGTCCACGATGATCTCCTTGGTCTTTTTTATGTTCAAGAACAAGTTATTAATGACACACCATGACGCTAGATGTTGCACTTCAGTCCGGTAATCCGCCTCATTGTTGTTGTTGATGAGTCCGAGCACTGTTGTGTCGTCGGCAAATTTAACAATGAGATTGGAACAAAGAGAAGCAGAGCAGTCATGTGTGAAAAGAGTGTAGAGCAAGGGGCTAAGCACACACCCCTGGGGAGCCCCGGTGTTGATTGAAAGGGTGGAGGACAAGTGCTTGCCTACTCTAACACTCTGTGTTCGATTTGTCAAAAAGTCCACAATCCAATTGCACAGCGAGTTGTTAAAATCAAGGTGGTGCATTTTAGCTCGGAGTTTAAACGGCCGGATTGTATTAAAGGCAGAGCTAAAGTCGACAAAGAGCAGCCTTGCGTAGGTGTTCTTGTGCTCGAGATGTTTCAATAGCGTGTGGAGCACAATGGCAATGGCGTCCTCAGTCGACCGGTTCCGTCTGTACGCAAATTGGTGTGGATCAAGTGATGGTGGTATTGCACTTTTAATGTGAGTGGTGACCAGCCTCTCAAAGCACTTGGCAGGAATGGAGGTGAGTGCCACCGGTCTATAGTCATTTAGATTAGTGGCATTTGACTGCTTAGGAACTGGGACTATTGTGGCTGCCTTAAAGCAGGCAGGGACCCATGAAGTGGACAGCGATATGTTGTAGATGGCGGTAAAAACGTCAGTTAGCTCCGCAGCACAGTCTCTCAGCACTCGGCCCAGCACACCGTCCGGTCCGGCTGCTTTCCTGATGTTAATGCCGCAGAGGACCCGTCTTACCTCATGAGTGCTCAGGACTGGTGCAGGATCAGTGGCAGGGAGGGGGGGCAGCACAGGGTCTGTGTTGTCCCTATCATAGCGCGCATAAAAGAGATTGAAATCCTCAGCCAAGGTGGAAACAGCTGAGGAAGATGTTGATTTGCTCTTATAGTCCGTGATGGCCCTGATGCCCTCCCATACCTGCCTGGGGTTTGCAGAGTTATTAAAACAGGCTTCAATACGCCTCCGGTGTTGTTGTTTGGCAGTATTGACTCCTTTCCTTAGTGCAGCCCTGGCTCTGCTGTATACATCAGGGTCCCTAGAACCCAGCGCTCTGTCCCTAGCTCGGATCAGATGTTCAACACCATGTGTCATCCAAGGTTTCCTGTTGAGATACACACGGAAATGTTTCCAAGACGTAACATTATCCACACAGAAGTTAATGTAACTCAGGACAGTGGTGGTATATTCATCCAACAATTCACGAGTATCCGTGCCCTGCCCCTTGAACACCTCCCAATCTGTGTGGTGGAAACAGTCCTGTAACATAGGGATGGCGTCCTCTGGCCACATTCTCACGGTTTTGGTTGTAATCCCAGCGCTCTTGATCTTGGGTGTATACCGTGGGTGTAGCAGCAAGGAAAGATGGTCTGACAGACCCAGGTGAGGGTAAGCCTGGGCCCTGTATGCTTCTGCTACATTAGTATACACCTGGTCCAGCGTTTTATCTCCCCTAGTAGCACATTTCACATTGCGATGGAATTTATGAAGAACAGTTTTTAAGTCAGCATGGTTAAAATCCCCAGCGGCAACAAAAACACTGTCCGGGTGTGCTACCAAGCTGTTATTAATGCTGTTGTAAACCTGTGCAAGCGCTAGCTTAGCATTAGCGTCCGGTGGAATGTAAACAGCACAGATGTAAACAGCAGTGAATTCCCTCGGGAGATAAAACGGCCTGCACTTCAATAGCATAAGTTCCACCTCCGGGCTGCACAATCTATTCACGATAGTAACATTTGTGCACCAAAAGTTGTTAATGTATATGCAAAGTCCCCCGCCGATCTTCTTACCAGAATTGGCGGTCCTGTCGGCTCGGTAAGCGGTACGTCCCGCTAGCTCGATAGCAGCGTCCGGAGTGGTGCTGTTCAGCCAGGTTTCGGTAAAAATCATGCAGCAACAGTTGTAAATAATCCTCTTTGCAGCTATATGTAACCGGATCTCATCCATCTTGCTGCGGATCGACCGGGCGTTTGAGAGAAATATTGTAGGAAGCGGTGGTTTGAACGGATTAGCCTTTAGCCTAGCCCATACGCCAGCCCGTTTACCTCTCTTCCGCCGCCGCTCACAGCGCCTCCTTCGCCGGCCTGCTCCTGCGGGGGGCCCGGTAGATGGTCTGGTGATCTCAAGAGGAATGAGGTACTCGGTTAACAGGTAGTGTACTCCAGTACTCAAGTGCAAGAGTTCAGAGCGGCTGTACTGAAGTGCCGCTGTACTGAAAATGTGCGACGTGATACACAGTGCCACCAGAAAACTAAAAAAACCATGCCCGTTGTGAGTGCTCCTGGCCGCTGCGACTGTGCGCGCCGCCATCTTGGACCAACCTTAGCCATAGCCATACTTTTGTCTCTTTGTAAGTTGGACTAGTTTGCAGCTTATTATTAACTTAGACAGGAAGGATGAGTCTGAAATAAATTATACCTCAATAATAGACATGGACAAAAACGTTTGGATGCGTAATATGAAATTCTGCTCATGGATATCAACTTTCCTTGCTATTGAGTACACAAACATTCAAAAGTTTGAGGTCAGTACAATTTATTTAATACAAAAATACTTTTATTCAGCAATGATGCATTAAATTAATCAAATGGGACAATAAAGACATGTATAATGTTAAAAAAGGATTCAATTTCAAATACTGTTCTTTTGAACTTTCTATTCATCAAAGAATCCTGAAAGTTTCCAAAAAACATGAAGCGGCACAACTGTTTTCAACATTGATAATAATATGAAATGTTTATTGAGTATCAAATCAGCATATCAGAATGATTTCTAAAGGAGCATAGTGTAGCTAAGCTCAAGCAAATCTCTAAATATCTTTCCAAGGCATGCTTATACTAACTACTACATTTAATAAAAAACTAATAAAACACAACATTTTGTTTCCTCAGCAGACTTATAAAAACATATGCACCTTGACTCCCGCAGCAGTCAGACAATCTGATTAAACTTGAAAATTTTCTCTTCTTTTTTTCTTTTTGTTCAGTTTTTTTTTGCACTTATGCCTGTGAGATCGACATAGAGACATATTTTGTTTTTAGCCACCTTACCTCCTTATTCTCACTGACACTTATATATATATATATATATTTGTGTGTGTGTCTGTGGGGGGGGGGGGGGGGGGGTGCTCGTCCACATGTGCAAGCGTGTATTTCCTTACCCTTGTCTCTGTCTGTGATATTGTAGAGCTGGGGACTTATGGCAAGCTAAAATATTATCACACAATGACCGAGGAAGGTAAGAATCTTTCTGTCAACCCTAATTTTTCCTCTCTTTCTGCTTCCCCTCTCTACCCATGATGCTATTTGTTCATATGAGTGTGAGAGAGAGTTTTCTTTCCCATTATTTACTTTCATGACACTGTAGCCGAGATTTCACTAACATAAGTGCAAATCGTGGTTTCCATTCTTAATTTAGTTTAATAAAAAAATTTCATGGTTATTTTTCTTTCAACGTTTTTTTATTTTTATTTATTTTTATTTTTTATAGTTTGTTCTGAAAAAAAGAAGAAGATTGTTTTGTTTGAAAGGTATTTATTTTTGTAATATAAATGCATGACAAAATGTGCAGGTAAACATGATCAGAAAACATTTGAAGTATAACATTTAGAGCTATACTGTATATTAACCCTGTAAAATCAAAACATTTTATTGAACAGTTTATTGAACCATTGGACAAATAATAATAATAATAATGTTTTGCAGACTATATGTGTTTTTGTTGAGTATCATATTTGATACATCTGGCTTTTATAGCTCATAATAGTATGATAAACTGAGAATAGGGTGCTCAAACTCGAGGAGGAAAAAAAGCTAAATTTATTCATAGGCCCAAACTGAGCAAAAATATGCAATTTGATGCAGAAATTCTTGTAATGTAAATCTGTAAGATCTTCATAACAGCAAACTACTTACATAAAATGCATATACATATCAGTTATCTCTGGATTATCTACCAATAATATGTCTATGTGAGATGATATTTAAATGCTTAGTTTTTATGATCAAAGCTCTCTAGTTTCAAACCATATATGATTGAGAGATGAACAAATAAACGTTCCTCAAAAGCTTGATGGATCATATTTGATACACACATTTGAACATGATTTAAAAAAAAAAGAAAAAGATGTAAGGATAATCAAGTAAACGTCTCGGTTGCGTATGCAACCCTCGTTCCCTGAAGGAGGGAATGGAGACGTAGTCGACTGAATGGGATCATGCTTAGGGAGCCAGTCATCTTCGAGTACTATTGAAATGAGCCAATGGAATTGGCGTGTGTGATTCGCATCACACACTCCGCTCCCGTGCCGTTGCATAAATACGGAAGTGGATGCACGCACTAGTTGCTTTTTTCGCTGAGGAGCCGAGCGTAACTCGGAGTCAGTGGTGTTCTAGCGATAGTGGCAAAGGGACTGCGTCTCCGTTCCCTCCTTCAGGGAACGAGAGTTGCATACGCAACCGAGACCCTTTCAGAGCTGTCACCTTCTAATTCCTAGACAAAAGCCTCCTGACCCCCCGCAATTTGAGGCAGAGAAGGGACAGGGCTTAGGCCAGGGAAGTCACTGCTGTTCCACAGGACCACTAGGGAAGCGTGCCCTATCAATGGAAGGAAGGGATGCTGGGGTAACATGTGGAGAATACACAAATGGACTGGGCGGATGACCGGGCAGTACAGCATATGGAATGTCACTGGGGCAATACTCTCACTAACTCACTTAGGAGCTTACCACCCAGGTGGGCACATGCACCTTGGGAAAACTTTCTCACCAAGATGAAGGCAACCACATGTAGTGGGCCAACCTCTGCTTGGAAACAGCCTTCCCTTCTGCTGGTCTCCGTAACAGGCAAGAGCTGGTCTGAGGTCCAGGCTTTGCATTCTGAGCACGTATAACCGCAATAGAGCGGACGGACAGAGAAAGCCAGGGCTGGGTCTGCCTCCTCCGGGGCAGCGCTTGCAGGCTCACCACTTGGTCCTGTAGGAGAGGTAGGAACTTTGGGCACATATCCAGGCCTGGGTCTCAGATTTCACGAGAGTCAGCCGGCCCGAATTCCAGGCACGATTCGTTGACCGAAAATGCGTGCAAGTCCCAACCCTCTAGATAGAGGCCGAGCAAGCAGGAGAACTGTTTCTCTAAAAACAGGATTTTTAACTCACTACCTGCAGGGCTCAAGGGAGGTCTCTGCAGTGCAGTAGCACCAGAGATAAGTCCCAAGAGGGTAAAGAGCGCAAGGCGGATTCAGTCTCCTTGCTCCCCTCAGGAACCTGACGATCAAGTCGTGCGTCAACGGATTTGTATCCACTGCATCATGATGTGTGTCAATACAGAGGCAACAAAATTTTGAGGTGGAGGAGACAGCCCTCTCTCCAACCCATTAGCAAGAAAGAAGCACTGAAGTGATCGAACATCTTTGGGATCTCCTCAGGGAGAGAAGACTCAATTCAACGAATAGGTTCCACTTCTAAGGCGTTTGCCTAATTTTGAGAAGTGCTCTCTCAGAAGTGATGGTCTCTACGGCATAAACATTATTGTGGTAGTAACCAGAACCTCCGTGTCCCGTTCTCTTTAGAACCAGACCTGGAACTCTCCAAGGTCTAAACGCGGGTGCCATCATGCCCTGTACCTGAGAATGTACTCAGAGGAAGGAGTCAGAGGCTGTCGAGAGGAAAGGTCTGGTTGGGCCATATAAGAGGCAACTAGCAAGACCTTCTCCATCTCCTCCCTGACTTTAGCACAGTTGTGTGCAAGAAGGCTCACTGGGGAACGCATTTCTGCTGTGGCCAGAGTTTTTTCTGAGTCGAGGGGTGTCCACTCAGACAGGAGAAAAACACAACTGGCGTCGGACGAGTCCGGAGGGGCAACAGATGTAACTGTGCGGCCCCGGAGTGGTCCCCAAACAGCTGGACCGCCTGGGGACAGAGTCTCCACTCTCCCTGGGCCACAAGCTGTCGTGAGGCTCGTCAGCGGCACGATTGAGCAGGCCAGCAGTAATAAGTGGAAGAAGCGACCTCAGAAGCTTCTGACTCCGAGGAGGAGGTGGCGGGCGAGTTGCAACATGTGAGGGGAGCATAGCTCAATGGTCGCAATGTTGTCTTTTCAGACCAGTACATGCTCGCTGAGCAGTGGTGTCTCAAAGCGAGGTGAACTGCAAGCAACTCGAGGCAATGGATGCCAATGCAGTCGGAGGGCCGCCCAGACCTCTGTTACTGCATGCCCTTTATATGTGGCCTCTCAGTCTGTATTAATGGACACTCGTTCTAGGAGCAGTTGGCCCAGAGAAACAAAATGTCTGTTTACGGGCTGAGCGTTTGGCGACAGGCCAGGGAGGTTATCACACGGAGCGTGCCACTCTGCCACGGCCACCTTGGGACTCGGCCATGAAGCCAGTGCTAAAGCGGTCTTCATATGGAGGAAGCCGTGTGGCTGCGTCTGCCATATGCCCCAGGAGCCTCTGAAAAGTTTCAGTGGGACCCTTTCTCACTTCTTGAATATCACTGACCTGACACACCTCCTTCTAAGAAATGTGCTGGACGATCTCCATACTAGAAAAGAGATCCTCAACCTTTGGGCGAGTTTACTCTTTCCCAGATGACCTGAAGACCCAACTGGTTCTGGAGCACTCGAAGGGTAGGACCTTGTACTGATACTTCGTACCCAAGAACACAGGAGGCCTGTGGAGCGGAAGGATAGAGATCTGAAGTCTTTCAGCCCGAACGCTGCAGAATGCATCTCTGTGTTTATCAAATGAATGGAGGTTTCAGTTGACACAGGTCCAAGATGGTCGTAACCCACCACATGCAGGCGCAATGAAGTACGGGCTTATGGAAGCCAGTCTTTATATCGGCTGGAGGGAACGGCTACATCGCGTCCTTTGCCAGTAGGACTGCGACGTGCACACACAGGACAGGAGCACTGCTCAACACCTAGGTGTGATAAATATCACTCATTTTTAGGAGCATCTCTGCTCAACACCTAGGTATGATGAATATCACTGAGCCTAGGCGGAAGCCGAGCGAAATTAATCGAAAGCCGCGTCTGATGGTACAACTTGGGGCCAGCTGGACCGGTTGGGAAGCATTTTGGGCTTCCACAAACCGGGCCAAGGACCAGGGGACCACAGATGTACCCGGGTGGGGAAGCGAGGTGGAGGAGAGGGACCCAGCTCGAGAGGCCCGAAGGCGGCCCGAAGCGGGGTCTGAGTGTGCAATGCAACACTTACCTGACTCCACTAAGTGGCATGGGATGCGTGAGAAGGCGGTTGACCGGGTTCTCGAACCGCACCCAGCTGTCCTCTGGAGGGGCCCCGAATGAAAAGGCTGGTCGGTCCACTACAGAGGGACCAGCTTGCTCATCGGGGAGCTCCACTGGCTGCGGTGCGAAAGAGGAGTGAGGGATCCATGGGGCTTTGCCGGGCGGATTACCCCTCACTGTAATCCTCAGGTCACCCAGCCCAGACGGCACTCCAGCCCTCTTCTGGGAAGGTAGCCCAGAAGAAACACTAGAGCAGGGCCTGGGGATGGGGACTCCACCCTCGCGAACAAAGGCAAGTCTCGACCTCAACACCGAGATGGTCATATTACCGCAATGAGAACATGACTCATCCACAAGAGCTGCTTCAGCGTGCTTTAAGCCCAGACACGTGATACAACTCTCGTGAGAGGGGGACAGAGCCCTACCGCACCCTGAAACGCACGGATGGAATGGCATCTTGAAAATGACGCAAACGCACCCGTGTTGCTCTTTTAGAAAATGGGACCCGTCACCAGTGCCGGAGCACACAGGGAATGACCGCGGCAACACTTAATTCAGCGAACTGAAACAGTGAAGCACTCACTGTTCCGCCCTCAACCAGCCGTCAACACACACACAATAGAAACTTGTTTGCTGTTAAAACAGCAGTTGAGAGCTCAAAGCTTGCGACCACCGCTGCACTGCACTGTAGAAACCACCAGCACCGGGAGAGTCTTTCTAGAAGAACACCAACACACTCGCTCATTGTACACAACAGTACTCTTCAGAGACATCAGAGATGATCGGCTCCAAAGCAAAAAGCAACTAGTGCGTGCATCCACTTCCGTATTTATGCCGTGCCACGGGGGGCGGAGTGTGTGATGCAAATCACGCACACCAATTCCATTGGCTCGTTTCAATAGTACTCGAAGATGACTAGCTCCCTAAGCGTGATCCCATTCAGTCGACTACGTCGAACGTGAACGACTGAAAGGGAACCTAAATTGCTTAAGTCCAGTAAATATTCATGTTGAAATATTACTAACAATACAAAAGTCAGTAAAGATTTCACAACAAAAAGACACGTGAACCACAACGTGAAGTAGATGTTTTTTACAATTAGACTAAAAGGCCTTTTACTTGCTAAAAAAACTGTAAAGTAGCAATCAATTGATAATTTAGAGGTTTCAATTTAAAGATATGTGCATATCAATTACAATACAAGGCTTTATAGGGTTAACGACCACATGCAATTAAAATTAGAATTGTGTGGCTTTAAGTCCACGTCTTCTAGCTTTGAGGTCAAGTATTAGGTTTGAGCATGCAACTAAATGTTTACAGAACTAACCTATAGCAGATATACTCATTTAAAATACATAGTCTCTTTTTTTCAGGAAAACAGATGAAATATATCAATATTTCATCCAGTACTACACATTTCTGGCCAATCAAGTGCTCACCAGGACACTGAAGAAGGACACTGATTAGGAACTGACTAGCAAGTCATTTTTAAAGAAATAGCTCCTTCCTAAACATCGTGTTTCAATAAATACGTCAATACATGAAAGAAAACTAGGTTTGTTTAATTTGGGGTCTTTAAAAAAATGCAATTATCAGAATAGTTGGTTGAATCTACACAAAGTTTTCTGATAAGAGAGCAGCATTACTTGTCACTGTCTGTGACTGCTCGGCAATCCGTGAGAGTCAGATAACGTGCCTGGCTGCATTCAGACACGCACAGAAATAGATGCTAAGAAACGTACGTCACGGTGTTGAGATGAAGAGGAGTGAGTCATTCTATAACTAGAGTTATGCAATACCAGCAGCGCAGGGATAATGCAATAATAACAGGCCCCCTCTCTCTCTCTCTCTCTCTCTCTCTCTCTCTCTCTCTCTCGTCTCACTAATGCAATAATGTCAGTTCTTAGACATCTGTTATGGCTGAATTGCTTAAGTCTCTTTGAGGATCCATAACATCTAAGGCAACAGAATGACAAATCACACTGTGCGCACGTGCACGTGTGTGTGTGTGTGTTTTACACAGAGTTACAAAGTTCTAATTTTAGGTCCCTCCTCCGCACTAAACAGACTTTGATGTAATATTCAGCATGGGAAGGTACATGAGTCAATATTTAATCTGACTCTATTTGGAGTAACTCTACCATAGTCTGCTTGTATGCAGAGTAACCCAACAACGATATATTATTAATGCAGATAATATATATTTAAATTAATAAAAGGCCACTTAAGTGTACTTAAAGAGATTAGGCTACATTTTCTTGACTATGTTTCTTAAAGGGGTCCTATTATGCCCTTTTATGAAGTATTGATTTTGTTTTTGGGGTGTACTAGAATATGTCTTCATGCTTGATTGTTCAAAAAAACAAATTTTTACATTATTACAGCTCCTCTCTCCCCAGTCTGGTTGAACATGTCGTTTTCAAAGTAGCCCCTCCTCCCGAAATACGAAATGTGCTGTAATTGGTTAGCTGGCCCAGTGTGTTGTGATTGGCAGCTCTTAGGGAAATGTCACGCCCCTTCATGACCGTGAACACTACTCAGATGTAAATATTAACGATGGTGCCAATTTCAAACCATTTCGAGCCCGATTCAGGCCCTGACAGTGTTAACAAACAAGAGGATTGTGCTGATCAGATTTCAAGCACGGACTTTGCAAGCACAGATTTTACAGGACAATTCAAAATGGTATGTTTTTTTGTCATTTTCTTATAGATGCGATGTTATCTACCATTTAATCATATTTGTCGGAAAACTATCATAATACAAACAGTAATCGATCACAAAACCATGGATCATTTTCCTAAGGGGCGGTGAACAGCCTTACAAAAGCTAAAGTAAACACTACATCCAATAATGTAATGTTAGCTAGCAGGCTAGCGGAGGCAAAGCTTTGCCCTTTGTTTACATCATAGCTATAGCAACTACATAAAGCTTATAATTGGAACTGTTAATAGAAAACACAGCTACAAATAATAAGACATACTTACAAGTTGTGATCCATAAACAACACATTGTCCCGACAAAATGGAATGGCTACGTCTTTCAGGAGAATTGTGCGTATAGCCTGCATTGTACTCTGTCTGTCTGCTGTTCTCTGTAAAATGTGAAAAAACATTGAGGATAGAATGTTCAGGAACAGTGTTAAAAATACATGTTAACCTCTCTAACTAAGTTCGTCAGCCTTAGGACAGCCTTTTTCCGGGGTGTAAAAAAACAGCGACAACAACTCTTCCTCTTCTCTAAAGCAGCCCAACATGGCCTCACCCCATTTGTTGTGTGTTTCCGGAGGTAGGGTTTATGTAAATTTTACGAGTTTGTGATGTCAACAACCCGGGAATAAGCTTGTTGAAGTCCCTTCTAGCCGTTTGTTATAGTCCTTAAAAAGCGATTTTCTTCTTTTTCACAAGGTAATACTTGCCATGATTTTGAGAAACCCAATTAACCTCCATTGTTTAGACTAGAGAAACTGGAGACCATGCTGACTACAGAACACTAACAATACTTAGAAAACCTTGCCCACCTCCTGCCTACATTACAAACTATTCCTACAACCCCACAAACAAACCTACTTAAACATAGTTCTAACAGACTTCAGCATAGACCCTAAAATTCCAAAACCACTTTACATTACAATCCGTGTTAGTGATATGTAGGTCACGTAACATACATGTGCATGTTGATTGGGGTCACTGCCTTTTGATCGAGCCAGACAGCATAGTCTCTCTATCAGCCAATCAGAGCCAATGAATCCTCAGGAAGGTCAAAGACATTTAGTGATCAGGATGTTTTCCATTAGTAAACCAACCCTCCACACATTATGTTCACACATATGCTTCAACACAAGCTTAATCACATGCAGTTTCATTCATGCAAAGAATTAGACAGGAAAACACTGCTACTGTTTGTGTAGGATCGCCTGAGTTTTTACTTCCACATTGATGGATCCTGAAAAGGCTGTGCAACTGTATTGATGTTTTCTTCATGATTCTGGTACTGCTATATCCACACTGAGTTATAGACTTTGCCTACAGTATAAACAGATGTGTTTAATGTTCTGTTGGTTTGAAGGTTACATTAAAGGTCAAATGGTATTTTGACCTTTTTTCAAGCTACAAGTTACAAGAGGCTGTGCTAAATAGTGAATAATTGGCTATATACCTGAAATGGTCGCATTCCCGTTTACACAATCAAAGTTATTTTTATATAGTCCCCTTGGTTGTATACACTTGAATAAAAGTAACGTTTTCTTTAGACAGAGGTCATGACCACTACTACAGATATAAGTTGACCAACATTACTTTTTTGATTGTAGCTTTGGTTTGGTCATGTCGTGGTTTCCCCTGTACACTTGACTAAAATAACATTATATTAAACAGAGGTAAGACACACCCAAAGTTAGCTTGATCATGCAGCATTTTGCTGTCCTAAATGGAAATTCACTTCTTGTGTTTACAAACCAAGTACACTTGAATTGATGCCAAATAATAGTCGTCAGTAGTTTTAGCTACTCTCAGCATCACGGGCTAATTTGAGTTACAAATCGCCACAAGCCTTCTTTATCATCTCCCTAAATACTCAGACCAAGGCAGAAACCTCTTTTTCAAATGTAAACATGAGTTCACAATGGGAATTTGCATTAATCACCGTCCCAGACTTACTAGGGACAGAAGTTGATTTACATGGGGGCACACCCACAGCAGTTAACAAGATATCTCTAAACTCTCCACACCTTATTAC
Source organism: Rutilus rutilus (assembly GCF_951802725.1). Classification (NCBI taxonomy): domain Eukaryota; kingdom Metazoa; phylum Chordata; class Actinopteri; order Cypriniformes; family Leuciscidae; genus Rutilus; species Rutilus rutilus. The sequence goes on along the minus strand of NC_140211.1, from coordinate 48,728,533 downwards.
CTTTTTGGCTTACTTATGTGGGAATGATACCTTTGTACCAGTCACACTGAGACATTTCAAATGATACAAAACATGGATTAATACTGTATGATATTTGTTCATATTAAACCATATAGATTTTGGGGTGAATTCAGGTAGCGATGGGTGAAGGGAATGATGTGTAAATTGGGAGGTGATCAACTCGTGTCTCGAATGGGGATGGTAATATAGCAAGAGAGTTCAAATGTTAATTTCCTTTGTTTTCTCAGAGAGTAGCCCTCTCTTACAGTTCTTCAAGTTTCTCCAGTCTTACATGTGCATGACATGTACTGGAGTCACTATTTTCCCCATATACTGTCACAACATAAAAATAAGAAAAGATTGCAAATTAATAAATATTAAAATATTAAGAACACATTTTCTCATTAAAATATTATATTCTTTAACTAAATAATTTGGCAATATGCAACTAAACCATTTGGTCTCTGTGGGTGCTGCACAGTGATATCCTTTGTGAAAAAGAAGTACACATTGGCACACCTAAAAAGTGTGAACTGAATGTAATGTTCTCAGACACTTGAAATGAATTGTATTGATAAAATGTTTTATAGTTTAAATTTATAAAACATTCAAATAGCTGAACTTAAGAGTGCTTTTTTGACCCACTTCAGTAGGATTTAAGTGCATCTTTATATGTGTTTTCATAATTATGAAATATGGTTCTCTTACGAGAGGTTCTCTCGTATTGCGTAAGTTGTTCAAGCACCGAGAACGCGCGCTCCGTGCCCATGCCTCTGGTTCAGGTTCTCGACCACACGAAGTGCGGCTATCGAAACCCGGAGGCCATTCTGCCCTTAGCTGTACATGCAGAAGCATGGGAAGCTATTCCAGGTGTGTCAGAATGGGTGCTGAGCACAGTAAAACAGGGCTATTCGCTGCAGTTCGCGCGCCGTGCAGAAATAGCGAAACTGCTGTGCAAAGGGGCCATAGAACCGGTACCTCCTTCTCTGAGCGAGTCAGGCTTTTACAGCCGTTACTTCCTCGTGCCCAAGAAGGACGGAGCTCTGAGACCTATCTTAGATCTGAGATATTTGAACAAAGCTCTCATGAGAAGACCGTTCAAAATGCTCACAACCAGACAGATACTCGTGCAAATTCGCCCGAGGGACTGGTTTATTTCTCTCGATCTGAAAGACGCGTACTTTCAGATTCAGATAATACCCCGTCACAGGCCATTCTTGAGATTCGCCTTCGACGGTCAGGTATATCAATACACCGTCCTTCCGTTCGGCCTGTCTTTAGCACCCCGTACATTTACGAAGTGCATGGACACGGCTCATTCTGGCACAGTCAGAGAACTTATATCTCACAGAACAGTGCTTCTCAGCCATCTGGAAAGCCTGGGTCTTACGGTCAACTGGACCAAGAGCTCATTACTGCCCAGTCAGTCAGTCTCTTTTCTGGGAATAGAGCTGGACTCTGTGGCTATGACGGCCCGCTTGTCGACACAGCGTGCGCCGTGTTCGACACCTGGCCGCGTCTTTCCAGAAGGGCAGCATCGCTCCTCTGAAAACATTTCAGAGAATGCTGGGCTGTATGGCGTCAGCTGCAGCAGTGACGATGGGAGCTGTCTCGTACCGAAAGGTCATCTCGACGGACGCCTCCAACTTAGGTTGGGGCGCTCTCTTCGAGGGCAGACCGGTCTTTGGCCTGTGGTCAGACCAAGAGAAACGCCTTCATATAAACTGTCTGGAGATGATAACAGTCGAGAACGCGCTGAAGTATTTCCTCCCATACATACGGGGCCACCACGTTCTAGTCCGTACGGACAACATGTCTGTGGTGTCCTACGTGAACCGCCAGGGCGGTGTCAGATCCAGGAATCTCTGCGATCTAGCAGAACGCCTCCTCGTTTGGGCTCAGCACTCGCTACGCTCCCTGAGAGCCGCGCATGTGCCGGGCCACCTGAACGACGGCCCAGACAGACTGTCCAGGGACAACATTCCCCCGGGAGAATGGTCCCTGCATCCTCAGACAGTCCAGTTACAATGGTGCCTTTTCGGCAAAGCGGAAGTCGACCTTTTCGCGTCAAAAGACAACGCTCATTGCCCAAGGTTCTTTTCAAAGAACGAGGACGCGCTGGCCCAAACATGGCCCAGCCGCCCACTGTATGCTTTCCCTCCGATCTCGCTGTTACCACAGGTAATCAAGAGAATCAGGGGAGCGTGCCACCCGGTGCTCCTCATAGCCCCGCGATGGGAGAACCAAACCTGGTTCCCAGAACTGATGCGGCTGACACACATGGCCCCATGGCCGATTCCGGTGAGGAGAGATCTTCTCTCTCAAGCCGGCGGCTCAATTTGGCATCCCCATCCAGAGCGCTGGTCTCTGCATGCTTGGATAATCAACGGATACCCGTTGCCTTGCCAGAAGGGGTTGTGAACACGATCATGCAGTCTAGAGCTCCTTCTACGAGAAGGCTATACGCGTCTAAATGGTCTGTGTTATCCTCATGGTGCGCCGACAAAAATGGGCAGGGCAGGTCCCCCTCCACGCTCAAAGTGTATGTTGCGGCTATTGCAGCGTTCGCAGAGTAGACGCGCGGCCAGTCAATAGGAAGGAACGAGCTCATCATCCGCTTCCTTAGAGGAGCCAGGAGAATGAATCCCCCGCGGCCCCCGTCGGTTCCTATTTGGGATCTTTCTTTGGTCCTAGAGGCCCTGAAAATACATCCCTTTGAACCATTAGATTCCGTGGATCTAAAATACCTTTCACTCAAAACCGTTTTTCTGATAGCCTTGTCATCAGTCAAACATGTGGGGGGGGATCTACACGTGCTGTCTGTTAGCGCCGCGTGTCTCGAGTTTGGACCAAATGACTCTAAAGTCATCCTCAAACCGAGACATGGTTATGTCCCCAAGGTGATTGGCACTCCCTTCAGAGCGCAGGTCATCTCTCTATCGGCTCTGCCAGCATCCGGTAGTGAGCAGCTCTTTGTTTCGTTTGGTGGGCGCACCAAGGGTCTCGCCGCCTCGAAACATAGCCTGTCCAGATGGATAGTGGACGCTATCGCAGCAGCTTATGCGTCTAAACACCTGCAGTGCCCTCTGGGCATCAGGGCTCATTCCACTAGAGGCATGGCCTCATCGTGGGCTTGGTCCAGCGGGATTTCTATTCATGACATTTGTATGGCGGCGGGCTGGGCCTCCCCCTCTACATTTGTTAGGTTTTATAACCTGGAAGTTCCCCCTTGCAAGCTAAACTTTTGCGGTGTGTATGTTCTGCCCAGATTGTTCGTGTGCAGGCTACTTTCACGTGACTTTAGCTCTCCTGGTTGAGCTGCACTATAAGGGTTGATATTCTTTAATATAGACCAGCAGCACCACTCTGTATCCCCCTACGGTGTGCTTATGTACATGCGCCGGCCCCCGTTGCTGGCCGCCTGATTCCCACTTATCTGTGTTCCCCGGGCTTCCCCTGGGACTCATGTAGTGGATGCTTGGCGCACACGGCGTTGACAAGGGGTTCCCGTAGCGTAAGCAACTTACGCAATACGAGAGAACCTCTCGTAAGAGAACGTACTCGGTTACCTAATGTAACCTCGGTTCTCTCTAGAAGAGGGAACGAGTATTGCATAACCTGCCGTGCTCGCGCCACAAGCTGATTTCGCTTCAGTCGATGATAACCAGGGAAGCAGCCCCCGAGCCCTTCCTTATATACGCTAAGCCACTCCCATTCTGGCGGGCTTTGACGTGTGAGGGCGCGACGTCACGCGGGGCTCAGTGGTAGGCTGCTGCAGTTGCTGCAGGGCAGCCAATGAGCGCGCTAGACAGCTCGCTCTAGGTCTGCTAGCTGCTGCACTGCGTTGACAATAAATACAAAAATTAAGGATAATTTTTTGGCTTCATATCTCGAGAAAAGATGACTTTACCCGTAGCGTAAGCAACTTACGCAATACTCGTTCCCTCTTCTAGAGAGAACCGAGGTTACATTAGGTAACCGAGTACGTTAAAGTGTACTGCCGAATATAATGCAATTTAAAGTAATTTCTATTAAAACTTGTATGCCATATATTTTATATATTTGAACTTGCACATTTGTAATGATTACGTTGCAATTTAGTGTCTTTAAAATATATTAACTTTAAATGTAATATTGAATAACACGTAAGTATGTTAGTCAAAACTAGGGATGGGACGATTACCGGTTTCACTATAAACCACGATAAAATGTACTGACGGTTAGTATTATCGTTTAAAATTGAATTATCATTAAAACCGTATTTGATTATCGCGATTTTAATAACTCACTGTAAATCCTGTACAGCCAGCAACAGTCTGACGCAGGCGCAGCGTGTGTGACCATCACCCACTCTGTTCATAGCGAACACAAGGCAAGTTAACTTTGACCTCAATACCAAAACTACGCCTGGGAAATAACTTAATTGGCCACAAAATGTTGTTTTGAGTTGAAATATTTTATCTCACTCACTTGAAATAAACGTGAAGCTTCCGCGAAGAAAAGTTCACAACAAGTGGCTTTCAGCCAAAGACAAACGATCAAGTTCAAACAAGACTAAGAGTGACATTTAAGGGATAATAATGTATATCATTGTACACTTATTACACCGATTTTTTTTTTTTTTACCACATAATTACGGGGACATATTGAATTGAGATTAATGTTTTAAATCTTACCTGTTTATAAATCCATTTTGTACAGCATACAAAACAATCGTCCAAAAACGGAGACGCAAGACGGCAAGTTGTATTTGAATGAAACGAGAGAGCGCGTCCGTTGCGATCAGGTTGTGATACATGGATGTGCGCTGTGTTATAATGCGTTGCTATTGACGACGGTCATTATAAGGAAGGAAATGCCACAGAATATAATCTTGCTTAAAAAAGTGCATATACACAGAGCCCGTCTACGGAGAGCCTGTCCACTCCCTATTAAGCCCTATTGTACCGAATTTTGGTTGTAGTACCACCAGAGTTCCACTGGGGGCGCTCGCCATGAGTGCAAAATGAATGGGAGTCAATGGGGCTAGACGGCTAAATTAGTCTCTTTCACCCGATTGCCGTTGAGAAATCTCAGATGTGATTGTAGATTTTGCAAGTTCAACATGGGTTTTAGGTCGAAAGTTGAATGAATGAGTACTTATGTCGTTTTGATTTCTTACAGGTTGAGTTGTTGTTGCCCATAACACGCTAGCATTCTGCTAATGACGTCAGCATTCTGACGTCATTGACATTTTGAAAGACTTTTTTAAAGCAAATAAGTGACTCTAAAAAATCTAACACCCAGCAATGTGTAATTTCTTTGCATCTCCTTTCGAATACAACATTCAAATTACTAGACAAAAAATTATATCCTGAGAAAAGTGGATTTTGAGGGGTATACCGCCATTGACCTCCATTCATTCTGCACTCGTCCTGTGAGCGCCCTCATATGGAATCAGAGTGGAACTGCAACCAGTTCAGAAGCTGGAAGTGTAGTGAGAGTGAAACTTCTCGCCATATTAGACATTCTCTGATATACATGAATATCAGTCACGTGACCTCTTACGTCATCCGCTCTTTTTCCAGTTGACTGCCGCCATCTTGAGTACCTACCGAGTACTGTCTATAGTACTGACAAACCTATTATCTCAAGTCTTGTTAGAAAACAAACAAAAAAATAACTATTCTTGAAACATTATTTGAATTCTTTAAAAAAATGTATTGTATGGAATAGAATAGCTCCTGCAGCAGGTGCATTAGCACAACATGTAGCATAAAGCTACATGACACAATTTAATTGATTAATATTACACTTTTACTTTTAACTCACTTTAAAACACTATAGAGTATTTGTATCATATTCCGGTCGCGGTTTAAAATGGTTTCAAGTCAAAAAAATATTTTGAAATATGTTATATTTAACATTTTATATGAAGCTATGGCCTATCCTTAACGTTACCTAGCATGCATACTGTAAACATTCTTTATTCATATGAAAATACCCTAATCGCACGAAAATCACACACAAATCACATATACTTCAAACCGTGCATTTATTAGCTTCTTGTTTCAGGTGAAGAGATGTTACTTTAGCTTTGTTATCATGGATGTCAGAATGAGGAAGTCATGCAGGACCGCAGGCAGAACAGAAGCGTGATTTTTTTTTTTTTTTTTTTAAACCACTTCAGCGGAAATCCCGCCCTGCAGCTGATTCTAAAGTTTTCATTGGTCATATCAATCACTGTACTGATTGCCTACACCAAACACTGATTACCATTGGACTAATAGCCCTGGCGGATACTGTATTGCATGTATTTGAACACAAATAAACCGGAGAAGACGTGAATGAATGCTTTTTGAGTGATGATTTCTATTTAAAATAACGACCGTTGCAGATTTATGTTATGTTACATTTATGTTATATTTATGTTACCGTGTTGTGAAAGCATAGCTAGCTAGTTCCTATGCAACTGACATATCGATCTTGCCGAATCAGGTACTCAAGATGGCGGCAGACAAGTTTTAGAAGTGAGTGACGTCAGTGAGAAGACGTTGGTGACATCATCTGATATTCATGTATAGCTGCTTGTTTTATTTATTGTTTGTTGATTTTCAAATATTAAACTGTTTTTAGTGTGAGTGTCAGTTCTTTTTGAACACTTTCATCTCGTTTCAACAAAACCGCGATGATATTGATAATCATGATAATTTTGGTCACTATAATCGTGATATGAAATTTTCATACCGTCCCATCCCTAGTCAAAACATCAAAATAAGTATACTTTTTTAAAGCATGACAAAAGATTATTAAAACATAATGAATAACAAAATGTAAAAATGTATTTACTTTTAAATTATTACATTTTAAAAGTATACTTAAGTGTGTTAAGAAATATATTCATTTAAGTGCACTTATTTTTCACAAAGGATACACAAAAGGTTAACAGATGTGTCCTGTCGAATGTTATATCAGTTATTTTAACATGGCTGAATATGGCTAATCAGCATCCAGGACCTTATTTCACCAACTTTTTTTTGAAATAGCATACAGTTTGTTTCATACCCAGTGCGTGAAATGAAACATGTTCACTTAGCTGGGAAAATATCCTGGGGAAATTTGTTATTCCAAATGACTCACTCTCTTTCTGGACTATTTTTCAGGAAAATTTCGTGAGAAAGCGTCCATCCTTCACAAAATTGCCAAAAAGAAATGCCAAGTGGAGGACTCAAATGGAGTTGCTGGTAAGTGGTACAGTTGGAAAAAATAACATGCATTAATAAATTCAAGACTGATAAATAATGGCTAAGTTATTCCTGGTAAATTATGTACTGAGCCAAGCTCTATTAAATTTGCCATTGCATGTTAAATCCATTGCTGAAGTGAACAAGACCCAGCTTTTTTCAACCAATTTCAAATTAGCTTCTTAAGATAACAACTACTTGCGGACTTTATAGAAACAAAATAAAGTATCATAATATATTTAAATCCCATAATATCATTTGTGTGTTGAATACACTTTCATTTCAAGTGCAAAATTATGCTAACAGTTCCATATTAGCATATTAGCATCAAAAGCAGGGCAGTTGAGAGCACGCAGCTTCTTTGATGTGACCACAGTCTGTTCAGAACATCTTTAACCCTTTCAAATCGATCTACTGCACTTTCTCCATCTTTTTTTTTATTTTTATTTTTTATTTTTTTATCAGGCATGTGTATGATTTTTTTTTTTTTTTTTTTGACATATACATTGGCTACACAGTGCTAATTTTTGAAGTATCTTAAATAATTATATAAATACATGTAAATGTGAGAGTTTGATCGGTTATGTAAATTACGGTATTGGGGAAGTTAAAAATTGTAATATCCAGGCCTGGTAAATTAACCTTCTTCATGCAACGCGCTTTATCAAATCAGACTTATACATAAGTCTGACTTATATGCTGTATATATAAAAACAGAATGGAGGTATCAAGTTCAAACTTGACAAAATGTTTTAAAGACACAGTGTTTGTAGTGTAAGGTGCTGAAAAAACAACAGCTAAAGACTAAGGTATCTTAGACCTGCCTTAAAATGATTTTATTTGGGGACTTTTTTGCATGTGTCATTTATTTTATTTATTTGTCCATTTAGTACGTTTCCTGTTTGTGTTATAGATAAAAATCTGCCAAACAGCTCCAGTGTCGAGGTGGACGTGACTCCACCCATGAATGGCACCGCTGGACAGGATGGCGATGCGGTGAGTTGTTGATACTAAAGTAAAACTAATGCACAGTGGTTATTATAGTTAACTAAAAATAAAACCATAAAACAAATTATGTTAATTGAAATAGAATCAACGTTAACTGAAATAAAATTAAAAATTAAAAAATATATTTTATTTCTTCTAGTTGCTAAGAAAACATTTATTATTTTTATTTACTTTTACTTGATGTACTAAAATAACTAAAAAATAAAAAATACTAAAATCTATGTAGACATATTTAACTCTTTTCCTGCCATCGACAAATCAGTGTTTTCATTTTTATATGGTAGGGGTGCTGTTCATCAAACATTCCATAAAATTCATTTCAAATAAAATGAAAACTAATCCAACATATTAATAGAACTATAATAGTATCTCAATGATGCTAAAATAACACTGACTACACATACACTAATGTACGCACAGTGATTTTAACACAAAAATAGGACAGAAAGTGAATCATAGCGCTGACTTTGGAAACAGAAGTGAAGGCCAAGTCACGGCAGGACTGAAAAAAAACCTCACGCTTATTATGACTCAATGGAAAACACATTTGGCCTTTTCCCTCCCGCTGTACTGTCTCCTCATCTCACACACACACACATACACACTGTCCTGTGTTCAGAAGATGAAGCGTTCTCATCCTCTGCCCCCTGTTGGCACGGCAACATGCCAGCAGAACAGACGGCACAGCATGCATGCAGGCTGAGAGAGACCCTTTCAATGTCACCGTGACTACCCGGTCACAAGAGAACCATCACTCATAGACTGTGTACACACACGCTATAGATCGGTGTGAGTCTGGCGTCTGTCAACAAATATAACATGGGTTTTGCTTGAAGCATTGCCATAAGCAAGTCAAGTCAAATTTGTTTGTATAGCGCTTTTTTCAATACTAAACTTGTTTCTGCCAAGGAATAAAAGTGTAAAAAGGTAATTGCGACTTTTTTTCTGCAATTACGACTTTACAGTTTACAGTTTTTATCTCACAATTCTGAAAAAAAAGTAAATTGTAAATTGATGTGTTATCTCCATTAAAATATTAGTTCACAAATTTCCAGTTAGTAAAAGCTGCGAAAATTAGATCTGACATAGAAAGTATTTAAAAGAGTACGACATCCTGTTCAAACAATAATTTCATCCTCACTGTCTCGTTTTTGTTTGTGTTGCTTTGAAAATGCTGTCTTTTCTGAATGTCTAGACATATTTTTGTTATACTGTAGAGGAGAAAGGACAAGAGGAGCCATCAAGTCCTGCAAACCCTCGTCTCCCTGCTCATGTGGAGAATCAAACGCTACATTATTGATGAAGAGAAGGATTCATTCTTTTAGCATTGTTTAATGTCTGGACAAATTGTCCTGGAAAAAAAAGAGAACGAGGGAAAGGAGATAAGAGAGAATGAGAGAAGAGCCGTCGAGTCCAGTAAACCATCGGAAATCAAATGCTACATTATTGATTAACAGGAGGATTCTTTCATTTAGCATTTTTGTAGGTGTAAGGCTGGAAGCTTACGCTGTTATTTTGAACCAATAATCAGAACAAAAGGCAGTTGAAGGATGACGTGCATAATTCAGATATTTATCTGACTCCAGTATAATTAATCTGACTCCATTAAAGTTGTTGTTATTTTTTAACCTCTCATTCTTTAAAAGTAAAGGTCTTTCTGAGAACTGAAAGGAAAACGTAGGATTTAACCTGAATGTTTAGATAACGAAAGTTATAATCACTTTAGCTTTCAACATCATCAGTGATTAAAGGAAAGATTCTCAAAGCCTTTAAAGCAGGCAAAGTTATTTATTAAGTTACATGTTTAAATATATAGACAGTAGAATGGAACAACATACAGGATAGAAATGTTCCACTGTTGTGCAGAAGAGGCCGTAAAAGCCTTTCTCATAGTATGAGGTTACGCACTGGTGTGCGGGAGTGGCAGGGTTAAAGCCTTTCTCCAAGATCAACAGTTACCTTTCATTCTTACACCCTGAGCAAAGCATGAGTGGAATACCAACACCGAAACCGACCGACAGGAAACCAAAAGATGAGGCAAATGGGTGGTGATCAAGAGGGGGAGCAACATTATTTATCAACATTATATATTCTCCTCAATGCATGTTTAAGCAATAGTATCTAGATTGTACATTAGGAAACTTTAATATCTCTATTAAGTTCACCACCGTTCAGTTCAGTTTATAAGCTGTCAGATGAGACAAAACATGGCATTTACATATTTACAACAGTTACATATTGTCAGGGATCAGCCAGGCTCCATCACCTCCCAATCACAAAGATCGCTGTCACCTGAGTATTAATCACCTGCACTTCATCTGCTTATCATCACAGACACATATAAGCGCACACATCACTCTGGCACTTTGTCTGGTCTTGTTCATGAGTAAGATGAAGATAGCATTCCTATGAAGTTTATGCTGTCTATTCGTCTCCCATCCTGTTTCTCCAAGTCTCCACCGTCTTCCTGGTCTCCTTCGTCAATACCCCTCGTCCAGCCACTACTCACCTCTCTTCCAGCATCGGTGTGTGCTTCCCCGCCATTTACCTCTTTGTCACCCGCGGCCTCCTCAACCATCTGCAATGGAAAGAACTGTCGGCATCTCAATTTACCATTCTCAAAGACATTCTCATTTACCCGCACTCGCTGGTGCTCACAACCTCCTGATATTAATAAATCTGTTTCTCACCTTTATCAATCTTGTTGTTAGTCTCTGTTCCGTAACACATATTAGAACACACTAGTAAATAAACAGTATGTAGTTGAAAGCATATGTCCTGTGAAGCAAATGGTACAGATGTGACATTGAGGTGCAGATGACTCTGTCTCTCTAGAAAGAACCATCCTGTGCCTGGAGTGTCCCAACAGTCCTTAATCAGCATATTGATGAAATCCCCTGCACTGGATAGGCATTAGCATACTGTGATGAAGGTGATTGTGCCACGTTTAATTCACATAGGGCAGTAAAGAGTTCTACCCATATTCGCTCAGCCCTGCATAGGTTTGGACAATTTGTACTGGAATTTACTAAAAAAATTATAATTATTAAACTTATTATTCTGGATTTTTAGCAACCGCCGGGAGCATTCAGTGTTTTTAAACCATAATTGTCATGTAATTAAGTGTTTATGGCAAGGGATTTCAAATTTTAAATATTCAAATTTGATTGCATGGACCCCCAAATACAAAGATCCACTTGCGAAGGGACCTCTTACTTTTTTATATTTATATATATATAGATGCATATGCATTCCATCAGTAAGAGCAGAGTGTGAAGGATCAATAGCACAATTGTACTTAAAATATATAAAAACATAATGGGATACATATCAGAGTTCAAAAGAGGACAAATTGTTGGTGCGTGTCTCGCTGGCTCATCTGTGACCAGGAAAGCAAGTCTTTGTGGTGTATCAAGAGAGCTATGGTGCTGAACAAGAGTCCAGATGTATGTAGAATATATATTTGTTAGGTGTGAGCTGAAGCGTTTGTTGAATTCTTCCAGAGATCTGTTGGTCTGTGGGAAATTAAACGTTGTTGCCGGAAAGTCAAAAAGTGTCTGTCTCACAAGGGAATTAGCAAAGATGTTCCCTTTCAGTCGCTTATGTTCGACGTAGTCGTACGTTAAGACTGATTGGGATCACGCCAGGGTGCCTGTCATCTTTGAGTATTGTAAAAAAGAGCCAATGTACATCCCTTGAATCGCATCACACGCTCCGCCCCGTCTTTTTGATTCGGAGCCGATAATGATCATTCTGATGTCTCTGAAGAGTGTTGTTGTCTACAACGAGCTAGTGTGTCGGTGTTCTTCTGAAAGACTTTCCCAGTGCTGGTGTTGATAGCGAGTGCAGCGGTGATCGCGAGCTACGGAAGTTCTCAACTGCTGTTTTAACAGCATTGCTTTTAAGAGTGTTTTGTTGGCGGCCAGGTGAGGACAGAAGTAGTGAGTGCTTCATTGTAAAGTGTTGCCGCGGTTGTTCCCGTGTGCTCTGGCACTGGTGACGGGTCCCATTTTCTGAAAGAGCAACACGGGTGTGTTTGCGTTTTTTTCAAGATGCCATTCCATCCATGCGTTTCTGGGTGCGGTAGAGCTCTTTCCCCCTCTGACGGTCACGATAGATGCATCATGTGTTTGGGCTTACAACACGCTGAAGCAGCTCTCGTGGATGATTCATGTTCTCATTGTGGGAACATGGTCATCTCGGTGTTAAGATCGAGACTTGCCTTCGTTAAACGCGAGGGTGGAGTCCCCACTCCTATGCCCTGCTCTAGTGTTCAACTTCCCAGGGGAAGCCTGGAGTGCCGCATGGGTTGGGTGATCTGAGTATTACGGTGAGTGGAAATCCGCCCCGGCAAGGCCCCGTGGATCCCTCCCTCCTCTTTTACACCGCAGCTGGTGGAGCTCCCAGAGGAACGTGCTGGTCCCTCTGTAGTGGACCGACCAGCCATTTCGTTCGGGGCCCCTCCAGAGGACAGGATGTCCATCGCAGCATCGGAGGGAGAGCTGGGCTCTGGAGATGACGACTCGGCTCCGTCGCCTCCCTCTGGGAGAGCAGTGCTGCCCGAGTCAGATGCAGAGATGACAGCTATGCTGAAAAGGGCCGCCAAGGCGGTAGGGCTCGTCTGGAATTCTCCACCGTGTCCTGAACTGTCTCAGTTGGATGATTGGTTTCTCGGGGCGTCCAAGAGCGCCATCTCTGACTCAACCTGCCGGATATGAGGGATGCGAACAAGGTTCGATTCCTGGACTCCCCCATTTCTCAGGTTGGGCTATCCGGCGACGCAGTGGAGAACTTTGCCCAACAGTTCTCTGCTGTCCAGAAGCAGACGGAGGCCATCCGGCACATCCTGCCCCGGCGGCCCGCTGCTGCCTCCACCCGTCCGCCCAGGGCAGATCCTCCGCCTGCTCGTCACCGAGGGCGTCCGTCTGCCTCCACCTCTGCTCCCGATGAGTCATTGCAGCAGCCTCCACCCAGATCTCAGTGTGGACCCGGTCACAGACGGGGCGCCCCGCCCGCCCCAGGCACTGCCAAGCCAGGCGGTAAGCGCAAGCGCTCCTGAAGCGGGTCGCTCAGGGATGGAGTAAAGAGCTCTTGGAGATGGTCACCGATCCACTCCCTCCCCCCAGTGGAGGGCCGGGAGGAGTCTTTGTTTGTGTATGTCTGTTCCGCTGCTGGCTCCCATAAAAGCGGAAGAAAGAGCAATTTCCTCTGTTCCTGAGTGCTGGAACAGAGGAGGGCTAGACTGATGGTGTACAGCCTTGCAACCTTCCCTATACAGCCTTGCAACCTTCAGCTACCCCTTGCTTTGCCAGGTGGCAGTTGGGTGCGGTTCGAGGACACGGTCTTGCCTTCTCACGCACTCTCTGAGGTCTTCTAGAGACAGGTAAGAGTCGCACTACACACTCAGACCCTGCTTCGGGCCGCCTTCGGGCCTTCCGAGCTGGGTCCCTGTTTTTTGCCTAGAAGTCTGTGGTATCCATGGTTCCCCTGCATCACTCAGTTGTAGCACTACATGGTGCTCCTGGCTGATCCAGTCGGTTCCTCCGTACCAACAGACTCGGCTTCACTAGCTGGCAATTGAGTGCGGTTCAAGGAACCGGTCACGACTTCTCACGCACTCTCTGCCGCTACCTAGAGACAGGTGTTAAACACTCTGACCCTGCTTCGGGCTGCCTTCGGGCCTTCCGAGTTGGGTCCCTGTTCTCTAGCCCGCTGCCTCACTCTGAGTACGTCTCTGATACCTTGGGCCCCCTGTGTAGGTCCGTTGTAGCACTGAAAGGTGCTCCCGACCAACTCAGCCGGTTCCTTGTATCATCAGACTCGGCTTGGCGATTCAGTTCATCCGGCACCCGCCCATGTTCAGCGCTATATGTTACACCTCAGTGTTCCGAATTGTGCCTGTCGTCTGTGCGGTCATCACTTTCTACTGGCGAAGGTTGCGATCGAACTGTTCCTCCAGCCGATATGAAGATAGGCTTCTAAAAATGCCCTGTTCTTCATTGTGCCCAAACTATACTGAGTTAGACCGTCAGGGATCTGTGGTCTTGATTTCAGGCCCTTTTTTAAGCTTCCGTTCAGGTTCCGAACACAGTACGCATTACTAATGCTCTATCCCCGTGAATGGTCTGCAGCGTGGGACCTGAAAGACACTTGCCTCACATCTCTACCCTTCTGCTAACACAGGCCATCATGTGGTCTTGCATTGAGGGGTCGAAGTCTACAAGTCCCTCCCTTCGAGTGCTACATAGTCAGTTGGGTCTTCAGGTCAACTGGAGAAAGGTAACTCGTCCACGGACTGAGGAGCATTTTTTTTTTCGGTTTGGAGGTGGACTTGGTTTACACACGTTTCTCAACTGGAATGTGTCCGGTCAGTGCTTAGAAGTTAGAAAGGGTCCCACTGAATAACCTTCAGAGGCTCCTGGGGCATATGGTAGATACAGCCGCATATAAACCGGTTTCCTCCATATGATGACTGCTTCAGCACTGATTTCATGACCGAGTCCCTAGGTGGTCGTGGCAGAGCAGCACGCTCCGTGTGTTAACAACACCTGGTCTGCTGCCAAACTCTCAGCAGTGTTCAGACCTTTTGTTTCTCCGGCCTGCTCAATCGTGCTGCCCAGGTGGCCTCACGACAGACTGTTGCCGAAGAGAGTGGAGACTCCATCCCCAGGCTGTCCAGCTGTCTGGGATTTCTTCGGGGTCGCACAGTTACATCTGTTGCAAACGCTCTGATCTCATCCCCTTGCCAGTTGTTTACTCTCTGAAACACGGAGACTCTGGCATACAGCTGACGCCGGGGCCTACGCAAGATGTGTTAATTCCCCAGTGAGCAATCTGAGAAATCCAGGTTCCGTTGCGGTGATACAGCTATCTACCTCTAAAAGAACGTAGATACTATCACTTCTGCGAGAGCTTCCTCTAGAAATGAGGCTTGCTTACAATCTGAAGTAGAACCTGTTCGTTGTTGGTGTTCTTCTCACAGGAAGACCCCTGAGGGTGTTCGATCACTTCTGTGCTTCCTTCCTGCAGAAGATGGGTTGGAGCGTGGCTGTTCCGCTCCACCCTCAAAATGATGTTGCCCTTATATTAACGCACATCATGATGCAGTAGAGCTGTAGGAAGTACGACTTGATCGTCAGGTTCCTGAGCGGTGCAAGGAGATTAATCTTCCTTGCGCCCCCTCTATACCTTCTTGGGACCTATCTCCAGTGCTTCTGCACTCTGAGACCTCCCCTGAGCACTGCAGGCAGTTGAGTTAAAAATTCTGTTTTTAAAGAAACAGTTTTCCTGCTTGCTTGCTCTATCAAGAAGGTAGGGAACCTGCACACATTCGGTCAACGAATTGTGCCTGGTTTCGGGCTGGCTAACTCTCACTAATATGAGACCCCGGCCTGGATATGTGCCCAAGGTTCCTACCTCTCCCTTAAGACGGGACTAGGTGGTGAGCCTGCAAGCGCTGCCCCGGAGGAGGCAGACCCAGCCCTGACTTTTTCTCTGTTCCTCCCATCTTGCGGTTATTCAGGACAGAATACAAAGTCACAGGACCTCTCCAGCTCTCGTCTGTTTCAGAAACCAGCAGAAGGGAAGGCAGTTTCCATGCAGAGGTAACGCTTCCCAGTGGTCCTGTGGAACAGCAGTTACTTTCCTGGCCTAAGCCCTGTCCTATATCCGCCTCAATATGAGGTAGGATCAGGAGGCTTTTGTCTAGGCACTGGAAGGTGGCAGCAATAGTTGGGTTTTAGTTGGGATCCCAATCAGTCATAACGCACGACTACGTCGAACGTGAGTGACTGAAAGAGAACGTCTCGGTTACATATGTAACCCTCGTTCCCTGAAGGAGGGAACGGAGATGTAGTGCCGTAGCCACTATTGCTGTTCCACCGCTGACCCGGGTTCCGCTCGGCTCCTCTGCAAAAAACAACTGGTGCGTGCATCCACTTCAGTATTTATACCCGCGCTGCGGGGCGGAGCATGTGATGCATCACGCACGCCAATGTCCATTGGCTCGTTTTTACAATACTCAAAGAATTGCACACCCTCTCCCATTTGGGAAGTCTATAACAGAAGAGTTCATTTGCAAAAACAGATAACTATCAATCAAACTGCAGCTGGGTTGTTTTGATTAAGTAATAATAACAAAAAAATAAAATTATGTAACTCCACTGTAACGTCCTGCTTTAGCAAGGCTCCGGGAAAAAATTTCAGCTTTTATTTTCCTTTTACGCCCCAAATAAGATATCACAGGTTTATCAAGTTAATTGAAATGATCCATCCTCGATCACTTTGGGTCAGCTTTGATGAAACTCCTCTCAGCTAGCGCATCTTTTCGAAGTGGCTAGCAGCCTTGTCACCTGACCTGAATACTGCGCGCTGTTAGCTAAAACAGACTTATGGAGTTGTGTTCACAAACAAAAAGGGTGCTTGTTGTTTTCTGCTGTAAAACATGAACTCGCGATGCCTTGACAGTGGACAATACCGGCTTTTGTGACAAAACGTGTTTAGGATTCAGTCAATCTTGTCAGGCGTCTATGTCAGCTGAGATAAACGTTGCAAAGACACACCGTCAGACAGTATGGTGAGTAAACGAAAATGCGCGCTTTGGCGGGAATGCTTAGACGGATGTTACATAAGGATGTGGAGAGTGTCAAAATTGGTACCTCATATCGATATTTTACGTGTGGCATCAATGCATTGTATCGCTAGATGTTTGATCGATACATCGATCCATATCGATGTATTGTTACAGCTCTACTTTCAAAGTGCTAGGAATGTAGTTATTATTTTTTCATCAATGTGAATGTCTCTGTTGAGCATAATTATTTGTGCCAGTACATTTCACTGTGGATTCTTTGGTAAATCAGTCACAATTTCGGCGCAGCCTTTGCAAACAGACACTTACGATATGGACTCGACAGTAATGCGACAACATGTAAGTAACTGTATTAATTCTGTGACCAGTGATTTCTGATATGTAATGATTAATGTACAGTCAGATGTTCTTTGTCTATGTGTCAGTAAATTAAACTAGTGAGTAAACGGTCAACTTCACATTGTTTCTCTTAGTAGGATGAAGATAATCTATTATTTAAACTGTGATTAAATTACATATAGAAAGCGATCAAAGAACGCTCCCTTTACAATAGCTGTAGCTGACAGTCACTAAAGCATTCATTAGTGTGCAGAAATCAAGTTGCTATGACGAGATCACTGCATTCATGCACTGAAAATGTTTGTGATCTGCTACAATGCTTATCACTGAAGTCATGCCACAAACTAAATATAATTCTATAGATCTAAATATAATGCTATAATCAACACTTTTCATGATTAGTTAACCTTGAGAGCTGTAATAGTAAAAATGTGCTAAACGTTTTCGAGAGATTTCCACATATAATACTTAGCTATTTCATATGCAAAGATGTTAGCCAATCACAGCAGTGGGTGTTTACACTGAAGTCTCACAGCAGACACATCCCTTCAAACAGGGCATTCAGAGCAAATCAGAGGGCTAAAATCAGGGCAGGAAAAATAACTTTTATTTCTAAATTATGACAATTATTGATGAAAAATCATACTAACATTATGTGCACCCCAGGAAAAATTATAGAACAATAAAACAATGCAGTTCATGAACCATTTAAGGCCCTATCAGCCACACCCATCTTTGGTGAAGTGGCCAATCATAGGTACGAGTTTTAAACATGAAAAAGTTTCTTTGTTCTCCCTTCACATCTTTATTGCATTTCTGTCAGGACCACTATCGTCAAATACGATTGACAATTAGCATATAGTTATGATTGGCGGTATGATTCTGGCGGCAAGAACTCCCTGCGCATCCATGCAGCCTAGCATGGATAAGAGCAGGGAGAGCAGGAATAACCCCCCTTAGGGTAAATGGAACAGAACCAACATGAATGTATTGCAGATATCATTAATTCAGATTTTAAAGTACAACATAATTTGGGAATTTATTCTGATTCAAGGGGAATCAGAATGCCAAATACTGGACGAGAGGAGGAGCTGGGGATGGAGGAGGGTAATTAGCTCCTGAGGAACGCGATAGCTGCTGATAATACTGATGGAGCTTATATATGTATACAGTGATAGGCGTCGTATTCCTATAGGTAGACGTGGATCAGCTGAGAGTAAGCTGATGCGAGCTTGACTAATGTGACCTGCCAAAACTGACGCTACGCTTGATGTTTATGGTGGTCTGGAAAGTTAGTGCAGTTTTACACCAAATGATGGTAAAAATAGCATGATGCATTTAATAGTAATAACACTATACACCATTAATAAGACACCACAGATATGTATACACCACAGGAAAATACTATATACAGTTGGGGCAGTTTGATTGTGGGTGAAATGGAGCCAATGTCCTTTTCTATGTGTATTGCAAGTTTGTAGTAGTTTCTGGACAACATGGCTGGTGATGTTGGAGTTGTCTCTCTCGCCTCTGGAATGCCTTTGAAGTTTGAGAGAGAGTGGTGGAGCATCTCCTGGTCAGCATCCACAAGGACATCTAAGGTGATAACGATCTTCTAGCGACCGTTATCTGCAGACTTTATGGAGTCAGGCTGGTGATTTAGTGTGAACAAACGGAAAGGGGAGAATTTTACGACGCCTAATGCACAATCGAGCATCTTGATCATATACAAACGCTACAGCAATAACATAATAAAATAATCTAAAAAAATTATTATAATACCATATTTGGTGGTGAAAGTGTAAGACATCAAAATAAACATATACGCAATAATATAAACAAAATATATAAACATATTATTTAAAAATATATATTCAATTATTTTCTCTAGCACCCTCTTGTGGGCCCCTGGGGGTCCCAGATCCCAGTTTGAAACCCTGCCTGGTTGATTCTACTTTTGTTGAGAAGCAGCTTTCCAAGTCACCTGTGCTGCATTCTTTTCTTTATCTCAATGACACAAGTGATTGCCTCGTCTCTCCTATCATTTTCCCGTATAAAGTATTTTAAGTGCTCTGTCCCTCTTTCGCAGTTCCCCATCTGCGTCTGTCAGGAGGCCGCGGTGCTCTGTTCACACCTGCAGGAGTGTTCATGAGTGTGCTGTTCTGATAATTATTCTGCTCCTGTAGGACACCATCCCATGACACACACACACACTCCAGCTGAAGGTGACATAAAAAAACCTCAAAATAATCTCAACAAGCAGCTATCTTTACTTGAAGAAAGGTCACATTTGTGACAGAGCGAAAAGAAAAGTTGCTGTTATTTATCAAGACTCCACATCCAGAAGCACAGCTCAAAACTAAATTACATTCACTGTTTATTTTTACTTTAACAGAAAATATCTGTAAAAAATATTGTATGGAATTCTTAACTTTAAAATCTTGACTTGAAATAGTGTATGCAACAAGTTTGAATATTCACACACATGCAATCCTTAACCAGTGTGATTGAGATTTGACCGCAATTGTGGAAGACAACATTATATTATTATATATTATTATTATTATTATTATTATTTTATTTTTTTAGTTAAATTTCACATTTTCTTTACAAAATCCACAGCCTCAGACGCCACACGCACGGACTATTGGCTACATATTTATACATAGATGCCTCAGTTGAGTCTGTTTCTATGGGCCGCGATACGTAAGCCATCCACCATATTGGAACGGTCAAAGCTGGTCCATGAACATTCGAGAGCAAGTTGACTGAGCATCTGCAACCATAGTTAGACACATGTATGATTATCTATATCTGCAACAGTAGATACATTTGCTAAACTGACACAATACAACAAGCTGAAGGCACAATAGCTAACACAATATTAAAATATTAGCATAGTTTAAAAACCTGTAATATTAATATTAAACTAACACATTCTCACCTGTGAAAGATTATTCCATTTCTTTGGGGATTTAAATCTCTGCGGTTTCATACCCAGAAGCTGTGCAATGTTGTGGTATCATTGATTCTTTGAGTGATGACGCATTGATCGTTCCAAAATGGCGGGCTCGCCAATATGTCTGGAGCGGTCAAATGTTAAATCTACATATACATATCTATCGGTTGGCTTAATGTCAGATGTATATGGCACACAAAATTGGAAACACTTCTGGTGTTTTTAAAATCGTCATCTGATTGGTTGAATTCTCCATGATTTCTGGGAGATGTGTGTGTCTGGTCCTGATCCCATACCCCCTTATGGAAGAAGAAAGCCATCGTGTTTACAACTGTGACAATGAGCGCTTATCAAGATCAACTAAATGCTGAAATATCAAAATTATGTGACGTTTACAGCACCATCATTGCACCACTGTTGCAGTAAACTTGCACAACGTTCTTGAATGAATTGCTCTCCGGTCTGTTATTGTGAGTGCTTTTTCAAACCACTTAAGTAGGGCTTAAGTACATTGTTATATGTAATTTAATAATTCGACCTGCTTCTATTGTCTTTGAAATATGGTTAAAGTCTACTGCTGAATGTACTGGCACTGACAAGCATTAATGGTACACTAAAATATACTTTCATGTATTTATTATTAGTAATTGCAGATTAGTAATGATGTTGCAATTCAGAATATATTTAAAATATATTAACTTTAAATGTAATACTGATTTACACACTGCAGTTAAAATTATAATCGAGTACTTTGCATGTCCTCGTTTAAATGTTACTTAGTATGTATGTTTACTTAGTATGTTAGTCAACACATCAAAATAAGTGTACTTTTTTAAAATATTGAAATGTTGATTACAAATGTACTTTAAAATAAAACATTTCATTTCACATTATACAAAATGCACATTTATGAAGTGCATTAGTGTACATAGCCATGAAAGTGTACTCTTTAAGTGTACTTAAGTGGCCTTTTTTTCCATATTGTATTATATAAAAAAAAAAATATATATATATATATATATATATATATATTAATATTTGAAGTACACTACAAGTGCACATTCATTTTCACAAGGGTGTCTTAAAATTAAACTTTTGCACATATATCCATGTCAAATTAATTAAATAATATTTATAGCTAGAGTAATACATGACTGTGACTTTTATTTTACCAAATATTGGTCCTAGCAATCAGAAACATCTTTTGTAATTGGACATTTCGCTCTGATTTTAAGGGTAGTCGAGGCTTACGATTGGGACTATGTTTGTTTGACATGAATAGTGTGTAAGGAACACGGCTATGTCCTACTTGGCAAAATCATGGTCACCAATGCAGGTCTATTTGATCTCTTTTACTTGAAGATTGCTGTAAGCATTGGATTTTATTTCAGATTCATCACGCTTCACTACAAACTCTCCTCCTTCAGGAATCAGCTGAAAACTCATCACCTATCACCATAGTAACCACTCCAGTGCCCTTAAAAGGGAAAGCACACACATTTTTTACATTAATTGTCAAACATACTTACCCTCTACATACTCAGTGCACCTGTTTTTGACGAGCCTTAAAAGAGAAAATGTGAAGAAAGAGAGACAGAAGGAGATTCCCAATAAGTTCACGCTTTTGTCTTTGCTCCGTCTCAGTGACTTCCATCACTGCGGTTATGGTGAGGAGGCTGACAGCACGTCTCTGAGGGTCTCTGTTGTGCTCACTGCAGAAAACCACTTTCAAATGCCTGGCTGTTGTTTTCTGAGGGTGATAGGGCAGTTGGGTTTATAGCAGCGTTATGTTAGTGTCTTTACTATTATAGTTTTTATTAATATTAGGAATTACGGAATTTATTATCTACCTACGCAGTTGGACCCTATTCCCATTTCCGGGGTTCTCAGAGTCAGTTGGATAAGTTCCGTGACGTTATTTTTCGCCGTTGGACTGATTTCACTCACGTGCTTCAGACACAATCATGCAGAAGTGTTCCCAAAGCATCAATACTATGACGCAGCATCTCGTTCCTTTCTCAGGAAACAAAGGTTACATGAATGAAACATCACGTCATGATTGTGTATCAGACATTGCCACCGTAAGGAATTAAGGTGAATTGCACTTATTGAGTCATCATAGATTCAATTATTGTCGTGCATAAAAAAATATAGGCTACATACCTCGGGTAGCTAGCGAACCTATACACTTTTTACAAAAAAAAATATTAGTAAACAGATATTCTATTATATATATATATATATATAATTTTGTTGTGTGTTTCAGTGTTATTTTAGTATCGAGTTAAATTATTTTTTAGTTCTGTATTTTCCATTTTCGTTTTCATTTTAGTTAGCGGTTTAATAATTTAGTTATGTGTTTTTGTCATTTTTAATAGTTATTGTTTTTAATGTCTTTTCTTTCTTTTTTTTATTTAAGTTTTAGTTATTTTAGTATATACAGTTAAACTATATGAAACAGAAATGTTATGAGACTGAGAAACGTATTTTATTTCAGTTAACGTTTATTTTATGTCAAGTAATGACAATGTTTTTTATGGTTTTAGTTGTAGTTAGTTATAATAACCATGGTTTATAGCTGCCTTGAAATATGGCATGTTCTGACACGACTGCCTCCATCCCATGGGATTTACACAACCTTTATTTTAGAAACAGGGATGCAATCGAATGTGTTGGAGTGGGTAGTGTGTTTGTGTGTGCGTGTGCATCTTTGATATAATTAGAAATGCTCACATTTCACACGTTTCTCTCCAATCAGGGTGAAGAAGATGATGAGGATGATCAGCCTCTCAGCCTGTCATGGCCAGAGACCGGCCGCAAGCGTTTCACGTATCTCTTAATCCTTCCCATAGTCTTTCCTTTGTGGATAACTCTGCCAGACGTCAGGAAGTCTGTGAGTACTTTTTGACTAGTTGTGTTGCAATTGCAAGCTGGATGTAACTGTGAGACGCTTCTTGTGTGTTTTTTCCTTAGAGTTCAAAGAAGTTTTTTCCTGTGACATTTCTGGGGGCGATTTGCTGGATCGCAGCATTCTCCTACTTGATGGTCTGGTGGGCTCATCAGGTAAGACTGCTGCAGCTGACAAAGTACACTTCAGCATACTGTTAAAAAGAGTACTTATTACAGAAATAATATACTTATAAGTGTGAACGTAATTTCATAATTACTTCTATTGTCTTTGTAATTTGGTTAAAGTGTACTGCTGAATGTACTGACAAGCATTTATGGAAAATTAAAATAGAATTTAATACAAGTTCTATTGAAACTTGTATGTCATGTATTTAAATATATGTGACCCTGGATCACAAAACCAGTCACAAGTCGCACGGCACGGGTATATTTGTGGCAATAGCCAACAATATATTGTATGGGTCAAAATGATAGATTTTTCTTTTATGCCAAAAAATCATTAGGATATTAAGTAAAGATCATGTTCCATGAAGATATTTGTAAATTTCCTACCATAAATATATAAAACATTTATTTTTGTGAGTGAATGCAGCTCAATCGCGAACATAAATGGACATTTTTTTGCACCCCTCAGATTCCAGATTTTCAAATAGTTGTATCTCAACCAAATATTGTCATATCCTAACAAACCATACATCAATGGAAAGCTTATTTATTCAGCTTGAATAAATTATGATGTATAAATCTCAATTTTAAAAAATGTCCAGGGTCACATATTTGCAATTACACATTTTTCATTTTTCATTATGATGTTTCAAGTTATTACATTTAAAATATATTAACTTTAAATGTATTATCAAATAACACACTACAGTTAAAATTATAATCAAGTACTTTACATGTGCTTTAGTATGTTAGTCAACATCAAAATAAGTGCACTTCTTTATAGCAAAAATTATTTTACATTTATTTTAAAGTAAAGCATTTAATATGACATTATTACAACTTGCCCTTATTAAAAGTGTACTTAAGTGTGTTAAAAAAATGTAGTCATGAGAGTGTGCTCTTTTATCCTTTATTGGCTCTCTACTGGCAGTGTGCTACTGATGTGCCAAGTTATGGTTGTTTTGTGCTAATATTCCTGCAGGTTGGAGAGACTATAGGAATCACAGAGGAGATCATGGGCCTGACAATTCTAGCGGCTGGAACCTCCATCCCTGACCTTATTACCAGTGTCATTGTGGCTCGCAAGGGTCTGGGCGACATGGCTGTGTCCAGTTCTGTGGGCTCTAATATATTCGACATTACTGTGGGGTACGATTTTTATTCTTTTTATTTTGTTAAAGAAATGTATATATATTTTATATTTTAAAAAATCTATTTCAAATAAATACTCTTGTAAAACCGTTGTATTCATCAGAAAATCCCCCCCAAAAAATGATCACAGTTTCCACAAAAATATGAAGCAGCGCAACTGTTATCAACATTGGTAATACGAAATGTTTCTTCAGCAGCAAATCATATTAGAATGATTTCTAAAGGATCATGTGACATTGAAGACTGGAGTAATGATGCTGAAAATTCAAGCTTTGCATCACAGGAATAAATAACAATAAATTCACAACATATTACAATATAAAACAGTTATTTTAGGTTGTAATCATATTTCACAATTTTTGTATTTTTGATCAAATAAATGCATCCTTGGTGAGCATATATATATTGTCTTAATGCAAGGCGAGGAGGAAAGTTCGAGTGGCCAAAGTCTCTCCAAGGATCACAGAGATTTGCAGAGATTAGTTGAGTCTCAGGGTCAGAAAGCCTTAAAAAAATCAAACAACCCCCACATCGCCATGAGTTGTTTGGGAGGGTTTCAAGAAAAATCCTCCTCACTCATTCAAAAACAAACTCCAGCATATTCAGCTGTCAGACATGACTGGAATTTCAAAATGGACCGGATTCTGTTGTACTATGTGCCCGCTGGGATGTATGCAGACGACACACTTATATTTGTCAAACTCACTCAGTTTTGGTTGTTCTTAGTGTCCCGTTTTCATGGACTTTCAGGCCCCGTTTACACGTACATGGTTGTTTTGAAAAACGGAGACATTTCCCTTCGGTTGTGCCCCTCGTTTACACGCAAACGGAGAATTCGCCTCTGAAAACTATTCTTTCTAAAGACTCCGGCCAGAGTGGAGATTTTGGAATACTCTGTTTGCATGTTTGCATGTAAACTGAGTTTTAGGCAGTCCGACGTCACAGTATGCGACAGAACTTGCACTGCGTCAAAGATGCGACCTATATTTTCGGGATTCTGATTGGCTAACATGGGCTTGAGCTTCTCGTTACACTGCCACCTACAGGTTTGGCATGCTCTTGACGGCATATACACGGGTTTGTGTAAACGAACACTTTTCTGAAAACGGAGAGGGTGAAATGTGTACGTGTAAATGTAGCCTCAGTTTGTTTTCATCAGTTACGTGTGGGTCTTTGTTTCCCGCCAGTCATCAGTTGTCATGGACACTCATCAGATCATCACACCTGTTTGTCATCTCCTCATTATCACTGTGTATTTAAGTTCCTCACCTTCTCTCTGTGTTTGTAGGTTGTTGGTGTATGTGTGTTACGCACGTGTTACGTTGCGTTCATCTTCGCATATTACTTTGTTTTCATTAAAAGACACTTTTGTTCATTGAAACTTTTTTGAACGCTCCATCTTCTTCTTGTGACAATATTTACCAATAAAGCTGGAAATGAGCAGTATTTGAAATCCCTATTGGTCTGTCTGAATAAGGTCAAAGTCTGGCTGTCTAATAATTTTTTTCAGCTTAATGAAAGAAAATCAGAGATATTAATACTTGGTCCACCAAAAGTTAAAAGAGATGATAGCCAGTACTATTGCTCCCCTAGGAATAACGGTGAAAGACCGTGTTAAATGTGTTTTTCCAATCTTCTATTGTCCAATTTTGGTGAGCCCGTGAGAATTGTATCCTCAGTTTCCTGCTCTTAGCTGACAGGATTGGCACCAGGTGTGGTCTTCTGCTGCTGTGTACCTGCATACCTCAGTTGTGCTGAGTGGTTATTTGAGATACTGTTGCCTTTCTATCTGCTATATATAAACATATATAGGCTATATAAATATATATATATATATGGCACGTACATTTGCTTCCCATCCTATGTAGATTGTAGAAGCAGCTCACGTGGTTAATGTTTTGTTTTGTGAAACTCAGTTAAAGTTTTGTTCTGTACATTTATGATGTTCAGAGCCCTAAACTTCCATTTCTTTTTTTCCCAGGTTACCGTTCCCATGGCTTCTGTTCTCCCTTTTAAACAGTATGAGCCCAGTAAGGGTGAGTAGTAACGGCCTGTTCTGTGCCATCGTGCTACTCTTCCTCATGCTCATCTTCGTCATCATCTCCATTGCCGCCTGTAAGTGGAAAATGAGCAAACTGCTGGGCTTCATCATGTTCCTGCTCTATATCGTCTTCCTGGTGGTCAGCGTCCTGTTGGAGGACAAGGTCATCGCCTGCCCTATCTCTATCTAACGTCTGTTCTCATTTACATACACACACACACACACACACACACACACACACACACCAACATGAAGCTAAAATCATGTACCTGCTGACTTTACCTCACCTCTGTAGTGATTTATTTACTTATGACCTTATGACAAAGAGTTTCTGGCCTGTGTGTGTTTATGGGGTTTTACACACTTAAACAAATGTTTTAATATGAATATTTTTCTTGTTTTCCAATAAAAATATCTAAATATCCTAAAAGAAGATAACTGAGATAACAGAAAACTGAACTGTCTACTTGTTTTCAGAGAATATATCTATTATATCTAAACAGAATATATGTTTATTTTCGGTAGAAGTTTTTTCTTTTCGGTTTAAGAATAAACTTAAAAATTGTTGCATTTTTTTTTTTTTTTTTTGCTCCACTCATTGAAGTGCAGTTGAAGGCATGAGATGATCTTAAACTAGGGCTGTAACGGTACACCAAACTGAACTTGGTTCATAACTGATTACACACTCTTGTACAAAATCATGTTAACTGGATGAGATTCATCGACAGTGTTAAAAACCTCCGATTTTATACATTTATTTATTCATTTTCAAACAACATGCAAGTTCAGTTTGCACAGTGGTCCGAGAGCCAAAGAGCAACACGGATGGAGCTCTCCGAATGATCTCTGATTATTTCACTTCACTGGCACGTCAGCTCTCTAATCACTCTGTAGGAGGCACTAAGGATTTATAACCAGACAGACGCTGTGATTATAGCAGCCAGCGTTTGGTCATTTCTCAGTCTCTGTAGGCCAATTGTTCATGCAGTGAATGTGCTGCACTATTGACTGATAGGTGGTCTGGAGCAATCTTTCCATGATATGACTGATATATTCTTCAAAATAGTTTTGACTTTGCATGAGCTAATGGCCATTGTTCATTTTCTGATTTAGTTATTTTTTAATATTTCGATTATGTTTGTATGCTAAACACACATGTTGAGAACATGAGAAAACTTTCTTGTAATGGTGGTAGTAAATAGAAATACAGTGTATGCTGCATGTTTGACAATTCCAGCACGTTTTAATGGGTATTTATTTATATTTTGTTAATTTACATAATATAATCCAGCCAGCAGACCCATTCAGCTTTATAATATAGCAAATAAACAAACAAAAAAGTTGATTTAATGTTTATTTTTTTATGAAATGCAAATTATTTTAATCATAATGGAATGCTAAATTAGTCTGTAATCCATTACCTCCATAGCTTTAATAAAATGACAGACAAAGATTGACTTATAATGTATTTTAGATACAGTGGAGTTATTTATTGATATGTTGAATGTTGTTAAAGCAAAACACCTTCAAAGATAATAACTGGTTATTATTTTTCAGTTTCAGTTCTGCTCTGTTGTTTCAGTTTTTCTGGATCCAGGATGCCATACTGGATTATTATTATTTATTTATTTTTTACTGATTATTTATAGGATGTTAATTTAAGCATTTACATAGTTGTGTTTTTTTTTTCTTTACATATTGCCTGTGTGTCAAGAGGCCAAAGTAGCCAGAACTACACTGAATTTTGAACATATTGTTTAACCTGGCATGTCATCCTTCCTCTGTAGACACTGTTGCTATCCTTTTATTATAGTTTTTATTTCAGGGAACCACAAATGAGCAAAATGACTGCATGTTGCTTCCCCGGGCATAAAAGAAAAGAAAAAACCCTTTAATATTCACTAATTTATAGAACATTTGCGTTAAATAATATTATAAATGCGATGGAAATGTGTAGATGCTTATAGTCTGTAGTTCAGTGTAAAAAACAAAACAGAAAAAAACATCTAGAAAAAAATGATATCTAGCACTCCCAGCTGCTGAAACGACGTGCAGTGATTTCCCTAAATAGTCGGCGTAGCACAATCCCTGTATTTGGACTGGAAATCAGCCCATTCCGAGATGGTAAAGTAGGCAAAAAGTTCTGATGCATGCATGAAAATGTGTAGCCTAATTCAAGATGTGCTCATTGCTTTACTGTAAGGTTCAAAGACCAAATATTTGCATAATGGTTAGCTTAACAAATAGTCCTTCGTTAACGAAAGAGTAATGTGCTAGCACTGTCTTAAGTTCTCTAGATGAGTAAAAAACACAAGAATTTATGAGTAGCGTGATCCATGTTACCACTAAGGGTGCTTAGGACTCTTTGTAATCTGTACAGACACTAACTAATATAAGCGCAGAACTCGCTGATCAAGAACATTCACATAACACATAGGCTAGCCTACTGTACACTAGCGTAAAACTTCTTCCATATAGTGATTTTATTTGTGGAGGCAGTCGCTCTATTTGTATATATTTTTTGAGGCAGACGTTTTTATTTGTTTTATTTGTAAAAAAAAACAAAAAACAAATTTTATTAGTAGCTATTTTAAAAAAAAAAGAAAAAAAAGTTGGCTCAACACAAGTCGAATGCAGATGCCTACAGGCGCATCGTTACCTTAGCAAATACTGCCCTCTAGTGTGCCATCTTTATTTTTGTAGCTATGATTCAAACAAATACAGATCTAAACAAAGCCATATGTTTCCCTTTCGTTCAGTGTTTACTGTTGTAAGCCTATTCTTTGTGAACAGACAAACACATGCACTGAAATGCTTAGGCCTAACTGTATGGGCTACTATTTTTTATTTTGTAATTTTTTGGAAGAAAGTACAATATCCCTGTCAACCCAATATGTTATGGACATCATATTTATTTCTTTAGCAGAATCTACCTTATTTTGCAATGCAGAAGTAAGCTGTTTTCTATTTTCTGTGAATGTACAGACTTCCGAATCATTAGCCGCTTAATATCTTGAAGAATAACAAAGTACAATAAACTGTAACTATCTGCGCTACAAACCAGCGTTTATAATGTTGCATTGTTTATAATTACGACAATATATTAAAATAATATGGTAAGAAATACCAGTTTGCAATAGGCCTATCAAGCAACATAACAAGCTGTTTAGATACAGCTTAAAATAAGCGGATGAACCGGAAGCCAGATACATTCAGTTTACAAATGGCCGCTCTTATATTAAAAATAAGGTGGATGCAAATCTTATATTGCTGCATGTATCTTTCCATTTCAGCGGTCCACGGGTTACATCTGGAAAGAACTGTAAGGCTTTTATTTTCTGAACCAATCAATTGTATTTCAGCTGATCTGACTTACAAAGGGAACATGTGAATGTGTAGGCTATTAAATATATGAATATGGAGATATTAAGTTGAACTAATGCTATTTATTATATGAATAAACATAAAAAAAGTTAAAATGCTCAAACATTGAAAGGTTTTTAATAATAATAAAAAAACTGATGATGGAGAAAAAAGGAAATGTCACTGATTAAAGCAATGTAACTATTTTCTAGGCATTTAAAATGTATGTTTTTTATTTGTTTTCTCGTTTTTCCCGCATATTTTAACTCTCAAATTTACGTATCAGTAGTAGTTTTCTATCCTAACTTGTTACACCATGAAATTTATAAATTTTCCTCATTGACATCTGCCTTTCGTAATTATTTTGTATTTTATTTGATGTGTTTTGTCTTATAAGAGGGCTGTAGAAATACACAGTAAGTGCCCCTGCTTTATCCTGTTCCATACTTTCTTGCAGGGTAAGGACTATTTTAATTTTCATTTTAATTTTGTCTTGTGTCAAACATAGCAACATTGATATGCACTGTGCATAATTATGTGTCTGTTTATCTAGCCTATTGTTTGTTTGCTCTGAATGAGACTGAAGCTGAATGCTTGGCCTGAATTTACATAAATCTGGAGTTAAATCTTCTTCATTTTCAGACTTTAAAGGAGTGAAAATGCTAATTCTGTTAACTTGTTCTCTTTCTGGCCCCTGTCTCTGTCTCCACTGTTGTCTTTCTTTTTTCATAAAACTGCACTTTTGTACTGAATCACGAGATTCACGCCTAGTTATAGACATGGCATGCCAACAATCGCTCCATCACTCAGTGTTTAATGTTCCATTTCACGTGAGTAATTTCGAATGTACATATATACAGATACTAATAAAATCAGAATATAGAGAAACTGTTTATGTAAATGAAAAGTATGTAATAAAATAAATAAAGGCAAATATAAGGGCAAATTTTCCGTGGTGAATGAAGTTTTTCATAGCAACTGCAAAGATGTGAAATAAAGTTGAAACTCACTCACCAACAGGACTCCCTTTTCTTTATTCTACACATAAAATATATATACCCACTTTACATTGTCTTGTAGTTTTTCACAATTGCTGAGACACTAAATCCCATTCTCTGAATCAAATTCTCAAAGGCCTAAGCCTATTTGTCAAATAAATCTCTTTCTGCAAAACCTTAAAGTTCAGGCAGTTAGACACCATTTGCAAATCGTATGCATTCTTTGTGCAAAACTCTGAACACATTCTCACTCACTAAAACACATTTTGCACTGTGATGCACTTGTGTTGCAAAACGGTAAAGACAAGTGGCAAAAGTTAAACACAACTACAACACAGTTGTCATTGTTTACACAATGGCTCAAAATGGTTCACACTTTTTTCTAATGATGTGATCAAACCAACTGTACAATATTACAGTTATAAGCCACTGAGTGCACTGAATGTTCATACCAAATGGATGGAAACAATCTGCAGGGAGAGGAGGAAAAGTTCTGTGCAATAGTTAGTGGACTAGGAGGCAGAGGATGAGGATGAGAAAGAGCAAGTTGTGGAGTGTGTTGTCAAGGCTTGATCCTGCACACAAGAGGGTTTTTCCTTTTGCCTGGCAAGAGACATCATTGCTGTGAAATCCAATTGCTGTGATGTGGAGTCCTAAGGCCAGACCCAGCACGAAAATGTGAATTTGCAGTTGCACAACTTTTGGGAACAGTTTAATTAAAGGTGATGTACTTACTATAGTAATAACAGTAAATTGTGCATAATTACAAGTAACTCACCCTAAACTAAACCCTTACTGTAACTCTATAGTAAATAGCCTACATGCAGTTAGTTTTTTTTAGTTTTTTTTGCTAACAAGCATCGTTCAATACTGAAGCCACATTTTCAAAGCTCTTCACACATTCAGCTAAACTGTGCGGACCAAACTGTGAATCATTT
The DNA here is from genome assembly GCF_951802725.1 of Rutilus rutilus. Taxonomy (NCBI): domain Eukaryota; kingdom Metazoa; phylum Chordata; class Actinopteri; order Cypriniformes; family Leuciscidae; genus Rutilus; species Rutilus rutilus. The sequence continues at coordinate 48,696,847 of NC_140211.1, read as the reverse complement.
TATTGCTTTCACACAAAATGCATTCAATGATCACATTTTCCAAAATCCATTAACACTTTTGTCACTCATACTTCTGCAAAACACTTTGTATCTGTAGCACATTTTTCGAATGCTGACACACTGCTTTCAAAACTGATAAAAGCACATTCGAATCAGATTGATGGTAAACTCTGTGCATTTCTGCAGGAATTTAATTGAAATATAAAATCTTAGCAGAATATTTACAATGAAATTAAATAATTATTCCAAACACAACTATTTGCAATTTCAGCTGAAATTATTACCAAAATAGCTTTTGGTAAATTGGAATGGCTTCAGATTTTTTTTTTTTTTTTTTTGGAAACATACAGTAGCTCAATGAAGACACATTGGTGGGAAAAGAAGATTGGCATCTACACACCCTCACAGTACTGTACATCCATCCATCCATCCCACCATCCATCCATCTATTCCATACTTTTTCAAAGCGCTTGTCCTATGTAGGGTCATGGGGAGGCTGGAGTCTTTCCCAGCGTAGCAGGTTGTAGGCATGAAAACACCCTGGAAAGATGACCGGTCCATCATAGGGATGACACGCACATATTCATATTCACACTCACACCTACAGGCAAATTTACAATCTCCAATTCACCTGTCCTGTATGGGTTAATAAACACGGAGAGAACATACAAACTCCACACAGAAAGGCCTCCTGCACAGCTGGGACTCCAATACTGCACATACGGGATTACATGTAAATTATAATTTTTTTTAGTAAAACTTTGTATCTTTCGCAGGTAAATTACTATGTGTGAAGATACAGAAAAAAACTAGATAAAATTGCTGCATTTCTCATTCATTATTTGTGCAGTAATACCGTCAGTATAATTAAAACATCTTATTCTCACCCTATAATTCTCACAGTGGTATTCTGTTTAGTTTGTTTTCATTGGACTTGTCTGCCTGTCTTCAGTTGTCACGTGTCTTCATCACCGTCATAATCTATTCATCTGTTATGTGTTTGCAAATTTCCTTCAGTTCAATCAGTGTTGGTCTGATCTATGTGATGTGTAATGTGTGTTGCTCTAACCTGCTTACCTGTTCCTGCGTATGTATATTAAAAGTTTAAGTTTGTTCCATCAAACTGAGTCTCCTGCCTGTTCCTGAGAGAACCCCAGAGTTACAGAAGATCGGACCAGCCCATATGGACGACAGGGCTATATTTGTCGACGGATTTGTTTTCCTTCTCAGAGAACTTTATTCGTCAAGCTGTCACTACCCCCTCGACGACGAAGCCCTCACGCTGCTTTTCTAGATCGGGGCCAATTTCCACCAGGCCACCGACCTCCCAAACACAGATGGTCTGAACTGGATGGAAGCCATCAGCAGGTGTTTGGTGAGCGTCGCGTCCCGATCCAGAAATCAACCACCATCACCAGCAGCCATCGAAATCACTGCACCACCTGAATGTCTTCACGTCATGCCAGCCATCAGGCCTGCCACCAGATAGGTCTCTGGGCGACCAAGACTGATATCCAGCATGACAGATCCAATGCTGATGTCAAAGCGATCGGCCAAGATGGCTGCCGCCACGCCCGATCCAGAGTCTTGTCCCGCTGAGACCGCCCTTCCAGAGTCTCGTCCCGCCAAGACCGCCCTTCCAGAGTCTTGTCCCGCCGAGACCGCCCTTTCAGAGTCTTGTCCCGCCGAGACCGCCATTCCAGAGCCTCTTCACGTCATGCCTGCCGAGCCTGAGCTTCTTCACGTCATGCCTGCTGAGCCTGAGCTTCTTCACGCCATGGCTACCGAGCCAGATAATGACAACGCCATGTTGTCCACAGCACCTGAGTCAGCTCTGGAAGATACCGCACTTATCATAGTTACCACGGCTATTTTGTTTGTGTGTGCAGCACACACATCGGCTCCAGCCAGTGAGTCCTCAGCCAAAATGGCCATCGCCGTTCCAGAGTCTCGCCCCAAGATGACCACCACTGCCACGCCAGAGCCCTTGGCTAAGATGGTCGTCGCCTCGCCACCCGAGCCCCAAGCGGAGATGGCTGCCGCTACACCTGAGTCTGTTCCTGAGCCTGAATTCCCACCCATCCTCCCTCTCCCACCTCCTCTCATCATCCAGCCGTCATCCTCATCTCCTCTGCCCTCCTGTCAGCCCCGTCACTCACCCTCAAGACGCTAGTGGGATGGTGGGCTTGCTGAGGGGCTTCCAGTCCTCAGCGCCATCGTGGACAGTGGATGCACTGGATCCGACTCTGACCACCGTGTCCAGGATTCCACATCGGCCCATCAGTCCACTGACTCACCCTTGGCTCCTACCTCCTTCATCTCTGCCGTGGCCCATCAGTTCACCAGTTCCGCCAGGCTCCCTCGTCCCCCCAGATCCGCCTAGACCGCTTGTCGACCTATCCTCACCTCTGGACTGCACTCCTCTGGCTACGCCCTGTCCCTTCATCCCCCCAGCTCCATTGGACTCCTCACTCCCTTCTGCTCCTCCTTGGTCCTCAGTCCCTCTGTCTTTGCCGCCCTTCTGTGTCCCCGTCTACACCACAGTCGCCTGAGCCAGTGGCTTCCCCGTGTCCCTCTGAACCCTCAGCTCCACCATGGCCCGGAAAACTTCCATCTCCTCCCTGTCATCCTCCCCCATCGGTTCCGCCTCTGTCCGTCATCACCCAAAAACCTGCTGCCCTTCAGCCTCCATGGCTCCTCCCTCCATCTGCTCCACCATGGGTTGTGATCCTTCCCTCTGGACCCATCACCTCTCAGCCAAGCCCCTCTTCTTCTCCTTGTAATCTGCCTGCCTTCTCCAGCCCTTCACCCACTCCTGTTTCCTGCCCTTCGCCTGCCCCTCTCCTTCCTCCCAAACCCCCACCTCCCCACCTTCATCTCTGTCCTCACAGCGTGAGGACGCGCCTTGCTGGGAGGGGCATTCTGTCACAGTTGTGTTCTGTTTAGTTTGTTTTCATTGAACTTGTCTGCCTGTCTTCAGTTGTCACTTGTCTTCATCACCGTCATAATTGGTTCGTCTGTGTCACCTGTGTTCACTTAATTATCATCATCTGTGTTTGCATTTAAGTTCCTTCAGTTCAGTCAGTGTTGGTCCGATCTACGTGATGTGTAATGTGTGTTGCTCTAACTTGCTTACCTGTCTTTTATTTTTTATTTAACCTTTATTTATACAGGTAAACTGTTTGAGAACCACTTCTCATTTACAATCATGACCTGGCCTTGAGGCTACAGGAAAATAGGAACATACTGTACAACTGTACATAGTCAAACTCATGACACATAGAACAAGCAATTGAATAAAAAAGATAGACAACAAAGAAAAAAGAGAAAAAGAAAAACAATAAAGTGCTTAAGTATGTGTGTATAAATATGAATCATGATTGTCAGCAGGAACAAGAGTCAACTATGTAATTTTGGAGGTTCTGCTTAAAGGTGGAGATTGGGATCAGATATGTAAGTTTCAGGGTATTTTGTAATATGTTCCAGTCATGTACTGCTGCAAAGCGGAAGGCATTTAGTCCAAAAGTAGTAGAAGTAGGGGGGGTACTAAATTTAATCAAATTACTTGATCTTGTGTAATAGGTGTTGAATGAACGGCATGAAGAAGAGATGACAAATAGAGAGGTGTCTTGCCCAGGATTGTCTTGTATATGAAGAGAAACCAATGATGGAGTCGCCGGGTATGAAGGGAGGGCCAGCCCACCAGTTTATACAGGTCACAGTGATGAGTGTGAAAGGGTGCATTAGTGGCAAAACGGATGGCTGAATGATAGATTGTGTCAAGTTTTTTTTAGGGCTGTGTTTGGTGCCATTCTGTAGATAATATCGCCATAGTCCAAAATAGGCAGTACTGTCATCTTAACGAGGGAACATTTGTAGCATGAGTAAAAGAAGCTTTATTGCGGAAAAGAAAGGCAAGTTTAGCTTTGACTTTTGTTTGAAGGTTATTGATGTGTGTAATGAATGATAGGGATGAATCCAACCAGATGCCTAGATATTTATATTTTTTGACATACTCCAGAGCCATACCGTTCATGCAGGTGATTGTAAGTGGAGTCTGGGTAACCGTTTTTTCGGCTAAAAAGGATACATTTTGTCTTACTGGTGTTAATACGGAGGTGGAGATTGTCAAAAAACGCTCTATAGAGGTGAAGCTGAGTTAAAGACTGGAAGCTGCAGAATTTGGAGAGGACCCAACTGAGTACAAAATGGTATCATCTGCATAAAGATGAATCCAGGAGGTGCCAGCAGCTCTGGCTATATCATTGATGTAGATAGAAAAAAGGGTTGGGCCCAGGATGAAGCCTTGAGGCACACCTTTAGAGATAATAAGTGGGTCTGACATGATGTTTTCAACCTTCAATTGCTGGACACGGTTGGTGAGATAATTGGCAAACCAATCACAGCTAGAGTAGGACAGACTAATACTGGAAAGCTTATGTAAAAGGATCCTATGGTCGACAGAGTCAAAGGCCTTAGCGAGGTCTATAAAGGTGCAATACAGACCTGCTTGCTGTCTAATGCTGTAATGACATCATCAAGGACCTTTGTGGTGGCTGTTATGCTCCCATGTCCCGTTCGAAAACCAGATTGCATGTCAAATAATATACGATTTTTATCCAGGAAATCATTTAACTGTTTTTGGACAAGCTTCTCCAGAACTTTGGCAAGGCATGGTAGGATGGAAATTGGGCGATAACAATTTGGGTCAGATTCAGAACCCCCTTTGAAGAGGGGAAAAATTATGGCTGATTTCCAATCAATAGGGAACTCGGAGAGCTGTAGGGACATGTTAAATAGTCTTGTGACCGGAGCGGCAATAATGCGGGCTGCTGCTTTTAAGAACATGGGATTAAGACCCTCAAGGCCAGCCGATTTGTTTGTATTCAGCTTGGTGAGTTCATCCTGGACTTCAGAGGTAGAGAGAGGCATAAAGGAGAAGCCACTGTTGCTTGGTGGAGAAAGTTGGACATCTGCTGAGGTTGTAACTAAAGTGATAGCAAGATAGCAAGAACATCAGGATTAGCTGTGTGCACAAATGTTTTTAAAGTGTCAAAATGCTTAGAGTTTAACAGACTGCATATATTTACATGTAAAAAACCCAATGATTTACGATCACAAAATTCACCAAATGACAGCTGGGCAGTAACTGAGTTAGCTGGCCCAGGATTTGGATGAACATTACCAGAGATAAATAACATGAGAATAATTAACATGCGTCTAAGAGCAACACCAGAACAAATCCATTGTTTGTCTTTTACAAATGGCAAAGCCAGTAGCAAGTTAGAGTCAAACAGTTCCTGCAGCAGCATAATTGAAAAATATGGAAGGGTTCGAAATACCTGGGTGGCAGAAAGTCCAACAGATTTAGTAATCCAATAGGATGGGACATCTCTCGATTGTAGAATGAAGTCTAATGTTCCCCAACAGTGAAATGCTGTGGCAGACGCTAGAGTACGTTTACCAGCAGGCCTGGGGTCCTGATACTGTACATGCAGCAAAAAGGTGAGTGACAAAATCCAGAGAACCAGTAGATTTTTTATAAAGAAAAGCATGATTCAGAAACTTTAGTAGTGTAGCACAGGCTTCAATGTGTGCTGGAAACAAGCCTTGATGTATCTTGATGTAAATCCTGATTCGAAAACCCCAGCCACAGATCTAGACTGAAGACGAGCCACACTGCAGCAGGTCCATGTAGGCCTCAGAACAGGTGGAGTAGGCCGAGAACCTCTCAGAATAGCTATAGCCAGATAGCATAGGCTTTAGTGTGTGCTGGAAGCGAACCACAATGCATCTGGAGATAGATGTTGTTATCTTGCTGTAAATCCTGTTTCAGGAACCCGCCACAGATCTAGGCTGAAGACGAGCCACACTACAAAAGGTCCATGTATGCCTCAGACCAGGTGGGGTAGGCCGAGATCCTCTTGAAAACAAGCAGGTAGGCCTCAGAACATGTGGAGTAGGCCGAGAACATCTCAGAATAGCTATAGCCAGATAGCATAGGCTTTAGTGTGTGCTGGAAGTGAACCACAATGCAGCTGGAGATAGATGTTGTTATCTTGCTGTAAATCCTGTTTCACACTGCAGCAGATCCCTGGGCTGTAGCATGAAGATAGGCCTCAAACCAAATAATAGGCCAAGAGCTCACAAAAATAACAGGGTAGAATATCCATAACTACAAAAACTTAGTTAAGATTAAATGAGGGCACTATCTGGATTATTTCAGTGAAAGGTGCCCTAAAAACCTTTAAAATCCTTTAAAAAAAAGTTAAAAATGGACAGACAAAGAGCAGACAGAAAGACATGCAGCCATCTTGGAAAGTGGGAGGGTCTGTGGAAAGTGGGAAAGTGGGAACAGGCAATTGTCTGCCTGTTCCTGCGTATGTATATTAATAATTTAATTTTGTTCCGTCAAACTGAGTCTCCTGCCTGTTCCTGAGAGAACCAGAAATGAAATACTGATTTATGTGAAAAATCATTCAAAGTTTAAAAATAAAAGTTCATTTATGTAATGATCCCTGTTGTTAGTGTTTTTCAGTTCAGTGTGTTATGAATTACAATGTATGTTTTCTGAATGAGAGCTGTTGCCAGTTTTATGGTGGAACAAGCTTATTTTGAGACATATGAAGCGATTTGGGAGGAAGGAGAGGGGCAGGCGAAGGGCAGGAAACAGGAGTGGGTGAAGGGCTGGAGAAGGCAGGCAGAGACAGAGACATATTGGTCTGGGTGAGTTTTGGAGGTGAGATTAACTTTTTGGCCAAGGTTCATCTTGATAATGCAGACTGTATGAAGAGTTTTGAAACAGTGGCTTCAGTATTGCCTGATGCTTGTTAGCAATTGAAAAAATTGCAACCGTATCCAGATCCACCCGCACCTCCTGGGGTGGAAGATGGGACAGGGCTTACGCCAAGAAGGTCAATCCCTGATGTTCACCATGACCCATTCAGCAAGACTATTGGATAACACTGGGAAAGCATACCCTTTCAAGTTTGGAAAAGGATACTGTGGAACCCACATCCTACTCATAGGGAGGTATCATGTGGAAATTACGCACATGGGCCGGCCACTAGGGCAGTATTACATATTGAAGGTCTCTGAGGTAGCTCCAGCCTTTTTAGGGGAGAGTCAACACCCAGTCAGAAAGGCAGAGCAGAATCTGCCAAGGGAAAGACATGGGCTTACCGTCAGGGAAGCCATACCGTGGAAGAATACACATATGGGATCACCGTAGGGATCACAACGTATAGGCACCTAGCCTAGCACAGGGTTCAAACACTGGGCATACTTACGAGGACTAGGCCTAGCGTTGGATGTTCCGCCATGTCTGACTGATGATGGTGGTGGTGAAGGAACTCAATAGGGTTCGCCAACTGGGGAACTTTCCTGGAGCTGAATAGTGCACACATCTGGTCATAAGGAGGGGAATAACGCAGCAAGACAACACTTGAAGCGGGGTCTCCGGTGTTACTGACTATGGGAAGCAAGCACACAGGAGGCTCTACACGTAGGCTATAGAACCTAGCAAACGTGTTGGGTGTCACCCAGCCCGCAGCTCTAAATATATCTGTTAGCGAGGCACCGTGCGCCAATGCCCAGGAGGAAGCAACACTTCTGGTAGAGTGAGCTCTCAACCCGAGGGGGCACGGCATGCCTTGGGTCTGGTATGCCAAGACGATGGCATCCACTATCCAGTGGGCCATCCTCTGCTTAGAGACAGCCTTTCCCTACTGCTTGCCTCCATAAAAGACAAAGAGCTAAGTCTGAGGCCCTGAAGCCCAGTGTTCAGGATGCACCCGAAGATGCGTTTCTGCATCAGGATTTTGAACGGGAGCCTGTGAAGGGTCCGATTCAACTCTCGCAGGTATAAGATTGGCCGTAGCCCACCGCCTTTCTTGGGTACAATGAAGTAGGAGCTGTAAAACCCTGTCTTCATATCAGCTGGAGGGACTGGCTCTATCGCCCGTAAGACAGGTGAGGTGAACTGAATGCCCCTAAACAAGGGCACGTTTGGGCAGGGGGTGCGTGAGAAGGCTTGGTTGTGTTCTCGAAGTGCACGCTGCTGCCTGCTGGTGATAGAAGAGGGGGTTCCTTAGCTTGCTTGATGCCCAGACAAGTGAGGCAACGATCTTGACTGTCAGTTGGCGCCAAGTAACGACCGCATCCAGAAACACACAAGTGGAATGACATCTTTAAAAAGACGCAATGTCACACCCGTGTTTGCTCTTTCAGGGAAATTTAGCTCTCTGTAAAGCGTTGAAGCGCACAGGAGAAATGGCCACAGCACAACTAGCAGGAAATAGTGCAGCCTGCAGTGTGCACTCAACTCATTGGAGGCGCAACCTCTCTCAACTTGAATGAACAGCACTCTCACTGAAGGCGCAACTCTCTCAAAAGCCGTAGTGCCATCACACTCCCGAAGAACACTTGCAGATACTCGTAGAACACTCTTGGTGACTGGATAGAGCAGGAACAGAAGAAGCGCTCTGAATGTGCATTGCATCTGCTTCCGTATTTATACTCGCGCTGCTGGGCGGAGCGTGAGATGCAAATCTCACACGCCAATGTCCATTGGCTCCTTTAGTTTACACTCTAAGGTAATTGGGCTCTCAGACGAGATCCCAGCTCGTCGGTACGTCCGATCTGACGTTGATCATGGCTGACTGAAAGGGAACTGTAATTACAGTTTTTTTTTTTTTAATTGCCTGCAGGAAGGGCTGGAGCAAAGGCTGTTTCCCTCCACCCTGAAAGTGCATGTTGCCGCTATTGCCGCACATCACGATGCAGTAGATGTTAAATCCCTGGGAAAGCACGACCTGATCATCAGGTTCCTAAGGGACGCGAGAAGATTAAATCCTCCTCGCCCTCACCTTGTATCCTCTTGGGGCCTCTCTTTGGTGTTATAAACCTTGCAGAGAGCGCCCTTTGAACACCTACAGTCAGTAGAGCTTAAAATATTGTTGTGTAAGATGGCGCTCCTGACTGCGCAGGCTTCTGTCAATAGAGTAGGGGACCAGCAGGCATTTTCGGTCAACGAATAAAGCCTAGAATCCCTGTATACTAGGGGTGGAACGGTACATGTATTCATATTGATCCGAAACAGTATGGGCGTCACGGTTTGGTGCATGAATTTACACGGAGAATACACAGTATAAAAATAAATAAAACTCGTGTGCAAATGAATTAATGTAATGCGGAACTACTGTTAGATATGCGGGTTCTTTAGGGATACCTAATCTGTAGCTCCGCCTTAGTTCTGAAGCTCCGTGGCTATAATGAACAGGCTGCGATGTCAGTTGCAGTTTTTCGATTGCAATGCTGGATTATGTTGAGTGTGTGTGTATCTGGGTGTGTCTGTGAGAGAGGCGCGGGCGCGATCGAACAGTGGAAACATAAAAACATACTCCATAATTTTGTTCATACAGGACATCATTCAAACTGCAAAGTGTTTACTTATATTTGTGTACACTCGCAATAAAACACAACATTGTGCTTTTGTCAAACTATAAACTCCTGTCAAACTGTAACCTACAACTGTCACCTAACCAAAATCACTCACACACACACACACACACACACACACACACACACACACACACACACACTGTTTAAAAGCAAAAAATATTTATCTGTCGGTGCCATCTTTCGGACATTCATCATATTGCATTGGTTTTCATTTCTTGTCCTCAAACAGAGGACTAGTCTGTTTATGTTTATTTCTACATTGATTACAAAAGAAAATCAAATGTGTTTTAATTGTAGTATTATTTTATACAGAAATAAATTATTTATAATTCAGATGAGAATAAAGTTAGTGTTCATTAAAATTTTAAGGAAAACAAATATATTGATCTGAAATTTAGCACATTAATTTTAAATTTATTCAGATACAATTACCAAACGTATCTCAATGTCTTTTTGTCTGTTTATAAATTTAATTAATAAACTAATTATATAAAACTATTGTCAGTGCACTGCAAATAAACTGGTTCTATGCCTTTACTTTATTAATAAAACGTATTGAAAAAATACAAGGCTTAAGACATTTATTTTCCTTTGGTGGTACAGCCTGAGACATGCACAATCAAAAAAATTGCCTTCTGCATTTTTGGTTTGCTTTTCCCTCCATTGTACCGAACTCGTACCGAACCGTGATGTCTGAACCGAGGTATGAACCGAACTGTTCCACCCCTACTGTATACGTGCCCAAGATTCCCACCACTACTTTCAGGGACCAGTTGGTGAACCTGCAAGCGCTGCCCCTAGAGGAGAAAGACCCAGCCCTTGCTTTGCTCTGTCCCGTTCGGCTTTGCACTTGTACGTGGACCTAACGCAGAGCTTCAGGACCTCGGATTAGCTCATTGTCTGTACAAACTCGTAAGTACAAACCTGTGATAGAGTAGGTGCCCATATGTTGTGATCCCTACGACGATCCCATATGTGTATTCTTCCATGGTACGGCTCCCCTGTTGGCGAGCCAGAGTCTTTCCCTGAGCAGAGTCCTCTCTGACGGTATTGACTCCTGAATGTGTGATTGCATGTGCTTCAGTATTTATACCCGCTCTACCAGGCGGAATGCGTGATGCAAATCTCGCACGCCAATATGAATTGGCTTATTTAGTTTAAACTCGAAAGTGATTGGGCTCTCAGGCGAGATTCCAGTCGTTCTGACATAACGAGAATGAGGGTTACATACCTAACTGAGATGTTATTTATTGGCAAGGTTCTTTATGGTTAAAATATTTTCTTTCTTTCTTTTAATTATTATTATTTTTTTTTAAGTTCTTAAAAGAAAAAAAGATTTTGATATTTTGAAGATATTTGAAGTACTGTTCACTGAAAGATTCTTTGGAACCAAAAATGTTTCTTCTATGGAAGTGGTTTTCAACCCTGGTCCTGGCACCCCCAACACTGCACATTTTGAGTATCTCCTTTCTCTGACACCCATTTGAGGTCTCTTGAGTCTCTACTAATGAGATGATGACCTGAATAAAGTGTGTTTATAGGAGGACATCCAAAATGTGCACTGTTGGGGGATACTTTATCCCAAGAGTGCACATTTTGGATCCTTTATTTTTAAGAGTGTACATCAAAACTCATGAGGTAAACAATGTGGGTAACATGAATGTCATCTTTGTGCTTCAAATGCTATATGCTTTGTGTCTGACTGTATTATCTTCCTCATCATTGTTTCTAAAACTGATTTGAGTGGATGGGCTCCCCCTGCTGGTTCCTACTACTTAGTTCTTACCAAACTTTCTTTCATGATTTACATAGGATGTATTTCTTTGTCCCACTAACCTGAGGGCAAACAGGGAGTAATAAAGGGGTCATTCAGTACATTTTCAAATATACTTTTTTTTCCTTTCTGAGGTCCACTTATAATGCTGATCAAGGTTTTTGCAACCCAAATAGTCATAATTTATTTTTTCTAAATATTCCACTGTCTCTCACCCTTTCAAATGGTGCAATTTTTATGCTGTATTTTTGTAAGGACTATGCAAATGTTTCCTTGAAATGTTAAATGTATTTGATGTCAAAAATCCAACAATCATGAAATGAGCTAGTCACTGGTCTTTTTTTTTTTTTTTTTTAAGGCTGCTTCAAACAATGTGTGTTAATATTATAATATTAATAAACCGCTGTATAACTAAACCAATGCTGACGCTCTGTGCCAAAGGACTCTGAATGAAGAACCTTGTGACTGTTATCAAGCAGGAAGAGAGCTAGATAGCTTGCCATGCAAGGGCTGTCGCTTCTGCCGAAAGGTCCACCATCAATGGGCCAGATTCGAGGAAGATGTCGATGATGTCATTCCCTTGGCGATAAGACGCACACACTCCCTTGACCGTCAGAATGAGGGTAGTTGCACTAACACTCCCAGTGATGTTAGGTGATGACATCCCAGCTCCTTCCTCAAACTGGCTGCAACCGCTGAGTCCCGAAAGTCTCAGGCAAGAACAGTTAGCTGACCCAGACCTTTCAGTTCTCCATAAATGGATGTCTGATGGTTCTTTGCCATCTTTCAAGTGGAAAGATTCAATAGAATGCTCTTGCAGATGATACAGTGTTATGTGGACCAAAGTCAGCGGAATTGGGATGAACATCTTCCCTTACTCACTGCAGCATACAGGAGCACTGTGCATTCAGCGACAGGCTTCACACCAAACCAGCTGATGCTGGGGCGAGAAGTTTTCCAGCCACATGACATCTGGCTAAGGACGGCTGAGGTTACCAGGTAAGCTAAAGGTACACCTGTGTTTGTCCAAGAACTGCAAGCTATTCTGCAGTAGGCTAATCAAGTAGCGTGCCAGAACTTGCACTCCGCTCAGACACGCCAGAAAAAGGTCTATGACTTATGAGCCAGAGAGAAGTCCTACCAAGTAGGTGACCTTGTCAGTGAGGGTCAGTAGCAAGAAAAAGGGCTACAGTCCAAAACTCCAACCCCCATGGCAAGGGCCATTGGTCGTCACAGCACGCCTTGGACCAGTGCTCTACCGAGTCAGGGACAGACGAAGTGATAAAGTACTGCATCATAATCGCTTACAACCCTATCTAAGTGACCACATACCTGCCTGGATGTAGCGTCTGCGACACAAATACACCTGCACCGAGAAAGGCTCCCTGGTTTCAATAACTACTCAGGTACCTGTTGCCACAGGAGCAGAAGCACCAAACCCGTCATCCTCTGACAATTCTGACCTCTGACCCTTCTTGTAACGAACTCTAGCTGTGACCCTAATCCCTGTGGAAAAGGGACGAAGACAAAAAGTGGGCAACTTGTTCGAGCCCCAAGTTGTTATATGGACTAAAAGAAGAAAATAGAAGACAACAAAAAGTGTTGTTCTAGTGTTAGTTCAGTAAATGCATTGTTTGTTACAGTTATATACATAATGTGTTCTTATTTGCCAATCAGATGTGTGTACGTCATTACGTAGTGATTAGTTCACTGATGGTTGTATATAACCTTGTATATGGTTGTATATGGTTGTATATAACCTTGTGAAAATTTTTTGGCCTTTTTTAACAGTAAAGTTTCGAATATCAGAGCCAATATATTGCCCCTTTCTTTAAACTTTTCCTTAAACATGCACTGTTCAGCTATTTTTTGTCAGTTTGAGCCAGTTTCAATGTTATCTCTTACAAATATTATCAATCAAATTAAACCCTCCACATCCTCTACGGACCCTGTCCCTCCACACTTTTTTAAGGATGTGTGGGAAACGATTGGCTCTCATGTTGAGGAAATTATAAATAGTAGCCTGTCTTCTGGAGTTGTGCCTGCATTTTGTAAAAAAGCAGTGATTGAGCCACTGATTAAGAAAGCTGGACTTGAGTCCACAAATGTTTCAAATTATCGTCCTATTTCAAAGCTTCCTTTTTTATCGAAAATTTTGGAAAAATGTGTATTTTTGCAGCTACAGTCTTTTCTGGAGGTACATGGCATTCTAGATACTTTTCAGTCAGGTTTTAAAGTATTTCATAGCACTGAGTCTGCACTTTTAAAGGTTTTTAATGACCTGTTTTTAATGACAGATTCTGGTGATTCAGCCATTTTAGTGCTTTTAGATCTCACTGCTGCTTTCGACACAGTTGACCACAAAATTCTTTTATCTCGTCTGGAAAACTGTGTGGCAGTCAGGGGGACTGCCCTAAAGTGGTTCCAGTCATATCTTTCAGGGAGATGCTTTTTTGTTAAAATGGGGGACTCTACTTCATCAACGGTGCCTTTTAACTGTGGGGTCCCCCAGGGATCAATTCTTGGTCCTATTCTTTTTGCATTGTACCTCCTTCCACTTGGAATAATTTTTAAAAAGCATGGCATCTCCTATCATCTGTATGCTGATGATTGTCAAATTTATATGCCAATCAGAAAGCATGAAGGCAGCCCCCTGACACCCCTACTTGAATGTTTAAATGACGTCAAAGCGTGGTTGGCTAAATGAGAGTAAAACAGAGATTATGCAGTTTGGCCCCACTAACCCCATGATAGATTTGGGCCCCCTCAATGATTTTGTGCATCCTGTTGTAACTAACCTTGGGGTAAAAATAGACAGTGATTTTAAACTAAACAAACAAATAAATGCAGTAGTGAAATCTAGTTTTTATCATCTTCGCCTTTTAGCCAAAGTTAAACCGTTTTTGTCTTTTAACAGTTTTGAACTTGCTTTTATTTCTTCTCGTTTAGACTACTGTAATGCAATTTATATTGGTATAAATCAAAACGCACTTTCACGCTTACAGTTAGTCCAAAATTCTGCAGCACGTCTTTTAACAGGAACCAAAATAACTCCAGTTCTTGCTTCATTGCACTGGCTTCCTGTTCGTTTTAGGATTGATTTTAAGATTTTATTGTTTGTTTTTAAAGCTGTGAATGGACTGGCCCCAACATATATCTCGGACCTCATCCAAATTTATACGCCAGCGCGGACACTGAGGTCAGAGGGCCAGCTCCAGCTTGCAGTCCCCAAGTCAAGACTTAAAACTCGGGGGGACAGGGCCTTTTCTGTGGTTGGACCTAAACTCTGGAACGCTCTGCCCCTCCATGTCCGAACTGCCCCTACAGTTGAGTGTTTTAAGGCTCGTCTAAAGACTCATTTTTATTCTTTGGCTTTTAACTCCGCGTGAGTTGTGTGGTCCTCTGTGGTGTTTATTCTTTTTATCTTTTATATATATTTTTAAATCTGATGTTCTTATTTTGTTGTAATAATTTTATATTAATTGTTTTGTATGTTCTGAGTCTTTTGTGCAGCACTTTGGAAACTTTGTGTTTGTAAAATGTGCTATAGAAATAAAGTGGATTGGATTGGATTGGATATAAACCCATCAGCGCTGGGCAAGAGCATAAAATCCCCGTTGATGTACAGTTGTGTCTTAATAAGTAAAGTTCCTGAACGGACTCTCTTTGTTGTGTGCTTCTCTTCACGCCTCCACGGACACTGAGAAACCAACACGAGAAAACACGGTAACACTTTATAATAACGTTCAGTTGTAAGTAATTTATAAGTGGTTAGTTAATGATGAACTAATCATTTACAAAACATTCATAAATGATTAGCAAGTGATATACTAACATTTTATGTATGTTTTGTAAATTCCGTTACAAGTCATTTACAATTGATTAGTAAATGATTAACTAATCATTTACGAAACATGACTATGCATTCATAAATGATTAATAAGTGATATGTTCATTATTTTATGTATGTTTTGTAGATTCAGTTATAAGTCATTTACATTTGATTAGCTAATGATTAACTAATCATTTACAAAACATGACTATACGTTTCATAAATGTTTAAAAAATTGTTACTTTTTTTGTATGTTTTGCTCATATCAGGTGCACGTGTTTCAGAGAAATGCATATTCATGTTTTGTAAATGATTAGTTAATCATTAACTAATCAATTGTAAATGACTTATAACTGAATTTACAAAACATTCATAAAATGTTAGTATATCACTTGCTAATCATTTATGAATGTTTTGTAAATGAATAGTTCATCATTAACTAACCACTTATAAAAGACTTACAACTGAACGTTATTATAAAGTGTTACCGAAAACGCAACAATATTCATTGAATAGTTCATGACAAACACCATTTTCATTTACAACTGTGAAGAGAAGAGAGTCTCTGCTGGAATTTAAGATGGAGGTTCGAAGAAAAAGCTATAATGTTTTCCTCCAGCACTTTAGTACTGCATACCATAGAGAACAATGTTAGCATAATGTGATTGATCACTTTATTGTTTTACGATGATTCAAATAGATCATATTGGAAATACATTTTATATAAACACAGCAACAAAACAAATAAGCTCTCTAACATATTTTGTCTTTCAGCAGCTCAAAGTGACCATAGAGTGTGAGACAGTGACATTTTTACTCATAAAAGTATACTGGTACACTGACATGGTTTTCAAGTTTGTATGGTTTTCACCTGCATCAACTGATGGTTCTAGAGGGAGTTTTGACACTGAAATATCCACTGTGTTCTGCTCATATTTTCTCACTCCCCTGTTACATCATAATCTTTATCCTTGTGCTTGTCTTTTCCTTACAGAGTGTATTCATTTTTTACACGCATCCATTTGGAAATACGTCCCATTTGAAATTCAGTATTGGCACAAGTTTGGCACCTCTGAGCTTATTGGCTGTAACATTTACAATCACCTGTAAATCTCCTCCCACTCCTGTTAGAAAAAACCCAAGCTCAGTGTTAATTGTTACCATGATTACTTTTGTTATGCTGTACGTACTTACCATTCATGTTGATCATCTGTTTAGATTTATTCACTAGCGTAGGAGTCCACACAACTTGGTATGTGATGTCTGTCTGTTTGATGAGTTTAAGAGTGATTTCAGACCCTCTCCAGTGTGTTCTGGTCTGCAGAGGAATTCTCAGAGATGGTCAGACACCACAAATACACACAGAATGCTGATGAGATGTCAGTCTGAACTTGATGGCTGCCATGAGTTGTATCAGTCCCCGGGTCTGAATTTGCTCATTCAATCACTGTACATTATTTTAGATGCTACATTCAAAACAAAACGCTCAATGGCTAGATAAAGGGGTTGTGCCGAATAAATTTCCATGTGTTGCCAGAAAATGGCATCCGCAGCAAAATCATCCATCCATCCATTTTCCAAACCGCTGGTCCAATATGGGTACAGTGTAATAATATACAGGTATAAGTTAATTTTTATTTGATTATTAAACTGTTTAATTAAGGTTTATATCAGCTAGTTTCCATGACAGAGATCAAGATAAATCGTTTCATTACTGGAGCTGCTAGTTAGCTAAATTTCAAATATTAAACAGCAAGCACAAACTACGCAAAAGCAGCCGCATTTCCTGCACACTCAGTGTCCGAATTCACTCTTCTTCATTTACTCATTCAAGTGGAGTAATGTAGGGAATAGTTAATGTGTGTAACGAACTGCTCCGAGACACGAAGGTTGAGGATCCAAATGCAGTGTTTTAATGAAAGGGTAATCCAAATCCAAGCAAGGGTCATACACAGACAGGCAGTCCATACAAACAAACAAATCCAGAGGGTGAGACAGGAACAGGAAATCCAGGACACAGGCAGATATCAAAGACCGGGGAAAACAAGGGGGAACGCTCAGAAATGCAGTGTTACACATACAAAACTTTGCAGTGAGTGAATGAGTGTGCATGGTTTAAATAGGCTAAGACTAACAAGGTAATGAGACACAGGTGGATGCAATCAGGGATGATGAGTCCGGGCGGTGAGTTATGGGAAATGTAGTTGTGAGGGAATCATGAATGTCCGATGTGGAGTGCCCTCTGGTGGCTCTCAAGGGCACTCCAGCTGTTAACCGTTACAATGAGGGTATAGGGGGCGATTTCGAACACAGCTAAAGTCCTACTGAAGCAAAACACAGACACAGACCAGAGATGGTTAAATGAGATGCTCTATATTATTCAAATGGAACGGTTTTGTTTTAGTGCAGTGCAGATTCGAAGCCTCACTTTAGATGGCAGTACAATTACAACTTCCATGTGATTTTTGAAACTTTTTTCCCTAATATAACAAAAATATTCCTAATATTGTCCTTAATAATACCTAGTTTATTTACAGATTTTGGCCATAACCATCTACTTTTGACCACCAGATGGAGAGATTTTCAAATCACCAGAATTATTAACAGTATTATAAATAGTCATAGGGCAGTCTGGTTTAATTGTTTATACGTAATACGTAACTTTCAAAGCTACGTTTGGATAGATGCTGAAACGTACAGTATGTACGTATCGGCAACATTTAAATGTAGCATAATTATGTTTTTACAGCTACAAAATGTTTCTTTTCATCTTTCATATCATGAAGAAATCTGTATAATTTCCCTTTTACCATTTTATATATAAATGTAAGATCCCTTAACCCTACTCCCAAACCTAAACATACCCATTTTATACAGAATATAAAAAGAATAAAACGTAATGGACAGAGATGTGTAGGAAAATGACAATTTTAGTAACAATAAAGCATTAAAAATATATTTTGAGCCACTAATCCTACCTACCCCTAAACCTACCCATAACCATTTGTTAAAACTACGTACAGTTATGAACAAAAACATAACAGACAGACAAGTTTAATCACAATCATTTATTTATTGCGAAAATGTCATAAGCGGTACCAAATACAGATAGCACATGTCCATCTGCAAGATGTCTTGTAAAGATCTGTTAAGCTGGAAAGCATCTGCTGTGTAAAAACATCTGATAAACGTCTTAGAAAAAGCAGTTTTACATACAAGTGTCTTTATGAAATCTAACAGGAAACGTCCTAGAGACAAATTGCATATGAGCAAACACTAAAAAAATACATTTTGCAGATGTAAATGCAGGCATCAAATAGATGTCTCCGAGATGTACTTGTGCTATCAGGGAAAAGTCGTTCAAATGACGATGTGTTGCAGTTGCAGTCGTCTCTGGTGGTATGAACACGACTGAAACACAGCATGTCGCAATCTGTGACAAAGCAGGCGAGAGCCAATGAGCGTTTGATATCACGGCTGTAAAACATGTCCTAATGCTTCCTTGAGGTGGCAACTTTTGAATTTGAATTCATCATAACGAGCGCAGGATTTGACGTTTACGGTCACTACTGAGAATGGAGATTGAGCTGAATTTGGATCTGTTCCTCGCAAACGCAAGTCTTGGTGTATTTTATGGATCTATTGTCAGTCACTGTATAGGAGAAAATGCCTTCTGTGCCTCACGGCAAACAAACCGTGTTTTTGTAAATATTACAAAATGATTAGAAGATTAAAGAAATGTTATTCATTTTAAGGTTTTAAAGTGTAGTCTTGCTTAACATTATGTAGGTTAATCCTCCGAAACGAGTTTGCAGGAGTAGTCATGAACAGAGCAAAATGTTATTATTTCTTATTAAGTATTATTAAGTAGATAAAGACAAGAGTTTACCATATGAATCTAGCGGTTTTTTCCAAGCCTTAAGAAGAGACAAAATTGCTTTATATTATGAACAACTACTATGAGTTAATTCAGGCTTTTATACATAAATAAACCCTGATCAACACACATACAATGATCAAATATGGTGAGCAAGCTCAAATTTGATTGTTTGATGCACAAAAAACAATGAGGTTTGTTCTAGCTCGCACACGATACGGCAACCCTCTACGCACACCTTGGCAATAGAATCGCCTTTGGCTATAAATTTGTCAGACTCTCTCTCTATTTGTGTGTGTAAGAGAAACGCAACGGCAAATCGCGCGCCTTCACACTAGAGTTTACGGTACATCAAAAACGTCTCAAGGTTACGACTGTAACCCTAGTTCCCTGAGTAGGGAACGAGACGATGCGTCGATGACGCTTTAGGAACGCCCCCAGCGTGATTGCGTCTGAAGCATCTATGTCAACTAGTCCAATGGAAAGAATGAACGTCACGGGCGGGTGACGTCATGACCAGGAAGAGATAAAAGCGCATCCGGTGCAACCAGCATTAGCTTCGAAATTGCCGAAGCAAGTCGATCACAGGGATGCAGGAAGTATGGCAGGGCGATGCATTGTCTCGTTCCCTACTCAAGGAACTAGGGTTACAGTCGTAACCTTGAGACATTCCCTTTCGAGGGAACTCGCGATGCGTCGATGATGCTTTGGGAACGAGAATACCCAAATCGCCAAACTTACGAATGCCTGAGTGTCAGCATGCTGTCAGAACTAACACTAAGCACTAAGCACCTGAGACCCTGGGGCAGCATCCAGGTCCAGGCTATAAAACCTAATGAATGTGAGCGGTGAGGATCGCCACATCGCAAACGTCTTGGAGAGAAACCCCATATAATAAGGCTTTAGAGGCCGCCATACTCCTAGTGGAGTGAGCTCTGACCACCAAAGGGCACGGCAGGTCAAAGGACTCATAAGCAAGAGAAATAGCCTCAACTATCCACTTGCTAACTGTCTGCTTAGAGGCTGGAATACCTTTCTTGGGTGATCCAAAGAAAACAAATAACTGATCGGATTTTCTCCATGGAGAAGCACTGGACACAAGAAGTTTGGCTTTTCCTGGTCCGAAGAAGTAAACGGAGGAGGACAGAAAGCCTACAGCACAATAGGCCTCGGAATATTGGTCGGCACTTTAGGGACGTATCCCTGTTTAGGGTATAAGAAAGCCTTGACCATCCCGGGTGCAAACTCAAGGCAGGTGGGAGAAACCGAAAGGGCCTGAAGGTCTCCGACTCTTTTCTTCTTCTTCTTTCTTCTTTATTTATTTATAAAGCACTGTTCCAACAACAATAAGTTGTACCAAAGTGCTGTACAAACAATTCTAAAATAAGAAATAAAAATAAAAACAAAAAACAAAAAAAAATAAAAAAAAATAAGGGGGACTTTTGAGGGACGAAATAGCTAGCCGAAAGATGGTCTTAAATGTAAGTAATTTCTCTGAAACCGAATCTAAGGGCTCAAAGGGAGCCCAAGACAGGCCTTCTAGAACTATTGAAAGGTCCCAAGTCAGCACCCTAGTGTGAGTTGCAGGCCTCAGCCTCAAGGTGCCACAAAGGAAACGTGTGATCAGGGGGTCTCGACCCAAAAATGTACTACCCACCGGGGCGTGGAAAGCCACAATGGCCACGTAAACCTTTAGGGTGGATGGACATAAACCTGATGCAAAGCAATCATCAAGTACTGTATTAACTGAACAGTTAACCGGATCCCACTGACGCTGGTGACACCAAGAAGTGAAAACTCTCCATTTCAATGCATATAGTTTCTATATAGCTATAGCTTAAAATGGTCTCAACAACCTCAGTTGAGAGACCACTCTCTATAAGTTGGGCCCCCTCAGAGGAACTATTCCAAATCTCTGGCCAGGGGTGAAATATTGTGCCCCCTGCCTGAGACAGAAGGTCTCTCCTGATCGGGATCTCCAAGGGAGGGCTGTTGAGGAGATGAATTAGGTCCGCAAACCAAATTCGACTTGGCCAGCGTGGTGCTACTTGCAGTAGGCTTATTCCATCCTGGCTGACTCTCTCCAGAACTCCTGGGAGCAGAGCAACAGGGGGAAATGCATACAGACGTAGCCTCGGCCACGTCTGCGCCATAGCATCCAGTCCCAGGGGGGCTGGGTGAGTGAGGGAGAACCAAAGTGGACAGTGCGTCGTGTACTGAGATGCAAACAGATCCACTTCTGCTTGGCTGTAAAAGGCCCCTTAGGTCTGGGGATGCCTCAATGCCGAACCGCCGACTGTTCTGATTCCGCTAAAATCAGCCAGTCGTCTATGTAATTCAGAATGCGTATGCTCTGCAGCCTGAGTGAGGCCAGAGCTGCATCTACGCACTTCGTGAATGTGCGGGGTGATAGAGCTAGACCAAATGGAAGTACCCGATACTGGTATTCTTTGTCCCCGAAAGAAAACCTCAGGAACCTCCTGTGCTGAGGGAGGATGGAGGCATGGAAATATGCGTCTTTCAGATCTATCGTGACAAACCAGTCCTCAGATCTGATTTGAGTCACGATCTGTTTGAGAGTCAGCATCAGCACGGGCCCCCACCCATAAGCTTCTCTAGCTTCTTTGGGGGACCCATTCATTATACCTATTTGATCTTGTTCCAATGACTGCATTATTGTGCTTTTGGTATTTTGTGAATAAACATAAACATAAACATCTTGAACTTGAGTTTCTGAACTGTACGATTCAAACGACGAAGATCTAGCATGGGACGCAACCCTCCATCCTTTTTTGGAACAATGAAATAACGGCTGTAAAAATCCGATTCTCTGTCGGGTGAATACACCTGCTCTATAGCCTCCTTTGCTAACAGAGCTTTCACCTCTTGCTCCATTATCAGAGCCTGCTCGGGATGTACTACCGTGAGCAACACCCCGTTGTAGCGTGGTGGACGAGAACCAAACTGGATTCTGTACCCTCTTTCTACTATCTGCAGGACCCATCGAGATATGTTTGGCAGATTCTTCCATTCTGCCAGAAAATCTACTAAGGGAACCAGCCTCTCGAGGCTGGCCTCTGGTGTAATTTAGACAGCCAGTACCAATTGAACCACCCGAACTCACTGTTTTTGAACCCCCTCAGAGGGCAATGGAGTCTGACGCAATGTCGAGTTAACACTGCGCCAGAAGCTCGCTGGAGGCCGCTGCGCCCCGAGGCACCAAGGGTGGCGGGGTTGGCAGAACGGCCCCCTGAGGGCACCGAGATGGAACGGGCACCGTATACTGAGGTGTACACCGTTCCATCCCGGTTGGGGCTGCCCTCACTGGTCTGATGCTGGTGGCGTCAGGACCTTTTCTTTTGAGCCGAAGCCTTCTTAGCCTGAAGAACGGTCCTAAGATCTGGCTTCTGCTTCGAAGGCCTCGGCTGAGAGTGTTGAGTCTGTTTCCAATATTTTTGCGGAGGGGCACGAGATGCAACACTCTCTTGTAGGATTGAGTGCAAATTAAACACAAATGAATCTTCCAGGTGATTTGTTCAAACATAATTCCACACAGAACTCAACATTCCAGACTCCAAATCACCAATCCAGAGCCATAAAAGAAGGCTCCAGCCAGTCTACCTAACCAACGAAAACCCCCAGCTAAGAACTTTATGGCCATGCAAGCTTCAAAGAGATGAGCCCAACTAAAGGAAGAACGTTGTCAGCGTTTGATAGTTTTAAAACTACTTTACAGCAACCATATCACCCTGTAGCCCAAGACTGGTTGCCCACTGAAGCTAAGCAGGGCTGAGCCTGGTTAGTACCTGGATGGGAGACCTCCTGAGAAAACCAGGTTGCTGCTGGAAGAGGTGTTAGTGAGGCCAGCAGGGGGTGCTCACCCTGTGGTCTGTGTGGGTCCTAATGCCCCAGTATAGTGACGGGGACACTATACTGCCAAAAGAGCACCGTCCTTCGGATGAGACGTTAAACCGAGGTCCTGACTCTCTGTGGTCATTAAAAAAATCCCAGGATGTCCTTTGAAAAAGAGTAGGGGTGTAACCCCGGCATCCTGGCCAAATTTGCCCCTTGGCCTCTGTCCATCATGGCCTCCTAATCATCCCCATATACTGATTGGCTTCATCACTGTCTCCTCTCCACCAGTAAGCTGGTGTGTGGTGGGCGTTCTGGCGCAATATGGCTGCCGTCGCATCATCCAAGTGGATGCTGCACATTGGTGGTGGTTGAGGAGATTCCCCCATCTATGTATTAGAAAGTTTGTATTACAAACTAGAGGTATTTCGCATTTCATGGAAAGAGAGCTCAATTACTAACAGAGAGGCTTTAAAAGCTGCTAGATCTGCTTATTTTTCAACCCTATTAGAAGAAAATAAACATAATCCTAGGTATTTATTTGAAACGGTGGCTAAACTAACGAAAAATAAAGCTTCAAGCACCGAAGTTTCCAAGCAACACAGCAGTAATGACTTTATGAACTTCTTCACTTATAAGATTGATAATATCAGGGACAAAATTATAACTATGCAACCGTCTACTACAGTATCGCATCAGGCAGTGCATTGTAGTCTCCCTGAGGAAAAATTTGATTCATTCGTTGCTATAGGAGAGGAAGAATTTAATAAACTCATTAAATCATCTAAATCTACAACATGTATGTTAGACCCTATACCGACTAAGCTACTGAAAGAAATACTTCCAGAGGTCATAGATCCTCTTCTTAATATCATTAATTCGTCTTTGTCTCTAGGATACGTACCAAAAAACTTTAAGCTGGCTTTGATTAAACCGCTTGTTAAAAAAACGCAACTTGATCCTTCAGAATTAGTCAATTACAGGCCGATCTCGAATCTACCTTTTCTGTCAAAGATATTAGAAAAGGCAGTATCCTCACAACTGTGTTCCTTTCTTGAAAGAAATGATATCTGCGAGGATTTCCAGTCCGGATTTAGACCGTACCATAGTACCGAAACAGCTCTCGTTAGAGTCACAAATGATTTGCTCTTATCATCCGATCGTGGTTGTATCTCTCTATTAGTGTTACTCGATCTTAGTGCTGCATTTGACACCATCGACCACAACGTTCTTTTAAATAGATTAGAACATTATGTTGGCATTACGGGAAATGCACTAGCATGGTTTAAATCATACTTATCTGACCGTTATCAGTTTGTAGCAGTAAATGATGAGATGTCTCATCGATCACAAGTTCAGTATGGCGTACCACAAGGCTCAGTACTAGGACCGCTGCTGTTCACTCTGTACATGCTACCCTTAGGAGATATCATTAGGAAACATGGCATTAGCTTTCACTGTTATGCCGATGATACTCAGCTCTATATTTCTTCAAAACCTAATGAAACTTATCAATTCACAAAATTAACGGAATGCATAGCGGATATAAAAAATTGGATGACTTGTAATTTCCTACTTCTAAATTCTGAAAAAACAGAGTTTCTAATTATTGGACAAAAAACTTCCTCACGTAATAACCTAGAATACTGTCTAACACTTGATGGCTGCTCTGTTAAGTCTTCGTCGTCGGTTAGGAACCTGGGTGTGCTCTTTGATACCAATCTTTCATTTGAAAGTCACGTGTCTAGTATCTGTAAAACTGCATTTTTCCATCTTAAAAATATATCTAAATTACGTCATATGCTCTCATTGACAAATGCGGAACAATTAGTTCATGCGTTCATGACCTCAAGGCTAGATTATTGTAATGCTCTACTGGGTGGTTGCCCTGCACGCTTAATAAACAAACTACAGCTAGTTCAAAACGCAGCAGCTCGAGTTCTTACCAGAACCAGGAAGTATGACCATATTAGCCCAGTTCTGTCAAAACTGCATTGGCTCCCTATTAAACATCGCATAAATTTTAAAATATTGCTGATTACTTACAAAGCACTGAATGGTTTAGCTCCGCAGTACTTGAGCGAGCTCTTAACGCATTATAGTCCGTCACGTCTATTACGATCTCAAAATTCCGGCCAGTTGATTATACCTAGAATATCAAAATCCACTGCTGGCGGTAGATCCTTTTCCTATTTAGCACCAAAACTCTGGAACAGTCTTCCTACCATTGTCCGGGAAGCAGACACACTCTGTCAGTTCAAAGCCAGATTAAAGACACATCTCTTTGACCTAGCTTTCACATAATACATTATAGACTTCTATAATTTAATGTTATGCTGCATAGATTAGGTCAGCCGGAACCGGGAACACTTCCCAAAAATCCTGATGTACTCGTTACATCATGAGAAGAATGGCATCTACGCTAATTTTAGTGTCTGTGTTTATCCCAAGGTTTTTCCTGCAGCCTGCCGGATCCGGGCCGTATCCAGATCTGACGAAGGACCTTCACCTGGACCGATGACAACGCAGTGCTGAAGTGCCAACTAGTCTCTCCCTATGGAGGATCCCACTACCACTCTACAGATAAGGCGTTGTCGGGAAAATTCGTCTCGCGGTCCTACCCCAAAGCAACAAATAAAATAAAATTCCTTATCAAAATTTATAAGGAAAGACAAGTATTTTGTTTAGGCTTGGCTTGTAGGGAATTCCAAACCTGCGTATATTCTAACGCACATAACTATAGAACCCATTCTAAATGCGCATGTGACCGCCATCAGCGTTTCTCACAGGTTCGCGTTTAAAGTCTGTGTAGAGAGAATGGTGTCGTCTTAGCGGCCCCTAATTTAATAACAAATGATCATTGCGACGGAACCAAATCAATTAAAACTAACTTTAGATGGAAATAACTTAACTCTGCTGTAAAGCCGAAACAATCTCTGTTACCTTAAATTATACGCTTATCTCTGTGAAGCTGCTTTGAGACAATCTACATTGTTAAAAGCGCTATATAAATGAAGATGACTTGACTTGACTTGACTTGACTATGTAAAGCGCTTTGAGGTCTCAGAAAAAGCGCTATATAAATGTAACAAATTAAAAGACTGATTGGTTCAGAGATGGCACAGCTCAGTGCTCGATCAAGATAACAGCAGAAGCTGCACGAGCCCACAACAGAGATACTAAACAGACCCCCTTCTTCTTAAGGACCTCTGAATGACCCAGGGTGTAAAATCTCTTCAAGTCACAAGAGAACTGAGATTTTACCTATAACAATACATAAAATCATCCCAGAACAATTTTCGATGGACTTATAATCAAACATCATGCAACTACATAATTCTATGTTGTTTCTACAATATGTCTGTGTATCTAATATGCTTAGATGCCATATAATTCATGTAATTGTTATAACTATTAGGTGTGTGAATTAAAGTGTGTCGTGCTTCCTGTCAGCATGATCGTATGTTCTTAATTCAAAAGATGGCTTGATTGAAATCTGTGTAAAATGTTTCGTATTCTTATAATAGTAATAATGTCTAAACTGTGGCCTCTTTCCTCTCTGCTAGAGCTTAGAGAGTAAGGAGAGCACAGATAAGCTTGATTTATGATAAAAAGTGAAGAGAACGCCACCTCCTAAATAAGCCAGTGTTTAATTGGTCAGAACTCATCCAGGAGGCTGGACAAACTTTTGAGTTTAAAATCTTAGACCCGAACAAAGCTTTGAGCAGAAGAGAAAATGAAAAAGTCGATTCGTAAACCATCATGGAGAAGCCATGACAGAGTGACTAGACAGACTAATAACCATGTAGACGCGCAGAGATAAAAGAACCCAAATCAAGATCAGAAGAACGGGTTCAACAGCTTCATTCAAGCCATCACCTACTCTTGTCTCAATTTCCTTTCTTTTCTTAGTTTCCTTTCTTTTCCGTTGTGAGTTTCGGTTCTAAGTTAAGTTTTGTGGCAAGATTTCGGTCCACGTTTCTTCTGCAAAGCCAGCTTCAACAAAGACTTTCATTCATCTGCCAGCACACCACGTGATTGGCCGCCCCAGACCCAGGCACCAGACCAGCCAACGAACTCGGGAAACCCCTTTTACGCAGACAAAGGGAATCCCAGAAGCAAAGACACGCAAGTAACCTCCAGACTCTTAAACTGAACTGGTGTATTTGATATAGATTTAATAACCCACCTAAGAAACGAAGGGTTAAATTAATGCTTGATGGTTCATTCAGGTTATGTCTTATAAGTGCATATAGAAACTTGGGATTTCATCATCTCACTCTTAAAACTCATTCTTTCCTCACTCTCTCTTTCTTTCTGCAACTCGTATGAATGTGGGTGCGTGTGTTTGTGTTAGATATTAGCTTTATGTGTTAGAATAATCAATAAAGTCTTGCTTGTATTTTTAAAGAAAAGTGTTACTTGCGTTATATGCTTACGAATTTAATGTCTTAAACTTCTGATCTAAGTTACCTTGCTAACTATAGTGTTTGACTATAGTTTGGATATTTATAGCCTACCTGTTGCAGAGCTGATAGTTACAGCCAGTTCAAATGAACCGCGATCGAGTCATTTGCTCGGTTGAAATAAGTGATTCTTTTGAATTCCCTATAAATTAATTAATAATTCCTTTGAGCTAAATTGACGAATCACTACAAATACAATTATCTTACACTCTTTTTGCTGTGCTCGATATGAGGCGCTAGACGGCTGGGGCTGCTCATGCCCAGCAGCCCCAGGGGGTTGGACACGGCGAGGGAGAAATTTCTTAAAAACCTCTGCCTGCTTCTTAGCCTCCTGGAACCTCTCGACAACTGAATTAACAGTGTCACTGAAGAGGCCAGAAGGATCAACAGGAGCATCTAACAGAAAAAGTTATATCTTTTTCTTTAATCTCTGCTAGATTGAGCCAGAGGTGTCTCTCAGTGGCTACAAGGGCTGCCATAGACCGCCCAATTGCTCTGGTGGTCTCCTTAGTAGCCCTGAGAGATAAATCTGTGGCCCAACGAAGTTCTCGAATCTCATCGGGTCCCACCCCCTCACTTCTATCCAAATCCCCCAGCAGGTCAGCCTGATATGCTTGAAGCACTGCCATAGTGTGAAGGCAGGCTCCGGCTTGACCTGCTGCCGTATATGCTTTGCCCACTAGATTGGATGTTGTTTTTAATGGCTTAGTGGGCAAAGCCGAGGCCTTCAGGGACGATGCTGAACCGGGAGACAGATAGATCGCAAGCGTCTGTTCTGCCCGCGGCATCACCCCATAGCCATCCTCTTTCAACCCCCTTATGTCTGATATACGTGAACTTGGGGGCTGAAAAGACGAGACGAGTATGGCTTTTTCCACGATCTAGACAGCTCACTGTGCAGATCGGATAAAAATGGAAGGCCTCGTGGTGGAGGTGAAACATTAGATGGGACGAGCACCCCTTTTCTCGGCTGGCCATTCAATATGTAACTTAACTACAGCACGAGTAATCACCTCCACCAGCTCCTCATATGCTGGGGGAAGAGATGGTGAATCCTCTTCCCCCCTGTTTGTGTCACTTTCAATGCTCAGTATATCTACCACCTCGGAGCTAGAGCACTGAAGCATTGGGCTCTCTTCCCGGGCAGAAGAAGCCGCAGCGCGGGCTTCCGACACCGGAGGGAGAGCACTGGATCCCCCAGGTAAAGGAGGAAATAAGGCCCTCGGACCCTTCTCCAACCCCGTTGAGAGATCCATTTGCGATCCCCAGGAATGCTTTCTCCGTGCTGCCTCGGCAGCAGCGGGTCCAGCACCCTGAGGATCGCGAGCCTGGCCACTTTCCTCAAAAAGTGACAGGCGGGAGCAGAGCATGCGAAGCGGAAGCTTCTCACAATGCTGGCAATCAGCCCCCTCGAAGGCTGATACCGCATGCTCCACTCCCAAACACATCACACAAAGCTTGTGTGTATCCCCACCTGTTAAATAGCGCGGGCAGGGAGAAGCACACGATTTGTACAATTGTTTCGCCATAGTGTTTGAACGTGACAGACAACAGTAAATATAGACAGACAGTATAGACACAGATCGCTTGCTGAGGCAACATAAGCTAATGCCGGTTGCACCGGATGCGCTTTTATCTCTTCCTGGTCATGACGTCACCCGCCCGTGACGTTCATTCTTTCCATTGGACTAGCTGACATAGATGCTTCAAACACAATCACGCTGGGGGCGTTCCCAAAGCGTCATCGACGCATCGCGAGTTCCCTTGAAAGGGAACAGGTACGCTGAGCTGAATTTGAAATACTAGTACAGATCGCTTGATGGAGAGCGAATTCAGGGAGGGAAACTCTCAAGCGCTCAGTCAGTGTACAACGAGTGAAAATATATCTATGCTAAACTTATACTTGACATCTAACATACAGTAAAATCTAAGAATTTATTAGCCAATGGCTAATGATAGACATTATTTAGTCGCCCAGAGTGAAATTTACTCGCATATGTGAGGGCTGTACGGCTGAGCTTCCGTTTACCATATACACTGATGTAAACATTATGAAGAGTCACAGGTGAAGCAAATGTCGTTAATTATCTCCTAACAATGCCACATATTAAGGTCTGGGTATAGATTAGATGGTAAGCAAATAATCAATGTGTTGGATGCAAGAGAAATGGCAGGAATAAAGATCTGAGTGACTGACAAATTGTTATGGCACGGCTTGTGGGTTGCTCCCGGTCAGCAGTGGTGAGTATTTACCAACAGTGGTTCGAGGAGGGACAAACCACAAACCTGCGACAGGGTGTCCAAGGCTCATCATTGCACATGGGCAACAAAGGCTATCCCATCAGGTCCGAGCCAACAGAAGGAATGTACCACAAGTCTCACAAAATTTTAATGATGGTTCTGTCAGGACCACTATCGTCAAATACGGTTGACAATTAGCATACAGTTAGGATGGATGCAGCCTAGCATGGATAAGAGCAGCAATAACCCCCCTTAGGGTAAACAGAACAGAACCAACATGAATGTATTGCAGATATCATTAATTAATTTTAATGTACAACATAATTAGAGAATTAGAGTCTGATTCAGGGGGAATCAGAATGCCAAATCCTGACTGACGAGAGGAGGAGCTGGGGATGGAGGAGGGAATTGGCTCCAGAGAAATGCGATAGCTGTTGATAATACTGAAGAGCTTATATTTCTATATAGTGATAGACGTCGTATTCCTATTGGTAGACATGGATCAGCTGAGAGTCAGCTGATGAGAGTTGACTAACGTGACCTGTCAGAACCGAATTCATGGGGGAAATGTGTCACAAAACACAGTGCATCACACTCTGCTGTGTATGAGGCTGCGTAGCTGCAGACCAAACAGAGTGCCGATGACCCATATCCACCATCGAAAGCACCTACAATGAGAACTGTTGGAACTGGAGCTTGGAGCAGTGAAACAAGTTTGCCTGGTCCGATGAGTCCACTCATTGTGATTGTCAAAACATTTTAGTAACTAAACAGAAACAATGTTACAATGTTTGCATGGTACAATTTCTGGTAAGCTACGGTTTTCTATTATTGCTTGACACAAATTTCACGATTTCAATTCAATTCTTGTGATTTGATTCAATATTGATTCATTTGAATAAATATTAGGAACACAAGATAGGCGCAAATTTTTCTCAACAAAAAAACAAACAAAATGTAAACATCTACAGCCCTATCAGCTGGTAGTATTATTTAAGGTTAAAAATTATAATGATATAAGTAAAAATATAATAAATATGTAATATAGTACACATATTTAGCAAAATACTCTCTATATACCTCTTTTTTCTAGGCAACTATCATGCTATATTATGGTCATTAAACGGCTTTCCTGAGGTAAATGTTATGTGACATAGGTGGAAAGTGGGGTGAGTTGTGCCAGTTTTTACTCAAAGTAACTTTAAAGTGAGGCCATGACAGTAATGCCTTCAACTTAAGGATGTACATATATTTCAGGATGTGGTGCATCCCTGAGAACAATACCTTTGGATCTGAAATAAACTGTTTCAGAAATATAGCTTTTGGGAAAAAAGTGGTCTCGTGGCACAACTTGCCCCTGGTGCGGGGTAAAGC
The DNA here is from genome assembly GCF_951802725.1 of Rutilus rutilus. NCBI lineage: Eukaryota > Metazoa > Chordata > Actinopteri > Cypriniformes > Leuciscidae > Rutilus > Rutilus rutilus. The sequence continues at coordinate 48,665,969 of NC_140211.1, read as the reverse complement.
CTGTTTTATACTTCTGCGTCGAACTCACGCCGTAGCTACGTCGTAGGCTGTGTGTAGCGCGCGTACCCTTCGGCGTACCCTGATGTGCACCTCTCCAAAAATGTAACAACGCGTCAACTCTACGCGGACACAAGCGCTATGATTGGTCTGCTAGAACCCCTCCCTCGGGTTTCACATGCTCCCTCTGCGCGCGTTAACGCGGACAACGACGCAGAAGTATAAATGAAAACCAATGCGTTGCCTACAGCGTAGAGGCTGTAGATCATTCTGGGCCTTCTGGCAAGGGAAGTATGACTTTTGGAGACACATAACTCCCATGGGCACCAGAACCAGTTTCATCACTTGATGAGTGCTCAGGATTTTGTTCCGGAAGAGTGGTAGGTGGCTCCCCAAAATAATAATAAGTGGGGGTGAGTTGTGCCACTGGCACAACTTAACCCAGGCCCTTTGGCACAAATCACCCCAGACCCACAAGTTTGAAAAACTAGCATGATCCAGCAGTTAAGAGCTAACATCATGCTAACTCTATATACTCATTGTATAGCCTGCACTAAAACATGTGTGAAATGTTTTCAAACTTGTCTATAATTGTTCAGACACTACAATCAAAAAAACTTAATCATAGAAATTTTACTTTGAAAGGAAAAACACTGATTGATCCATAGCCTATTATGTATGAGGAATATACATTTTGGTAAGTTGTACTGTATCTTTCAACATTGTTCATTCGTGTTTATTTAATTAGCTAGTAGAGATGATTGGTTCATGTGCCGCTAGGGATGTGTCATGTCACATTTACAGGCGCCAAAACGGTATTTATTGTTTGAATTTCGTAATAAAATTGACAGAATCTGAGAGCTGAGATTTTTTTTAATATCATAAGTAACCTGCTCTGTCTTGTCTGTCGGTCCTCATGTCCTCTTTGCTTCGCGATTTTTCTGTGCGTGAGAAAATGGATGTGTGGCATGAGAGCATGTGAAAAGTGTCAATTGCGAGTCTCACGCTGAATGCATGAGAGTTGGCAGTCCTGAATCAATAATGTAATGTTAGCTAGCAGGCTAGCGGAGGCAAAATTTTGCCCTTTGTTTACATCATAGCTATAGCAACTACATAAAGCTTATAATTGGAACTGTTAATAGAAAACACAACTACAAATAATAAGACATACTTACATGTGATCCATAAACAACAAATTGTCCCAACAAAATGGGAATGGCTACGTCTTTCAGGAGAAGCTTTTATGTGTATACATTGTAGCTACTCGGTCTGTCTGCTGTTCTCCATAAAATGTGAAAAAACTGAAAACCGTTGAGGATATAGGCTAATGTTCAGGAACAGTGTTAATTTTGAATAATAATAAATTGTAATCTCTCTAAGTTCGTCAGCCTTAGGACAAACTTTTTTAGGACAACAACTCTTCCTATTCTCTAAAGCAGCCCAACATGGCCTCAACCCCTTTGTTGCATGTTTCCGGGGGCAGGGTTTATGTAAATTTTAGGGTTTGTGATGTCAACAACCCGGGAAGAAGCTCATTGTTGTCCCTGCCAGCCGTTTGTTGTAGTATTTAAAAAGTCATTTCTGTAAAAGAAAATATATCTCTTTGCATTGAACTTTGAGAGTCAAACATACACACTTTACAGATTGTATATCCTCAAACAGCAACATTACACACCAGGGGCGGTTTCTTCATAATGACGATAGGGCGACGCACCACCACCAAAGTGCGAAAGGGACTTTTCAATCACATTCAGCCCATGATTCAACCACAGAGTTACTAGCCGTCTCTGCCTCCAATCTGCGTCAAGTCACGTTCTGTGGAGTACCGACTCTTTTTGGGTGATTTCACTCTGGCTGAGAATCTTCCCATAGAGGTCTAGAGTTTTCCCATAGACTTCCATACATAGAATTTTTTTTTTTTTTGAACTGCAGGCACTGCAATGCATTCTCTATGGGTTCCGGGAGGGCTAGCACTAACATGCTTTCATCATACTCAACCTTAACTTGTGCAGCGAATAGTGGGGACAAATATACCTCTATTGATAATCTTTAAGCTGAAGTGACATCCAATAATTACCTCAGTGCATAACTTACATTTCACGGACATATTCTCCATCTGTAAATGTTCGAAAGTAAAGCAAATATTTCCATTTTGCTGTAAGGAGTGGGCGAGCCTTCAGCAAGCTCCGCGAACGAGCGCCGCAGACGGAGCACAATAGAATATGAGCGCAATAATTCTGACAAAAATATACATTAACACTAAAATATAAATATATTTTGCTTAAATATTTGTTGTTGAATATTTGTTGTTTTTGGAACATGTGCTAGGCCTATAGAATTTTCTATAGAAATGTATGTTACTTTTAAAAATAAAACAGTTTTGTTTTTATTTTCATTTTTTGTTTAGTGAATTTAACGTCTTTAAAAAGCATTTATTTTGTTTTTAGATTGTAATGATACAATGTTAGAATGTAATGTGATTTGACATTTTTGCACATAATAGAGGTTACATTCACTTTGTTGTCATGGCCTTCAATATGAACATTGTAGGAGAATATTGATCAGGATATGTATTTTTTTTTTTTTTTTTTTTTTTTATTCAGATCTTTTTTAATTCAAATAATAATAAAAAAAAGTAATAATACTGAGATTATACCATACATCGCCATTTAGCCCAAAAAAATACAGCTTTTTTTTTTTTTGGCTATAGCCTATTGCCCAACCCTATTCCTTATGGCATGCTTTAAATGCTGAATTTTCCATTTTTAGCTCAGCAGTAATAATACATTATTAGCTGTTAAATGATTATTTATCAATTAGCCTACATTCAGTCCTGCATTAATAATTCAGTTTGTTTGTGCTTTTTTTTGCACCAGCCGCCACTGTTACACACTAACTAAAGGTAAAAAAGTTAAATCAGAATCAAGGACCCCTTTAAGGTTAAGCATATTTCTCTTCTCCATAATGTAATTTTTACTGTTGACCACCTGATGGAGACATTTCTCATGTTTTTATTAAATAACGGTAAGTGTTTGTGCCATACAGCATTGATCTAAATCAGTGAATTTACAAGGAGATTCCACCGTGTCAAAATTTCACACAATTATTAGTGGTCGCAAATTATCTGACACGAAATTACTTAAATGTGGCAGTTTTAAAATAGGCTAATAAATGTACAAAATGCATATTGATCAACTACAAAACTCGAGTAAATCAGAATGGTCAGTGTTTCTTTATGCAGATGATGGCAGTGGAGGACAGTGGAAAGAATGACTGCGACTCACTGTAGCTCTTGTTCAGCAGATGGGAGGGACTGACATGCCTCTCTCCCTCCCTCCACCATCAGACTCCCGCATTTCACAAAACTTCAGACTGAGAAACACCGAAGCGAAAGTTAAATTCGAGCAAAGGGGTCGTTTGTCCGATGTGGATGTTCAGAAACAGAATTAAGAGAGATGTAGTCAGTCCGGACGGTCGCGTGAAGTGATGGTGAGTCCAGTTGTCTTTCAGGAATGTTTACATTTGACATAATTAGCAATGTTTTTTATCCAAAACGAATATAAAATAATAAAAAAAACACGATTAATCTTAAAGAGGCTGTTACAGAAATGGTGCGATAGCTGATACAAAGTTACAAAATCGACCTTAATGTGGACTTTTTAGAGGAACTTTTACTTCGGGTATGCTGGAATCGATGATTCGTCCATAATTTCGTTTAATATGCTATAACATCTTCATTCATAGCTGTATTTAAAAGGGCTCGGTCTCTTTTTTGTTTGAAACGACAGTAGGAATACGTCCTCACAGAAATGTACCACATTGCTGGTCAAAATGCCTCTGCTACTACAGTTTAATGTATGGGGTGGTCAAAATAAAATGACAAAAAGGTTCTGAAAGCTTCTCACACTGAAGAGACCCCATATTATTGCACTACGGTTTTACAGTGCTGATAATATTGCAGTTAGGCTAGGTGGAAAGAAACCATGGATACTATGGTAAATAAGAATACAGTAGGAAAAACTGAAGGTGGGAATTCCCCCTCATTTCTTCTGAACTTATGAGGAAAAAAATGTAGGACACACCGATGTTTATCAAACTCAGGACTTCATGGTTTCTGGACTTTCTTTATGACCGTGGTTCATGTGAATGGAATAGAATAGAATAGAATAGAATAGAATAGAATAGAATAGAATATGAGTGAAGTAAAACTAATATAATAGAGTAATTTAGATGAAACTGTTGAATACTGGTTTAGTTAAACCAATAAAATAGAATTATTTAATAAATGAATTAGAAGAGTAAAGTTTAATGAATAGATTAGAGTATCTGAATATAATTGAATAAGTCTGACTTGAAGCAAATATAGTATAAGTGCATAGATGAATTAGAGAATGTGGAACTAATAGAATAGAACAGCTGGATAAAATACAATTAATGAATGTAACCAAATTGCATAGTGAAATAAAACAACTTTTATAGTTCAAAACAACATTAGTTTCCATGACTTTCACATAGTTCCATATGAATGGACAAGATTATTAGTGAAATAAAACATAAAGAGTAGTAAAAATAAAATAAATATAATAGAATTAAGGGAAGTTGAACTAATAGAATAGAGTAATTTGATAGCAGAATAGTTAACTTATTAAGAGTAAAGTTCAACGAATGGAAGAAGTCTGTAGTGAAACAAAAATAATAGAATTGGTAAGCCGATTTACATTTCTTTCTTTTAGAAAAGCCTTTAAAATGTGAGCTTCAAATACGATTCATCAGGCTTTTGAGGATTGTTTATTTGTACGTCTCTCAATCATCATTGCATTATATGAACAGAATTGCATACTTTAAAAAAAGGATAGGAATAAACAGAACAAACAGAATGGTATATTTTAAATATTGTAATTGGTTTCCATGACTTTAACACAGTGTGACTGAATGGCTCTGTGAGCTCATTACACACAGATAATACGTGATAATAGTGTTAATCAGCTGTAATGAGGTTATTGCGGTGTTCTGGACGTCCTGCATCAGTCCCAAACACCCACAGACGCTTGTTACTGTCCATCTGTTGGCATGTTTACAAAAACAAACTGAGGCAGATGAGGGCCGAATGCTGATGTGACTTCAGCTGCTGCCAGTGTTTGGTGTGTGTGGGACAGGGTGGAGCAGTCTGGCTGGGATATATAGAGACAGAGAGAGGGAGACTGTTTTACTTTGAGAGAAATGAAAAGACGTGATGGTGGTTTGGGTGAAGTTGCATTTTCCACATAAGACCTCAAATAGAGGCAGATGATTCATTTTCAGTTGGGAGAGGTGAGAGTACACGGAAAAATACATCAATACACACTTACAAACTCGTACACTAATATAGCAGATGGTTTTATCCAAATTGATTTACAAATGAAGAATGTCACAAGCAATTCATAGTGCACAATGTCTAAGTTTAAAATATATAAATATAAATAATATTAGTACACAAGCTAGGGTAGAAGTGAAATGCACAACAAATAGGAGGACACACATGCACGCAAATTGTATCTTATGCTTCAGCCACCCTTATAATAAAATGTCATTGCATTAGATAACAAAACTTCAAACCAAAGTGTCCTTTACTTTAAAGACGGCACAGGCAAAACCTTTCACAAAAAGAGAGTTTGTTGGCAATGGCAATGGTAACACATTGCCATGTAGAAAAAACTGTTGTGCCTCTTTGTGGTGATTAGTGGAACACGTTCATAGTTAAAGTGATGAACTGCACTTGCAAGGACACCTGTATGAACTTGAGGACAACTGACTTACATCTTCTAAAAATCAGCAAAACACCAGCTGATTCAAAGACATTGAAGAAAAAAAGCAAAGTCAGTGTCCAGAGGAGCTCTAGCATTGTTTGTTTGCAGTTGACCCTTACTTTGTTTTTATTATGCAATGACATTCAGACATTTTAGTGTCCAAGGCAGGCTTGAGTTTCAAAACTCGGGGCCACTGTAGATACATGCATACACAATTTTTATTGGACAGGTCAGTTGTGCACCACAAACACAATGAAAAGGCCAGAAATGGTTTAAATATATTCAGCACAAGTATGTGAATGCAGTTGTTTCTTAATTTACACATTGTTTTCCGACTGTAATATTGCATATTGCAACAAAAGTAGCCTACTCATTGCATTGCAAATACTGTGACTTTAGTCATCACAGACTTGAACCATGATTTGTCATTTGCTAATTGGTTGCTCATTGGACAGAAATTGGTGCGGTGCAGGATGAGTCATCAATGTTTTGGTCTGTTTTTGTCGGATAGACGTGATTTTAAATGCATATATCTGTGTGAGTATGGAAATAAACATTGTATAAACATTGTATGTATGGAAATGTAACATTGTATTGTGAATGAGCACACACACACTACGTTGAAAAGTTTAGGGGCAGTCAGATTTTTTTATTAATTAAATTAATACTTTTATTCAGCGAGGACATTAAAATGATCAAAATTGACTGTAAAGACATTTATATACTAACAAAAGATTTATATTTCAAATAAATGCTTGTATTTCAAACTTTATCTGTTCATCAGATAATCCTGATAAACATGCGTCACAACAAAAATATGAAGCAGCACAACTGTTTTCAATATTGATAATAGGTATAATGATGCTGAAAAGTCAACTCAACTTGTATATAACATTTGACAATATATTCACATAGAAAAAATATATTTTAAATTGTAACAGTATTTCACAATATTCCTGTTTTTACTGTATTTTTGATAAAATAAATGCAGCGTTGGTGAGAATTAGAGATTTTTTAAAAAAAAAAGAAAAAAAAGAAAATTCGTACCAATCCTAAACTTTTGAATATTAGTGCATTTGAATGCAACTTTTTGCACAGATGTCTATATAATATAACACACGAACATGGCCTACATTAGAACTTCTTTCTGTATGAGATACGACTGCTAGTCACGTTTAAGTTCCTAATGTCTTCAAATAGAAACCGGTTGCAGACGTCACTTACTTCATGATTTAAGACGAAAGAAACTGTTGGATCAGATGTGTCTGAGGGTGAAGTTCCACTTAGAAAGAGGAAAGAGTTCTTACTGAATATGTTTTTTCTATCTCTTTTCCTCCATTCACCCTCTCTTTTGTTCCCTCATTTGCCTGCATCTGGATTTTATCATTCTGTTCTTCAGCAGTGTCTGTCTTTCACTATCTCTCTTTCTGTATCTCTCGCTCTCGACTGAATCTTCCAGTAGGATCTGCTGAGAGAGAGAGGAAATTGAGTATAACAATGACACACACATGCACGCATGATTTCAGAATTTTGATAAAACAGATTGCAAATTTTTCAGTTGTATTAATACTTCATTAAACTCCTCACAATCAATGAGAGATTCACACAACAATTTTCAGAAACACTTGAACTAAGGATGTTTAAAATAACAGATTTTCCAATATTGACTTGTGGGTTTGTCTGAAAAATGTGTCTTAAGGATGTCCTGAATTATCAGACACATTTCTTAGGGGGTGTCGACCCAGGATGTAAAAACAGCTAGCAGAGCTTAAATGATGGATTTTTAGACCAAACATGTTGTTTGGCCATGACCTATCTAGCTAACTGAAAGAGAATACTATTGTTTTTTCTTACACGGGACAAGATGATTAGATTTCGAACATTTATACTGCCTGACTTAAATGTGCATTCATTTGTTGTTATCCTCATGTGACATGTTCACCTTCCCCCATTTTCATCCAAAAAAATCATAGTTTCCCCCCGTTTTGTCTTTAATTATGTTTCTCTTGCATTCTTTTTCATTTTACTTTCCTGCCATTTTCCTTCTCGGTTTGTTTTTCTTTCCTCACCCTCCCCACCACCCCTAACATGCTGGCCTTCCTGGCTGACTTTCCCTCTCTCTTTTCCCTCATCTTTTGTTTATTTCACTCACTGCTCAGTGCTCACTGAGTGGGAGACTTTTGAGAGTGTTTGTGTGTTTGTGAAGACGCTTCGGCATAATTGTTGTCAGATGATACTTAGAAGTAGTTCCTTAGAGAAGGAGAGAGTGAAGAAATAAACGAGAGGAAAGTGTACAGGGTTGCTATGACGACAGAACAGTAGTAAAATAAACATCAATGTTCATGTGCGTGTACTTGTGTGCTTATTGGTCATCCTGTGTTTCTCAGGATGGCTTCGAGCTTGTGTCAGTGTGCCTCATTCATAAAACACAAGCAGAACACATTTCTATGTAAGAACGGAATTATGGACGGTTCAAACCATAGTTTTTCATGAATGAGACCCAAATCTTTTTCGTGCGTACAGGCCACACAAATTGTAACATAAGATGTCTGTTACCATCTCTGAAAACAACCACAAGTAAAAAATACTATAAAATACAATAAAATACAAAACAGAGTATTTAAGACAAAATATAATATAATAATAATAATTATAAAACCTATGACATTCCAGGCAATCCCTACATCCAGAGATCGCTGCAGCAGAATAAAACGCAGATAGAGATGGTTGTCTAATGAAACATGAATACAATAAACAATAAACACACAATTGGGACAGCATATGGTTTATCTGTGTTCTAGACATATTAAGTATTTTCATAAGAATAAAGTATATTTGTAATGCAATGCTAATCGACATAGCCTTTATCACTGTATAGACCCTACTATAAAATACTATCATTTATGCCTCATTCTGTGACATAAAGCCACGTCAGATCACAAAAAGAAGTTATTTCAAACACTTCACTCGACTGAAGTGCGTTTGGAGTAAAAGCATGCCTTTAAATGTTCTCTTTTGTTTTGCAAACGCTTCTCATTACAGTTTTGAAAAAAGTTTTACGCATGTTGCTTTTTCAAATGCACGTTATAAGTGAATCAAACTCACAGCGCTTGAAAAGATGGAGCAGCATTTACTGCAAACCGATCGATGACCTCAGTGGTGTGCTCCACCATGAAATTCTGCGCATATATTTATTTATTCATTTAAGAATTGCAGCCTTTGTGATTTCTTATTCGCACTAAGCCAAATCGCAATTTCGGTTTAATTTTGGTTTAACTTTGGTTAATTGTGCAACCGTAGATTAACCACACAACAAACTCTCACTTCACACAAGCAAAACTGTATAGCATGCGTGCTACTATGGTACATTTATTCACCAAACAGATCGATTTTTTCATAGCACATGCATTATATATGTCGCACTGTACAGCCCTGGCGTATGTGTCAGTGTTGGGGAAACTACTGTAGGTATGCCCAATTTCAAATACTTCTGCACTATTTTATGCTATTTTGTTGTACGAGTAGACTATAAGACCTTAAGTCTTTCACCTGAGATGACACTATCTTTATAAAGTTCTATACTTTATGGCAAAGTACATAGTGTAAGTTCACAGTTTACAGTTGGCCAGCCTATATTATTTGGGACACAAGACATAGGCCTACAGTTTCTGAGTTCATTTCTCTTGTTGAAAAAAGGTCATGATGACCATTTGGTCCACAGGAACTTTTAGATGCTCTCTGGAACACGAAACAGGAAGTTGTGTTTTTGAGGAGGAAGAGCAGAACAAGCTGTCGGTTGTGATGACTAACATGTGAATCGCTTTGTCAGCTTCTGTTTATATAATCTCTGTTTCAGGGTTCAGAGGCGGTTGAGGACTGTGTGCAGGGGGCGCTATCCTCTCTCTATCCTCCTTTTGAAAGCACAGCTCCTCCTCTCCTCTCTCAGGTAAAACCATCAATCTCTACTTTCTCACTTTATTGGGCTGTTGGTTTTCCTGAAGCTGACAAACAAAAATCCCCAATATCATATCTTTCATTGACAATCTCTGACAATTTAATTTCAAGCAATGTCGACCAAACTCAGCACTGTCCTTTCTTATGGTTTAGCATGTAGTGAATACCCAAATTGATATATTTATTGATATCCATTCAACATCATTAACACCCTAGCAACTGCCTAGCAACCACATTTACCAGTGCAACCAAACCTAAAATCTCCTCAAACTACCCAAGACTCGTAACCAAGTTCAAACTCTGAATTTGTTCTCATTGCTTAATTGTTAAAACTACATATATAAGTCTTCATAAAGCCAACATTCATTCTGTCTTGACATTTTTTTTTTTTTTACTAGTTTTAGTTTCCAGTCATACAATTGTTCTAAAATGACAGCGTATGTTTGTTTGTGTCATGTAGGTGTTCTCCGTACTTGAGTCCACCTATCAACATGACAGCTTGAGATATCTGCTGGATTTCTTCATTCCTGCCAAGCATCTTCTGCATAGATTACAACAGCATGCATGTGTAAGTGTTCTGCTACGGCAAGCATTACTATTACTCATAATGATCATACTTAGAGAGTATTAAACTTCAGTTTGTTAAGGAAAGGCACGCTATTTTATTTTTTAAGGGATCAAACCAAGATCTTTTTGCCTGGTGGATATTAAAAATCCCATAGACTTAGAGGGATATGTGTTCAGACTGCAGGTAAATGTGGCCGAAATCCAATTTTTTTTGCAAAAAAAAAAATCTGTTTTTTTCATGACAGTGTGAACAGCACAAACCACATGGAATCAGATCTTTTCAATTCTGATTTGGGCCCCTTCCAAATGTGGTTCTAAAACCGAAACAGGTCAGATGTTTTGCAATGCAGTCTGAACAGTCAAATCGGAATTCATGTGACTTTTATGTCACTGTAGAGCAACATTCGTCACATTTCTGCGCTCATGGGAGTCACTTCAAAGATTTTACATACCTGAAGTAATCAAGATATTTGCAAAAGGTAATCAGTGGAAGGATAGTGATGTTTCAGAACTTATAAGTATTACAGTGATAGCTCTATAGACAAGCAAAACATGAGGGCTCGTATCATAAATGTTTAAAAACTCGCATCCTCGTCTTTGTTTTTTATATTGCCTGCGGGTAAATTGGTAAATTCACATTCAAAACAACAATTTTAACAGCTATACAAAAAAATCGGAACTGAGCACTCACGGTGTGAACGTAGCCTAAGATTGAATGAGGGACCTGAACCATATCAAGAGACCAGAATATCAGATGTGCTTTTTTTGGCTTGAGACAGTAAGCAAATTCCTACAACCCCCCCCACAAAACTCTAGCAAACACCCAGAACACCTTAGAAACCACTTCAAAAAATGTAAAAATCTACTGATCAATTGCAATACAACACTTACTAATATCATTTACGCACACATGATAATTATTTATATGCAGCCAAACAGAAACAAGCTAAATGTTCACTATGAAACTCTCACACTTGCATAAATACAAGACACACATGCATTCTCAGCCGACTCTGTTTTCATTGTCGCTATGAGAAGCTGCCAGGGACAAGAGCCTCAGTCTGAGTCATGATGGTAATTCTTACCATATGTGTGTGTGAGAAAGAGAGAGACTAGAGCCTGAGAAAGGCTGGAGGAGTGTTTGGTTGAGAAATGGGGGAGGGATAAACAGACGAACACTGGGGCACATTGAGAAAAAGGGTAGGAAGGGAATATCAGTGTGAGAAAACTGTGGGCTGTTCACTGAAAGAAAAAGGAATACAACTTCACAATCATTCTTTAGATGGGATGAAGATATGACTATATAATGACTGTACATGTCAGGCCATAAAGCAGAGGGTGGGGTTCAATAGGAAAGGGAGGATGATATAGGAGGTGAGGGGCATGGATTCCTCAACATAATTTAATCATGATCCTGTGAGTGATCACGGATCAGGAGGATTCATGTCATGGGATAATCGGCTCTATAGCCTGAAGAGAAAGCATTTGAATCGGTGTTTAGATTTTCAGTTATGTGGTAATATATATAACAGAATTTAATATTTAAAGATGCAGACAAAATTGAGGTAATGAGCAATGTTGCACTAGCCAAGAAGATCCATGTGCAGTTATCAGCAGCAGCCTCTTGGCAATTAAGGGTTAGATGCCCTAGATAGAAATGTCTATAATAACATTTCATTGGTCTAAAATCCTGCTCCACATGACTATACATTAAACATCAAGGGCCAGATTTACTAACAGCTTGCACCAGTGCAAACTCTCATTTGGCGTTAAAAAAACTACTTTCAGGATTTACTAAAGACACGCAGTGAAAAATTTGTCACCTTTATTTATATAGCGCTTTACAGCTTTACAGTGATAACAGGAAAATAATGCAACAAAGTTTGTGTCTGCTGTACAGCAGATCTAGAAGAAAATAGCGTCATTGTCCAGCTTAAGTAAGTTCAGTGATGGTTCATTTTTGTCGTAAAAAAGTTATTTAGTTCATTTATATATATAGCCGCTCTGGAGAAAACAGTGATGTCATCGTCCAGCTCTGTTCAGATCTCATATAATGGTGTCAATGCAGGCAGATCAATAATACTGTTGAATATTAAGTGTACCAAACTAAGCAAGAAAAATGCCAAAGGCGACATTGGCAGGGAACCAAAACTCCATTAGGTGACAGAATAAAAAAAATAAAAAAAATAAAAAACCTTGGGAGAAACCAGGCCAGTTCTCCTCTGACCAACGATCGAACACTGTATGATTATGATTCAGGCAGCATTACAGGTCAGAAGTCAGATTGGATCGGAACATTCAGAATATTCTAGGCACAGTTATTTTTGTGGCTGACCTGATTGCAAATGCTTTTGTAGGAGTTTCCCTTTCAGATGCAAAATTTATGGGAGGAGAGTATTTAAATGAATCACGCAAGGTGATTTACTAGGGGTTACGCTCGTCAATTTACTGGTATTTGCGCCATTATTTACCACCCAAAATAAGCATGTCTTAAAACAGACTCTAATTTGCACTGCTCTAAGTTGATTGCGTTGGCCATTATGGAAATGATCTGGCTGTGTCTGTGTTCCTTAATGTGTGCGTCGTCAGTAGATCACTCGCAGAACTTTCCACTCCCATCTGCGTTTTTTTGGAATTGCGCTCTCATGCTAATTTGCCCTGTTTAGTAAATCTGGCCCCAAATGTGTACTGATTGGCTGTGATTGTGTTGCATCATTTTGCTGGAAATAAGGTTGTTACGATGCTACAATATAAGTTGGCACTAGAATTTCACAATTCTTGATATTACTATTTTGAAACCGCAACAAAAACTAATACTAACCTAACTAATTTAAATACAACTCTTGTAAGCTTATTGAAGACAAGTAATAGTCAGTAATGAAGTAAATTTCTGTGTGCACAGAAGATTGTCTCTCAGAATGCCTGTACCAAATTGAGACCTTTTTTCCATATTATTGTGTTTGAATGGTTTAAAGATGTGTGAAAGGTGTGTGTTTTAAGGTTTTGTAAAAAACTGGATACATTTCAGGCTCGGTTTTAATGCAACTGTTTTAGTCCACTATGACATTAAACAGGCTTAGTAAGAAATATTTCTCTCTTCCTTTCAGTCTCAGTATCTAGGCTGTCTCTTCTTGCACTCTGGTTGGCCACTATGTTTGGGAGAGAAGGTAGTAGTACAACTCTCTACTTTGGACTGGAGACTCCTGCGTAGTACTGACTTCTACCTACAGGTGGTCCCCTTCTCGACACGTTGTCCTCGCCTTGCTCTTAAGTGCCTTGCACCTGGTGGGCGGAATGTACAGGAGGTCTTAGTGCCGGAGTCACAGCACCCGCTGGTGTTTACTTCTGAGTGGCTACATTGCATCAACAAGGAGCGTGGCTGCAAGAGAGAAGGTAAGACAAAAATGAAAGAATAAGGAGACCAGTGGTTAGGGTAGATAGTGGTGAAATGGGAGACCAGTGGTAAAAAAAATGGTTCAGCACATATAAGAAAATTTTAGTTTGTCTAAAAAATGTCTTAAGCTTTTGTTTCCCTTTTTAAAATGATACATAAGGCGGAGCCTATTTCTCAGTTCTTCTCAAACTTTCTTGCCATGTAGGTGGAGGATGTTTGGACACCTGTCTGGTGAGTACATGTGACGGAGTGGTCCGTATTCCATGGGAAGAGGTGGTCTATCCTAAACTCCTGCACAATCCATCCGATCCTCTCCAAGACAATCCTGACCCAACTGACTTGTCATCAGGGGGTTTGGTCCTTGGTTGGGGCGGATCTTCAGAAGAGCATGATTCCTGGTCTTGGGATGAAGAGGATGACTTGCCTCCAGATGGGAATGAGGCAGAGATTGAGGCCACATTAGAATGTCTGCGCAGAAGCAGTGATGACCACCTTGTAGGTGATGGTGCTGGAGATTATGTTGAGTTGCTAGAGCCCCGAGGAGGACCAGATGGTGGTGCTGATCCTAAACAGCGCTATCTGGAGATGCATGGTATATGTAAGACCAAAACATTACCCCTGTGTCGGAGGGGTAAAGCAATACGACTACGAAAGGGGAAGGGGAGATGGTATGGGAGGACTGAACCTGGTGCTAGGGCTGGGAAGTCTGGTACGAAGGGATAGCAACAACAATGCTAAGGATGGTGTAGTTTCCTGCAGTGACTTGGCTACCTCACGGCCCTTGCACGTGTCATTGATTTAGGTCGCCAAAGGAGGTCATATTCCCCCTTCGTTTCAGGACTCTGATGAAGGTGCTAAAGACACAGTAGGTCTCGAATTCAGATCCCGTTGTATGGACAATCCGGCCAAAGAGAGGAAGCCAGGGGTAGGAAAGAGAGAGATGGGACTGGAGGTACACTGCCCTGGGTAGAGGGTCAGAGAAAAAGGGGTTCAAGCAGGCGACATTCCATAGATGCAAATGATGTGGCAAAGAACAATGCAGAGAGTCTTGGAGGAAGGACAACAGGACCACAGTCAAAGATCACACTGTGGCTGTGATGATAACATATTGGACAGCACTTTTAAACAGTAGACATGAGCTTGCAACAGTAAAAAATTCCTCCGATGCTGCAGATAATGGCACTATCCCATTGGCTGTTTATGAGGAAACAGAAGGCATAAACAAGCAATCTGGACAATCTAGGACAAGTACAACATCCCACCGAGATTCTTTCCTTAACAATGCATCTGATTTATCAGGTTGTACGCAAAGCAGAACCAGACATTCAGACAATACCAGTGATGAGAAAACAGATACAATTCTGCCACCATCAGGTACTATGAGTACCATGGGAGAAAAGCGTGCTGGAAAGTCAGATAACTTTGTTTGTCCCAGAGGAAAAGAAGTAAAAACGGGTGGATTCAGAGCACCCAGGTATGGTCATGTAGACATTTATAGTCCCAAATATGAAATTCTATTAATGCTTCAAATATTTGTGTTTGCACCATTTTGCTGTGCTCAGCACTGCCTGCACAAGCGATACCATACCACTATAACCATACAGAATCTCTTGAATCACTAGAACACATACATTTGCTTTCCTACAGGAGGAAAAGGAAAGCCAAAGGAGGCAAAGGGAAGGCCAAATCCAATGGTCGTGTCCAACATAAAGGCAAGGGTGACCAAGTCATATCAAAGACCCAGAGCAAAACCATTCACCCAATCAGCCATTCTAGCCAATCAGAGGATGTTCCTCAGCTATCCAAAGATTGCAAAGTCTGTGTACCAGCCACTGATGCAGAAACAGATGCAAAGTCAAAGGCCAAAGATAGAGGTATGTTCTGATCAGCACAGTTAATGCTTATCAGTGGCCTCACACTGAACAAGTAAATCATTGCTTACTCCAGTGGTTTCCAGACTGGGGGGCACAACCCCTAGGGGTTATTAAAATGGGGCTTGGCAAGGCTAAGGGAAAGTGTACAGTCAGCAGATTGTTATGCAAAAGAAACCTCTTCAGGGTGATACAATACCCCACTGTATAATTATCCAACTTATTATGGAGCTACTTGCCACATAAGTAAATAATTAAACACAAAATATTAATTTGACAGTTTAAACAGTGTTATCGTTGTATAGTGTGCAATAACAGACCACTAGATGGCACGATTGAAGAATCATAATTGAGTATTGCAGGGAGCCATGTAAAAAATATAATGAATGATGCTTGGTTATAATTATGCATAAGCATTGGACAAGTTTGTGAAAGGACTGCTAGTGCCAGATAAATGTAAATCAGATGATGAATCTACTTCATATTCACAAATACCAAACAACATGTCTAGAACCCATTATAATCAGTGATGCTGTCTACTGGATGCGACTGACACGACACAACAAATCCCAGACAGTGAACAATGGTGGGTAATGAAGAGACACCACAGTGTGTTGCGTGCGTCAAAATATTAACTTCTGACAATATGAAGTCATACAAGTTGACACCACTTAGAGACTTCACATCACGGACACAAAGAGAAACCTGTTGATGTTGAGAAGCTGTAGTACTGTTTTAATTATGTTTTAAATAAATCCTTTAGAATTTTGCAATCAAGGTTATGTCTGAGAGTGTCTTTATGTGGGTGCATCTATATTTATCAAATAATCCTGAAAAAAAGTTTCCTCAAAAACATGAAGCAGCACAACTGTTTTCAACATTGAGAATAATCAGAAATGTTTCTTAAAGCAGATAATCAGCATATTAGAATGATTTCTGAAGGATCATGTGACACCAAA
Organism: Rutilus rutilus; assembly: GCF_951802725.1. Taxonomy (NCBI): domain Eukaryota; kingdom Metazoa; phylum Chordata; class Actinopteri; order Cypriniformes; family Leuciscidae; genus Rutilus; species Rutilus rutilus. The sequence continues at coordinate 48,649,441 of NC_140211.1, read as the reverse complement.
GACTGGAGTAATGATGCTGAAAGTCCAGCTTTGCCACCACAGGAATAAATTATATGTGAAAACATATAAAATAAAATAAAATACATTATAATATTTAACATTTTTAATATATAAAACCAGCCTTGGTGAGCATAAGAGACTTTCAGAAACAACAAATTTTACACAAAAGGGGTGGAGGGGGCTTGAAAATATTTTTCTCTACAAAAAGGGGGCGTGGCAGAAAAAGTTTGGGAACCACTGGCTTACTCCATACTCAATCTGTTTAAATTCAACATGTATTGCAGAAAGCCAGTCTGGCACATCCTTTCCTGACCATTCCCAAAAAGAGATGGGATTATCTGAATCTGCTGCTCACTTGGAGTCCAAATCTCCCCCTCCTCATCTTAGAGACTTAGATTTCAATCTTCTGCAGTCAGGAAAGCTAAAATTAACAGGTAAATGTTCTTGCTTAGTGGTTACAAAATATTTGATTTTCCCTTAACATTAAGCTTTTTCTTATGTAGGTACTATGGATCGACTGGGACGAGCATTGGTTTTCACAGAAAGTCACCTCCCAGAGGATGGCTGGAACACAGATGAAATGATCAAAGTGTTGTCCTGCTATTACACCATCACCAGGTCTGTTATTTAACCCATTTGACAGAGACCATCACAACTGTCATAACAACTACACACATATTACATGCATTGTTTTTTTTTTTTGAAAAACAAGCATATTGAGTGAGCTAAAGTTAGAGTTAGAGTTGGCCAGGGTTTTGGTAAAACCCCAGTGCTTCACTGAGTTTTAGACTGGAGGGCACTATCTCATGACCTTTTACTGTGCTTGGCTAATGTGCGTACTATGCTGTGCTTTTTTTTTTTTTTTAATAACAGACCTATGGCCAAAGAGAAGGGTCTTACCGTGATAGTGGACAGCAGAAAGTCTGCCCCGTCTGAACTCTGTCTCTCTGCACTGAAGCTCTTCAAGGTGAGTCAGTGCACTGACTGTTTGTGATCCAGCTGGCACTTTATATTGATTCTAAATCTGTTTTTTTCTGAGTGTTTGTGTCGGCTTGTGTTTAACAGGAACAGACAGCAACAGGCCTTGACTCGATTCTTATCCTAACAGAGGAACAAGAAGAATTGACCCAACTGGGTCTGGATGGAATAGAGGTTCATGTTTATACACGGAGTTAAATTTGTATCAATCAATTTGAGCTAACACAAAATAGGGAATGGTAGGGAAGGATCTTTCTAATCACTTACACTTGTGATCAACAGCTATGTGACAAACATAAGACAGATTGAGGAGCAAGGAGGAGCAGCTATTGGTAGCTAAAACCCCCTACAAGGAAGAAAATGAAGAAGGGCTAGTTATAAAAAAGTAATTTGTGATGTGGAACTGATATTAACAGTCTCCCTTAGTTACTGTTGCAAATTCTGCTTAACTTTCCTATTAGTGCTTGTTTGGATTGTATCTGGATTATCAGTGCATTTATATCTGCCAAAAATATCTATTTGCTAAAAGGCTGTGTCATGGATGGCTACATCCAAAATGTGAAATCCATCAGCACCTCAAACATAAGATTATATTATATTTGTGTCACAGAGACCATCTCAGACATAGAAAGCAAAGATTTCGTAGTTACAACAGTTGGTAGCACTTTTTTTTCTTCTTTCAGCTCCTCCACATCCCAAGGGAGTTCGTTCAGTTCCTGTGGGAAAAATTTATGTTCAGTCTAGCGCTCAAGCATTTGACTAGATAATAAAACTCATTATCTATTTTACTCTCTCAGGTGCATTCAGTACGAGGTACGGGCATCCTTCAGCAGTTTGTGGACAAGCAGCAGTTGCCCAGAGAAATGGGTGGAGACTTTAACCACTCACATGATGACTGGCTCACTTTCAGACTGGTAAGAAATTACTTGGCAAGTCGTCTTGTGTTGCCAGATATCTGGCATGGTTCACATTACATCTTATTCTGACTATCCAGCTAGTGGATGTCTAGTTTACTTGCTACTAAAAGTCTTAAATTAATGTATTTCAAGAATTTTGCGCCAGTTACCTGACAAACTTTGACAAATCCAGTGTTAGTTCTTCTCAAAAGTGCTTACTGTATCGTCCTGGTGTCTTGTAAATACTACTTTGTTTCTAATGTTTACAAATACTAGTACGGACTGCTACACATGACTGATGGAAATTGCATAGAACGCCTTATAAAACTTTCAAGACCATCAGATCTGAAGTCATAGTTTATATAATGAATGTGATATACTTCATTTAAAAAAATACTACTGCACTACTAACCATAATCCTGCGGCAAGATTCACCACCGGAGAAGTTATGGAAATAAGAATCACAGAAATATTTTAGTGACTTTTTCAGGCTAGGAGAAACTAGCTAGGTAACATTAGAGTTTAGCGTCAACCCTGGTCCAACACACAAAGAAATGAATGGTAAAAATTCTCCCAGAGCAAATATGCAGAAAAAATAGAGACCGTAATTTATGCAGTTTTATGTAACCTGCCCATTAACATAAAAAAGTTTTTTTTTAAAATGGATATCTGTGTGTGTGTGTGTGTGTGTAAACTTAGCACTTTGGATAAATATATTTTGAATCTTTAAGTTAAGTTATACTCTTAAAAAGCACCAATAACCGTAAATCTAAATGTTTTAATAATTACCACAAGCCTGACCCAACATCTGCAGTAGATTAACATGCTCTTCCTAATGCTCTACACAGAGTTTGGAGCAGTTGACTGAGTGCTGTGAGTGCGCCCTCACCCTGCTGGGAGACGCACTGCAGTCTATGGACACAGAACCACTACCTGACAGTATTAAGGTTAAGCAGCATTTGTTGCCAATATGATTTGCTGTCTACTTAAAGTGTATTTCAATACTTAATTGTTTGTGTAATATTTGTTATGCAACAATTATGCAGACACGGACAGATTAGTTATTAGACTGTTTCTAATAACTAATTCTATTCACCTTTAGAATGTTCCCTGCAGCGCCGACAAACACAAACAGTTAATGACAAGTATTCTCACTGACCAGCGGCTGACAGAGCTGCAGCAGGGGGGTGGGGCTTGGCTGGCAGGTCTGGCCAATGGGACGTCAGGGTTGGCACAGAAATCACCAGACTGCAAGTATGTATAGAATAGAGAAGAATAAATAATAATACTGTAAAATTAGTTCACATTTAAATTAGTTTCACTTAAATTTAATCTGTAGTGGACATTTAAAGTTGTTTGTTTAAAATCTGGTATGTTGCTGACGTAATTCTGCTTTTTGCTTTTAGGGCTGCTTTAGCAGTGACCTCTAACCTATATGACAGTGTGGATGATGCGCTTCACCGGCTGGTGCGTGTGTCCAATCAGAGGGGTCGTGACCTCGAAGCACTGGGGAGACTGGCTACACTTGTGGATAAACTGGACAAGGTACTGTATGTGTGAGGATAAAGAGAAGATTTGTCATCTGAATATTAATCAGGTAGTAGTTAGGAATTATTTTAGATAGACCATCAGACAGAAAGACATATATTACACCTGCTTTTATTTTTCAAGTAATCCTGAAGACCTTTAATAGCTTGTTAAAATGATGCAGTGAGATCCAGGCAGATGAGCAATGATTATGTCAGAGATCAAATTTTAGTAAGGAATAACAAATCGTATTAATTAAAATGTAAAAAAAAGTGAATCAAGTAAATATACAAATTTTAATAGCAAATAAGTTTCAAGATAAGATAGAAAAATGTATCTAAGCATTAATATCCAAAGTATAGTCTCTAAAAGATGAAGTTTGTGAAGATCAGAGAAAAGAAAAGCCCAAAAGAAGTAAGATATTTGCAGAATGCAAGGAGAGGAAGAAGGAAAAGAAGAAGCACAGAGTCTTCTGAAACTAAACATTTTATATGCTATGACTACATAACAGGAAGGGAAAGTACCTACTGAAGTTCTTTCTTTGTACTTATCTTGCAACCATTTAATGATGCAGGTCTTATTAGGTCCACCATGGTCCCTATAAGGCACACGGAATAACGTAATAAGCAATTGTGGTTTCAACACCTTTAAGACCTTTAAGAGAATATTGCAGATATTGCATTATCTCATGTCTGCAGACATATTTTGATACCAAGGTACATCACATAATCACTTTTGATGGAAAACATACCCCGGTCAACAGGATGAACCCCTCAATCTTACAGCACAGAAGAGACACAAAAGACTTGCATTTGAGAATAATCAAACATATCAGAGTACATGGTAGAATATATGTAAATGGTTAAAGAAATCAGTAACATGTAAAAGAATAATTATGTAACATAAGGAATATAATGATTAATGATGATTAGATGAATACATAGCTACCAATGGCTAGAATTCATGAAGAAAAGATACTTAATAAAAAAAAAAAAAATTGAATAATTTGAATAAATTCAAATATAAAAGATTTTGCATACACCATAAACTGTGTTTGATGAGTATTGTAGCTCAACTCTCAAGGCCCAGAGTTGAATTATGCAGTGTAGACATTTGCTGATTATAATGGGAACGTTCGAGAGAGTCCAGAACAATGAATTCACGCTGATCTGTGGAAACAAACAGTCACGTGAAACTGTGGAAACTTGCAGCTTTGTTGATTATAATGGGAGCTTTCCAGTTTTGACACATCGTGTCACTCACTTGCTTTGAATAACTGTTTTGTTTTTTTAAGCTTTTAGGAGAACCATGCTGACCATTTAGGTAGTGTGCTTTGAATGACTAATGCAATACCTTGTATAACAGCAATGAAGTCATTCAGAAGCGGCTTGTTTTGGATGTGTTCATAAAGAAAATTATAAGATTATAAGAAAAGAATAAATTATAGGAAGGAAAAGTTGACATGAAAATGAAAAGCACCATAAAAGTTTCATGCACTATATTTTTTATGCAGTCTGAACATGACAGTTGTTGTTTTTTCACTGAAAACATCCTCTCACCCTCTTGAAGGAGCTTTTATTTATACATTCAGTTATCATTTTTGCTTTAAAGTTTTTGTAATTTATATATATTTTTTTCATTTAGATACAATTTATTTTTTAGATGAATTAATTTTAGTACTTCTACTTCAACTTTTTTATTTCAGTTAGTTGCCAAGCCGATGCAAGTTTGCATTTTTCATCAAATATTTATATTTTATTTCAGTTAACAATAATAATAAAAAAAAAACAGTTTTAGTTAACAATAACAACACTGCAACCAGTAAATTTCTCATTTTCTGTTTAATGGAACAATGAAAGTAATGCAGCAAGAGGGTATGAGGACATTAGGGTAAATAATAAGTAAATAATGACAGAAATTTAATTTTTTTGTGAACTATTCCTTTCTTAATGGAAAAAAACCCCAACAATTACAAGTTTTCTCATAATGTTGCAGTCCTAATACATGTATTCCATTACAAATGATATTGACTCCTTGTTTCTTTCTCTCTCTCTGTGTGTGTGTGTTTGCTCCAGTGTGAGAGAGACATAGAGCACATACAGGAGCAGCTAGAGGACTATAAACACCCTCCTCTGTCTCTCAGCAGACTGTCACTCAAACAGCACAAGTTTAAGAGCTTCAGAGACACTGCTATGGTCAGTATGTTTGACAACTACAACTGAAATAGACTTTCATATATGATCTGAGATGCTTCTCATTTTCACACATTTGTTATTTGATCTAGCCTATTCCGCTCATGTGCACCTTAAAAAAAAACGATCAGCTAGGTTTGCATTTGTGTGTGTTTATAGGAGCTTCACAGTGAGACTCTGGTGTTGCTGGCAGAGGTGGAGAGCTGGTCTGAGCTGGATTGGTCTGGTCTCAGAACCGTGCTGGACAAACTCCCTCCAATAAGGGAAAGAGTGCGAGACATGTCTCACCTTCTGTCAGACTGCTGGACACAGCTGGACAACACACAACGACTGCTGTCTACACTTACTGAGGTAAAGCACAAACTAATACACACACACAGGGATCTCATATTAATCTAAACAGGAAACAATATTAAACTATTAACTGTTGTAAACTTGGAATTAAGCCTTTTCCCCGTTATTATTTGATTCACGGAACCGGACACCAGTTATCTTGCTTTATTCGTCAGCATAGGAGAGAAACTTGAGGAGATGTTGTATTCGTGCCAGGTCTATGTGTTCCCGATGTTTCTGTGCTGTAGTACAGTAAGATTGAGCTTATATACACCACTGAGCAACCTTCAACTTCCTTGTAAGGTAGAAAAACACGTTGCTTATAGTTAAAAATGGAACGTATACCTCATGCTTACACATGGTACAATCCACTTTCCATATTAAGAAACTATCTCTCAGTGTATACATTTGTGGTACATTTGCATCAGTTGAAAAACATTCCTTTCCTTGTAAAGAACATGCCAATTGTACACATTTAATGTATCATCATCATCATTGGAACATCTCTGCTCAGTGAATGTTGCATTGCACACATACCTCTTAGCAAAATATATAACTCTCCCAGCTCCCCTCCTTGTGTCTAAAATATGATCCTCAAACACATGTGTCCATGCAATCTATAGGCTAACTCATGCATTTTAAACTTAATAAGATAATACAACTGATTATGAATACTAATAAAGAATAAAAATACAGATACATAATATTACATAATGAAATTATATTAATAGATGAAATTTTAGTCTTCACTATTTGCCAATGGGGTAAGGGAAATAAACTCACTGTTGGCAATGAAAAAAAAATGAATGCATGGTCCAGCTCTTCTTATATGCAATTTTTAGTTTAAAGTTTTTAAACTAAACTACTCAACTTTAACCTTTAACCAAAATGTCATAACTGGCTCTTTTTTTGTTATGCAATTCCACATAATTTGTTTTTTTAATTGCAGTTGAACCAATTAATTAAGTAATTTAGACGCTTGCAATTTCTGCTTCATGCTAACTTAAATTCAAGTCTTATAACATTTATCTCACAGTAAATTATTATGTTAGTTAATCAGTAAAAATACTGATTAAAGGTGTGCGGTCACATTTATCATTGCTCTATGAAATTACGTGGGCAAAATCCAGGGATTTCAATAGGAATCTGCGCAATTAGCGTTTCGAGTGAGGGTGAAACATTATTGACAATGGACCTTTTTTGGCCGCAAAATATCACCTAAATTTCGTTAGTGTGACTGCACCTTAAGGAAATTATTGTTTTTTTTTTTGCAGTGTAGAAGCATTTACTTAGGTGCTCTCAATTTTTTGGATCCCACTGTATACCATTACTGCAATATATAATTATTTTTTGGCTTCCTACATTCCGTTCCTACATACATACACTTTTGCCAGTAATCATGACTACATCTCCATTCCTCCCCTGCAGGCATCTCAGTGGTGTGATGTGGTGTCGTCCTCCTCTCCTTCCTCTTCCTCGTCCTCTCCTCTCTCCTCTCTTCCTCCTATCCCTCCATCACGTTTCCAGGACGCTCGTGCTCTTGCACTGGAACTGGGTGGAGGGGCTTTGTTGGACCTCTGGTCTCAGACTCTGGAGCGCTATCAAAAAACACTGGCTCAGTTTAAGAGCCGAATCCTGCAGGCGGAAAGAGGTTCGTCTACAGCCCAGGGTCAGGAACAGGACTCCGGGGGACGAGGGAGGACTCCTGCCCCCAGCACCTCCAGCTTGGGGGATTTAGAGGGCGAAATCGAACCGGACTGGTGCCCTGGAGGAGAGGGGGGCATGCAGTCCTGGGGTTCACTGGCGTCTCTCTTCCGGCCACAAAACTGCTCAACACTCAAGATTGGAGAGGAGAAGAAGAAAGATGGGGTGAATCCAGGAGGGGGAAAGTTTCTGCAAAATCTGCTGCACCCAGCCAAAAAAAATGTTAGTGTTTTAGAATGACAGAGTTGCAGTCGTGTTCAACATCCAAAATAAACGTTTTTGCTACTCTTGTAAATGAAAGGTGAACTGAGAAAACCATCCAGAAAAACACCAAGCAACACCCTAACAGCTATCTAGAAACTCCCTAGCAACCACCAACCACTTAACAACACCCTATCAACTACATAGCAACACCCTGGGAACCATCCATAATGCTCTAACAACCTCCAGCAACACTATATCAACCACCAGGATCCCTAACAAGTGCATACCAACACCCTAGCAACTGGATACCAATGCCCTGGGATTCACCCAGAACACCCTAGCAACCATCAGAAATACCCTAGCAGCTGCATAGCAACTCACTAGAAACTCACTAGCAAACTGCACAGCAACGCTTTAGCTGCTGTATATAAACACCCTAGCAACTATCAAGCAGCTCTATAGTAACCACCAAGAATACACTAGAAACTGCCTAGCAACACCTTAGAAACTGCAAAGCAATGGCCTAGTACCTATTTAGCAACTCTGTGGAACCATCCAGAGCACCCTAACACCCACCTAGCAGCACCAAACCATCCAGAACACCCTAGCAATTGGGAACACCTTGCATAGGAACACCTTAACAATCACATACCAATGGACTAGGAAAACACTCTAGAAACTGCTCAGAAACACCATAGAAGCTGCATAGCAATGTCCTAGCAACCTGATAGCAACACCCTAGGAATCAAGAACACCTTTACAAAAAAATAGCAACAACCTAGCCACTACCCAAAACAAACTGCATACCAACACCTTGTTAGCAATAACTTTCCTTTGGAAACTCCCACAGCACCCTAGCAACCATCTAGAAACTGCTTAGCAACACCCTATAAACTGCATAGCAACTCCCTTGCAACCACATAACTAAACCTGGGAACCATCCAGAAAACCATAACAACCATATAGCACCACCCTAGCAACCACATAGAAACATTCTGGGAACCATTTAGAACACAGTAAAAATCATATAGCAATGCTCTTGCAAACCCCTAGAACCCCATAACAACGTCATAGCAGTACCCAAGCAACTGTACACCAATGCTCTGGGATCCCCCCCAAAACACCAAAAAACCATTTAGAACACCCAAACACACCTACAGCTAAGAAGAACACACTATAAACTGCTTAGCAACACCCTTGCAACTGCATAGCAACCCCATATAACATCAAGACATCTAGTTAGGACATGCACAGATTTAAACCATGTGTTATGTTGCAAATCTTTTTTTTTTTTGGCAGTTTTTACTTGCATTTTACTTTTGGCTGGTGCCAAATTTTTTTGTGTTTATTTAGGTAAATGAGATTTTATGTTAAAACAAATAATTACATGCAATTGTCCTGCTGTAGCCCACAGATGCACCACTCCCTCCCAAACCCCCTCGCAAGCGCCATCCCAGTTTTGACCTTCAGGCTCTGCTGGCCCCGCGCCGTTCAGCCGCCATGTCTAAACCTGCTGAGTCCACATCGGGTCAGTCTTCTCCGCTATCCTGGCTGGGCCGTCGGGCTGTGACAGATCCCATCCTCATGGCGGGAGTGACAGCAGCGGTTCCAGGATGGAGGGATCCTACTGGAGGAGGAGGAGTGCTCATAAGAGGAGTGGAGGTCAGCAGTAAAGAAGTGGCGGATCATACTGGCTTCACACGCCAACATGTGCTTCTCAGCCGCACTGAAAGAGAGACAGGAGTGGAGAGAGCAGGAGCAACCGCACAAAGGTGTGTTCATGGCAGGTTTCTCTTCAGAAATGTTTTCTCAAGCAACCACATAACAATGCCCTTGGATCTACACAGAGCAATCTAGCAGCTATTTAAAATTCCCAAGCAATCTCCCCTAGGAACCATCTAGAAATACCCTGGGAACCTCCCAGAGCACCCTAGCAGCCACCAAGTACACCCTGCAAACTGCATAGTAATGCACTAGCAAATGCATGCCAGCACTCTAGTAACTCCCTAGCAACCACTAAGAACACTCTAGAACCTGCCTAGCTTCACACTGGCAACTGTATAGCAATGCATTAGCAACCCCAAATACAGTTGTGGTCAGAATTAATGGCACCCCTGGTAAATATGATAGAAAATGGCTGTAAAAAATAAATCTGCATTGCTTTTGATCTTTCATTCAAAAAAATCGTAAAAATCGAACCTTTCATTGAAGTAAAAGAATTGAAAATGGGGGGTAAATCTTATTATAAAATAAATGGTTTTCTCCAAAAGACACTGGCCATAATTATTGGCTCCCTGTTATTAAATACTTTTTGCAACCTCCTTTTGCCAAGATAACAGATCTGAGTTTATTTCTATAATGCCTGATTAGTTTGGAGAATAACTGACAGGAGATCAGAGACCATTCCTCCATACAGAATCTCTCCAGATTCACAAGTTCATGTTGGTGCTTCTTCTGTTCAGTTCACCCCACTCATTTTCTATAGGGTTCAGTTTAGGGGACGGTCATGGCAGAAGCTTTATTTTGTGCTCAGTTACCCATTTTTGTGTTGATTTTGATGTTTGTTTTGGACCGTTGTCCTGATGGAAGATCCAACCACGGCCCATTATAAGATTTCTTGCAGAGGCAGTCAGGTTTTGATTATTTTATCTGTTGGTATTTGCTAGAATCCATATTACCATGTATCTGAACAAGATGTCCAGGACCTCCAGCAAATAAATAGGCCCATAACATATAAGATCCAGCAGTATATTTAACCGTAGGCATGGGGTACTTTTTATCCCTGTTTGCACCAAACACATCTGGTGGGTTTGCTGCCAAAAAGCCCTTTTTATGTTTCATCTGACCTAAGAATCCGGTCCCTTTTGACGTTCCAGTCGTGTCTGACAACTGAATATGCTGGAGTTTATTTTTGGAGGAGTGAGGAGGATTTTTCTTGAAACCCTCCCAAACAACATGTGGTGATGTAGGGGTTGTTTGATACAATTTTAGGCTTTCTGACCCCCAAGACTCAAGTAATCTCTGCAATTCTCCATCTGTGATCCTTGGAGAGTCTTTGGCCACTCAAACTTTCCTCCTCACCGTGCATTAAAGGGATACTTCACCTCTGGAAAGATGTTTGTGTATTTAAAATGGGTCATTTATGTAGTAGAAATGTGAAATTATTTTTGAATTTGGAGCCTTCTAGATTGAGAAAAGCCAGAAAATGTATTTTTGGCTTATGTGGATGAAAGACAACAACTCCCAGAATGCACTTGCTTCGCTGCTCTACGAGGCCACTCCCAAGCCACGCCTACCAGTAAGAGCGCACAGTTAAATAACAAGACTAGGCTACCGGTGAGTCTCCGTGACGAGTCTGCCCGGGATTTCGAGATCACCCAAAATGTCCGGGATTCGGCTTTTGCGTTCTACAGTCGCCATTCATTATGTTTACTGTGGCGAGCAGGACGAGACTGAGGGCTGCGGGAGAATGAGGCCGGTGGCATGATTACTGATGAGCGACAGAGGAACGGGAATTTTCTTAGCAATGTTAAAAAGCACATCAACCGATCACTTGTTTAGAGTTCATGTAAACTTAACATTCAGATTCACCATTCGGAATGAATTCAGTTAGATTGAAACAAAAGGTGTGCATGTAAACAATGAATGGCAACTGCAGAAAGCAAAAGCTGAATCCCGGACATTTTGGACGATCTCGACGGCCGGACATGTCCGGGAAAAAGAGGATGGTAACCACTACTACTCAGCTTTCTCCTACTACTCAGCTTTCTCCACAGAACAAGAGTCTGCTAGCTTAGCTTCCAAAGAAAGACGGCTGACACTGTGTGTACATTCTGTGAGTGAGATCCCACCTCCTATGGGTGGGTTGAAAACATGCGGGACAGCCCCTACTACTGGCTGTAGTCTTTAGCCTCTGGCAAAAAATCCTCCGATGACACAAAATGACGATTTTTGCGTCATCGGAGGATTTTTTCCTGACAAAAAATACATAAATCTCTCTCAGGGGGACATGAGGGAGGAAAGCACGGTAATTCGAAAACACTACGGGTTTTCTACTGATACAAAGCTTAATGATAAATCCTGAAGTATCCCTTAGACACACGTCCTCTTCCTGGCAGATTCGTAACATCTTTAGTTGATTGGAACTTCTTAATTATTGCCCTGATGGTCAAAATGGGGATTTTCAATTCTTTATCTATATTCTTACAGCCACTTTCTATTTTGTGATGCTCAACAATCTTTTGATGCACATCAGAACTATTTTCTTTGTTTTTACTCATTGTGATGGATGATTAAGGGAATTTGGCCTTTGTGTTTCCTCATATTTAAACTCCTGTGAAACAAGAAGTCATAGCTAGACAATTTTATGTTCCTAGTCACCCTGGTGTGCTAAATAAAGGTAAATATTAATGGGAATATACTTCAGAGATATTTTACTCGTAAAAAATTCTAGGGGTGCCAATAATTGTGGCCAACTTGTTTTGGAGAAAAACATTTATTTCATAATGTGATTTCCTCCCCACTTTCAATTCTTTTGAAAGGTTATATTTTTGTAAATTTTTTGAATGAAAGATCAAAAGGATAAACAATGCAGATTTATTTTTTACAGCCAATTTTGATCATATTTACCAGGGGTGCCATTAATTCTGACCACCACTTTATGAGTTTCTCTTCAAAATTCACCTGACCAAACTACTTTGTCAGAATTTTCCTTTAGGAGCTAAATAACATCTTAATTCCAGGGCTGTCAGTTTAATGCCTTCACTTTGTGTTATTATTTTGTGTTATTGCCCCTAAGGCCACAGACCTCACCAGACATCATAGTAACGTCCTAAATAATGTACCCTCCTATTGCGTTTGATTTTTCAGACTGATTGAAACACTGTTTAAACTAGTTATTTCTTTTTGAATTTTTGTTACTTTGTCATTTAGGGTCATGAATGTGCATGCAAAGTCTTGACACATAGATGTGTTTTGGAAAGGCTATATAAATCTTGGTTACATGGAGTCAAAATAACCCCCAATAAACCAAAAAAACTTTATTGTAACTCGTCAAACACTAAAATATGAAATACATGAGAACTTATGAATTTTAAGACTCAAAGTTTACTTGAAATTGTGACTTGTCTTCTGAATCATCCTTAGAAAATTTGCTGTTTCTTTATCTATTTGAGTTTCACAGAAAAAAAATAAAAAATTGGAAAGGATACTTTTGGTGTGAGAAACCCATTTTACCCTCACAAAGGTTTGAGAACCAGACATAAAAAGGCAGAGGCAAATTACACCAAGTACAATATAGAAATAGATGGAAATTATAAAGTTTCTCTGACAAGCTGCTATCGAGGTTTTTCTTTTTTACATTGATCTTTAGTGTAAATGTTAAGATATGAATATGAGTAGGGGTGGATTTGTATGCATAGATTGTATATGTATATATGGGAATATTATTGTTTTAATTGTTTTATATTTTTATGTATATTATGTTGTGTTGTTGTCCTTGTGTGTGTGGTGTATAGTGAAGCCAAAGACAAATTTACACTTGTGGACAATAAAGGAACTAAACTAAACTAAACTAAAACTAAACATTTAATAGTGTACATTTTTGGCAAACTGCATGGAAACTAATTGTCAATTTGACTGCAACACAAAGGGAGTACCCATACTTTTAAAACAACAGGGGGATAAGATCAGTGACAAATAAGGCATTCCAAGATCAGTTTTCATAATAGATTTTCAAGAAGAAATTTCTTTTAAACCATTTTTGTGGGTAAGCTATTCTTTTAATGACATCTTTTCCTCACTTTTTATGTCTCTCTATCACAGCAAGCTCTATTTACAGTGGTGTCGGCTGGTCAGCACAGAGAGACAGTATGTCGCTGTTCTTAAAGGTGTGGAGGAAAACTACTTGCCCCTTCTAGAGTCTTCAGATGTCCCATCTACACTGAGAGGGAAGACAGAGTCACTCTTCAGTAATTGGAAGAGCCTCTCTGCCTTCCATTCGCAGTTACTCCTCCCAGCCATGGAGGGCGCTCTCTCCCAGACGCTACAGCAGACCGATTGTTTTAGTAAATATGTGAGTAACAACTTATATTAGTGTGTACAGCGTCTGTATCCAAAATCGCATACTTCCCTACTATATAGGTGGGGAAAAACTAAATGTGACAAGAGTAGTATGTACTAAATTAGTAAGTAGTATTAAATTACCCGGATGACTTACTACTTCCGGAAGGATTCTGAATTGTGCATACAATAGACACTTTACTATCCCATGAGGCCACGGGAGAGGATTTGTAATTGACAGAAAAGCGATGCAACTGCTGGTAGGTCACATATGATAGTGACAACAGGGTGAATGTAGTATGTCCGGATTACATACTAAATCATACTACACACATTCATACTATATAGAACGTATAGAAAGTTTTTTCCCAAATCAGTTAAGCGCAAACCCTACCCACAGCTGATTCTAAAGATTTCATTGGTCATGTTAATCAGTGCGAACTGTGTACTAATCACTAGCCTACACCCTCACCTTAATCTTAGTATAGCATTGGTAGCACATCCTTATACATAGCATTACATTTTTTTAAGACTTGCATAATTTGGCAAAACAATCAAGTAATACAAAGATGACATATGAACAATGAACTGAGGAAACTGAGGAACTAAAGGCCCACTGATGTGCCTTGGAACGTGCAGCTTTTTATGATGCATTGACGTAATTTGAAGTTGACATAAAATGAAGCTAAGGCGGGACATATTGAATGGCTCCTCCCCCTTTACAAATAGCCAATAGCATTTAGTTTACCTCACAGACTGCAAGTCATACTTGACAGCACCATGGAAGCGAATCCGAGCACTGATGATAAGTTGAATTCAATAATAGAGGTGTGAATAAATTCTAGCCATTTTATTCTTAACCAACGTACAGTTGGAAAACGGAATAATACTTGAGCGTTTTTAGCAACCGGACACACATCTCCAACCCATATTGCTCTGTGACGTGTCAACGGTCGCTTTGGTCAGATGGTATTTATAGCATAGGGGGCGGGAGTCGGGACGCATTATATTCTGTGATGAGAAGTTGAAGTCTGCAATGATGTCATAAAGTTTTAGCGAAAGTGAGAGACTACGTTTTGAATGCTTATATCTCCTAAATGGGAATTTTGTCATTGTTTTGGAACACACCAGCTTATTCATAAAAAAACTAAAAGCTAAAAAACTTAAATTTTGATTTCAGGGGGCCTTTAAATACAGATGGAGTGTTAATGAACTGAACAGAAACAGGTGCGCAATTAATTTGGAACTATGGAAGGGAACACAGGCAGGCAAACGGGAAAACCAAAACACCATGACAACAAAACAGAACTTAACAGGACATTACAAATAGGCAATGGGGTCCAAACTTTTAAGTAAAAAACAACAACATAAAGGTAGTGTAAAAATAATACAATTAACTCCAGTGGTTTAATCCAAGTGTCCTGAGGCAAGATGATCACTTTATCACAGTATTTATTTCCTTCACATGTCTGATTTTTCATCTCATCACTGACACTTTTGTTTTATTAGTAACTAAATACACTAGTTAACCTTATTAGTCAAATTTGTTGTTGTAAATGATGACTCAACTGAGGAACAGTCATTATTTGTGCAATAATTGATATAATTTGCACATAAATGAATGCTAATGATGTATGATTATTATGAAATACTGGATTTTCATATTTTAAAATTATAACGGCTATATTGAGAAGGCTGAAGAAAATCAATCTGTACATAAAAATGCATTTAAAAGGCAGCAAAAATAAATGAAGGAATGGGAAGTTATTTGAAAAACTAAATAGCAAAGGGGGAAAAGCAAGTTTTAATGTGGCCTCCATATAACAAGAAGTTTAATTTAAAAGAGAAAAAAAGAAAAACAGACCCTGGGCAATAGAAGTTGAAGAAACACCCCAATACAAGGTTAACTGTCCTCTGAGATAGTCACAAGAATGTTATGAATAATGAAATGTTGGTATGTATTCATATGAAGACTTAGACTCTCATGCTGGACACTCTTTCTGCTCCACAGAAGGATCAGTTCTTTCTATATTCCCACTACATCCGTATGAGACCTGAGCCAGATGCTCTGCTCATCAGTCAGGCTGCTGACTTCTTCAAGGTGAGAAACCAACAACGATATAACAGACTTTAATTGATTAATATGCCAAGACATGCAGCAGAGGTTTAGTTATGTCCAAATGGCACGTTCCACCAATATAATATAAAATAGGGCCTGAATGTTTTCTACAATACCTTCTTTTTATGCTATGTTTTTTTGTTTTCTACAAAAACATGATATTTGTGCCTCTAATGCTTTAAAAAAGTAATGGGTTGCCAGTTTATGCCCTGCCCTTGTGAAACAGAAGTACACTTTATCATACGTACTTATCTCTTTATAAAAAAGAGTACTTAGGAAAAAGTACTTGGGAAAACTTACTTTAAAAGAATATATACTTAAGTGTGAACTGAATGTAATGTTTTCACGCACTTAAATGCATGTTAATTGCAATGAAATGAAACCTTTTTATAGTTCAATTTATATTAAATGCTATTAGCTGAACTTTAGAGTGCTTTTTGACCCACTTAAGTAGGACTTAAGCACATGTAATTTCATAATTACTTCTATTATATTTTGAAATATTGTTAAAGCATACTGCTTAATGTACTGGATGACTAGTCGAACATCATAAGTCTGACCTATCCATACTTGGCTCAACATACTGTAGAATAGTTCATGTTGCACTACTGTCTTTGCCCACAGAGTGGCAAAAGTGTTTTTGATGTCTGTGCCATACAAATAAAACATTGTTAAATTAATCAGCCGGATCTCTCTCTCTCTCTCTCTCTCTCTCTCTCTCTCTCTCTCTCTCTCTCTCTCTCCAGTCAAAGCTGTCTTCCTCTCTTGTTCCTGCTCCTCCATTTCCTCAGTGTCTCTCCACTCCCATTCAGAGACTGGAGCAGTACTGCCAGACACTAGAGGAACTGGGTGGTCTTAATCCTACTTCAGACTCCGCCCTCTCCATCCTAAAACACGCCCAGCGGCACGGAGCAGATCTGCGAGCCAGTGATCTCATCACGGGGTGTCTAGTAAGAGAATAACACATTCATTCATGTCTGAGTCCACAGTATGTCTTTGTGAAGTCACAGTGAGCATTTCCACTGCAGTGCTGCCTCCTGGTGGTCAAAAGAGAGCAGCTTGATGCAGTTTAAAGCACAACAGATCACAACAACAACATAATATTATAACTTATACATGCTAACATATTAACATTTTAAAGTGCCCCTATTATGCTATTTTAAATGTTCCTAATTTTTTTTTGGAGGTCTCCTACAACAGGTTTACATGCATCAAAGATCAAGAAACACTTTAATTTTCTCATAATATACATTGCACATCACCACATTTTTCAGTGATTCTCAAACGACTCTCTAAATCCCCCCTTTCTGAGAGCCTACTCTGCTCTGATTGGCCAGATGGCCCAGTCTGTTACGATTGGTTTACCAAGTCCTCAGCGATTGTACACACTGTAAAGATAGTAACGATGACGTCGGTTTTCAACCCGAACCTCCAGATGTTTCAACTGTAATTCCTCATCAGCATCAGCATTAACAAGTGAATGTCCATCAATAAACTGGTGTGTATATTTCTAATTTATTGCGGTGTACATGCTGGAACTTTATTAACTATTAATAACGGTATATACGTTAGCCGAACACTAACGTGAATGACTGATGTAACATTAAAGTTTGCAAAGAAAATCTTGCTCCATCCTTTATCTTTACTCAAAGTAGTAAGAACGAAAGACATGCATTAATAGACACAGGTTTAGGTAATAGTGGCCCACAGCTGCTTAGCAGAACTATTTCAGTAAGACAGTAATAACGTGAATTCCCTTATCAGTCGGTCACTCTCGACGTACGCCGTGACCGACGGATAGGAATCTCGCTAGAGAGGCCAATCTACTTCGAGTGAAACTAAATGAGCCAATGCACATTGGCATGCAATCATTTGCATCAGCTGCTCATCCACGCAGCGCGGGTATATAATGAGCAGAAGGTGCGATTGCACTTCAGTCTTTTGCTTCGGAGCCAAGCACTTTGATGCTTTCTACAACTCTTCAGAAGAAGATTGTGAAACCTGAGCGAGCTTTCTTTTTCGGACCTCTCCACTCTGGTGACACAGCACAGCAGCGCTTTTTTCTCTCTCTTTCTTTCCTTTTTGTGTCTTGTTGTTCTGAGCAAACAAAATCTGTTCTAACAGCTGGTAAGGTGCGCCTGAGAGCGCTCAAAGGCCGTTTTCACGGCTGGTAAGACCAGCGAGGAAAGAGACAGCGCGCAGACAAGTGCACATTCCTGTCTGTGTTCGCAGTGACCGCTCCCCTGCGTGCTTCAGCACTAGCGAGAGCAGTCCCTAAAAGAGCTTACACAGATAGAACGCGTCTTTATAAAGATGACATTCTATCTGTGTGTTTCTGGATGCGGTCGTTCACCTCACCTCAGAGTGGTCACAACCCACAAGTTCTCCAGGAACTTTGTTCCTTGCACAGTACACTCAGACTCCGCTACGGGCTGCCTCCCAGAGAGAGTCTCCCGAGCCGAGCCCCTGTGTTCCACCTCACTGCCCCACTCTGGGTACGCCTACGGTCCCTTTAGTCCCGCTTGTACGGTCTCTGCCAGCCTGGTTAGCGCTCCCCAGTCCGTCTCGCTGGCTCATTCGGATGCGAAGGACGCGATAGAGCCAGTCCCTCCAGCCGATATGAGGTCAGGGCACTACAGTCCCTACTTCACTGTACCCAAGAAAGGTGGTGGGTTATGACCGATCTTGACCCCGAAGATGTTCGATAGGGTCCGTGCTTTCCTTCTTGCAGCAAGGGTTGGAGCGAAGGCTGTCTCCCTCCACCCTCAAAGTACATGTTGCCGCTATTTCCGCATATCATGACCACATAGATGGCAAATCAGTTGGAAAGCACAACCTGGTCATCGGGTTCCTTAGTGGGGGCGAGATGGTTAAACCCTCCTTATCCTCCCTCCATACCCTCTTGGGACCTTTCCCTGGTTCTTCAAGCACTTCAGGATGCTCCCTTTGAGCCTTTGCAGTCAGCAGACTTAAAGCTTCTCTCCTTGAAGACTTTGCTGCTGATTGCACTGGCCTCTTGCATGAGGGTAGGGGACCTGCAAGCAATTTCGGTCGACGAATCGTGCCTAGAGTTTGGGCAGGGTGACAACCATGTTGTACTGAGACCCCGGCCTGGCTATGTGCCCAAGGTTCCTACCACTCCCTTCAGAGACCAGGTAGTGAACCTGCAAGCGCTGCCCCTGGAGGAGGCAGACCCAGCCCTGGCTTTGGACTGTCCCGTTCGCACCCTGCGTCTGTATGTAGACAGAACTCAGTCTCAGGACTTCAGACCAGCTCTTTTTCTGTTACGGAGGACAGCAGAAGGGAAAGGCTGTCTCCAAGCAGAGGATGGCCCACTGGATAGTGGATGCCATCGCCTTGGCTTACCAAGCACAAGGCTCACTCCACGAGAGGCGTTGCATCCTCCTGGGCGCTGGCACGTGGCTCCTTGCTTACAGATATCTGTAGAGCTGCGGGCTGGGCGACACCTAACACGTTCGCTAGATTTGATAGCCTACGTGTAGAGCCGGTCTCCTCCCGTGTTCTCACCCTAAACAGGTAGAAGCACTGAGAGGCCCGGCTCTGTCGGCTTTCTGCACCCTACCATGCTCCTTATTTCTCCAGAGTGAAAAACCTGTGAGTCCTCCAACACCCTCGGCCCAGACATGGCGGAGCGTCCGGCACCAGGCCATTATCCGTTGAATCCTTGAGAACCGGGTTTAGGCTGGGTTCCATATGTGTGGCCCTATGGGGATCCCATATATGTATCCTTCCACGGCTTCTCCTAATCGAAGCCTGTGTCTTTCCCTTGGGCTAAGTCATCCAATATTCATATGCAGTACAACCTTCGGGCTAGTCCACATACGTTTTTTTCCATATACGTAGAGAGTGACCGACTGATAAGGGAACGTCTTGGTTACATATGGTAACCCTCGTTCCCTGAAGGAGGGAACGGAGACGTACGTCCCGTCGCCACATCTGCTGCTGCCCGCCGGGGTGGCCAGCTTATCAGGCTTGGCTCCTCAGCAAAAAACTGAAGTGCAATCGCACCTTCTGCTCATTATATGCCCGCGCTGTGTGACAGATGACTTGTTTAAGTGGTTTAGAGTTGATTAATTATTTTAGGAGACAATAACTTTATTTATCGTGCACTTTTGACCGCAATTTTTTTTAAATGACTTACTTGAAGAAAAAAAAATATAATAATTGAATGACTGATTCGTGGTCAATAGACGAGGTGCAGACGTTCCTCTCATTGGTAGCCGAGGCGCGTTTCCAGTGAGAGCTGGATGGGGCGACCAGGAATGAAAAAGTTGTTCAGCATCTATAACGATCAGTCTATAATCCCACACACTTTGAAGCAATACTAAACTGCAGTGGAAAAGCAAATCGCGCCAAGCCGTGCCGTGCTGAGCCGAGTCATACCATGCAGTGGAAAAGCGAAGCAAGCCGTGCCGTGCCGTACCGTACCAAGCTGTACCATGCAGTGGAAAAGCGGCAATAGTTAATGTTTACATTCACAAACAGCTATATTACACACTGCAATAAAGGTAATATTCGAAAAACCGTAATGGGGCACTTTAACATCAGAACTGGTGGTCTGAAATGATAAAATTAAGCTTATTACTTTTACAGTATCTTCAACACTTTTACAGTCACCACAGCAATGTTGATTTGGACCTCACTGACTGTCATTGTATGGACAAAATCAATTGGAACATTCTTCAAAATGTCTTATTCTTCAAAATATAGTGCTTTTCTATATATATATATTTTCTATATCTCACATCTATATATATATATATATATATATAAAGCTTCAAGATATTAATAAAAACTATTATAACACTGTTCCATGTAGCTCAAATTGCTGCCAACAACACCAAGATAACAGATTTTTGATTTCCAACACATATTCTGGCAAGGATTTATACCTTGAAAGCACTGAAAATGGCTTTGGATAAAAGCGTCTGCCAAATGCACACATAACAGTGTGATGAATAACATCTGCTTTAATAATGTGCAACACGTACATATCTGTTAACATCTCAAAAATGTGGTTTCATGACCCTTTTCATGAACACTGTCCCCGCCATTGACAGAAATTACCGTCATTTATGAGACTATGCTTCCCATTGACAGAAATTTTCGGCTTTTCATGTTTTCATTGTTATATGGTAGGGGGCACTATTAGGTATCTTCTGAAAGAGTACGTAATCTCCTGATCAAAATTCATGTGACACTGAAGACTGAAGGCTGCTGAAAATTCAGCTTTGCGTCACAGGAAAAAATTACATTTTAAAATATATTACAGCAGAACCCAGTTAATTTAAATTGTAATAATATTTCACAGTATTACTGTTTTTACTGTATTTTTTTAATCAATGCAGCCTTGGTGAGATTAAGAGACTACTTTCAAAAACATTAAAAAACCTTAATGTTCCCAAACTTTTAGTGTATATGAAGAGTTTGGTTCCAAAACGCAATAAATCCATTTTGATTAATTTGAGTAAAAATGTGTTTTCTTTACCAACAAGTGGCAAGATGAAAACCACTATTTTCTGTTTCAAACTTTCATATAGCACTTTTAGGTTATAATAACATAAAAAAATTCAAATCCAAATTTAAAAATTTATTTTTTCCCCAAAATGCGATTAATCCATTGAATCAATATAAAATTTATTTTTCATTTTGAAACTGTTGAAAATACACAACAAAGTAAGTTTATTAGTATAATAATATTAGTATAATATTTTTAGTAATTTTTACGGACAAATACACATACACAAGCTATTGATAGGTAAAGAAATAGCTATCAGTAGCTCACAGTGACCTTGCTCAGCAGGGCTATGGGTTGAGTAATGCCAGAGTTATGCTTCAGGTTTTAAACAATGAATAAAAATCACATTCATTTTTAACACACTGCATTTGTTGTCTTGTGCATACTATAAATCCCTTGCATTAATATAATATCTGTGTAAAACTGTTCAAAACAGAACTGTAAAGAAGATTGAAAACTGATTTGCATGACACCTCTTGTATTAGACTACAGAAAATGACATTCATATTTAAGACATCTTTGTTGTATTGAATTGATTGTCTTGTGCATACTACAAATCCATTGCACTAATATAACAATATTCTTTGTAAAAACATTCAACAACTTATCATTCATTAAGAAATCAGTGAATGGTCACTCTCAAAAGGCTGACACAATGGGCAGCTACTCTTCATGACTGTCACAGTCAACATCGTTCGTCTGTGACTGAGAGAGTGCATTATCATAGAAGGCACATTGGCACTCACACCAATTTCAGAGAGCAAGTTCGGCACATCCTTCCTTTTTGCTTCTTTCACTGTGCTTTCATTGGAAGTTGACTTGGCTTGAAGTTTGCCCACTTTTTTCCTCTCTTGCGTCGTGTGAGAACAAGCAACAGCCGGCATTTTTCCTCCTCTCGAGTGCCTCATCTTCTTAATCTCCTCACGGAAATTATTCGATTTCGATGCCTTACGTTTCTTATCCACCACAGAAACAAACCACATGTTCATCAATGCCATCAAAATTATTCATTTTTTTGTTTGTTTGATGATCGAAAAGTACAAAGTAGATAAGAAAAAAAAAAAAGAATAAGAGAAGGGAGACTGGCGTTTGTCACGATTTGGAAAGAAAGGGAGAAAACATGACAGAATAACACGGCGGATATCGCATTTTACGTAAAATTAAAAATTGACTTTTCAATACCGACCAGATACAATACAGATTTTTGCAGGAACTCATTTTCTTTTCTTTCTTTTTTTTGCGTTTATCGCGTTTTGGAACCAAACTCTCCATATATAACTTCAATATTGATGCATCCTCCATAGCATTCATATCATATCAAATCGCACAACAACAAGAAGATGATGCTCTGCTGTGCTTATACAGTAAATCATACCAAGTGATATTTTTTGAAAATGTAAAAAGGAAGCAAGTTTTCTGTGATGTTTATGGTTAGGGGATAGAATATACAGTTTGTACAGTATAAAAATCATTACATCTATGGAATGTCCCCATAAAACATGAAAACGTGTGTGTTTCAGATACCCGTGGCGGAGCGTGGAGAGCTGGTGCGTCAGGGTGAGCTGTGTGTGTGCGGTGGAGGCAGACGGAAAAAGACGGGAATCAGAAACGTCTTCCTCTATCAGAACTACGTCATCTTCACCAAACACAAAACACCCAACCCGGGATGCAGTGTGTACAGTTTCAAACACAGCATTAAGGTACACACACACAGGCTGTGGGGGGGGGGGGGGGGGGGGGGGATACTTATGTACTGCACAGTATAGTGCCTGCAATTTTCAAAAAAATGACAACAGTATGAGGCGATACATTTCACACGACCTCATTGTACTTAAAGAGAGTACACTTTCATTACTATATTTCTTAACCCACTTTGTAAAATGCAATTTGTAATAATGTACTTTTACAGTAAAACTTTTAATTTGACATTTTAAATCATGTTTTTATAATTTATTTTGCTTTAAAGAAGTACACTTAATCTGATATGTTGACTAACATACTACAGCATATGTTAAGTATTGATTATATTTTTAACTGTAGTGTGTTCTTTGATGTTACATTTAAAATTATATTTTAAATATACTAAATTGCAACTTCATTATTACAAATGTGTAATTACTAATATGTTAGAATACATGACACTCAAGTTTCAATAGAAATTACATTAAAATATACATTTTAGTTCAACATAAATGCTTGTCAGTGCATTCAGCAGTACAAACCATTTTTATAATTATGAAATTACACATAAAGATGTACTTAAATCCTACTTAAGTGGGTCAAAAGGCAATCTAGAGTTCAGCTAATTGCATTTAACATGCAATTAAGTCTCCGAAAACATTACATTAATTTAACACTTAAAAGGTTAGTTCACCCAAAAATGAAAATTAGCCCATGAAGCCATCCTTGGTGTATATGACATTCTTCTTTCAGACGAATACAAACAAGAGTTATATTAAAAAATGTCCTGGTTCTTCCAAGCTTTACAATAGGAGTGAATGGCTGGAGAAAATTTGAAGCCCAAGTGCATCCATCCATGATAAATATACTCCACACGGCTCCGGTGGGTTAATAAAGGCCTTCTTAAGCGAAGCCATGGGTTTTTGTAAGAAAAATCCCCATATTTATAATTTAAAATAACTAGCTTCCGCCAGACGACTGTACGCACACTACGCAAGTCGACTTGCGCCAAAAGAGTAACCCGTGGTGCATATATGACGTAGGATGTAGGAGTATCGTAAGCTTAGACGCCTCTCTCGGTTTAAACAAATAGGGCTGTGCAACAAACTGAAGCTCCTCTTCTATTATATAGAAATCCTCTGACATTTCTCTTCAAAATAGCTAATTTGCGATCAGTGTTTTGTTTTGCTCTTTCCTCTGAGCTTCCGCGTTCGTCATTTGGCTTTGCGTTGTGTCAGGGGTTAGTCTTCCACCGTAAATCAATGCATACGGCCGTCTGTTGGAAGCTAGTGATTAAAGTTTGTAAAGTTTTAAATATGGGTATTTTCCTTACACAAACGATTGGCTTCACTTCAGAAGGCCTTTATTAACCTCCTGGAGCCATATGGATTACTTTTATAATGGATGGATGAATTTTTTTGGTCTTCAAATTTTCTCCCGCCATTTATTATAAAGCTTGGATGAGACAGGACATTTTTTGTATGGTGATGTGCATAGTGATGGGTCGGTCATGAACGATTCGTTCATTTTGAACAAATCTTTAATATGACTCGGGACTACCGAATTGTCTCAGAGAGTGATTAGTTCATTTTGTCTTATCGGTTCTGTACTGGAAACAGAAATTATTAGTTCATCTCTCGAGTCTTCAGGTTCGGGTCCAAGTCTTTCGTTCTTCCCGTCAGTCCCATAGGCTATGCTGTCAGTATCAGAAAGAGAAATGATTAGTTCACCTCTTGAGTCTTCAGGTCTGATTCTTCTGAGTCTTTCTTTTGTCATGTGATGAACGAATGACTCGAACCCGAAGACTCAAAAGATAAATGAATCAATTCTGTATCCGGTATCGACTGCATAGCTCAGCCTATATGGGGTTGTCACGTGATGAACGAATGACTCGAACCCGAAGTCGATAGACTCGAAACGTGAACTAATCAATTCTGTATCCGGTACTACAGACTGCATAGCTCAGTTTATGAGGATGTCACAGAATGAACGAACGTTCTTAGATCGGGAGGTGAGGTAAACTAACAGACTGCCTGAAGACCAAGATAAATTAATTAATTGTTTTTGTTTCTCATAATTTGGCCTTTTCCTTGCATTAAATTTTTTTGTCTTATTCTAAATGTGATCAACATTTGATGTGTTTGGGGAATTTGGCTAACATATAATTTAAATACATTCTGCTGAACGAAATGACTCGAAAAAAGATGCATTCATTTTGATGAACAAGATTCAAAGATCCGAGTCAGTAAAATTATCCGAACTTCCCACTACTAATAACTCCGATTGGATATGTCTGAAAGAAGAATGTCATATACACCTTGGATGGCTTCATGGTGAGTAAATCATGGGCTAATTTTCATTTTTGGGTGAACTATCCCTTTAAGGATATTCTTTTAAAGTATATTAGCATATTGGCATCTTTTTTAGTGTGTAAAAAATATTCCTAATGTTGGTAGTCTGACCAGTAAAACTCACTTCTTATATACTTCTTATACTTATTAATGACCTGATATTTCTTCAGGTCATTGCACATACACACACATTTGATCTTAGAACGTCACACTAACTGTGTTTCCTCAGACGGGTGAGATGGGCCTCACTCAGAGTGTCGGGGATGACGGACTGAGGTTTGAAGTGTGGGTGAGACAGGTGTCTCGCACCAGGGACTGTCTCACTCTCCAGGCTGCCAGCGTGCAGGAAAGAGGAACCTGGACCCACGATATCGCACAGCTGCTCTGGACTCATGCCATCCATAACACAGGTCAGGAACTAACCTTTGACCTCTCACCTTTACATCACCAGTCTCCTCTCATCTCTGATGTCTTTTACGTATTACTCTGTTTCTTTTCCTGTTGATCATTTTCTTTTGATGCAGTATTGAATAAAATATTACTATATTTATGGTTGACATTTTGCAACATTCCCCTTATGAAAAAGAGTACACTTTAGCATACATTTAAAAAGATTACTTATTACAGAAATAGTATACTTTCAAAGAATATACTTAAGTGTCAACTGAATGTAATGTTTTGAGACATGGGGCCCTATTTTAACGATCTGAAACGCAAGTATCAAGCGCGAAACGCAAGTAACTTTGTGGGCGGGTCTTGGGCGCTGTTGCTATTATACCGGCGGGATAAATGACTCTTGCGCCCGACGCAAATCTAAAATGGGTTGGTCTGAAGTAGCTTCATTATTCATAGGTGTGGTTTGGGCGTAACGTGAAATAAACCAATCAGAGCGTCATCTCACATTCCCTTTAAGAGCAGGCGCGCTTGTTCTATAGCGGATTCCTATTATAACGGCGGATTTGCCAGGCGCGCGCCAGGAGCGGTTCACAGCCGAGGAGACCGACGTTCTCGCCAGGGCCGTAAAACACAGAGAAGTGACGTTGGGGATGGGAGAAACACACCCAAATTAACTTCGGTTAAACAGGCGTATGATAATTTGGGTAAATGTGTAAGCTAGATGTATGCCTTTATAATAAACTGTCTATCTATCTATCTATCTATCTATCTATCTATCTATCTATCTATCTATCTATCTATCTATCTATCTATCGTAATAATGTATGATTTGCAAAAATGAAAACTGCTGCTTCTGTGTAGATGAGAGAATCAAAGTGCATGCGCGTTGTGCACACGCTACATTGATTATGGCCAAGCATGCGCCCTTAAAATAGCATATGAATATGGCGGAATTGTTTTCTAAACCTGCAAAATAGCATGAGGGAACGTTTGCGCCGGAACACGCCTCCTCTTTGCGCTGAACCGCCCCGGGGAACGCAAGTGTATTTCCTAGTTTACCGACGTGCGTCTGTGGAGGGAAAAGTCCGCCTTGCGCGGGTGCAAAATAGGAATGATACATGCGTCAGTGTACAAAGTCAATTGCGCTGGGTGCAAGATAGGGCCCATGCAATTAAATTAAATGTTTTATATATAGTTATATAGTTTAAATTTATATTAAATACAATTAGCTGAACTTTAGAGTGTTGTTTGACCCACTTAAGTAGGACTTAAGTACATCTTTATATTTCATTTCATAATTATGATATTTAAATATGGTTAAATACTGTCTATTGTACTGACAAGCACTTATGGTAAACTAAAATATACTTTTATGTCATTTGTATTGAAACTTGTATGGCAAGTATTTTAATATTTAATCATGTATCTTAATCATGCATTTGTAATGATGAAGTTGTAATTTTGTACATTTAAAATATAAACTTTAAATGTAATATTGAATATTATAATCAATACTTGTCTGTAGTCTGTTAGTCAACACATCAAAAAAGTGAACTTCTTTAAAATACTTCTTTAATACATTTTATTAAATCATAATGATTTAAAATGTTCGAAATTAACTTTAGTTTGAAATAATTACAAAGTGCACTTTTTAAAAGTGCTGTTCATCATATACAGTGATCGTGTCTCTTCAGAAAATTTGGACTAAACCACTCAATTCATATGGATTAGTTTTACGATCTCTTTGTTAACTTTTGAAGCGTCAAAGTGGTAGTTGCCTAGCTATCAGTGGAAGGACAAATCTCTCAGATTTCATTAAAAATATCTTCCATTTGTGTTCCGAAGATGTACGAAAGTCTTGTGAGTTTGGAACAACATTAGGGTGAGTAAATGATGACAGATTTTTATTTTTATTTTTGGGTGAACTAACCCTTTAACTAACGTTAACAAAGCATAATTAGTTATTATATGGCTCTGTGGAATACTTGATTCTGATTGGTCAATCGCACCATCCTGTGGTGTGTTATTGCCCGATAACAGCTGATTAAAAACTGATAACAAGTTAGTTATCAGTTTTGTTTTGCATTTGGTGAGCTAATAAAATATTTAAACTCATAAATATTTTGTGTAGTTATTTAATTATGTCATCCGGTATGGCGGACTCGCTCTCTTGTTTCATACATAGGCTGCTGCTGCCATTTTGCACCGATTGTTTTGTAAACTGTAATGGATTATAAGATAACAAACAGTTTCATCTCACATCAGTATTTGAGTTATATAGTTTGAGCTTGCCGATTGTTAGCAACTGCTTTCTTCGCGAAAGCTTTGCGTTTAAAGACCTAATAAAATATTTCAACTCAAGTCAATGTTCAGTGTCTAATTATTTACTTATGTGGCAAGTAGCCATTTAATAAGCAGGATAATGTACATCCAACCGTTTGTTATCGCAGAATAAACCCCTTCAGTGTGATGCAATGATCACCTGATCACCCTGTCAGGGTTTATTCTGCGATAACAACCAGCTGGATGTGCATTAACTAACATTAACTTAATGGGACCTTATTGTAAAGTGTAACCTATTGGTCTTTATAGTTCTTTTGCACTGTAATCTGGTCTTTGATCTTAATGCTACGGAATCGCGCTGACCGTCACGAAGAGAGAGAGAGAGAGATGCACATAGTACTTGCATCTACTGTGTTTACGGGAATACTCAACTTTTTTTTTTTTTACATTTTGAAATATTTCTGTTTATTTGGCCGTTTAGGCGCGCAACCAGAGACAAAGGCTACTTTGCTTGTCCGTATTGCGCTTGGAGCGCGCGCACAGTATCCTGTCAGTATAATACAGTTCTCTTTCGCGACTTATCACGCTTTTAATATTTCTTTTTATTATAAAGCACATCCTGCTCTTTTCTTTCTCTTTCATTCATGTTTTGTTATTAATAACTTTAAACAGAATCGTCAACTGAAATCTGCGTGGATTAACAAAAATACAACACATTTATAGGACATGAAGGGTCTCTGCGGCAAAAGTGAAAGTACCAGCAGGTGAAATGTTTCGAAATGTCTCTTTGCACAGCAAAGCACCCGTTTCAATAAAAGGATATGTTAAAGTTTATATAGCCTAATTTTACATTTTCGCTGCTGTTCTAAAATGGTTTTCGCCATTACCTTAAACAAGCTGCAGCTGCTTGAATCACAGTGCAGGAGCACTGTAGTTGATTGCTGTGGTGACTCGTGAGTCGTGACACTCACGAACAGCACTGAACACGCACTTTTGCTGGTACAACTTGAATATTATTATTATTATAAACTTTTCATTAACTTCGGTAGGCTGTACAACAAGGGAATTGTAATTGGCTGCTTTTTCTGCAGAGAGCCTGTTGATGTGTCTTAATTTTTTTTATGGTTTGTTGGTAAAGGGTGAGAGACCTTGCGAGCCACATGATTTTTGCCAAAGAGCCATAGGTTCCCAACCACTGGTGTACACGAATCAATAGATTAAATTACGTGACCTTTCACAAACTGCCGTGAGACTGGGCTGGTCTGACAGGGTGGGGGGCATGGCATCACGATGGTGGCTCTCCATCGTGATGTCGGTCATCGGTCATCATCCATCGGCACAACCCTAATTTATATAATAGTTTAGCAGCACATTTGATTATTCTTTTCAACTCTTTACTCATATTTTACCCGTTCATATTAGGAATCTGTGTCGCTTTGATGTCCTCACGCCTTCTGTTTAACGTGGGTCTCACGATCACAAAGTCAGTTTTCGGTCACTAAACATAGTTAATTGGCTATATACCTGAGATGGTCGCATTCACGCTTACACAATCAAAGATACTTTTGTACAGCCCCCGTGGTTTTTGTATACACTTGAATTTAAAATAACTTCAGGCAGCGGTATGGCCACTACTACAAATATAAGTTGACCAACATTACTTTTCTTATAATAGCTTTGGATTGGCCATGCCGTGGTTTCCCACGTACACTTATCTAAAGTAACATTAAATTAAAACAGAGGTAAGACACACCCAAATTTAGATAGGTCAAGCAGCATTTTGCTGTCCTAAACGGAAATTCACTTCTTGTCTTTACAAGACCACGTACACTTGAATTAGTGCCAAATATTAGTCGTGACTAATCTGACGCAGATTTTGCGGTAACATACAAATCCGTTTAATCAAATGTTTACAATTTTATTATGTCAGGTAAATGTATCATGCCAATTTCATAATCAGTTCAACGATAGTAAATACAAAACATCAAATGCTCTGGTAAGAGAAAAGATGTGTGTCTTGCCCACACTCCGCATCACGGGCTAATTTGAGCTACAAATCGCCCTGAGCCTCTCGCTGCATTTCTTTAAGTACCGAGACAGAAACTTATTTAACATGGAAACATATATGCTAACAATGGGAATTTGCATTCAGAGTTTACACCTTTTGGGAGCAGTATGCCATTTGCCTGGAAGACACACCCTCCTCTGTGTGCAAGTCATCTCAACTCTTAAAAACTTTATTACCTTTTGGTTTACTTTTTTTGGGAATGAGACCTTTGTACCAGTCACACTTTGACATTTCAAATGATACCAAACATGTATAATACTGTATGATAATTATTCACATTTAACCATATAGGTTTTGGGTGAATATCTGGTGATCTCAGCGTGAGAGAGACGAAATGGGGGAGGTGATTGACTTGGGGGATGCTAGTTTCTCAAGAGAGAGTCAGATGTTAATTTCGAGAAAGGTCCTTTGTCTGAGTGGTCGTTTCTCAATCAGACTGCCCGGCATTTTCTAACTTCTCAATTCTTACAGTTTACTTGCCTACTCAGAGATGACGATTGAGACTAAATTAAATCACCACAGTAGCCTGGTGTTTGTCAAAAAACAAAGTTATTAAAAAGTTATTCTGCCAAAAAAAATTCTCTGCGGTGGTGAGAGAAAAACACTGACATTTGCGATTCAGACTGGACCACTACCTCCTGTGAATTCTAAAATTACCAAACGTCACCATGTAAAATGTCAGAATAGGTCTTATGATGCTTGCAGGTGATGTCTTAGTAGGCAGCGTACTAGGATTTTGAACAGTTTTTGATTTATTTTTACTTTAGCTTTAGATTTTACTGTCAAAAATCCATTAGTTAAATACCACAAAGTTCTGCTTAATTAACTAAGTGCCCATTTTCCCTAATTAATGAGCTCTTAAAAACGAATACTTTGCAGTTATTGACCTAGTTATTTATGTATAATTAAGACAACATTAAAAGACAGTTTAATTAGATGTCTTCTGTCTGTGTATTTTTTTTTTCTTTTTTTTTTTTTTTTCTCTGCAGGATCTTGTCTAGGGGCAGTTTTTGGAAGAGACCAATTTGTGATTAATTATTAATTAATTATGGGAATTGGAGCCATGTCAGTCATTAAGGCATTGATTTGCATTTGCACTTTTGTCTTTTCTTTATGCAAATGAGACTTAAATGATACTTTACTCCACATTGTATTCTGTTTTGTTCATTAACCATACTTTGGACTCCTAAAAAATGGACTTGTATACTGAAGTCACACAGACATAATTTATTGTAAAGAATTCCACATCCATTTTCATGCACATATTTGACAAAAAGGTGTATGTGTGTGTGTGTGTGTAGAGTTGTGTCTGAAGGAGTCTCTGTGTATGGGAGTTTCCAGTAAGCTGCTACTGGATGTGACAGGAGCTCAAGTTTCAGAACTGGACTCTAGCTTCAGCCTGAACGACAGAGGTACAAACACACATACACATCTAAATGCATAGACTTGTATAAAGCTAGTCATACATACAATAACCTAACCCTAAAATAAACCTTTCTGCATTTTTACAATAAAAATAATATATATATACTTTATTTTTATGCCTTTTTTGACAATTGAAGACTTCCCCAAAATAAGGTTTTGTCAGAATCAGCTACAAATTTGTCCCCAAAATATGGCCCAAACACACGCACACATTTATCGGCTGCATCCAAAATCACATACTTCCCTACAATATAGTAGGCGAAAAACAGTATGTGAGAAAAGAAGTATGTCTGAATTCACACTACTCAAAAGATTTGGCAAAAAGTACCCGGACGAAATGTGCATACTGAAGTGTGCATAGGATGGACATTTTACAATCCCACGAGGCCACGGGAGAGGATTTGTGAATGACATAACTCATGCTGGTAGGTCACATGATAATGACAACATGGTGAATGTACATACCAACATACGAACATTCATACTACACACATTCATAATATATAGAACATGCTTTTTAGCGGTCGTGAAGTAATTACTTGTTCAAAATAAGTACCTACTCAAGAGAGTATGCGATTTTGGACGTGGCCATCCTCATTTTCCTTCACTGCATGCAATACTCCTTGTTTTCCAACAGATGTCACTTTATCTCTCATCACATTAAAACAGTATTTTTTAAACTACGCTTAAAACGTGGCTTAAGACAAGTCAATTATGTGATCACTGATCTGGACTTTTTATATGGAATACATATTAGGTTAGATAGTATTAGAACCTATTGTAGGTTGTTTTTGTACCACTAATATAAATGGTTCTAAAAAGGCTCAAATTTTTTGTGAACACAATTATGAACTCAGAGCCACCCTAGACTATTTTTGAACAAGTTTTTATTATTTTTCTCATTCTCTCTTTCAGTTCAGAGCAGTTGTTCAGATTCATCTTCTGTGGGCAGCATGAAAGGGGGCGACTCACCCGCCTCTGCAAGAGATTCAAAGAGAAACAGCGAGCAAACAGGACACACTCAGGTGAGTCACACACATACACATACACACACGTGCAGTGAGTAAAGATGATGATGATGATGATGATGATATGTAATTGTGTTTTATAGAGCACTTCACCCTCCACCTCTGTGTGAATCATATCAGCTCACAATGGAAGTCTTAAAATGCATGTAAGTATTTTAAATGTGTTATTTTGTGTGTTTTTTTCTTCTACTTAATATTCTTTTACACATTATATGTTGCTTGTTTATGTATTTATTCAGAATATGTGGATACGAATGTGGGGAAAAAAATGCTTTTTAGAAGCAGAGTGTGCAGTTGCAGCATTTACCAGCAGAGGCTCATTCAACAAAACATTAATATACTATTAAATGCACATTTAACCCTACAATTACTGTATCATATTTGATATGTAAATATTCTAAAGCCTCTAAATGATGAGCATGATCAACTTGGCTGAAAACTACATCTACTACATACCATCTGCTGTCTGATTTAAAAAAAAAAAAATAGCAAGTAAAAGGCCTTTTAGTATAATTGT
This sequence comes from Rutilus rutilus, assembly GCF_951802725.1. NCBI lineage: Eukaryota > Metazoa > Chordata > Actinopteri > Cypriniformes > Leuciscidae > Rutilus > Rutilus rutilus. Next base: position 48,616,141 of record NC_140211.1, on the reverse strand, counting down.
TAAAATGCCCACCTTCAGGTCATGGTTCACGTGTCTTTTTACTGTGAAATTTATTATGATTTTTATAAAGTAAACGTAAGAATAACTTATATACTGTTAGTAATATTTCCAAATGAACTCTTACTGCCTGAAGCAACTTTGGTTTACTTGATTATCCATACATATTTTTTTTTAGAAATCATTTACATTTACATTTACATTTATTCATTTAGCTGACGCTTTTTTTTATCCAAAGCGACTTACAATTGCTATATATGTCAGAGGTCGCACGCCTCTGGAGCAACTAGGGGTTAAGTGTCTTGCTCAGGGACACATTGGTGTCTCACAGTGGATTCGAACCCGGGTCTTTCACACCAAAGGCATGTGTCTTATCCATTGCGCCACACCACCCCAATTCATGTTCAAATGTATGATATGATCCATCAGGCTTTTGAGGAACATTTATTTGTTCATCAGTGCATTACATTGCATTATATGCTGTAAAACTGCAGAGCTTTGATTATAAAACTAATCATTTTAATAACATCTTACTAATATCTATTATTGGAAGATATTAAGTGACTAATATTTATATGCATTTTTATGCAAGTAGATCTCACTGATTTACATTACAAGCAATCAGAATTTGGCCATATAAAAATCAATATCTGCAACAAACTGCATATAATTGCTGAGGTTGAGCCTTTCAATAAAATTGAGGTGTTTTTTTTTTTTTCATATGGAATATGATCTCCATGTTCTCAGTATATCACACTATGAGCCTGATGTATCAGTTATGATACACACATACAGTATGTATGCATAATAGCATATTTTTTGTCTGCTCCCCAGACAAAATGGGTGCTGTTTCTTTCATCGACACATATATTTACGACTGGGACAACTGGGCACAAACTGGATCATGAGACGCACACAGCCATGTGAACACAGTATTACAGAAGACTGGAGGTCATGTGTCAGCAGCCGTCTCGCTTCTTATCATTTCAGTTACTCTTTTTAATTGACTTTCAGTCTCAGGCCCATCACACACATTAGCAACTAAAAAAGATGACATTCAAGTCAACATGAAATCAAATTGTACATTCTTAATACACTTTACTGGTGTGCACGATTCATCTGTGTACATTTATATCAAAAGAAAAAGTGTTTATCTTCATAATCTTTTATCTAAATGTAATAACTTTCCATTCTGACTGAAAATAATATAAAGATAGGGCAATAATTGAGAAACATGGAAATGGAAACTTGACCTTTCATGTTGACTTTAAGGTGGATATCTGTGTTTAAGTGCACTTGAATGATGAAAAGATTGAAATGTACGACAAACCGATGCGAGATTTAGCCGTGTTATTCACCAAATTCTACAGAAGTCACATGGAGCTTCATACATCATTGTAAAAGTTTTGTTTTGTAATCTGTGATGTAAATGTGGATCAAATCTGAACCAAACACACGTATTTAGCAAAATTTTCCAAACTCTCGAAATATTGCTGTCGAAAGATTCTGCCAATGCAGCAAGTTGCACTTTGTGATATCAAATCAAAATAGACTGTTGGCTGAGGACACATCTGGTATTTCGGCCCATCTCCATCTCAGAGTATTGAAGAAAGAGGGAACGTTTTATTCTCCGTTCTCTGAGTTTAGTTAAGTACCAGCTGTCTTTTATTGCCATGGCCCATCCAAGAGCCAAATCCAGACCTGCATTTCAAAAGAGAGCTGCTATGGATGATGTGTTTTGCTTTATGAGTTATGTAATTATTTAACTCCGCCCTCAGCTTTTCCATTAGTAAGATTCTGCACAGTCTTAAGCAGTATTAGATGCTGGAACGCTAATCTACTCAAAGGTTCAACCGCGTAAAAACTGACTCTGACTCGAGCAACTGTAATCCACTTTTAAATTTATGAAGTCTGACTCTGGAAAATTATCCTTTATAAGCTCTATTTGTACTTCAAGTCATCTGTCTTGTTGCATATTTTAGATGGTGGAAACTGTTAGCTTCTGAGCATTTATTTTACTGATAAAACAACAGCTAGAGTTTTTGTTTGCCTTGTGCTAAAGAGTTTTAAAGTTGTTTATTGAGCTTGATGTGCCGACACACCTGTATGAAAGCAAATTCCCAAATAGGTTCTTTTTAAATGAAAAAGTTCAATCGACTGCATTTGTGGCATAATGTTCGATTACCACAAAAATATATTTTGACTCGAGAATCAAACTTCTGGTTTGGCTCTTACAAGTGAATGGGGCCAATATTTAAAAGCACAAGTTGTAATTATTGAAGTACCTAAATTAATGTTTCTATTAACACATGTATTATTTGAGATGTAAATTTGTTTAAATCATATTTTTTTTACCGGTATTTTAGGGCTACTAACATTGCAACGAAATTGTAAAATTTGATGTAACTTTTGCTGCGTTCACGCCATGTCATAATTATCGTAGTTGCGAGATGACAACATGTAAAGTACTATTCTGAAAGATTTTTTTCACACTAAAATCATGTTAACACGCATATTGTTTATCATTTGACTATAATATTGAAACCGCGATTATTTTAACATTTGCATTTACAAATCGGCCCCATTTACTTCCATTGTACTGCAAGTCCCTTGTGAGAAAGAAGGGAAATAAATATATATAAAAAAAACTACTGTACTTTAAAGTACATTTTTAACCATTGGCCTGGTTTCACAGACAGGGTTTAGATTAAGCCAGGATTAGGCCTTAGTTAAATTAGGACATTTAAATAGCTTTTATAAATGAACAAAATCATCACTGATGTGCATCTTGAGACAAAACAATTGAACTGACATATTTTAAGATATATCAGTGCAAGTTGTTTTCAGTTAAGACTCCTCAAACATGCATTTTAGTCTTTCATTATATTAACACTTAGTATATTCTTTTAAAAATATGCTAGAGTACTTTTTCACAAGGTAGTCTTGTCATTATGCCACAAATGCTATCAGTTAAGCTTATCTTGAACATACATTTAATAGTAGCTAAAAGATTAAATGGAGAAGAAATTAAGACTGAAGTCTCCTGAAGAAAAAAAAAAAAAAGGAAAAAAACCTTTTTCAGAAGACATCTTAATAACGTCTCAGACTGTGCCGAGACAAAAGTCTGCAGTCAAAGAACTGAAGGAATTTTAGGAGAATCATCTTAGACAATGTTGAAACAATACTGAGAATTTTGGAAGAGCAACCTCTGAGCAATAAAAATGTGCTATGCTGGTAAAAATAAATGATTTGATCATTTAGGCAGTTCAGAGGACGAATCCAATTTCTGAGAAAGACAGATTGCTTGGAGAAGAGTGAAGGACTGAAATGCGACCGATCCCAAACCTGTGCAACTGTGGGAGGAATGTACTGTATCCACAGCACTAAACCCACATTCAGGCCAAAAATACTCTCCGCAGCGGGGCGTGTGTGCGATCCAACTCTCCCAAAACCATAAATACCTTGGCGTGATTCATAGTTTTGATTGTAAACAGGAACGTGTGCCAGAGAAACAATCTGTCTTTATAAGCCTCTCATGAACTCATCATGTATTAATGTTTACATTTTTGAATGCTTTAAATTGCATGCTCCTTTTTGACTTTGTAACTGTTCAATTGTCTTTGTGGGATTATTAAATGAACACAACCAAATTGTTCCCTTTTTTTTCCCCCGCAGCCATTTTAGAGCCTGATGACATTTGGTGCATATGAGAGCATTATGCGGGATACGCACTTGACAACATTACTGACACGCTGAAAATGGCAGCCACTCAGTGACCAGCAGAAGGGATCACATTTTTGAAAGGGGAGAAAAAGAGATGAAAAGAGCGCGCAGAGAGAAAGAGAGAGAGAGAGAGAGAGAGGCCAAAGACAGTAGATGGTATGATGGGAAATGAAGGAGGGACAGACGAAGAGGCACAGAGAGGGGAGAGATGGAGAACAAGAGCGAAAGAATGAGGCAGACGAGTGAGTGAGCGGGGGGCGCAGCAGACGCAGCGAGTGTGAGAAAGGTATGGCTGAGGGCAGAGAAGTTTTTGTCTTGATAGAAATGTGAAGAGAGCGAGAGAATGGGTTTAAATGGGGAGGGGGGGTGGAAAAGAAGAAAGTGAGAGAGAAAGAGAGAGAGAGAGGGGGGGGGGACGAGGCAGAGAGACTCGGGCGAACAAAGAGAACGTGGAGAGAATGAGTTGGGTGAAACATCAAAGGGATTTTTCGGCCGTGTTACCGGGACAACAGACATTTGCATGCGATTAGCTTTTTACATCATATTAAGGAGGGATGGGGCGAGTGAGGGGAAGCACACATCATAAAGAGAGAGAGAGAGAGAGCAATGCCGGTCACTCACACTGACTTATGTGCTGACAAGCAGCCATTTGTCTTGAAGATCACGCATGTGGCGAGGATGATTTTACAACACGTTATACGGGGTAGATGTGCTATCTGAAAACATGCCTTCATTGCAATTAAAAGCAATAATAGGCTCATTTGTCAAGGAGCAGTGGGAAATGATCATGACCCTAAAAGAGCTGTTGTGATCACAGACGCAGGTTCGAATCTGGCCCGCGCCATGCTCCTTTCTTCACTTTTCTGCACTGCCAGATCATTTGCATTTTTATACCTTTAAAGCAAATAACAATTTTACATTTTAGGAGTAGCCTACATAAAAGAATTTGGGGCTGGTAAGAGTTGTATGTGTTCTAAAGAAAGCTTGTTTCTGCCACAGAATAATAAAAAAAAAAAAAATTAAAAAGGGTAATTGCAACTTTTTAGCTCAATTCTGAAGCTCAATTTTTTTTTTTTTTTTTTTGGTAAAACAAGATATATATATACTCAGAATCGCAAGATATTAATTTCCAATTCTAAGATGAAAGTCAGAATTGTGAGATATGAACTTGCAGTTCTGAGGAGGAAAAAAAGTCAGAATTGTGAGATAAAAAGTCAGTTAACCTTCTTTTTTATTTAATGGAAGAAAAAAAAAACTGATTGTGAGATGTAAACTCAGAATTCCAAGAAAAAAAGTCAGAATTGCTAAATGTAAAAGTGTAAACTAAAAAAGTCAGAATTGTTAGACAATTCTTTTATTATTATTATTCTGTGGCGGCAAAAAGATTACGCTCAGCAAAGCTGCATTTATTTAATAATAAAATACAATAATATTGTGAAATATTAGTACAACTAAAATAACTGTTATATATATATATATATATATATGAGATACAATATGAGAGTTTACAATTAGGGTTACATTTTGAAATACCAAGTCATAATTGAGAAAAGGTTAAAATCATGGCACAGTTGAAATTATGAGATAAAAGTTATAATTTACATAAATAATCTGACATAATATAATGTAATAATATATAATCTGACATAAGGTCAGAATTATGAAATAAAAGTTATGACTGTCATAATAATGAGATAAAAATCTATATTATAAAATATTCTAAATTAGATAATATCCATAATTATGACATAAAAGGTTGGAATTATGAAATAAAAAGTCAAAGTTATGAGACATTACATTTATGGCATTATGTGGAAACGCATAATCACAGTCTGTGAAAAGGGTCAGTTCTCGTTGTCATTTCTTTTGAATGTTTTACTGTAAATGCTACACTAGTCTTAATCTTGACTTTTTTCAGATACTGATATGCGATCAACTGCAAGTAATTCAAATGTTATGAAATTGATTACATTTTTATCGATTACATTTTTTTTATTACACATATTATCAACAGAACAATTTAAGTTAAAATTTTAAACTGAATTGAAAAAATTCATTTTTTTTTTTGTTCCCTTTTTGCATTAATGACATCTGACATGAACTCCTGGAGTTTGTGCAAATCCTGATGATCATGTTCTTCAGCGTGAGTTGACGTTCCCAAGAGCATCTTGAGCTTCACATACCAGCAGAACCTTAAATACTTTTATTCACTTTAACAATGTTGCCCGTTTTTAAACATCCAATTTTCCCCCCAAGTTCAGACTTTTGGATATATAGTGTATATACTATATATATAGTAGAATCTCTAGCCTACAGTGATGAAATAAATCTTTTTTTTTTTTTTTTTTTACTCCACTGTCCAGCAGATCGACCCAAAGACACTTGGAGATTTTGGGCTTCTATAATGGTTACATATACATTCATGAGAGCAGCAGACATGCACCTGCCAACCTCCCCCCGTCTGTCTCTCTGTTTCTCTCTGGCCTGTAATGCCTCACTGCCCTCAGTACTGCTGCTGCATTGTGCTGCCAGGCGTCGTCATGGCCGTCGCCACGGTGCTATTGTCATGGCGATATTACAGTATCAATACCCTGACACTGCGACAAAGAGACAGCAGCCAATGCCACATCACTCCACCCCTTTAACCCCTCTACTCTCATTCTCTCTCTCTCCCTCTCTCTCTATCCTCACCCAATCGATCCCTCTATCTCTGACTAAATATGTACGTATTGATTCTCCATCGGTCCCCTGCTCTCTTCTTCCATCCCTCTTTCTTTCTTCCTTTCTTTCCTTCTCTCTAAAATCTATCAGATTTCATCTCCCCCTCAGACCACCTCATGTGTCTCTCTTTTCCTCTTCATCTGTCATTTCATTGCCCTTCTTTCACTCCTTCCTGTTCTCCATGGCATCCCCCCCCCCCACCTCTGCATGTTTTTTTCTTCCTTTCTATTTTTTTTTTTGTCTCCGTCTCACTCACTCTCTGCATATTAATTGGTGCATATGAGCTGCGGCGTACAAGACAATCAAAGCGTTGGGGGTGGGTGATGATGTGACTGTATCAGACACAATATACAATACACAAATACACACATTCACTCGTTTACTGACGAGACACAGATACACTCGCATGTGCTGACAGTCGGAGGTGTTCGTGAGTTAATACCAAGTCCCCTCTCCAAAACCATCCTCACCATACAAACCCCACAAAACAAGGCCTCCGATCCAGACAAAAACACCTGCAGGCATCCAATAGCAGAAATGATACTGAATCTCACATACAAAGGTTTTCTTCCTTCTGAGGCCTAAAATAGGCCTAAAACTAAAATAACAGTAGGCTAGACAGTTATGTGTTTGTTTATCGTAGGTCAAAATAACAAACAAATATTGACATTATATATATATATAGATAGATAGATAGATAGATATAGATATAGGTAGATAGAGAGAGAGAGAGAGAGATGTATTATTAATATTATTGATGTTGTTATTTCTTGTTTAACAGAAAATGCTCCGAATGCATTAGTAACCTATTTATTTTTGTAGGCTATTTATTTATTTATTGCAAAGGAAAAAATTGGGGTGAATCTGATATACAAAGGGTTTCAAGGCCTTGAAAATAACAGTAGGTGGTTATTTATTTGTTTGCTTAAATATCAGGTCAATAGAGGATAAACACACACACACACATATTATATATAGGCTATGTGTGTGTGTGTGTGTGTGTGTGTAGGTATTGTATTGTTTTACGTTAACAGTCAGTAGAAGTGGAATAGTAGATGGTGACCCGCGCGCGCGCACCTGCGCAGCTCCCACGTGGAGCCTGAGTTTATCTTCCAGCGCGCGACACAATCACAACTGTCTGGCAACACAACTACAGTAGCACTTTCTGATGGACAACAATTTTGGGACGTAACGGTCATACTCTTCATACTTCTAAAATACGTTTGCGCGTAAATCTGAGCACTACAAGCAGACGCGAGAAACTTGTACGTGATTTGTAAGCGCGCAGTGTATCAGTCTATCCCACAAATCTATAGATCGTTTTAAAATGGTGCCTGCGAGATTATAATTACATTTGCAACCTACAGCCTCCGCCTCTCTCTCATTCACTCACTCACGACTGCACAATAAATGGATCTTTGAGAAGAGAGAGAGGGAGAGAGACGTGTGAGGAAAGAGGGAGGAGGAGAAGATAGAAAGGGCAGAAGGGAGGGGGGTATCGGCGTATGCTTGTATACAACTACCCCCGATTTCCATTTTTTTCCCTAACTCGTAATGTATTTAATTCAAGTGAAACGTAATCATGACGTGTGTTGTCATTAATCTCCTCGCCGCCTCTCCCGTAAGTACATTCAGCCTTACTTTCATCACAATATATCTGATTCATTTCAAATAATTGACCTAATCTGCTCTTTTTGAACGGTTTTACTGATACACATTGGTCGCGGGTATGAATGTGTTTGTTTGTATACAGTTTTAGACGTAGAGAGAGCGAATGTTGTCGCCTTCACAAACAACAAATATCCGACGACGACTTTTTTGGGGGGCTGATCCGGGTAATGCAAATCCATTGATACGGAATAGTCGTCGCGTTTACATCTCGGGTTTCTTCCACATATACAGCAGGACATAATTGATTGGCGTCTCGTGTGCCTCTGTTAGGACACATGTGTTCTCGCACATACACACTTCCTCACTTTTGTCTCGTGCCGTGTATGTTACCGGTGTGTGTGTGTATGTGAGCGCGCGCGCGCGCGTGCGTGTCCTGAAAGAGATGCGAGACCCGGGCATGAAAATGCAACTTTCGTTTTTAAGGCCCTTGAATATTTTCAAAGCCTTTCTCAAGTGAGGGAAAAGTGCCCTAAACTAAGATGTAGGCTATATGTTTAACTTTTCTCATTGGGAAAAGCAGCTCTCCGCTACTGCAAAATGTAGCAACTCCTTAAGTTTTGTAGGCTACTTTATGAGAAGCTTTAGTTAGTTCCTTCTGCTCCAGTTTCCACGTAAAAAAGTCGCGTAGGATTCATGACTCCATATGATCCATATCGGCCGGACGCTCTGAGGGAGAAACTACATATAGCAATAGTTAGTGCTTTCTAACTTTGAGACCTTTTACGTGCATGTTAATACAATAACTCGTTGGAGAATTGCACGCTCTGCATGTCCTAACGTTACCTCACAGATGCGCGCTCGTAAACGCTATTTAAACTGTAGCGCAAAACCTGCAGCTGCAGCCAAAGGTGCTAGTTTTACTAACGGCCCTAAAAACGTAAAGTTTCACATGTCCCTCGATCGTGTTTTGTCACGATAGCGGCGAGATTGTCAGCGGATTTCAAGATGAAACCCCATGATGGCACTTTTCAGCTGCACCCTGATCGCTTGTCCTTTCCCCTCCCTTTATCTTTTGTTGAAAGAAAATCAGGAAGAAAATGGAGTGCACAACATCACGTCCTAAAAAGCTACATTTCTGCCTCAGTTTGGGAAAACGATGCTGTTGCTTCTGTAAATCGCGATTTTACGCTCAGGATTAATCATGCGCGAATGTCAGTGTTCGCGAGAGGACGTGTCGTGTGCGCATTTGTTTGTGAGCATTTATTTATTTCATTAATGTGGCTTTTTAATTGAGATGGCCGCGAGAGAGGAGGAAGGCGACTGAAAATGGATGCGCGTTACTGACGCACATCACGCGAGTACATTCCTCTCCACGGACGGGTCATCTGATGTCCTGCAAATACATCCCGCAAAGAAACTTTAAATAGCTTAATGAAAAGATGAACATTTCAAAGGCACCATTCTTTTACATTATTTAATTCTGTCACAGATGTGGGGCACTGGCATAAAGGCTATTATAATCTCTGCCCCTGTACATGCTCGCATGAGGGGTGACGGAATGAGACCAGCCCCCCTGAACTGACGTGACAGTTTGACGGATAAGAGGGTAGAGCAGCACAGAAATGTGGCTGAACTGGGGCTGGTGGATGTTAAGGGCCCTGTAAAGAACTTTTACAACCATATCTGCACCAGCTCATCTTGATGACCTGCACAAACAGCAGACCTGGGCGAGCTGTTGCAGTAACTTTGATAATTGATAATTAATCAACAGATTTTTGGCTTAGCAAATGGCATCTCAATGTGATATAATTGGTGATAACATCCATACTTTGAAACTTGGAACATGGATTTACTCAAGCTGTCATTTTAAAGAAGAAAAACATCCAGTTCTGGTAAAGAGCTCATTTTACCTGATCTGTCCATTAAAACGTGCTTTCACTTAACAAAATGTAATTACCGGTAGGTTGATTTAGTCATATTACAATGTCAGAAAAAAAAAAAAAAAAAATTACCTTTAGCGGTACATCAGCTTGTCACTGGGCCAGTAAGGACTACTTTGTACCTTATCAAACGCTAAAAAGGTGCATTTTATATATAGTAATATACTACAAATTCAGAAGGGCTCATCTTGTCAAATAGACCAGCGTTGTCTGCCCTATTTGAGTTCCTCTCTGTGCTCAAATGCCTGAAGGTAGACTTTATACCTCAGCACACTGCCTTTGTGCACTTGTTGCACACAGCAGACACCTTACAGCTCATTTCATTGGTGGAGGTTAGAGGTTGGCTGTTCATTCTAAAACAAAAGCAAGCTGATTACTGATTGAAAATTATTCATTCTTTAGATCACCCAAGGGATGATTACACCTGAATCAAAGCTTATACTGCTGATGTGTGTACTGACCGATTTACACCTGTTATTATCATCCGTCTCAGGTGGTCCGATAGATTGCCATTGATTACGTGACATCACATATACATCAGGCTCTTATTTATTGTATACAAAATGCAAAAAAATCTAAAAGAAGTTGGCACACTGTTACTCCCAAATATAGGCTACATTTGAGATAATTTAGCAGATGCATTTCTCTAAACTGAATTGTCTGTGTTCTTGCCTGTGATGATGCCAGACATGTTCTTGTCATTCTGGGAATCTAATACAAACATTTTTGGGTTTTCTAATGTTTTAATCACTGATGTCCAGGTGCTTTAGTGTTTACACTACAAATGTAATGTCGTCACATATATTTTTAACTAGTTCATTAACAACCCAGCAAGCAATAGCCGTCGTTTTACTGTCTAGGTTAACTATAGACCCAATGTAGTCCGGCTATGAGTAACCCACTTCTAGCCAAAATAACCTTGAATTTGGTTGCATGTAATTTTTGCCAAAATAATTACAAGGTGTTTGGTTTAATTTCTTCACTCATTTTATTTATTTGTTATCTAATTGATGGCTAGTCTATTCTTGGGCTATGGTTTAGATGTCTATTAAATTTTCACTAAACTTGAGCTTGAAATTGAACTTGACCAGTTGAACTGCAGAGTTTGGTGTAGCCTTCAGATTTGACAGTAGGGAAGAATTAATTGATGATTTGTTTTCTGAAGCACCTCACTGTAAAGTAATATCAAGGCTGATATCCATGTCTTGTGCTCAAAGAAGGGTATAATGGTCAAAATTGTGATGTTTTTAACTTACTTATCCTCTCTTTAGCATCTTTGAACTGGACCTTCAAGCTCTCTGCATGGCTTTTAAAGAGAAACAAAATATAATGAAACAAGGAGAACAGGTGAAGGTTGTGGATGACCTAGTGGAATGTTGGAAGTTGAAGGGAAAGAGAATTTTGCATGCTGAAGTCACTTAAAGAAAAACGCTGTGCGGAGCAGCCGCGTCACTGAGAGAGATAAAGTTCAGCCCAAGGTTAGAAACAGGAAATTCATTTTGTCTGTAGGGATTTGTTGTATGACTGCAACAACCCAAAACCATACACACTGACCTTAGAAATCTCACTCAGAGATACAAGAAAGGTAAAATGCAGTTCATGCCTCAAAGTTTGCGCGCACACACACACACACACGTTCATCACATACTGAGCAATCAGTTCTCACTCTTAGTCTCTCACAATTTGTCTCTCTCTCTCTTTCTCTCTCTCTGGTCACATATCAAATAACAGACTGCGATAAAGCCATTCATGTTATATTTTCAAGGCCACAAGTCTAAAGTCTTTCAGAAGTATGAATGATCTCTTCTTAGCCTTTAGATGCATTACATGGCTACACTGTTGGAGGCCCAGTGTGTCCTCACACCAAAGGCAGGAGACGTTATTTCAGGTGCTCAAGGCTACGGAATACGAACCACAGCGAGACCAAATAGGTTTTATCAAAGTGCCTCAAGTGCTTGTTCAGGCATTCTAAAAGGTTTTTCAGTGTGTGTTATGTAAACGTGTTATCATTCTTGGAAATGCGACCATATTGTATTGGTACTTGTACATTTGTATTGGTACTTATGTAGCAAACGTTCAGTAAAACCAATTAGCGATGCTGGAAGAATCAGTTGACCTCAATCAAATCTTACAGATAAACAAATTGTTGAATTTTTTCGACATCAGCCATTTTTTAACAGGATGCATTTGCTACTTCCAGTGCTGGCTTTCAACATTTCTAAATGCAAAAGTCTAATAAAAAACATGCATTAAAACTATTTTAATTGCAGCTACATTACATACAGTTATTTCACATGACTATGGTCTATTTCTCTTCTAATTTTTGTTTATAAGATATTGATTCCATTACATACAAAGCAAGTAGTTATATAGCCTATGTTTGTCTACATGTGCCCCAGGAAGGAACAAAATGTGTGTGCATTTGTGTGTGCTTGTATAGGGAGTGTAGCATGTGGCCGTTCAGACAAAGGTGTTTAGCATGCATGAATCATCTAGTGACTAGGTGCCATATTGAGTGTGTGTATGTGTGTGTGTGTGTGTGTGTGTGTGTGTGTGCATGCATTATTTGCACATGCTGCTTTATCGCTCTCCTGCCTTCTCTCCCCTCCCCCCTCTGTCTAGCACCTTATCACTCTCTCCATCTATCCAAATTTAGAGAAGCTTTATTGGCGTGGCAGGGTTGGTCAGACACGAACGTGTCTGTCAAGGCGGAACAGTGAATTGCCATGACGATATTCATATGATAATAATGCCAGCAGACCAAACAGACCGCAAGATCCTCCATTGCAGAGCAGAACACTCTGTCCCCTTTCTCGACAGATTTACTCATCAAATATGCTCATTCAAAACGTATTTGTGTTCTTCATTTATGTTTTTCTTCTCTAACACCCACCCCCCATTCTTCTCTTTCTTGCCTGTCTGTCTCTCTCCTCTCTTTTCTCTTCGCCATGTTGGCAGGCCCCAATCTACCAGCTGATATCAGCATTCCCTGGCACAGTGCCAACTGGCACCGCTGCAGAGAGACAGAGAGAGAGAGAGAATGAGAGAATGATAGAAAGAAAGAAAATCAGTGAAGAATAGAGGGAGGAGGGAATGGGGGTGAAGAGAGAAAAAAAGTGCAAGGGGTGGAATCAAAATCTATGGAAGTGAAAAGATAGAAGAAAGGAAAAAGAAGCACAATAATGGTGAAAGAAAGAAAGAAAGAAAGAAAGAAAGAAAGAAAGGTTTGATATAGTGTGATATCCTTGTGAGTCACGGCTGAGCTAAAATGTCAACTGGTTCTGTAAGCCACAGTTTCGTCCAAGTCTTGTGTCATAGATACACACGCTTTCACACTCACACACAGATACACATTAATACACAAACAAACACTTGATTGTGTACATAAATCCAAACTCAGACACAGACACAGACATACAGTTCAATCTGTTCACAGAGGTAAATACTGAAAAAAACACCCACACGAATGCAAGCATAGTGATACATATCCAGGCATACAGACGCCCTCACAGATGTTTAGCAGATTGTCATGCTTTAATCATCAATGAAATTAATTTTCTCTAATTTATGAAAGAAGCAGGTGGTTTTTTTTGTGTGTGTGTGTGTGTCTGGGCCTGTCCACTCCAGACTTTTGCAATGCATGCATGTGTGCCTTTATAAGATTGTTCACTTTGATCAGTGCATTATGTGTTAGTGTGTGTGTGTGTGTGTATGAGTAGCATAGGGACTATATTTTAAGGTGTGTGTATGTATTTTTTGTTTTGATTTAAGCAGCTACTATAAGTGTATGTGCAGGAAGGGTGTGTGGGGAAGTCCAAACATCTCGCGCCCATCCTGTTTGGGACAGTCCATGTCCCGCTCTGCCCTTAGACCCGTACACAGGAACAAATGTGTATAAACTCATTTTTTATTCTGTGTTGAACTTGACAGGGGACTGTTGGAGGTGGTCAGGCAAATTGCCACCATCGGAAAACGCCCTCTTTAATTCAAGGAAGTGAAGCATGGCATAGACACATTTACGGTAAGTCATCTATCTATCTATCTATCTATCTATCTATCTATCTATCTATCTATCTGTCTGTCTGTCTGTCTGTCTAATTGCTATTGTCCATCCTTTCTCACTCAGAGTATGGATTCCCCACCAGAGTGTATGCTGGCACTTTCCTGTGAGGCCCCACTGTCTCCACCCTCCATGCCATCCCTGGATCACAGTCCCCAATTCCTACCCCAGAGTCCTCTATCTACACCTTCTAGCCCTCAAACTGAACTCTATGTCCCAGTCTCACCCTGTCCCCTTCCTGAAGCCTGCTTCCAAGATGATGAGGAGGAGGATGAGGAGTTATCAACACCCCCATCACCCACCCCAGCTGTGGCACTGTTTCCTGGTGAATTGGAACTCGGCAGTCCCTCATTAGAGAGCAGTCCACCAGCCACACCATTAGCACCTTTCCCTGGTTTTGGGGCTCTGGAGCAGGCAATCTCCTCTGGTCAAAGTACCACCTACAATGATGAGTTGGATCTTCAGCTTTTCAACAATGAGGGCATGGCTGTTCCTGGAGGGACCAGCTCTGGGCCTAGCCTAAGGTTCCCCTGCCATGTGTGTGGAAAGAGGTTCCGCTTCCAGAGTATTTTGTCTCTGCACGCTCGAGCACACAGTTTGGACAGGGAGCGTCGGGCTTCAGCTCCCTACCAAACCACACATGTCAAACTGCAGCAGAATCACGTGAGCGACAGTGCAATCCAGAATTCATTATCTGGGTCATCACAAAAAAGTATGAATGAAGACATGGTTCCAGAGGAACCTCTTCAAACTGCTAGCAGCCCTCAGTTCCTCTTTGAAGGAACCACAGCCCTGACTCCACCTTTAACAGAGGAAGCACCCATCTCAACCTCCTTCTCTCCACTTGGCCAGGCCCACTTGGAAGACAATGCCCCCTCCACAGCTGCTCCTGCCTTCCGGTGTCATGCTTGTAAGGGTAAGTTCCGAACAGCTTCAGAGCTGGCACGTCATGTGCGGATCCTCCACAACCCCTACAAATGTACAATGTGTCCCTTCTCAGCCAGCCAGGAGGAAAGACTGGCTGCCCATCTGCAGGAGACCCACCCACCTGAAGATCCTCCCACTGAAATGGTTTTCCCTTCTCACCCTATAGCAGCACCAATAGAAACTCCTCCCCCACAAATGTCTGTTGTTCCAGCTTTCCGATGTGAGACATGCGGACAGCGTTTTACACAGTCCTGGTTTTTGAAGGGGCACATGCGGAAGCACAAGGACTCATTGGATCATAAGTGCCAGGTCTGTGGCCGTGGCTTTAAGGAACCCTGGTTTCTCAAGAACCATATGAAGGTGCATCTTAACAAGCTAGGCCTCAAGGCTGGATTGAGCAATCTGGGTCCAGCTGGAACTGATCAATCCAAAGGTCCTGCAAGCACACAAGTGCTGGGGGCTCTGTATTCTAACTTGCTCCTTGCTCGAAGTATGGCCAGTGGTGGTGCTTCAGGAAATCGCACAGAGAGGTCAGATGCCAGTGCAGGCTCAAGCAAATCCTCTATATTGGGCTATCTGGGATTACCCAAAGACAACAGCAATGGAAGTTGCATGGAGCGCCTTCAGGCAGTGGCACAGGTTGCAGAAATGGGTAACGGAGGAGGAGGGCGGGGAAGTGAGTCAGCAGACGGAACAGACCAGGCAGCCATGTGGCAGCTGGTTGCTCGCAGTCTGGTGGCAGCACAGCACAACCAACAGCAGCAGAGATCCCATTCACACCATCAGTTTCCTTCCTCACGAGGCACAGTCGCTGGGGAAGCCAAGCAGATGAGGGCCTACCTGGGTGGGTTGGATTCTAGAGAGGAACTAGAGGGATCTAGTTCACCGTGGGAGTGTCCAGATTGCGGCAAGATGTTCAGAAGCCTTCAGCAGGTGGTTGCTCACGCCCGTGTCCATGTCCAAAAACCACAGAAAGGCCAAAGTGCCCGAGGGGGCATGTCCAGGGAAGAGGACATTATAAACAGAGTCAGTGGAGCTCAAGCAACAGGCGGAGTAGAAGGAGGGCAAAGAGCAAGTGACAATGAAGTTAGGCAGGAGAGAAAGCAACTCCCATCAGGAGTCGTGTCAGCTGGGAGCTTCCATTCTGTCATATCACATCTCTCTGGTAAGGATCAGCCAGCATAATCAAAAACAGCTGACTTTATCATGACAATATTTCTTATCGGCTACAATCCTTCATAGGCTATGATTGAACTTTAATTAATAAAAAAGATTTCACTGCTATTAGTTTTGTAAAATTTCCTCCGTGTGTTTTAGGCAGGATCATTTCAGGAACAGTTTAGACTCAGATTATATTACGAAACAGTTTGATTTATTCATTATACATTATCTTATCTCAAGGTCAGAATGGTGTGAGGGGATCATCCTCTTCCACTTCATCTCCAAGGGAGCGTGTTCGGGGAACAGGGATGAAGGATTGTCCCTACTGTGGTAAAGCCTTCCGGTCTTCCCATCACCTTAAAGTGCACCTTCGTGTACACACAGGTAAGGCCATCATGTTTACTAGATCTGTGACTCCCAGGGGAATACCCCAGGGGGTTACTTAAACGTGTTCCAGGGGGCTTTGACTTATATTTTGTTAAACCTATAAAACAAAAGTGATGACATAAAATATTAGATTAAATATGAATCTACAGTAATATTATTTATATAGTGATCCTACTATATAACTATGATAATCAAAAGCTACATTATCACAATTAATCTTGTTTTTTAGATTGGTATATTGTAAGGATGACACCTGGAGCTTGTAACACTTGACATTTGTAACTTTCCTGATTTAGTTTGATTGAAACCATTTGCTGTCTATCGGGTTCTTCACAAAATATAATCTACCAAAAAAAAAAGAAAAAAAAAAAGAAAGAATGAAAGAAAGAAAGAAAGAAATTTAAAAAAGAAGACCAATGCAGTGTTCACATGGTTGATGAGAGATGAAATGTCCTAATTTAACTAATGCACTGGGGAATTCACCTGATGTTACATATGGTGATAAGCACTGCCATCTATCTGTCACTGTGTGTAACTGCATATAGTTGTTTCACACAGGCAATTTATTACCTAACTGCTATGGCCTCCCTAATCAAGCATTGTTATTCTTAGCCAAATTTCTGTTCTTAAAACAACATTTTAGTTTTCAGTCTACTAAACAAGAGTAATTTACTTCTTGTTTTAGGTGAGAGACCATACAAATGCCCCCATTGTGATTATGCTGGCACCCAGTCTGGCTCTCTCAAATACCACCTTCAACGTCATCATCGTGAGCAAAGGAACGCTATGGCAACCTCCCCAAACTCCCCATCACCTAGCCTTCCCTGTCTGACTGGATCTCCTCGTGAAGGGGCAAAAAAGCGCAGACTCCCCTCCACATCCCAGTCTTCTTTTGGGAGGGAGCCTTCTTTAAGGCACAGTCAGTCATGGGGTGAAGGCCCATCAGAGCAGAAGGAGGGCTCTTCTGCATCCATTCATCAAAGAGAGGGAGACCTGGAGAGTCACTATCGCAGTCTGTCAGGGATGATGGGTACACTCTTCCCTGGTGGTCTAGAAACAAATTGGATTGGGGAGGTACCACCTCCGAAAATGCCAAAAGTGTCTCGACGGAAACCCCTTACTACAAGCCGCATGATGTCAATAAATGGCTATCAGGGCGGCACAACATCCCAGGAAGGAGGCTTTGAACCACTGGACCTCTCCCGTCGCCCTTTACAAGATGAAGGGGGAGTGAGTAGTTCTGGAGGTGAACCATCAGGTGGCTCTAAAGGAGGGAATGATATCCTCAATCAATGTGTATTCTGTCCCTTCCGAACCTCTTCTGTTGAGCTGATGGCCATGCACCTTCAGGTTAATCACACCAGCAAGTCTCGTCGCAAGAGAGGCGTCCCTTTTAGTTCCACCAATCATTCTCCAAGACTAACTTTGGCCAGGCCAGACCGTGATCCCCTGGCTCTGTGGAAGTTCCTTGGTGTAGAGGATGGAGTAGCATCTCCTGAGGACTGGGTCTCATCCAAGTCAAGAGCTGAGAATGGAGTCAGCCCAGACAACAAGGAAACAGAGGACAGCTTTGAACTTGCCCCTGGACCTGCGGGAAGATTTGGTGCCACAGAGAAGAAACGTAAAATGAGAGAAGACCTGGATGAAGCAGACGAGGAGGTTGATGAGGAGGAGAATGAGCTGGAAGCAAATGGCAGCTTTGTAAATGTACCCGAGAATCAGAGCAGAAGGGCTCAGTCTGTTTCATCAGACCTCACGGCTGAGTATCTACTCAAGGAGGAGGAAAGTGTCTTGGGGAAATAACATCTAAAGAGAGCCCTGGAGAAAAGATAGGGGCAGGGGAGAAATATTTGGGAAATAGTTGTCTAGGGTCCCTCGTATCCTTCAAACCAAGGGCATACCAGTCACTATGCTAACATACTGGACATTATGTAATCTGTTAACAGATAACCTGCAAAAGTATTTAAATCAAGCATTCCCCTTATTATACCCTCTTAGCCTCCCTTGGTTAGTGATCAATTACCTCTACATACACAAAGACTCTCAATCACACAGAGATATCCAGTATTGTATGCTAGTCTAAGCCTGCCTGACTCGGGGCCTTCTTGAACACTGTTCTCTTGTTCCTGTCTTCTTGTCAGTGAACGCAATTGCCAAGTTGCATTTCATTTACAATTTCCTTGCTCCTGTGAATCTTGCTCTCATCTCAACAAGGACTTGGAATGTCAATCTGTGGAGCTGAAAAAGCAACAAAAAAAAAAGAAACACTTCTTAATCACTACAATATACAGTATTAATGCTGAGAGAGATGCTAACCGAATACTGAACGGACATGCTACTTCCACATGAACTTAATCTGACAGCATGTCTTCAGTAAACCAAAGGAGTGAGCACACTTCTTACCATGCACCTGCCAGACTCTGAACAGAATGCTGTGATAACTGAATGGTACTTGTGAATCACCTCTAACAGAACAGGACAGAGTAAAGATTATATTACCAGATATCCACACTGCCAGTCTGCTCTGACGGGTCGTCTTCAGATATTATATGAAACAGAGATTCTGCCTCTTCTATATGCTATTTCTCTCAGTGCCTGTTCATGTAAAAGGTTTTTAGCAGATTCAGCAACACAGGAATATAGTTACATTGAATATATACAGTATATATGCGTAGTTGTGCTAGAGCATAGATTTCTGTGACAATATGGTGGCAGTTTGTGTGACTATGTCTGCTGTGAATGAAACCATGAAAGAACCCAGAGCACCCCATGTGGGAACAGCTGGCCATTTGACAAGGGCCCTATGGAAGTGTTTACATTACAGATACCACCAGGATTTCTGGGTGAAATCCAGACCACCATTACTATGGAAAGTTTAAATTTCAGGGTTTGAAATGGAAATCAATCTAGGAAATGGAGACTCAGCAATATATCCTTCAAATTCCTGTAATGTCTCTTATTCAAACCATCCAGCAATGGGTGGAAAGTGGGTCTCTACTAAAACATTCAGTATGCCGGGTTTTTTTTTTAGCCGTGAGTAGACTTTTTTTTTTTTTAATTCAAAAAAAAAAAAAAAAAAAAAAAACACTAACAAATTCAGACATCCCAGTAGAACATATGTAGCTTTTGTAAAGATAAGAGATCAAAAAGAGGAAAAAAATATGTTTTCTTTTTAAGAAGTGTTAATGGAAACGGATATGGAGAATAGTAATAAGTATTATAATAATTATGAAAGACTGCTTCAGAATGTCTTTAGAGCACTGTGCAAAGTTTTTTCCCCCAAACTCGCTTTAGTTTTGCCTTTAAATGCAGATCAAACTTTTGTTCTTTTTTCCCCAAACCATTTTGTTTTTCATAATGCTGCAGATTCAATTCATATCCCCTTAAATAATGCGTTTATATATTCACCAATTAACAAATCAATCATTCGAAAACACAATCATTGTAAAAGCTTGCCTGATGATCTTGAAACTTCAGCAATTTAAAATATATTTATAAGTTGATGGTGAGATCATGTCCAAGACATGTCCCAGTATCAGCATTGTCAGTCTGACTGATCTGCTTGCCAAATTTGATTTAATGTAATTGTGTTGCATTTTTGATGTGGAATTAGCACATCATACAAACGATGCTCTACTTTCCTCATCCAGCTCTGTGAAATCAGGTCATCTCTCATTGTTATCATTAGACACTAAGTAGGAGGTACTTTTGTCCAGTGATTGACAGAGGCTGGCCTTAAAACGTCATTATTGTGTCCTTGTTTTGTGTGTAGAGTATCTTATGCGTTCGGTAGCCCCTGATGTGGTTTTCCTTTGAGATAACAGTCAAGCCACTGTGCCTTCTGTCCTGAGCACTTCCTCAAGTATTTTGTAAGCTCACCAAAAGCACTTAGCCCCTACTGTTTCACTTTGTATTCTTTGGTAAACTGTGTTCTGTACTTCTACATATCTGATCCTCTGTTTTGTTGAGATGTCAGATGTGGGGGTCATTTCCATTTCAATGAGTGTCATTCTGTCATTCATGCGTGCTGTTGCATCTCCTGCTTTCCTCCTTTCCCGTTAACGTATGCACCACTGAAAGCTTACGTACTATCTAGCTCCGAGGCCTTTCAAGAAGTTACTTTAATTTCTATGGTGTTACTTTGATGCCGATGAGAAGAAATCAAGCTCTTCATAATTATTATTATTATCATTGTTCTTTTTTGTTTTATGGAAGAAAAAACTAAGAAAAACATGAACAAAATGTGTCTCTTGAATGTTGTACAGATAAAAATAGAGATGTTGTGTTTCTAACAAGAGATCAAACCGTCAAACCTGCTCTCCATCGCTCCCTGCGCAGCCAGCGATGATGTGGCTCTTTTAGGATGGCCTAACTGTGTATAGGGATCAGGGCAATAGTTTTGTTTTGTGTGTTTATGTGTGTGTGACCATGTGCATTAATGTCTTAAAAATTAATATTTTGTGAGATATACTGACACTGTGAAATAAGCATAAAAGTATTCCCAAACAGTGATGTGCTGCTCAAAAATTCACTAAATTCAACATGCACTTTTGTTTGTTGTTCCACCAGAAGTGTTTGAATTCATAAATATCATCCAGTGAAATAGGAGAAGTGGAGAGAAGGTCTGGGTTTGATCCTTTTTTTAGTAGCCGACTGCTGTTGGTGGCAGAGGAAGCTGATCTAACATAGTAGTGACTAATATGAAATTGTGGATTGAGAAAAAAAAAAAAAAAAAACAGTAGAGAAGAATCAATAAAACACACACAAAAAAAAACATGTTTTGCTTGCCATATTATGTGTTTCCCATTACAATTCCTGCTATTTTTAATAATTTTGGTGCATTTTAATAAAGCATGTACTTGGGGATAAATGGTCACCACATTGATATAAAAATTAAATTAAACCCTCATACCTTAACTTTACATGCAGAGTCACATTAAGGTTGACTTTGTGAGTAGCATAACTTACCGCACAAATTGCACCCTTCACCATTGACTTTGTTTAAAATCATTTAGGTTCTTGGGTAGAAATAACACTGTACTGAACAGTGTACTGAATTAAATTCTCATTGACTGTATATACATCACCTAAATTAAATCCAAAGTAAGTGGAAGAATGCAATCTGATGGTATTTTTTAAGTCCTGTAATGATTGAGAGGACCAAAAAAGGGTGGGGAGATGGGGGGAGGGGTGAATCGTCTGGCCAAGGAGGGCACCTCAAATGATGAGGGCAGTGGCTCTAGGCACCGGGCCACCCCCTGTACACATCCCTCATCATTGGCATCAGAGCCAGAACAAATACATATTGCTCTTCCAATGTTTTTATCATTAAGATGGCATGTGCACAGCTGCCAAAGATAGTCACAGTGCTTACCAGTCTGACAAGGTTTTTATGGTTTAACAAGATCTTCTGCATAGTTAATTCGCTAACAGAAGTGTTACTCCCATAATGTACTCTACACAAACACAGATTCCATCCTCGCAGCTCGGACTACATTGGATAAAGTACCTTAAATTAAAACAATTTTCTCCACTCTCTCCTCTAAGGACCTGCAGAAATACTGATAGAAATCCTCTTTAGTAAGTTTACCAAACTCTTGCGGTGTATGTCATTCAAAGACTTGTGACTTGACAACAAAACCGCACTAAATGCAGTACTGATACTTGCCGTTCAAGTACAAAATAACTGCTGTTGTCATCTCAAACACATTAATTGTGCAAGAAAATAAAATGACACTGACAATTTTGCATTTGGAACTGTTTCTCTTTTAGATTGACCATCTTTGCCTTCCTTTTTGGCATGGGATCAAGATGTTCTTTCAGGCTATTGTCTACTGTTCTACTGGCTGAAGCAATAGGACAGAATTTATTATCTGCACTGGTCTCTTTTGAGCTGCTACACACAGCAGTTTTTAGTATTAACAGTAGCTGTTGGAATGAAGTTGGAGACTGATTGACTTCCTGGATTTCTGGTAATGATCTTTAACACTGAGACCTGCTCAACCTCTCACCATTATAGGAGCAGTAAACCTGAGTAAGGAGTTTTTCACTTTACGAGAAAGTGAAAATGAAAGATTGAGTCTAACTTGGTGGGGTTTGGTAATCGCCATCTCATCAGAACTGAAAACACCAAAACAGTAATGTGTCATGGTTTCACCCAGATGATTATGAAATAGTTCAAACAGGTTGGAATAAAGAAAATATGTATTAATAAACTCAAGTCATCCACAAGTAGAAAGGCTTTGTAACAGCATGTATGTCACAAACGCATTAACAATACCAGACCACAAACTAAATGAAATGAGGGACTTAAATACACAGGGTGAATGAACTCAATGACGAACAGGTGACAAATTATTAATCAAAAACCATTGTAATGAAGAGCAGGAAACTGGAACATAGGAAAATAGGGGCTGTACCTTGATGGTATCTAAACAAACTCGGGGTAACAGGATTAGTTTCGAGTTGACAAAACCAAACTAATCCAATCAGGCTTTGTTAGTACCATGACACTGATCATCAACTTTCTCTGTCAACTCAGGCTTTGATCCTGAGTTTCTGAGTTTAGGTGTGACATCAGTAGTTAACTGCCAATCACATGCTGTGGAATAGTGAAACTTCAATTCACTTCTCACAAGAGAAGCAACGCGATTCACTTCTCTCTTCTGCAGAATATTACGAGATTGAAAAATATTAAGAATTGAAGCAAATTTACAAAGCAAGAAGAAAAGATCTGTCTTTGAAAAACTGTATTGCTACTGTATATCAGTGCAAGTAAAAGTTAGTTTATACAGTTGATATAGGCATAGAGAGAAATGAACATTTAAGCTCACATGCAGTAATTTTTATAACTTTATCTATTGATTCTAATGCTTCTTTATTTTAACTTTATGTATGAAAATGTATTTAATCTAAGTGCTTAATAATAATTGATAAACTAAAATTGTACATGTGTAATGGATTAAGGGTAGGCTATAATAATGAAATAAATTATATCTAAATCAGGGGTGTCCAAACTCAGTCCTGGAGGGCCACTGTCCTGCAGAGTTTAGCTCTAGCCTGCCTCAACACACCTACCTGGAAGTTTCTAGAATACCTAGTAAGACCTTGATTATCTGGTTCAGGTGTGTTTAATTGGGGTTGGCGCTAAACTCTGCAGGACAGTGGCCCTCCAGGAACAAGATTGGACATCCCTGATCTAAATCATACAAAACTGTTGTTATAAATAAGCATTGCTAAAAGTAAAAATAATTTGCTATGTTGTGACCTTTAATTTGTAGTAGAAACATGGGGAGGGACATTATTGCATCAGACGTTGTCACTTTGCTCACAGCTGATTGGTCCAATTTCGATTTGCAATCTCATACCTGGAACATAACCTGTCCTGGAGCAGGTTAGCCGTGGAGCGTAAGCTATGGTGATTAACACTCTGCTAAAAGCCAAACCACTTTCATGGTGGCTAAAACCCAGAGTTGGCCCAATCTAAACTGAAACATACCTGGCTAGCCACCTAATCCAGCTTCATGGTATAGGCCCCAGGGGCCTGTACCATGAAGCCGGATTAGGTGGCTAGCCGGCTATGTTTCAGCTTAGTTTCCGCCAACCCTGGGTTTTAGGTACTATGAAAGTAGCTCGGCTTTAATCGGTGTTCGTTGCCATGGTATCTTACGCTGCACGGCTAACCTGCTCCGGGGCAGGTTATGTTCTGGATTCGAGATCTCAGACTGAAGTTTGACCAATCAGCTGAGAGCAAAGAAACATATAGGTGACGTAACTTATTCCAAGTGTTTGTTGCAATGACTTCACCTTTTCTTCCAAATCCGGTGGACATCTCAGCGCAAATTGTTAGACGAGCACTTTGTAAAGAAAGAGTTTTTAGCCTGACAAAATCCCCTTGCCTTTCCTGATAGTTACTTGTATGAAAGATACAGATTTTCCGCGGAAGGAATGTCTTATTTTGCGAACTTCTTGAGCCGCACATAAATAATTTAACACGTCGAATTCATGCACTTACTGTACCGCAAATATTGCGTTGTGTTTTTTTGCAAGTGGTACATACTGCACGGTGGGTGATGCACAGAAGCTGGGGGAAAACATGGTTTGTCGAACCATTCGCAAGGTGGTCCTTGCTCTGCAGGAGTACATGAATAGTTTCATTAATATTGTTCCCCGGACATTTATCGACTATGTCCATAAAAGAGGGCTTTTATAAAATTGCCGGTAAGATATAGGTATTGATAGGGAACACTTTTTTTTTCTTTTTTTTCAAAAAGCACATTTCACAAATGTACTATACAATATAATACATGTTAAGAATTATTTTAAATCTTTATTATTATTCTGTTAATCTTATGATAGGATTCCCTATAGTCTATTGCTCCAGTCTTCACTGCTCTAAGAGAACATGAGGCAGATGTTAATAGGAAATCCTATCACTTCAGTTAGAGATGTGAATTTGTGAGATGATTATTTTCTGTGAGATGAATCTTTAAATTAGTAACATTAACAGATATAAAAATGATCTACTAAACATTTCATCTGCTGATGACTTGTGGTCATGAACGTATGATCACAAGTTTGGATGCTAAATGGCCTGGCTCCAGTGCTTGACTCACAAATTTTGAGTCTGTGTTGTGTCAGCGCTTTGAGGAAAGCAAGTTAAATTTGGTACAGTACAAAACAGTTAATTTGAACTGAGATAGAAAAACCTACACAATAACCCCCTATCATGACCCTCAGATAGGGCCACAGCACCGCTTCAATGTGGCCCTCAGTAAAACCAGAGTGAAGATCGAGATGACCTTTGGCATCCTAAAGGCACGTTTCAACGGTGTTCAGTGCTTAAGAGTCACCAGAGCGGGCATCAGAGATAGTGGCTGCATGCATGTGCCATTCTGCACATTATAGCCACCAGTAGAACAGAGCGAGAACCACCACAAAACCAGCTTCTCCCTGATGAAACTGACCCGATCACACTTGACCACTCAGCTGGTGCAGATGTAGATGCAATCACCATAAAATATTACACTTAATAAAAGCACATTGAAACTGCAGATAAGTCTCAAACTGTTTTATTGGTTTTGTGGGATGAGAGGGAGAAAGAGAGCAAGAGAAAGTTGCATTAATAAATATTAATACTAAAGTGTTACTTGGTTAAATAAGTTCACATACTGAGATCAGTTTTATTCAGCTGTTTGATCTCCATTTTTTTTTCTCAGCTCACAGTCAGCTCCTAGTGAACAGTCTAGTTCAAGTCTCCTTTAGTGTGCAGTCTAGTTCAAGTCTCCTTTAGTGTGCAGTCTAGTTCAAGTCTCCTTTAGTGTGCAGTCTAGTTCAAGACTCCTTTAGTGTGCAGTCTAGTTCAAGTCTCCTTTAGTGTGCAGTCTAGTTCAAGTCTCCTTTAGTGTGCAGTCTAGTTCAAGTCTCCTTTAGTGTGCAGTCTAGTTCAAGACTCCTTTAGTGTGCAGTCTAGTTCAAGTCTCCTTTAGTGTGCAGTCTAGTTCAAGTCTCCTTTAGTGTGCAGTCTAGTTCAAGTCTCCTTTTGTACAGGGCCCTGACTGAGTCTGTTTCCACCTGAAACATAATTCCACCACAAACATGATCATTACAAGTTTTCTGGAGGCTCATCAAAATCACAAAAAGTTCCTTGACTTCCTACAAACACAGGACTGACTGTAATTTATGTCAAGGGTTTTAAATCCTTACACATTTCTTCTGAAGGCCATTGAGGTAGAGGCCTCAGTTTCTGGGGCAGGTTGTGAAAAATCCTACAATAAAAGAGATGTGTAAGGGCCAGTCCCTTTTTTATGCCACACATTCAAATGTTTGCCATAATAAAAAGCCCAGTGCATTCACATCAGCAACTGTCTGAGAACACACCACCAGAGTGTCTTCATTTCCTCCACCCTATAGGCCAATGTAAAGCATAACTGTTGTAAAGCAGGTTATGTTTCTGGTGTTCTGTCTGCTGCATACTGACCTCTGTGTGGGAGACTGTGTGTGTATGTGTGCTGGCTTCAACAGGGACACTGTATTTCTCTCTACTGCAGAACATACAGTCAGCCATATTTACAACTTAAAAGTAGTAATGTATTGCACACGTACCCAGTGTTACTTACTTAAAGGAGCCAGCACCAGGGTCAGATTGTACAGCACCTCTAATCCCATCCATAATCGGCCATCCCTTATTGCCTACTCAGAGCCAACTCCTCCGCCAGTGTATTCTGGTTTTCTGAATTTAACTCTTTATTTCTGTTTGCTGCAAACAAGTGTTTGTGATCAAATGTTCACAAAAGTAATAAAAGGTTGTGGTAAATACTCACCACTTTGAATTATATTTTTATATTTTGTCTTTATCTGCTGCCAAGAACATTTGGAGTTGGGGTTGCATCTAAAAATCAAGGAATATTAATCTTTCTTAGTACATACATGTACATTTTTTATATATTATACAAATAGGCTATAGGGTATAGTAAACATATAGGCTACACATACATATACATAATTTTACATAAATATAGAACGTATTTGTTTAACTTACACATTAACAATGTGCAATCGTTCTCCAACAGTCTTCTCTTGCTTTGGCACAGAGACCGTATATTGTTTCGAGCTTGAAATACATATTTAAATTCATCGTAATTCTGAATAATTATCTCTTGCTCCTCCGCGGAAAAATATAACGCTCTCGCTCTACTATCCGCGATTGGTTGTTCAGTGTCGACGTCACTCTTTTATGTGCACGCGCGCGTGGAGTAATCATAGCTTAAAGATCAAAGCCTGAGTTGACAGAGAAAGTTGATGAGCTGCATCATGGTACCAATAAAGCCTGATCGCAACGGTTTGGATTTGTCAACTCAAAACCAATCCTGTAACCCCGAGTTTGTTCAGCTACCTTCATGGTACAGGCCCCAGGTAACTAAGAGAAACAAAATAAAAGTCAATAAAAACGAAAACAATCCAGGCAGTCTGGTGATGGACTTTGGAAGGATTATAAAAATTATATTGATTGATTTATTAATTTAGCTTTTTGTTATTATGTATCTTGGGTACATAATTGTACAAAATATTTTATATCTTAGGTGTGCTATTGCTGCTGTATTAGCACTGATCACTTCTGCCAGACCACAATTCATGTGTTTCTTCTCACACAATAAGTCACAATATCTGGCTTGAATGATAGCTATATTGAAGCTATCTTGAAGTCTGTCTTTTGGGGCAATGCTCATATTCAGTAACCTTACTGCATTTGTGGTGATTGCGTGCGCTAGTGATAAAGTTTCAATATCTGCTTTAAAGGGATCTACTCCACTTTAAAATGAAAATTCTGTCATCATATACTCACCCTCATGTTGTTTCAAACCTGTGTGAGTTTCTTTCTTCTGCTGAACAGAAAGGAAGATATTTAGAAGAATGTCAGTAACCAGACAGTTTCTGGTCTCATTGACTTCCATAGTAGGAAAAAAAATATACTATGGAAGTCAATGAGACCAGAAACTGTCTGGTTAGGCTACTGATATTCTTCTAAATATCTTCCTTTCTGTTCAGCAGAAGAAAGAAATTCATAAAGGATTGAAACAACATGAGGGTGAGTATATGATGACAGAATTTTCATTTTAAAGTGGAGTATCCCTTTAAGGAGATGCTGTAGTTAGCAGCTGCAGTAACAGTAGTTTGCCGGCAGGGGGCAGTTGGACCAGCGGCATTTATTTTACCTGCTGCCTTAAAGGGATACTCCACTTTTTTCGGAAATATGCTCATTTTACATCTCCCCCAGAGTTAAACAGTTGAGTTTTACCGTTTTAGAATCCATTCAGCCGAACTCCGGGTCTGACGGTACCACTTTTAGCATAGCTTAGCACAGATCATTGATTCTGATTAGTCCAGTAGCATTTCTTTCAAAATGACCAAAGAGTTTCAATATTTTTCCTATTTAAAACTTGACTCTTCTGTAGTTAAACCGTGTACTAAGATCGACGGAAAATGAAAAGTTGCGATTTTCTAAGCCTATATGACTAGGAACTACTCTCATTCCGGCGTAATAATCAAGGAACTGTGCGGCTGTACCATGAGTGCAGCAGGCGTAGTGATATGACGCAGCGCCTGAAAATAGGTCTAATAGGTTAGACAAACTTAGTCCCGGTCACATTGGAAGAAGTTACCGAGCTGGGGACTATTTTCAGGCGCTGCGTCATATCATTACGCCTGCTGCACCCATGGTACAGACACACAGTTCCTTGATTATTACGCAGGAATGAGAGTAGTTCCTAGCCATATCAGCCTAGAAAATCGCAACTTTTCATTTTCCGTCGATCTTAGTACACGGTTTAACTACAGAAGAGTCAAGTTTTAAATAGGAAAAATATTGAAACTTTTTGGTCATTTTGAAAGAAATGCTACTGGACTAATCAGAATCAATGATCTGTGCTAAGCTATGCTAAAAGTGGTACCGTCAGAACCGGAGTTCGGCTGAATGGATTCTAAAACGGTAAAACTCAACTGTTTAACTCTGGGGGAGATGTAAAATGAGCTTATTTCCGAAAAAAGTGGAGTATCCCTTTAATTTATCATGTGGAATTTGGCAAAACACATTTAAATTTCACTTGTGTCATTACAGTATTTTCTGCTTTTGGGTCTGTGTTTTTATTACATAATCAAACTTCTGGTCAGTAGAACTGACCTTGCAGGCAACTAATGAGATACATGTACTAATTGTTGTATTGGAAATGCTATCCTTCACGTAGCAAGCACTCTCACTATCATATTTGGTAGTTTTATTGAGAGCTCATATTGGTATAGCAGTTTTATTGAGAGCACAGAACGCAGGGATAGAGGCTAAAGGGGTGCTGATATTTGCCTGGACAGGTACAGGAGCAGCTCTGACAATAGTGTTGGCTGTACGGATGGTACATGGAAAAGCCATGATGCTCAAAATACTTGCTTCGTTGATGTTGATATCTCTAGGCTTGTGCACTCTTTTAAAAATCACCATGCACCTGTCATGACCTTCATTTTATTATTATTATTATTATTATTTATTATTAAGGTAATTGTATTATTTAACCCTTTGATGCACAACATGGGTCTAAAAAGACCCGACTGAGTTTTCATTTTCTATATCTTTGCAAGAAATTTATTTAATCATTCAGTATTCCAGGTATTCCTCAATTAACTTGTTTTAGATCATTACAAATCAATATTTAAATTTTTCCTTTCTTACTTTTCGAATAAAAATGGTTTTTGTGTCACTACCCCTCTAATGCGCAACATGGGTCTAAAAAGACCCGTATTCATGTTTCTTTGCTGAATCTTTGAAATAAATGTATTTTATAATTTATTAATCCAGGTGTTCATTAAATATCTTGTTTTTGATTTTCAAAAATCATTATGTTTATTTTTCCTTTCTTACTTTATAAACAAACACGATTTTTGTATTTCTACATCCATTTTACACACATGGGTCAAAAATGACCCGTATAGGAACCTTTGATATGTATAAATATATTTACTGCAGAAAACTATTCATCTGCCACACATTTCACAATTCAACACGGCTGCTTTTGTATTTTTCATGCATGTAAGTTTTATTTAAAACACTTTTTTGTTACAGAAAAATATAGATATAGCCTTGTAGGCTAAGGTTACCTTGACCTTGAAAACCATTACTAGTGTGAAAGAGAAACATGTCCAATACCATTAGCTAGCTTGCGTCGACATTCTATTTTATCTAATGTTAGCTAGGTCAATAAAATAAAATTTGCAATAGAAAGTTATATATAAAAGTATATATTGTCGCTGTTGGGCAGAAACCTTGTACCGTTATTCATTTTTATTTGTGGTCATAAATCAATGCTATCGGTCACATAAGCCGGTGTGTGGTGGCGTTCTGGTGCACTATGGCTGCTGTCGCATCATCCAGGTGGATACTGCACATTGGTGGTGGTTGAGGAGATCCCCCTACAGTTGCACTACACTACAGTTCAATTTCAGTGTTATCGGTTAGGCATATATGCGTGTTATGTGTGACAAAGTGGCCAATAAACATATTTCAAGTGTTACAGTAAATGTGTTGATCTAAACAACTGTGACATTGGTTATTTTAACAAAAAGTTTTCTTTATTCTTTTGTTTTATCACGCTTGCATAGATGGGTCATTTTAGACCCATATGTGTAAACTTGATGTTTTAACACAAAACTTATAAAAAAATATTAAAATATGAATTTGTGATCATAAAATAAAATAAAAATTATATTCATAAATCATGAAATTAATAGATCATGAAATAGTAAATGCTCAAATAAAGTGATTTCAAAAGGTGAAACAAAAAAAAAAATGCCAAGCCATGCATGAAATAACATAGGAAATGAATACGGGTCTTTTTAGACCCATGTTGTGCATTAGAAGGGGTATCCATAGTGTGCGCATCAAAGGGTTAACTAACTTATTAACAAAACAATCTCAGAGGTTAATGTACTTCAAGTAAATATGTTAGGTCAAAGAGGTTTAGCTGTCAAAAAGGTTGGGAAATCCCTGCATTGCTTGTAAATATGAAATGAAAATAATTTTTACTAAGACATTTTCTCAAAACATTAAACACAAAAACAAATCTTCAAACTACATTCACAAAACCACTGAGTCTTCTGGCAAAATCAAACAACCATTTCATCTGTTCTCAAAATCAAACAAAGCTTTCAGGTCATATACATATCAGTCATCATATAAACTCTACAGAGCATTCATTAGACACTACATAAAAAAATGGAGAACACAGCATCCAGAGCATGAGGTTACAGAAGAAAATGTACAGTAAGCAAATTTTGCAGTAACGTAAAAAAGTAGCAATCATAACTTAGTAAGGGGCAGTTTATTGTATACTGCATGCACTGCAGGTAGGCTATAGTATTGTACTGAATATTGTATAGTTTTGAATTTCTGTATATTCAGCACTGCAACAGCCCAAAATATCAAAGAAAACTCTAAAAGAAAAGCACATACACTCAAAAAGAGTAGTGCAACTGCAAAATCAAGGTCAATGAGAGATTTATTCTGCCTCAGTATTCATGCTGGCTCCAGCCTGAGGATTTCATCCACATCACAGGGAATGATGTCCCCTGCCAAGCAAAGGGAAAAACCCTCTGGCGTGCAGGATCCAGACAACACTCTCCACACCTTGCTCTTGCTTGTCCTCATCCTCTTCCTCCTTGTCCACCACCTCTTACACAGCACTCTGCCTCTCCGATTTTTTACTTCCATTGTTCATATCAACATTCAGTGCACTAATGTGAACTGACTTATATTTTGTAAAGTTGGTTTGATCACATCAAGTGTGAACAAAAAAAGTGCAAAACTGTAATGTGATTGAAAGTCAAAAGCCTTCCAAAGTAATACGTCATTAAATGACTGAGTGTTTTCAAATAATAATTGCATTTGTCAGAAGTTGATTAGACTTGCAGTGTTGCAATGTTGAGAAAACACTTTTTAAAAGCAAAATTATTTTAGTAAATCCAGTAGGGGTGCAACAAAATATCGTGTCACAATCTATCGCTATACAAAAAGGCAACGATATGTTTCGTGGATAGTGACAATATTTATTGTGTATAGTTCACCCAAAACTATAGTTTTAGTGTCAGTACTACATTAAACTACTATATACTAGTGATGGGGACCAGACCGCCTATGCCGAGTCCGAGTCAAGACCGAGTCTTTGAAGGGTCGAGACCGAGTCGAGGCCGAGTCCGTTGGTTTTCACATACAGTCGAGTCCGAGTCAAGACCGAGTCTTTGAGGAAGCAAGTCCAAGTCGAGACCGAGTCTTTAGGAGTCGAGACCAAGACCATAAAAACATGCCGAGTCCGAGTCAAGACCGAGTCTTTGAAGGGTCGAGTCCGAGTCAAGACCGAGTCTTTGAAGGAACAAGTCCGAGACGAGTCCGAGAAAGCAGAAATCGGTCTCGAGATCGGACTCGAGTACTACATCACTACTATATACAATATATATATCTGTGCAATTCCACAAACCTGGAAGTTTTTTTTTTTTAGAAAGGAACATTTTAGAGAAAAAAGAAGTATGCCTAGTTAGGAGAATCAATGATTTATGAAAATGAATCCATAAACCAAGGGTGGCACCACATCTTCAAAAGTGGTGGGGCAAAATTGTATGATTTTGGGGTGTATAGAGGGGATTTATATTGTGTGATTCCTAACGCTTTACAACAAGGTTGGGCGTGTTACCATTTGCTCATGTAACCCATATTACATTTTAAATTAGGTATCATGAATTAATTATCTTTTAAAGCATTAATTGTTGTTTTTTATGTTGATATACTATACATCATTAGAAATGTTCATTTTGACCTCTATTTTAACTAGGCATTCACCGATACCCAGGGACGTCGTTAGGCCTATTTTAGGGGGGCTGAAGCTACCCCAAAATGTTTCTAAGCCCCCCTAAATGATAATAAGAACAGCAATAACAATTCGATGTATCAAGAATTCTCTCTATGGCTGTGGTCTGAAGTTATGCACCCTCCCGCCTACACACACCGATACACACGCGTTCACACTGACCAAACGTGAATAGAGCGTCTGGCGCGAGTGATTTACAAAGACGCGTTTACGCGCGTCTGGAGGTCCTGCGGCGCGAATGTAGGCGTTTAGCGTGGCGCGTCAATTTCGCTTCAAACTTTTGCTTTTTACGTGCGTCAGTTTAGCTCTGGACGCGCGAATGGATTCAAAATGTTCAAGCGTCCAACTAGACGCGAATTTGACGCGCTATTCGCGTTTGGTGTGAACGCACAGTATGGTGAAAGGAAGATTGGTACTGCTAAGTGTCGTGATACAGAGTGAAACTGTAAGTTGTTTTTAATTACCTGCTTACCTTTAGCTACGTTTTCTTGAGGTAAAGGAAAGGGGATATTTTGGTTTGCTATGGAAAACTGCAGTCTAGCTAGAGTGAACAAGCAAAATACAAGAAATGCTTAACTTAGCATGACATAAGTGTAGCTCTAGATGTGAGTGCAAAGATTTTGCAAATGCAAGTTACAAATACCCTGGGGGCTAAGCCCCCCTGTCTTCCAATCCTAGTGACGTCCCTGCCGATACCTCTTTTTCCAGAAGTAGGCCAATACTGCTACTTTATTGGTATAATTGCGTGTGTAGAACTGTAGGCTACACGCCGATCTACTGCGCATGTGACTGTACATGCCAATCTACTGCGCATGCGTGGAACACGTCCGCCGAGCGGACCCCAGCATATACTTTCAGTAGTATAAATACAAGTAGTCCGTGTCCGTGCTGTCCACAGCTGTGTACTCATCTGAACTGGAGTTAATGCTGCGAACTGCCTGGCTGCAAGGGCAACATGCAGGAAGTGTAAAAAGTTTGTATATTATGCTAAACTGTGTCGATCAGTGCAATCAAATACGTGCGAGGTCCGTGAAATGGAATTACTATACTGCACTAGTTATGGGAAGTTCGGATCATTTTACAGACTCAGATCTTT
Organism: Rutilus rutilus; assembly: GCF_951802725.1. Lineage (NCBI taxonomy): Eukaryota > Metazoa > Chordata > Actinopteri > Cypriniformes > Leuciscidae > Rutilus > Rutilus rutilus. The sequence continues at coordinate 48,582,115 of NC_140211.1, read as the reverse complement.
GAATCTCGTGAATCAAAATTAACAAATATTTTTTCAAGTCATTTCGTTCATTTCAGCAGAATATAATTAAAATGTTAATAGCCAAATTCCCCAACACATCTGCTTACACAACGTTAATCACATTTCGAATAAGAAAACTCTATAATGCAGCCAAGGCCAAATTATGACAAACAGAAATGATTAATAAATTGCTTAGCTGGATCTTCAGGCTTACTGTATGCAGTTGGTTTATTCACCTCACCTCCCGATCCGAGTCGTTCGTTCTTTTGTCTTCAGCTATGCAGTCTGTACAGGAAACAGAAATGATTAGTTCACCTATCAAGTCTTCAGGTCTGAGTCGTTCGTTCATCCCGTGACAGCCCAATAGGCTAAAGAGCAGTCTTTACAGGAAACAGAAATTATTTGTTCACTTCCCGAGTCTTCGAGTCTAAGTCATCCCAAGTCGTACCGGCTCAGTATCTTACAACAAATACAACATTACTTTATTATTATTGACTGTAATAATAAGTGATTTTCCCCATCATATGGATAAAGTTCTTCTCTTTATTAAATCTCTTTATTACCACATTCAATGTTATGGAACAATTTGTTTGCAAGGAAGGTTGGGTGTTATTGCATCCAATATGGCTGTCACGTAACAAATTAACAAACGACTTAGACCCGAAGACTAGACCCTGAACTAATAATTTCTGTTTCTGGAACCGACTGCATAGCCTTAGCCTATGGGGGCTGTCATGGGATGAACGAACAACTCGGACCCGAAGACTCGGTAGGTGAACTAATCATTTCTGTTTCCGGTACCGACTGCATAGCTTTAGCGTATGGGGCTGACACGGGATGAACGAACGACTTGGACCCGAAGATTTGGGAGGTGAACTAATCATTTCTGACTCGGTACCAACTGCATAGCCTTAGCGTATGGGGCTGTCACGGGATGAATGAACAACTCGGACCCAAAGACTCGGGAGGTGAACTAATCATTTCTGTTTCCGGTACCGACTGCATAGCCTTAGCGTATAGGGCTGTCACGGCATGAATGAACAACTCAGACTCGAAGACTTGGGAAGTGAACTAATCATTTCTGTTTCCTGTCAACACAAAATAAACAAATCACTCTCTGAGACAACTTGTTGTTCTCAGGTCAAATTAAAGATTCGTTCAAAATAAACAAATCGTTCATGATCTATCCATCATTACACTGTTAATGGAATATTCAGCTTGTACTCCCAGCACACTTACAAGCACAGTGACTGTATCTACTTCTGACTCACAGGCTTGTGTGGTGTATTTCAACGCATTCTCATCCTAGGGCGTCATATACTGACGCTTTTGACATTTCGTCGGGCTGGTGTATTTGGTGGTTGACACTGAGTCTTCCGTATAATCCTGCCCTACAGCACTTACGCCCGTTTCACACATACTCCGTGTGCAGTGCGTATGCGGTGCGTGTTGCTGTGCGTATGCGGTGCAGGAGCAGCACGCGCTATAGTGCTTTCACATATGCTGCGTTTGCAGTGCGTAACTGATCCGCGGCTGTACCACAAACACTAACTCACTATTTGTATTTCAAATCCAGAAGTTATCAGCAACTTTTATTTAAAAAAAGTTTTGTCAGCATTGCGATTCTCTTTGTACACATATACACTCTTTAATAGATGTATTCACATCTATTATTCAATGCATTACTTATATATAATTATATATTAAGTAGATCAAGCAAGATACTCTGTGTTCGGGCCAATTACCAAGATCAGAGCCCTCTCCCCGGACAGCACGCCAAATACGTTTACCAATTTAATCTATCCGACTTATTTGGAAGTGTGAACTCGTGAATACAATTTTAATACAATAAATCTTGCATGTCACAAATAACTTGTTTTTCCACCTCCACGAATGATACAAGTGTTGTTCATTATGTCGCCTTGTGGAGGTAAATTGTATAGTTTTCCTTGCTTTACCCCGGTCTTAAAGTAAAAAGATGAATTTTTTTTTAAATTAAATACATTTATGGTGAGATTACTACATTCTATTTAATTAAACGCATTTATGGTGAAATTACTACATTTTCAGGTCAAGCTGTGTTCATTTTGACCACGAAACATGCGCTATCACTTTAATTCGGCGTTTGCAGCACAGCAAAAATAGACTCGGTGCGGAAACAATCGCTGCACTCCTGTGTACGCACCGCAACTGGAACGGATCGATGGACTGCAAACGCGTGCAGTGTGAAAGCTCTAACCTGTTAACACGGGTACAGAAAAAATTTGCACCGCATACGCACTGCAAACGGAGTATGTGTGAAACGGCCGTTATGCATGCCATTTCAATAATGTTATGCTGTCGCAACACACAGCCAGGAAGGTGTCCTATTCAAAAGCCTTAATTCTGGTGGTTGGGTATTTATCAGCAAACATTTCCCTATATTACCATTCTGCTGTGTTCTTCATCGTGGACGAAGGGACACCACCACTCATGAGGAGTGTAAAAAAGCCCATGTTCAGTTTATGTTCATTTATTACAAGGGCTGTGCAGCTATTATGTTGGTCATTGATTTGAATGTGAGGAGGCGTGGCTTAAGCTGAGCGCGCGCGCGAGAGCGGATCATTGTTTCGGTTTGGATCCTGAGGGAAAGTTGAAGTCCTGCAATCTTCCCTGAAAGGCAGTAAATAAGATCGATTAAAATCTCTTTCTGCAGCGCCTTCACTTTGTGAACTGCAGGAAAGAATATTTGTGGTCTTCATTGGCAGCAGATGGTATTAACTTCGTGCTGAAGTTTCCATGGTGACGATTCTCGAATGTGCGTCATTGAAGATTGTGAGTTACATTTTGAGTATTCATTATATTATTATTGTGTCACTTATTCACTGTTTAGTTTGATGTACGGCTGCTACATTATATTTTGTTATATGAGAGTGTGGTTACCTGATCGTGTGATATTATGTTAATAGCGGCATACGTGATCAGCCATTATATACTTGTAACGTCTCAGCAGTTCTGCCGTGTTAATTGCATATCTATACAGTTTTCTGTTACTGATTACATTATTTGTTTATTGTAGAACCACATTTGAGAGTCATACATCGAGTGATACACATCCTAGGTCTACTTGCATTTATTGTCGCAGAGGATTCACCATTCATCGGAAGGTCTGAGACGACAGCTTCACATCACTGATAATTTACATTTCGAAGAGACTAACACGGACTCTTATAATCATTGTTTCACTGCCGAATCACAGACCAGCTGTATCCTTGAAATTCAACTTTGTTGAAATAATTCATTGTTTATTTGTTTATTATTGTGCGTAGGCCTACGCTCTTCATATGTACATTTTCTTTTACATTTATGTGATTTTTGACTGTGAATATTTACACATTGTATTTGATTTGTTATCCAACATTCTTAAAGTAAAATAGAACAACATAGTAAGTCTGTCTGCTCTTCATTACTCTCGTAGTCATTGGACATCAAAATGTGGTAATCGACTCTCTGAAACGGTTGGCATCGTATTAGTAATTAGTGCAATACAGTTCCTTTTCTACATTTAATGGTCCTTCGAGCCGGATGCTTTAACCGTTTCAGCGATGATGTCCAGACTTAGAGAGGGAATGATAGAGGATGAGGTGGTAAGGCCACGCAGAATTACTCGACAGCCGTTGTATCTTCAGGACTATGAGGTTAGTCATCCTCAGAGGCAACTCACATTTGCAGACGAGCAGGTCAATACGGTAATGAATGCTGATATTCTCTCATGTATTCGTGAAATGAGAGAGGAGAGTAAGCAGCTGCGGCAAGATGTGAAACGTATTTCAGATATAATCGCTAGTTCCCCTGTGTCAGCTCCACTACAGGTTTCATCACCCTCACGGCAATCACCTAGTGCGGGAAATGAGGTATCTTCTACACCGATGGCTACAAGTATGTTGGCCTCACATCAGGATGATCGAAATCCAGGTCAATCTGAGTATGTGCCATTGGTGCCTCCTAGGGATGATTCTCTGCACGCACGTCGTGATGGTTATCAAGATCTTATTGAAGATCTTACTAATCGTCTAAAGAGAGTAGGTGAACTCAGTGGTAGCCAATTACATTCAGGTCAGTCCACACCTCAGTATACTGAACCTCCTCATTGGGCGAATGACTCATCGCAACACGTTCCTGGCCGAGTTGCTAAAGTCCGTGGTTTGCATCAGAGTCAGTCGAATCCTCCTTGTTGTCAGTATGATGATGACATGTTGTTGCAGCCCCATCCTTCATCTTACCCCCCTCGCGTTTTCGGTCATGCTCCTGCCGATGCACATACTTGTCATTCGCATTCAGAGTATCGGCCCATTAGAAATCTTCATGATCCATACTATGGGGGCCGAGTGCACACTTTGCAAGGAACTGCCTTAGCTGACCGTTCTCCTCTATTTCAACGTGATCTTAAAACTGAGAACTATCCTGGCAACGGACGGTTATATCCGTCTGATCATTCATATCCAATTTTGGATCAAGATCTTAACCGTTCTTTGCACACGCTGCCAGTGCAATATCGTGGGCCTACACCAACAATCCCAAATTTCATTCATGATGATCCACGAGAGTTCGCCAGACTTAAGCTCGCTTTAGGCAACGTACTGCCTGACGACGCTTCTGAATCTTTTAAGTTTCAAATATTAATGGATCATTTGAAATTGGAAGATGCTTTACTTGTTGCAGATTCTTACAGTCACAGTCGTTTTCCCTTTAGTGACACTATGCGAGCTCTTACCGACATGTATGGGCAACCACATCAGCTGGCATTGCAGCGGATCACCAGTTTAATGGATGGACCCACAATTAAGAGTGGTGATGTAAAGGCATTCAAGGGATTCGCTCTTCGTGTGCGGGCATTAGTTGGAATGTTGAATCAGTTGGGTAGCTCAGGTTGGACTGAGTTGAAGTGCGGTTCTCATGTATCTCGCCTCTTAGCTAAGTTACCTTATGACCTAAGAGCCAACTTTAAGAGATTTGTTAACCCTCTTCAGACTCCAATTCCTACTTTGCTTGACTTGGCAGATTGGCTTGAATATGAGGTTCGCGTGCAGGTGGAGGGAACCCAGTACAGCTCATACCCTGATTATGAGAAACATGCCCCCCGCAAAGACAAGAAGTATGGTTTCCCACCTCGAAAGCTGACTACTGTTCTGCATGGAGGCGAGCATAAGGGAGAGTCAGTAGAGAACTCAAAGACAGGGTCAGTGTCCTCAGATAGGATGCAGGAGAAGCCCAAAAGATATTGTCCGTTCTGCGATACCATCCAGCATTACATGAATCAGTGTTCAAACTTTAAGCTTTTGAACAAGGAGCAGGTTGAGAATTGGATTAAAATGGGTCATAGATGCTGGAGATGCGGCCGAAGTCATCAGACCTCACAGTGTACATTGAAAGCAAAGTGCAAGAAATGCGATAGAAAACATCTTGAGGTTCTTCATGATGTTAATGCCAGCTCAGATTCAAGTGGGAAAGGCAACATCAGAGAGTCAGAGGGCAGAGGTCCCGTGAGTTCCACTTCTCAGACCTTGTATCTTGACCGTTCTACAAGCGGAAAGCAGGTGTTACTTAAATTGAGTCGAGTTGTGGTTCAGAATGGAGACAAGTCGCTAGAGACCTACGCTGTACTGGACGACGGTTCAGAGCGAACGATTCTGCTGCATGAGGCCGCTCAACGTTTAGGCCTTCAAGGTACAGTTGAAGATCTAGCTCTTCGTACTGTGAGGCATGAGGTTCACACCATACGGGGAAGTTCGGTGTCCTTCTCTATAGCTCCAGCTTCACAACCTGACAGATCATTCCAAATTCATGGAGCCTTTACAGCCAAGGACCTAGGTCTTGTCCAGCATACTTATCCCATCACTGACTTGCAGCAAAAGTATCGCTATCTTAGAGACCTGCCCTTGGACGATATCAATCAAGCACAACCATTAGTGCTTATAGGTTCAGACTATCCACATTTGATCACGCCGGTGGAGCCAGTGATATTGGGGCCCAAAGGTGGACCAGCAGCTGTGCATACGAGACTTGGGTGGACATTGCAAGGTCCATCAAGGTTTCTTCGCCCTCGTCTTCAGCCACAGGAATGTCTCTTTGTTTCTTGTGTGACACCAGATTCTGACCTCTTTAACCAGGTTGAAAAGCTGTGGAAACTGGACGTTTTGCCTTATCGATCCGATAAGGTGGTCACACGCTCGCGTCAAGATTCAGAAGCCATCCGTATTCTGGAAGAAAAGACCATTAGAGTTAGTGTGGATGGAGTCAATCGATACGCTACCCCATTACTCTGGAAAGAGTCACTTCCCCCGTTGAATGCTCCAAAGGAAGCTGTCCTGGCTCTCCTATGTAGCACGGAGAGACGGTTGTCCAGAGAGCCACAAAGGGCCGCCACTTATAATGCTGAAATTCAGAAGTTGCTGCAGGCAGGCTACGTCTCCCCACTATCATCCAAGGAGTGTGAATTGAGTCCTCATTCGTGGTACATACCACACCATATGGTCCATCATAATGGTAAGGACCGTATTGTATTCAATTGCTCCTTTGAGTTCCAAGGCCAGTCTCTGAATGAGTATCTCTTACCTGGGCCTACTCTCGGGGCAAGCTTGTTGGGAGTTCTCCTCCGCTTCAGGGAGCACCCTGTAGCTGTTTGTAGCGATGTGCGAGGCATGTTTCATCAAGTCCGTCTCCTTGATGAAGACAAGCCTTTCCTCCGATTTCTGTGGCGTAATGGCAATACTGCTGAGACTCCAACAATCTATCAGTGGGAAGTTTTGCCCTTTGGAACCACCTGTAGCCCCTGTTGTGCTACATTTGCCCTTCAGTCGCAAGTAGGGAACTACCTTGAACCAACAGATGAGGTGCGTCAAACTGTTGAACACAGTTTTTATGTAGACAACTGTCTAAAAAGTGTACCAAATGAAGAACAGGCCAAGAAACTAGTACACAGATTACAGCACCAACTAATGGAGGGTGGATTTGAGTTGCGACAATGGGCCAGTAATGTTCCTACGGTCATTAACCACTTTCCGTCTGAGCTACAATCAAAGAGCAGTGAGATCTGGATTAACCAAGAAACAGCCAATCCTCAAGAGCGTACCCTCGGACTGATATGGCACTGCAAATCTGATACTTTGGGCTACAAACCATACCAGAAAGAGGAAGGTGAAACCACTATGCGTAAGATTTACCGCACACTCGCAAAGCAGTATGATCCCCTTGGGTATCTGATTCCTTTTACTACAAGGGCTAAGATCATTGTGCAATTGCTCTGGGGCAAGAAACGAGGCTGGGATGACCCTTGCCTCCCTGCTGAATTACTGACTGCTTGGCAGCAATGGGAGAATGAGCTCCCTCAGCTATCAGAGATCTCTCAGCCCAGATGCTACAGCTCCAGCACACAGAATGCAGTCAAGAGCCGCAGTATTCATGTATTCTGCGATGCTTCTGAGAGAGCTTATGGCTCTGTTGCGTACTTAAGTACCGAGGACGATCAGAACAATATTGAGGTAGCCTTTTTGGCCGCAAGATCCAGAGTCGCTCCAAAGAAGCAGCTCTCCATCGCACGCTTAGAACTTTGTGCTGCAATGACAGGAGCACAGCTGGGTGCTGTATTGAAGAAAGAGCTGACTTTAGACATCCACAACGTTGTGTATTGGTCTGATTCTACCACAGTCCTCACGTGGCTGCAATCTGATTCTTGCAGGTACAAAGTATTTGTTGGAGTCAGAGTCTGTGAAATACAAGAGTTGTCTGATCCAAAATCCTGGCGCTACGTTGATTCGTCAACTAATCCTGCTGATGACATCACACGTGGTTTGGCATTGACTCAACTGGCTCAAGACACTCGCTGGAGGAAGGGTCCAGCCTTCTTGATGCAATCTAGCTGCAATTGGCCAAAGGCACCTGAAGGTCAAACCCTTGATGATAGTCAGGAGCTTAAGAGACCTGTATTCAGTGGATTGCTTAACGAGTCTGCAACACCTGACCTTCCAGACTACCATCAATTCAATAGCTATCAAGAGCTATTAGAAGCCACAGTGCAGTCCCTGCATGGGGCGGCTGGCAGTAGAGAACCACCAGATGCAGATGAATTCCATGATGCAGAATTGACTCTTCTTAGGCATTGTCAAATGCAAGACTTCCCTGAAGATTTTGCCTTGCTCAAGGAAGAAAAGACACTCCCAACCAGCAGTCGGCTGATAGGACTTGCACCTGAGTATGACAAAGATTCCAACCTGATCAGAGTGGGTGGCAGACTTAGAAGATGTGACAGCTTGGCCAAAGACGTTCTACATCCTGTGGTTTTATCTCTGACTCATCCAGTGGTGAAACTCCTCATTAAGCACTATGACACTCAACTACTTCACCCTGGTCCTGGACGGGTGTTCGGCGAACTACGACGGAAGTTCTGGATTTTACGAGGGAGAGAGGCAGTTAAGAAACATCAGCGTTACTGCCCTGAGTGCCAAAAGTGGAGGGCTCAACCAGAAATTCCAAGGATGGCAGACATTCCACCTTCCAGCCTTAGGTTATTCAAACCTCCCTTTTATTCCACAGGGGTTGATTGTTTTGGTCCCTTTACAATAAAGGTGGGTCGTCGCACAGAGAAAAGGTGGGGTATTCTCTATAAATGTCTCACCACTCGAGCGGTTCACCTTGATCTACTTGATCATATGGACACTGATTCATTCTTGTTGTCCCTCAGACGCTTTATTTCACGTAGGGGGAAGCCCTACGAACTTTTATCTGACCAGGGAACCAATTTCAAAGGTGGGAGTCGTGAATTGGAAGAAGTTTTCAGTCAGATACAACCCACTCTCAGAGAACAACTAGCCAAAGAACAGATCAGGTTTCGCTTTAATCCTCCCAGTGCTCCTCACTTTGGGGGCTCCTGGGAAAGAGAAGTGAGGTCTGTGAAAACAGCCCTACGGACCACACTGGGCGCTCAGATTGTCACTGAAGAGGTTTTGAGGACAGTATTAGTAGAGGTTGAAGGTATCTTAAATTCAAGACCTTTGGGGTATGTCTCCAGTGATGTGGCCGATCCAGATCCTGTGACTCCGAATTCATTGCTGATGGGGCGGCCTGACTCCTCATTACCTCAGGTGGTCTATCCTGAGTCTGATCTGCTCAGCCGGAAGAGGTGGAGACACAGCCAGATTCTCAGTGATCACTTCTGGAAGCATTTCGTGCATGACTTTCTGCCTACTTTACAGTCACGTCAGAAATGGAATCGAGAGAGGGAGAACATTACAGTTGGAACTGTAGTCCTTATAGCTGACGAGCAGTTACCGAGAGCGCTCTGGCGAGTGGGTACTGTTTCATCCATCATTCCTAGCTCTGATGGTAGAGTTAGAACTGCTGTTGTTAAAGTGAAAGATCATACTTACACTCGACCAGTTGCCCGATTGATTAGATTACCCGGTTTACCGCAGGGCTCAGATTATACACAGTAGTAGATTTACTACGGGCAAATTTGTCTACCAAATTTGGGGGCGGCTGTAAAAAAGCCCATGTTCAGTTTATGTTCATTTATTACAAGGGCTGTGCAGCTATTATGTTGGTCATTGATTTGAATGTGAGGAGGCGTGGCTTAAGCTGAGCGCGCGCGCGAGAGCGGATCATTGTTTCGGTTTGGATCCTGAGGGAAAGTTGAAGTCCTGCAATCTTCCCTGAAAGGCAGTAAATAAGATCGATTAAAATCTCTTTCTGCAGCGCCTTCACTTTGTGAACTGCAGGAAAGAATATTTGTGGTCTTCATTGGCAGCAGATGGTATTAACTTCGTGCTGAAGTTTCCATGGTGACGATTCTCGAATGTGCGTCATTGAAGATTGTGAGTTACATTTTGAGTATTCATTATATTATTATTGTGTCACTTATTCACTGTTTAGTTTGATGTACGGCTGCTACATTATATTTTGTTATATGAGAGTGTGGTTACCTGATCGTGTGAGATATTATGTTAATAGCGGCATACGTGATCAGCCATTATATACTTGTAACGTCTCAGCAGTTCTGCCGTGTTAATTGCATATCTATACAGTTTTCTGTTACTGATTACATTATTTGTTTATTGTAGAACCACATTTGAGAGTCATACATCGAGTGATACACATCCTAGGTCTACTTGCATTTATTGTCGCAGAGGATTCACCATTCATCAGAAGGTCTGAGACGACAGCTTCACATCACTGATAATTTACATTTCGAAGAGACTAACACGGACTCTTATAATCATTGTTTCACTGCCGAATCACAGACCAGCTGTATCCTTGAAATTCAACTTTGTTGAAATAATTCATTGTTTATTTGTTTATTATTGTGCGTAGGCCTACGCTCTTCATATGTACATTTTCTTTTACATTTATGTGATTTTTGACTGTGAATATTTACACATTGTATTTGATTTGTTATCCAACATTCTTAAAGTAAAATAGAACAACATAGTAAGTCTGTCTGCTCTTCATTACTCTCGTAGTCATTGGACATCAAAATGTGGTAATCGACTCTCTGAAACGGTTGGCATCGTATTAGTAATTAGTGCAATACAGTTCCTTTTCTACAAGGAGGGACCTATTGTCTGCACTGCATGTGAGGATTGAAAACAATCAAGTCCTGCCTCCTAATGCCCTTCCTGTGCCTGCTTCTCCTGTGCCAGTCTTTCAGTGCACTGTTGCTGAGTCAACTGAGCTTGGATGTGCTAAAAACTTTATACATTGCATAAAGCTGGATTGAAAGGGCACGCCTGTGAGCCAAAAACTTTGCCGTCTGCCACTCTCTGTTCGTAGTGCTGTGTCAGAGGAATTAAATCGCTTGCAAGCAGATGGGGTGATCAAACACATTGATGCCTCTGCATGGGTTTCACCATTTGTTGTTACGCAGGACAAGTAAGGTAATATTAGGATGTGGGTTGACCTCAGAAAGCCAATTAAAGCAGTGATCGTGAACTCTTTTCCATTGCCACATATGGATTAACTACTCTCTGATCTAACTACTCTCTTTCTCTACCAGTGACCTGACTAATGCTTACAAACACTTGCTGCAGCTGGAGGACAGTTGTGACCTCACAGCCTTTATTACTCACGTTAGACTGTTACATTTTTGTTGTGCTCTTTAAAGATTGGCTTCAGCACCTAAGACGTAATTTCAGAAGATGATGACCATCATCCTGACTGGAGTGCCAGGTATTAAAAATGACCTGGACAACATTATCATCCATGCTCGTGACATGTCTATGCATGACAAAGCACATCATGCGGTCTACAAGGACTACAAGCTGCTGGCTTGCAGGTCAATAAAGAGAAGTGTTCCGGCAACCCAGCCTGCTGTTCTTAGGTCATACTGTTTCAGCGGATAGTCTTCTTCCTGATGAATCACGTGTACAGGTGATACTCAATGCCCTGCACCTTCTGATGGATCTACTTTGCACTCCTTACGTGGACTTATGTCGTGGTACAGTACGTTTATTCCTGGTTTTGCCACTGTTGTAGCTCCAGTGTGTGAATGCCTACAAGATCCAAATGGATTCAGCTGGAACAAAGTTTGACGACTGCTAGCAAACAACCCTGCTTTGGCATTATTTGACCCCACACTACACACGATTGTCTCCACAGATGCTTCTGACTATGGTCTGGGAGCCATACTTTCTCAGGTCTGCGCGGATGGCACTCTACATACAGATCATCAGGCACTGAGAACCCTGCTTACCACTAATGGCGCTTTTCCACTGCATGGTACGGTACGGCTCGGTTCGGTTCGGCTCACTTTGTGGCGCTTTTCCACTGCATGGTACGGCTCGGTACGGCTCGCTTTAAATGGTACCACCTCTGTTGAGGTTCCAAGCATAACTTACCGATACTAAAATGTGACATGAAAACACTACAGATCACTGGTTGGTCAGAGAGAATCGTCAGCGTCATTGGATTTGCAACATGAGACACCAAACCTGCTAGATTTAAATAGTCAGCAACAGCCACCGCAGTATTATTTGTTCGCACAATTTTTATTAAACGACTTGCTTGAAAAAATAAAAAAATAAACTTGAAAAAAAACATTTTGGTCTGAAGACTGGCCAGCTCCTAATAAAGACTGGTCAGTAGACGAGGTACAGATGTTCCTCTCGTTGGTAGCCGAGGAGCGGATCCAGCGAGAGCTGGATATTGCGACCAGGAATGAAAACGTTTTTCAGCAACTTTAACGATCAGTCTATAATCCCACCCACTTTGAAGCGGTATTAAACTGCAGTGGAAAAGCAAACCGAGCCGAGCCGCGCCGTGCCATGCAGTGGAAAAGCGCCATAAGGGTGTTGGCCGTGCTGGACTTCATGTAGCAAGGTGGTCTGCATGTCTCATGTCATTCAGTTATGATGTGGTAAACCACCCAGGTTCTCAAAATGCCCCTGCTGATTATCATTATTATAGATTATAGATGCTGTTGCTCCAGTTCCTGTTGACGATGTTGATGAGGAGTTTGTTGCTTTTCTATCTGCTGCCAGTAATTCTCTGCCTGCTGCTGATGTTGATGTTGCATGTGCTTCTTGCCCTGCACTAACCGAACTTGTACACCGATTTATAATGGTTGACCTCTTTCACCCAAGGGACTGTAATTTGAGTTGTTGCCGTATACTGCGAAAGGAAATGTCTGTTAAGGACAACTTCGTCTTCCGGGGCTCACGGCTGATCTTCAGTATGTGCTGGTCTCCATAGCACACAAAGGACATCAAGTTGAGGCGAGAACCAAATAATGTCTTCGTTATCTCTGTTGGTTGCCAGGGATAGATGCTCAGGATGATGATGCTGTCTGTTCCTGCCACGTGTGTCAGTTCAATGACAAAACTGTTCAATTCAATTCAATTCAAATTTATTTGTATAGCAGCTTTACAGAAAGTGCATTTCAGAAATGTACATAGAAAAATAAAGTTAGTTAATCATGTATTAATTTAGGGCATAACATCGCTGGCGTTGAGTCGTCTCTTCACAGGCGTCGAGTCGTCTCTTCACGGGTGTTGGGGCATCTGAAGTCTCCATGAGAGGCTGGATACAAACTGGAGCTGACGAAGCAACTAGCGTCCCGAGATAACAACAGAAAAGCAGATGGGAAATAATTAGCATAGCTGCTGTTCATAATATTAATGCATTTGATCCGATTTAACTGTAGTATAAAAGGTAAGTATTATGTGAATGCTTGGCTAAAGAGATGCGTCTTTAATCTAGTTTTAAACAGGGACAACGAGTCTGAGCCTCGAACAATATCAGGAAGACTATTCCAGAGTTTAGGAGCTAAATGTGAAAACGCCCTCCCTCCTTTAGTGGACTTAGATATCCTAGGAATGACCAGAAGCCTCGAATTTAGTGATCTTAAAGAGCGCGATGGATTGTAGGGCGATAGAAGATCCGTTAAATACACTGGAGCTAAACTGTCAAATCACATCCTGCTTTTCTCCAGCTGGTGCCGCTGCCGGATGGACCATGGCAGAAAGTGGCTGTGGATATTGTCGGGCCATTTGACACTGCTGCATCCGACTGCTGGTTTTCTATAACATTAACTGATTATTACAGTAATGGCCTGAGGTCTCCTTTTCTCAAACTGTCATTACGGATTCTGTTGTTTCGTTTCTGTTATCAGTCTTCAGCCACCATGGAAATCCATTGAGTATTGTTACTGATAACGGTGTTCAGTTTACAGTATGTCTGCTGCTTTTGCTGCTTTTCTGGAAGGAAGGGATATTAATCATCATCATTCCTCTCTCTATCACCTGGCAGCTAATGGTGCCGTAGAGAGGTTCAAACGTGTGCTCAAACACACTGTACAAATGGCCATCCAGAAATATTAGCCATGGAAACCTGTGGTAAATTACTTCTTGCAGGTGTACACTACACATGCTGCAACTGGTACTTCACCCTTTCAGCTCCTCTATGGCAGGGAAATGCACCCAAGGCTGTCTATTTTGCCATCTGCTCCGGTGCACCCACCAACTGACATGAACAAACACTAAATGAAAAAGTACACTGATGCTAAGCGAGGTAATCGTACTCTTTGGATTGTGTTATGGACTACTAATTTGAGGAAACTAAGCTGTTGTGTAAGACGTAATGTCTGGAGAACGTAAGTAAAAGAGTAAACAAGATTTATTCCATCCATTTGCTACTCCTGTCCCGTGTGCTTCATCACTTAACATCTTCTGACAGATACCACACACTTTTCAGCTTTTTAAAATACATTTCTTTCTTTCTTTTTTTTTTGTTGTTGTAATTTTTGTGTTTGAATATGTTTGATTTAATCTGTAAAATCAATTACTTTACTGTCTCATTTGCTGTAAATTATGGTTTCCCACATTTGTACATTAGCTTACTCTTCATTCTTTATTTTGGGAGGTCTTTTGAACAAGTCACATTTTTTGAGACTTCATCTAGAGAAATCTGTGGAGACTTAGAGAGATGTGTCTGACTGACCACATTTCCTGGTTCAACAATATTCTCTGTATACTCCATACACTCAAAGGAGTGGACAAGATGGTATCCTTCACTCCAATGCAGTGTAAATAAAAAATGACTGTTAGTGCTGCATGAAGCATTTACAGTTGCTTTATATAGGCCTTCTCAATTAAAGCTGTCATACATAGAGAGATCAGACAGGGGCGCTATAAACCCATGTTACTTCATAAGCGAATCTTGGATGTCACAGTGGCAGCTGAAAACCAGTAGGATAGTTGCAAATAAGTAAAAATAAAAAAAAATGAGTAAAATGATATTTGGGATAATTTTGTCTGAATCCTAATTAAAAACACGTTGAATCCAATTTATTAATATGAAGAGCTAGAAGAATGACTATGACTATGAAAACTATGACCTAATAGTCTATTTAAAATATAATAATATTCACCAGCATTTAATGTTGTTTATGTAGTGTGGAGAAGTAGGCCTATAATTCTCCCACCATTTAGGTATCTAATCAGTTTTGTAAAGATGACATATGATTACTTGGACTGTAATGGATTTCCTGCAGTCTATTAAAAGTTGAAAGTTGATCATTTATTTTCAACCCTACACCTTTTCTTTGATTAACAACAACAACAACAACAACAACAACAACAACAACAATAATAATAATAATAATATAGCCTAAATACAATAAAACTATTAAAAGACGCCCTTTTAAATGTAGGCTACTTGACATGAGCTGAGTTGATGCATTTGCTCCAAAACGCTTTTTGGACTAAGTGTTTCGTTGAATGGGTCTATACACCACACAATGTCCTCGCAGTTCAGCGCGTTTGAGTGGGCGAGTGGGGAAGCGCGAGAGGAGGGGTGAGGAAAGGAGGGGGTCTAGTCTACACGCACACACACACACACACACACGCGTACAACCGCACTGCTCTTCCCTGCTCGCGCCGCGTCGCTGGGAGCCCGCTGGATTTCTTTCCACACATCACTTCGTCTCGCATATCGCCGTGTTTCATAATCGCACCCAAGAACAAGGGAAGAAGAGCGGGAAAAGGTGACTGTGGACCTCCAAAGACTAACAAAAAGAAAAGGAAACTCAACATCAGCTTTTCAAGATGAGCGAGGTGAGTGAATGAATCACGGGGGTTTGTCATTGCAGTAAATGCATCAGTGACTGCAGGTAAGTCTCCTGTAGAGCTCTTTATCGCCTGTCTCGTTTAGGTGTTATGCCTTCGGGGGAAATAGCTAGTTCGACAAGTACTTGCGACGAATTTTAACTAAAATCAAGTATCCTATGTTTTATTTGAAAAGTCGTCTTTAACACATAACATAGCAGTGCTTTTTTTTTTTGCACTTTCCATCCGTTTGAGCCTCCCCACCCCCATCCACCGCATCTCTGAAGCTGCACTAAACGCATCTGATCCGAGCCGCCAAAATCACCTCAGTGGAAAGAAAGTGTGCTTTTCTTCCGCTTTTGGCCGCTCTTGTCCCAGAATAAATAAAAAGGATGCTGTCATGAATCAGTGGCATAATGGTTTTGCTAACTTTTTTATTCATTTTTTTTTATTCTTTTTTTTTTTTTTTTTAAGAAAAAGGTTAAGAAAGGCCTAGGCTACTCTAACATATCTAGAACATGTCTTAAGCCAGATGTTATCTTACGCACTATTCAGGAAAAAGTTGGTAGAAATTCAAAACAAATCTGTGAATACATTTTATACATGAAATTTCATTTTGTGACATCACTGAGTGGTACGATTATTTGGAATATTAAATTGTTTCCCCTTAGCAACAGGCGAACTATCTCAGAATACATTTCCTGCTAGTTCATCAGTTGAGTGATTGTGGTGGTGTGCATGTCCACATTAATCAAAAACAACTCTAAGATTACGAAATATTCAAGGATCCTTAAAAGGTTACATTTAATCAGTCCACAGTAGACCTAGGCCACTGGTAGAAATATTGAAAAACTCACTTAGTCCTAGGCCTATTCATTTTTTTATTTTTTTACTTGTCCTGTTTTTTTCCTTCCCAAATATCTACATTGGAAAAATGTTTTGCCAGGTAACCTAACATTTAAATGAGCTGTTTTTTAATCATAATTTCAGTAGCCTATTTCACTTTTTTTAACACATTTTCTTTACTTTTTACAGCTGATCTAAACTGAGATCTAGTGTCTCAAAAACTCATGACTAAAACAAAACATTATTATATGATTATATAAGATTATTTGATCTCTATTCTAGCAATAATAAACTTTTAATTACAATAATATTGTAATACGATTAAATATTTTATAAAGCTAGAATGTGATTTATAGACGGTTCATGTGAGCATTTCTCATGATGAGAGGAAAATAGTTGATTGTAGAGATTACTCTTTCCTTCTCATACTCCCGATTTGTGTTGGGAGCTGGTCATATTTAAGTAGCCTATGACATTCTAACACCAGCTCAGAGCTATTTATGATGGTCAGGTCAGGTGACATTGCTTAGTTGTATATGACCCAAAATGCTTTTGTCATCACATGAACAGATTCTCATGTGTGATAGATGTTGTAAGACAATCCATGTTTTGTAAAATGAGCAGAGTGGAAAAGTAGAAGAGAATAACTTATATGACAGCTGGAACAAATCACTCCCACTGGGCAGATTTGTGGATCTACAGTTCATATATATATATATATATATATATATATATATATATATATATATATATATATATACACACACATACACACACACACACACACACACACACACACACACACACACACACACACACACACACACACACACATCTGAATTGCACTTTCTAGTTAACCGTAGAGGTGGGTTGCATCTTATGTTACACTGTGAAATGGTATACTATATATATATATATATACTGTATATAGTTGTTTTTACTAGAAATTTACTTGTTTTATATTTTTATTAAAAAATCGGATTATTTATAAAGTCTGGCTAAAACAGCTTCATTTTACGAAACACTTGAAAACTAAACTCAAACCTCAAGTCAAGTAAAATTTATTTGTATGGCGCATTTTACAAATTAAGTAGGCTACACATAGTTTCAAAGCAGCTTTATAGAAAATCATGATGTTAATGTTTTTAATATCTTAATATCTTATAGTCTTATTTAGCAGAGAGCCAATCTATAATAGTTTACATTTTGCTATGATACAAGCAATCAAGCAATTATGATTCGCTATAGTACTGCATATATCGCCCTACAAAAGGACACTGTATGTATGCGAATAAAGTTGGGCATACTTATAGATCCCATGAAGCTCTGATAATATTATGTTTTGTGACAAAATAAAAAATGTTGAGATGTATTGATATATAGAAATAGAGTTATGAGAAGATACTGTATGTGTGCAAAATAAAGTTTACTGAATATAAATGTTTAGCTGTGTGATAAGTTTACATGTTGCAACAATAAAAACAATCACACATTCGAGATTTGCTATATATATTGCTTTATGTGAGTATACTGTATGTACAGAAGTGAAGTAGATTGTTATATCCAACTTTTAATATATCACTAGCTGATAATATAGTTTAAATTTTTGAATTGTATGATATAATAGTCAAACAGTTTAGATTTGCTATATAAAACTCTAAACATAATTAGACTGGTTAAATCATTCAAAACCGCTGTAAAGTATATACAATGATATACCTGTTACTGAATTTTACATTGATGTGATTGTGTTTGTTGGTGAACCAAACTCTCTTTTGCACTGCGAGGAAGTTCTTTGACTTTTTTTGCGGCATGTCCTGCTCACATACCTCTCATATGCAAATAGCGCAAAGCCCACCACCATGAACAGCAACCTCTTAAAAATAAAGGTTCTATAAATCTATGGTTCCATGAAGAACTTTTAACACTCATAGAATATTTCTATTCCACAAAAGGTTCTTTATAGTGATTTTTTCCCCCTTTAGATTGTTAAAATGTCCTTCACACTGATAAAAAATTGGTTATTTTAAGAACTGTTCTATGGAGCCCCTTAAGGGACCTTGGAAAAAATAAAAATATACAGACTTTCACGTGCTCACGAGAAACTTATCTCGTGCTTACGATAGTTTCGCGATAGTTTCTCGTGAGCACGAGATACATTTCTCGTGAGCATGTGAAAGTCTGTACATTTTTATTTTTGCAACGGTCCCTTTCGGGGCTCCGTACTGTTCACTGAAGAGTTTTTTATGGAACCAAAAATGGTTCTTCTATGGCATAGCTGCAATAACATCACTTTTGAAACCTTTATTTTTAAGGGTGTACAGCACAAACTCTACTGGTTACACGGTATAAACGGCCCACCACACTACCCAACCCTAATAGAGACAATCAGAGAGAGAGTGAGCGAATGCGACATGCAGTGCTGAAATGTAAAGGGCCTGGAGAAACAGCCACACACATAGCCACTGCTGGAAACACTCGAGCTGCATTTGCATCAATGGCAACTTCAACTTCTGCAGGCTTTCCCCCCTCTCTCTCTCTCTCTCTCTCTCTCTCTCTCTCTCTCTCTCTCTTCCTCCCCACTCAACCTACAGCAGCTCCCTGGGGCGGCACTTAAATGCTGCAATCTGTCTCTGTCTCACAGCCGTGTCTCTCTCTCTCTCTCTCTCTTGCAGGCACACTTTCTCTCCCATTCCCACCCTCCCTCCATCATTTCACCTGCTCTCCAACTGCAGTTCTTACAGAATGAAACAAGACAGATCTTTATTGCCGAATCAGCCGAGAGATGCAGAAAGAGAACGAAGGGTATGATGTGAAGAGAGTGTCGGTGAATGGACGCGAGGCAGGGAGCGAAGGTGTTAATTGCGTGGGCTGCTTTTCCGTTTCTGTCTTTCTTTCACGCTGTCTGTGACCTTGCTTTTCCCTCCTCCATCCCCTGAGCTTTCTCCCTCCCTCTTCATTTAATTCATCTCGTCTTTCAGCCACATTTCACCCCAAACACAGATGTCTGTTTCCTCTCTTCCTGCCTTGTGCAGTGTAGCCGCTCCATAAACGTCTCTTCCGCTGTCTTGCTTTTAAATGGGAAGGAAAAAGTGCAGAATAAACTCCCGTCGCTCCGGGCCGAGGAATGGGAGAAGATAGAGGAGGTGAATAAAAACAAACGCATTAGAGGGGGTTTACTGCTCCACTGCAAATCTCCATCCTATGGTGAACGGCTGCAGCCACATGATGTTACAGCAACGTTATGGCAATGTTGTTGAGACGTTGATTATGATTGCCAACTGCAACACTGACTCACTCTCATTTCTATCTCCTTTTCTCCTTACATTCTGTTCCTGTCGTGTTTTTTCTCTACAGAATTGAATGATTTGAGAGCTTGACTGAGTGACATCTACAAAGTGTTTCCTTGAGAAAGGTTTTTTTTTTTTTTTTTTTTTGGCCTTGTTGATATTCACACATATAACATACATCTCAATGTTTCTTTTTTTAAATCAGAGAAACCTACCCAGACAGCAACATAGAGATCCGGCCCACATCTGGCACGCGTGGAATCCACATGTACTGTACCAGGTGTGGCCCAGATCTGGGCCGACACTATGTTGCTGTCTGGGTAGGTAAAAGTTTTAAGTACTTGGAGTTACCACAGTTATAGTTGACAGGATTGCTTCGTGTAAACAATTTATTAATGAATATACCATCATTTATCGCACTATCATTCTTATATTCATTGTTCATCACTTTCCCCGCTCCCCCCAGCGTTCCCAGGCGGAAAACCAATCTTGCAACTTGGAGACTACCGTCCCGGCAAGATAGAAATTGGAAGTCTCGTGAGAAGCGAGAACGAGAACGAGCGCGAAACACAAATTGCTGGGCAAATCACTGGGCAGTTGTGGATCTACAGTTCATATATATATATATATATATATATATACATACACACACGCACATCTGAATTGCACTTTCTAGTTAACCATAGAGGTGGGTTGCATCTTATGTTACACTGTGCACAATGGTATACTATATATATATATATATATATATATATATATAGTTGTTTTACACAAATTGCTTTACGGCAATTCGACATAAACACACACACATGTATGATGTATTACCAGATTACCCACCTCGGTAGACATAGCTCCACATGATACAGTTGGCTTGCTCCGATCAAAACAAACGCACATGAGCAGCTGTAGAGAGGGGGAGGAGGCCGCCGCAAGTGAGTTTTTTACGACCGTGTTGTGAAATATACGCCCCCCCACAGCGGTAGGGGGAGCTCGTGGGGAAAACATGCGACAACAAAAGGGAAAATCAGAGAAGAAGTGACTAGAGTTCGCTAGAGTTGCCGAGTTCTCCTTTAAGTGAAAGTAAAGTAAGTACATATCAAATGATCTGTACCAAAGCAATAGTGACACATGGCAAAAACATAGTTACTCACACTTTTGTGATGTGTCATTACTGTCAGATCTAATATAGTCGGCCCTGCATCATCATTTGTTTTCAGTTTTTCTGAAAATCCTACGTCGAACTGTGTCTTGTTTAAAAACTAATCTGCAGTAAAAAGAAGCGAACAAATGAACAGTGTATCACTGCCGTGATCCGTAACTTTGTTAAAAATAAAGTTCATCCATGCGCTTTAATGTTATGATCATATGATCATGAAAAAACTTTTTCCACAATTTGGCACTGCTAAAGCTGCAAATCCTCAGAGGCATCTCTATTGTTTTGTTGGTTTACATCACCACCATCACCACAAAGCTCCTCCCTCCCGCACGCAATGGATTGTGGGCAATATTAGCCGTTAGAGTGTGCATTGATCTGCACTTCGAATTCTAACCGGAAATAGTAGTCCATCCGGGTATCTTTGGAATACTCATTTCAACATACTACGATTTGGGACATACTAATTCTAGTTTCGCATACTATTTAGGACGGATAGTATGCGAATTGGGACTCAGCCAATGACTAACACCTGTGATGATTAATGAATCTCCATAGTAACTAATAAGTGGTAGAAAACGAAACAAAGGACAACAGGAACTAATGAAAGCAAACTAAGAGTCACACCTGAGCGTTTGTTTCGGAACCGGGTGCATTTTGTCACTTGGTTCGGTTCGTTTAGGCATATGTGAACACGGCAATCACACGGAGCCGCACTGAAACAATCGCTCCGAGATCGCCTGAACAAGGTGGTCTCGGCCCGATTACAAACAAACTCTGGGGCGGTTCGCTTGAGGTTTGAAATCAATCCGAACCAATGGACCAACAAACCAAATTGTATTATATTTCATAACTGGAAATGTGAAATATAAATAGCAGTAGTGTCTGATTGAGCACATTACTTATCACGGTTGAAAACCAAAAGAGCACCTCTTCATCTTAAAATGTTGTGTTATTGCGCTTCTCCATGCAAGAATGCTGTCCAGATGAAGCCTTGATTCCTGCTCTAGCTGTGTTATAACATTCGTACAGTGTTTGCATGCATCTTGACACTGTTAACCTCTAGACAGCACTGGGAGTTCCAGAGAGAGCGTGTTTGAATTTGCTGTAGTATTAATACGAATGTAGTATATCATTTAACAGCGGGAATTTAATATACTGTACAATTCAACTGATGTGCATTCACAGGTTTCTTGTATATTACCTCATCCAATCAGATTTATAATGTATTTCTTTTCTGTTTTTAATTCAAGTGAATGTAAAGCTGTCTTTGGACTGTCAAGCTTGTTATTCATTTGTTGTGATCATTTATATTTTGATATGCAGTTCCAAATAATAAAATAAATTGGATGGAGCACCTGTTATTTGTAAACAAGCTATTTTAATTTACTGGACTATACACAAATGGACATTACTCCATGGAACACATACTATGAATCATGTAAATATGACAAATAGAGACTGAAATGTAGGTGACACTGATACGACTGAATTCAGATTATAAAATTAGGTCACGTTGTATATCTTTATGTTTGTGTTTCTGAATGGATATATGCCATATAGTTTAGCATTGAAGCTTTGAAGTAATTGTACTAAATGATCTTGATTTCTTAAGACACAAGATCTAAACACACACAGGGCCCTATTTTAAAGATCTGAAACGCAAGTATCAAGCGCGAAACGCAAGTAACTTTGTGGGCGGGTCTTGGGCGCTGTTGCTATTATACCGGCGGGATAAATGACTCTTGCGCCCGACGCAAATCTAAAATGGGTTGGTCTGAAGTAGCTTCATTATTCATAGGTGTGGTTTGGCCGTAACGTGAAATAAACCAATCAGAGCGTCATCTCACATTCGCTTTAAGAGCAGGCGCGCTTGTTCTATAGCGGATTCCTATTATAACGGCGGATTTGCCAGGCGCGCGCCAGGAGCGGTTCACAGCCGAGGAGACTTACGTTCTCGTCAGGGCCGTAAAACACAGAGAAGTGACGTTGGGGATGGGAGAAACCCACCCAAATTAACTTCGGTTAAACAGGCGTATGATAATTTGGGTAAATGTGTAAGCTAGATGTATGCCTTTATAATAAACTGTCTATCTATCTATCTATCTATCTATCTATGTATCGTAATAATGTATGATTTGCAAAAATGAAAACTGCTGCTTCTGTGTAGATGAGAGAATCAAAGTGTATGTGCGTTGTGCACACGCTACGTTGATTATGGCCAAGCATGCGCCCTTAAAATAGCATATGAATAACATGCGCAATGCGCCACTGACTTTAAACTAGTTTTTTCGGTCAGTGGCGGAATTGTTTTCTAAACCTGCAAAATAGCACCAGGGAACGTTTGCGCCGGAAGACGCCTCCTCTTTGCGCTGAACCGCCCTGGGGAGCGCAAGTGTATTTCCTAGTTTACCGACGTGCGTCTGTGGAGGGAAAAGTCCGCTGTGCGCGGGTGCAAAATAGGAATGATACATGCGTCGGTGTACAAAGTCAATTGCGCTGGGTGCAAGATAGGGCCCACATTCACTACCACAATACAAATACATATGATGAGAGTTAAGTCCTCTTTAGACATCAGTTTTCTTTAATAATATATTATAATAAGATATAATGCTATTCTTTATCAAAAGTGGGGCTGACACAATCTCTCGATTAAATTTGAGTTCTCGATTTAAAAAAAATCCTCTATTGCAATTTACTTGTGTCAATTAACCGGCAAGATACCGGAAGAGGTGTATTCCACAGACGAGAATCCATGAACCGCATTATTAGCATGTTTTCTAAGGCTGCACAATATATTTAAACCATTTAAAATGTACATATACTGCTATTGTGAAATCTCGAAGGATGTGATTAAATTAAATAAATATATGTGCTGCAGGTTTCAGAGTGAAGCGCGACGCTTTGAATATTTACATGCGTGCACAGTTTCTTTCAGCATCTCAGAGCGGCTCTGTTCGCAGTAAACGCTGCTCCACACAAACTCAGTCTCTGCATGTGCTGGTTTTTGGGTTTTCAATAATGTACATTTGAGAACGCATAAGTTCACACATACATGCGCCCAGGACAAATTTCCCCTCGGGGACAAATAAAGTTTATCCTTATCCTTACATGAGATGTTAAACTGACTGTTAAGTGGTTGTAGGAGAGATGAACCCAGTCGCAGACAGTATGCAATACACACAGATTTATTAAGACAAAACAGGGAAAACAAAACCCACAATGGGGCAAAACAAGGCTGGTGGGCAAAAACAAAGACAAACTACACTAGACTAAGATTAAACTGATAACTAGACAATAAACTAACAACAGCTACAAGATCAGGACTTTACAAGACAGAGTTCTTCACAGGGTACTCACAGGAAGGTTTACACACACTGAGAATCACATAAAGTATGGCAATGAACCGACACAAGACAGCAAACACAAGGGGATTAAATTGGGAGAAACTAATGAGGGAAACAGGTGACGGCGATGATACAATAATGATAACAAGATGAGATAACAAGGGGGCGGGGTTACATGACGAGACAACGCAAGCACACAGCCAAACAAATGGCCATGTGCTTACACACAAAACATGGGCCTGTCATGATCCTGCCTCAAGACCAGGGAAAATCAGAGACAAGGCAGAATCATGACAGAACCCCTCCCTTAAGGAGCGGCTTCCAGACGCTCCCTAAGGGAACACTAAACACGTGACATGACGGACTGAGACATGGACACAAACCAACAAAACATGACAAAAACCAACAACGGCAAACATGAATAAACAATAGCAGGGTTGGGGTGAAAAATCAAAAACAACAGACAAGGCAGAGGAGGTGGAGACAACACAGAGTTCATGGGGGAATGTCCAGGGTGGGTGGATGGGACTGTGGTCTTGGGTGGACAGGATGATGGCTGAGGGCGAGGGGTCCGGGCAGACTTGGATGGGGAAACACGAGGAACAGTCTTAGGAGAAACAGACCGGGGTGAAGTGGTGACAGGGGTGTCCGGGGAAACAAACAGAGGTCGGGTGACAGCTGGTACGGGGCTGGACACATTAGCTGGGACAGGGCTGGACACAGACATCCTCCAGTCAGCTGGGACAGGGCTGGACACATTAGTTGGGACAGGACTGGACACAGACATCCTCCTGTCTGCTGGGACAGGACTGGACACATCTGCTGGGACAGGACTGGACACATCTGCTGGGACAGGACTGGACACATCTGCTGGGACAGGACTGGACACATCTGCTGGGACAGGACTGGACACATCTGCTGGGACAGGACTGGACACATCTGCTGGGACAGGACTGGACACATCTGCTGGGACAGGACTGGACACATCTGCTGGGACAGGACTGGACACATCTGCTGGGACAGGACTGGACACATCTGCTGGGACAGGACTGGACACATCTGCTGGGACAGGACTGGACACATCTGCTGGGACAGGACTGGACACATCTGCTGGGACAGGACTGGACACATCTGCTGGGACAGGACTGGACACATCTGCTGGGACAGGACTGGACACATCAGCAGGAACAGTGCAAGCGGTGGCTGACTTAGGAACAGCGCTCTGAGTGGCTGGCCTCAGATCAACACTGGCGGTGGCTGACTTAGGAACAGCGCTCTGAGTGGCTGGCCTCAGATCAACACTGGCTGCAGCTGACTGGGGTACGGCGCTCTCGGCAGCTGACTGGGGTACGGCGCTCACAGACTCAGGACAAGACATGGCGGGGACTTCAAGGATTTGGACAAGACGTTTTAAGTATTGAGACAATGCATCGGCAACAACGAGGACAGGCATCTTTTGAGAAGCAGAAACCGACCGCAAGACAGCTTTAGCAGCTGAATCGGCCGCTGCTCTCTCTACAGCACACACGACTGCGGGCTCGGGAACAGCGCTTGCAGGAGCGGGCTCGGGAACAGCGCTTGCAGGAGCGGGCTCTGGAACAGCGCTTGCAGGAGCGGGCTCTGGAACAGCGCTTGCAGGAGCGGGCTCTGGAACAGCGCTTGCAGGAGCGGGCTCTGGAACAGCGCTTGCAGGAGCGGGCTCTGGAACAGCGCTTGCAGGAGCGGGCTCTGGAACAGCGCTTGCAGGAGCGGGCTCTGGAACAGCGCTTGCAGGAGCGGGCTCTGGAACAGCGCTAGGGGCAGCCTGAGATGAAGAACTAGAGGCTCCCCTTCTCCTCCTCTTTCTCCTTGGTCGCGGAGCGGAACCCGTAGCTGGACTAGGGACCGGTTGAAGAATCTCCGTGGGGTCTGTAGCAGGAGTTGGGAAGACAACCCCAGGAAGGGTAGACTCCGTCGAAGAGGACTCTGAGGCAGATTCCCACGATAAGCGTCTTCCTCGCTTTCCGCAGAGGCTGACAGACGCGGTGGGTGTCTCGGGCGTAGAAGAGGAGTGAGCTTGGTCCCCCAGCGAAGCAACAGCGAGAATGCAACCCTCCGGGATCACTGGCAGAGTGGCAGGTGGTTGGGACAACCACCAATGTTCCCGGAGCCTGGACTGTCGCTCGAGAAGAGAGGACACACTGTCTGCTGGGTTCTGTTTTGGTCGGTTCATTCTGTTAAGTGGTTGTAGGAGAGATGAACCCAGTCGCAGACAGTATGCAATACACACAGATTTATTAAGACAAAACAGGGAAAACAAAACCCACAATGGGGCAAAACAAGGCTGGTGGGCAAAAACAAAGACAAACTACACTAGACTAAGATTAAACTGATAACTAGACAATAAACTAACAACAGCTACAAGATCAGGACTTTACAAGACAGAGTTCTTCACAGGGTACTCACAGGAAGGTTTACACACACTGAGAATCACATAAAGTATGGCAATGAACCGACACAAGACAGCAAACACAAGGGGATTAAATTGGGAGAAACTAATGAGGGAAACAGGTGACGGCGATGATACAATAATGATAACAAGATGAGATAACAAGGGGGCGGGGTTACATGACGAGACAACGCAAGCACACAGCCAAACAAATGGCCATGTGCTTACACACAAAACATGGGCCTGTCATGATCCTGCCTCAAGACCAGGGAAAATCAGAGACAAGGCAGAATCATGACACTGACGTCCTGACTCTCTGTGGTCACAAAAAATCCCAAATTTGCCCAGTGGCCTCTGTCCATCATGGCCTCCTAATCATCCCCATATATATATATATATATATATATACACTAATTGGCTTCATCACTCTGTCTCCTCTCCACCAATAAGCTGGTGTGTGGTGAGCATTCTGGTGCAATATGGCTGCTGTCGCATCATCCAGGTGGATGCTACACATTGGTGGTGGTTGAGGAGATGTCCCCTTCTATGTAAAGCGCTTTGAGTGCCGAGAAAAGCGCTATATAAATGTAATGCAAGGGCGAAATTGTCAATCACACATTAGGGGGGACAGCTGTGGGACTTTTTGTGTTGGCGCATGCACACAAATTTTTTTTTTTTTATCAAAATAAAATAAAAGTCAGAGTCCGAACACTTAACAGCATACAACAGTAAGAAAATTTTGTACATTTTAAAGGTAAATTCATTAATCTGGTGCACTTTGAGTCACCCGAATCCACTGTTAAAAATAAATAATCCACCCGCAAACCGCCCGAACCTATGATATTCTTTGATTTAGATATCTGCATCTGATCATCACATTACAATTATTCAAATTCTTAGTGTTAAGCATGATAATATGGTAACATATCACACTGACATGCTGATTTAAAATGAACATTTATTTAAAATAAAAGTTCTTCTTTTGGCAAAATTATATTTCCTTAATAGCCTAAACAGAGGCTTTACTCCCTTCAAACTTAAAATTGTCCATTTTTCATTACATCACTGTTTGAAAACACTCAGAATAGTTTTTTTTACCTTTATAAAGGGCATTTTCCCCCCTAATTTTATTAACTGTATGCTCCATCTTTCATTTCAAATTCTTAAATTTGATAAATATATCCAATTAAAATAATAAGACACTAGGCTGTTACCAATCAAATTAAATAATTTACATTGAAAAATTATAACTGTATTAAATTAGATTATTTTAAATATTTTTATAACCGCAACAGAACCATCACGGTGGGAAAAGTGTATCTGACCATGTGACTGTCTGTCCGAGTTTTGTCGAGAGCCGGAGGCGGCACGAAATTTGACGGAGGCGGCCGCCTCATTATTCTCTATGCAGGAAAAACTCTGGCAATACCCATAAATGGAAACATAAATTTACAACTGTACTTCGGTTTCTCTGCGAGGACACCGCCGTCACCTGCCATATGAGATTTCACCATGTGAGACGACACCGCCGTCACCTGCTCTGTCAGATTTCGCGCTCCTAACTCTTCTTCTGTTTGGTTTTTCCTAACTCACTGACGGTGCACGAGCTACTAAAGGTATAGGGAAAACATGACATGGATTTCAGGAGAAATAGGTTTTGTTAATGTATAGTGTAAGGCCAGTCGAATGGATTTGGCAAATGGACCGCCCGGGATTTTATATTTTCGGAGCTGGAAAGAAAGACGTATTTGCAATCACATCGATATTGCCCGCATAATCATACAGTATGATCAAATATTGGGGGGGACAAATTGTCCTTCTTTGAATATTGGGGGGGACGTGTCCCCCTGTCCCCCCATAGAATTACGCCTATGATGTAATGAATTAGTATTATACATGTAAATAATTAATTTGATCATTCATTTACTTGTTTATTTACTCATTTATTTAATAATTTACTTAATTTATTACAGGAAATGAACGTGCCACAAAACGTGAATTATTGTCCAACATTTTCTGAGTAATTGGTGATAAAGAAAAATCACAAGGCGAGCCAGTGGATATCACAAAAGCAATGTGCAAACTTTGCATGAGAGTTATGCCGGTGATGAAGTCTCAAACACCAGTCAATTCACTACAGAAAGCAAATTTCCAAATTAGCCCCACCTCCACTCAATCACAACATCTCAGAATACCTGTTCCACTTGGTCAGCTTTACTGTAGTAAATGCTGCACAATGGCAATTAGAAATACTGGTTTACGTCACCAATATATGTTTGAACCAGAAACCGATTCAGAAGGCTTGTCTACAAGTCTACAGGATGTATCAGAATGGTAATGTGTCTTATGTATCGCTCTCTACAACGTTGGACACATAACTATAATTAATATGTATGATATGATAAAAACATATTTGTGACGTAGAGAACAACTGCGATTTAAAAAACGCGTCTTTTTTTTTCACTGCAGTTTTAAGGAGAAAATACTCAGCAATGGTATTGACTTATGAATTTGCACATGTTTTTTTTTTTTTTTAAAACACCACAGACATATAAACAACATTAAAAACCTGATTTTCACCATATTATAATTCATTGTATAATAGACCAAAATGTTTTTAAAACACTTTCTATCATTTGTAAGCTAATCTATCTAGTATTTCATTATCCTCACAGCACATCAGTCACGCGGTGATGCGCTATGGAATTATTGTGGGGGCAAATTAATTGTTATATTAATTTTATAATAAAAGTAGCCTAATAATAATAATTTTATATATTAACCCTCTTGATATTGCCGATAGATTATGCTTTTTATGATATCTCTGGCCATTGTCGATAACAATATCATTGTCTATCGCCGCTATGCAGCACGCGGGGTCATCGTGGCCTATTAGGCCTACTCATGTGCTGATTGGGTAGATTATCTGAATCTACCATCATAAATGAAGCCATTTCATTTATGAAGCATCATAAAGTTTTGTTTCATAGCAAATTGTTGAACTAATAATTTACATGCATTTAGCAGCTCGGTTAACAAACTCCATCTCTGCATATGCTGCGAGTTTGGGTTGCTGTGAGTTTGGATTGACATTATGATCGAGTCATGGCATCGGCTGGATGCACTGCAAATTTTATGTATATACTTCTTCTAGAGTTGGCAAACAACTCCAACACAATCTGATTTGAAAAAACTGCATTTTACCGTCAAGACATTAAAAGTTGAAAAACAAACCAGTAAGAAATGTACACCTCAACATCAGCAACTCAAGATGTTTGAGTCACATGCATTTGATTTGTTGACTAGAAACATTGCATTTTTAACTTTACAACTGCAGTTATATGCATATGCAATATGACAAGTAGCAGTTATCATGCCATTAACTGTAGCACATATCATTTTGCAGTAGAGCTGTTATACAAAGCTGTTATACTACTGCAGTTCAGTTCTGTAATTGATACTTGTATTACACTAAAATTTGGTTGTAAATAATGCCCTATATACTACACTAAACTATAGTTGCACTGTAGTCAACTGCATATCCTGGGGAAGGCAACTGGCTGTACTGCATTTACACTACAGCAGACTAAAATTTAAAATCCATGTACGCACTGCAGTACAGTTTGTGATTGTGCAGTAAAGCATCATTGTGCGACACAACTGCACTTTTTACAGCATAAATTGCAATAATACGGCAATTCATTTTGTAAGAGGATGTTTAGCATAATGTTCACACTGCTATTTTTTATACAGTGAACAGCGACCAGGAACATAAACTTGGATTTATTTTCCAAATCTTCTCAAACATACAATAACTTTATGTATTAACCAGATTGAAATACATATTAAAGGCATTTACAGATTTAAGGAGAAGTCAATATTGAGTGCTGTTGGTTATGGATAGCCAGAAAACTACTAATTTAGCTGAATTATGCAACAAAACTACATTATTTCCCATTATTCTCTGTAACAGCGTGGAAATGTAAGTCAAGTCAAATGTATTTGTATAGCGCTTTTCACAATACACAGTGTTTCAAAGCAGCATTACAGAAAGACATGTTAATGTTTATATCTTTATCTTTTAGTAGTTGGCAAATTAGAGCTGGAAAATACACAGAAAAGAAGGTCCTTGAAAAGCTGTCTTTGTAAGGAAGTGAAAAATAAAAATAAAATATTAAAGTTCGAGTTCATTTTATTCCGTCCTACACACACGTTGTAATTATGTTTAATAACTTATAAGTACGAGCTTCTTAGCAGCATAACACTGCCAGTGAAGCACAACTTTGTGGGACCGTATGTGCACGCGTAGCCACTGAATCATTAATGGTGTTTTTTGTCTTTTTAAAAGTTTGACATCCTCTGGTCTCTGCATGTTATAGTATATGAAAAAGAGCAGCTTCAGTCACATGGGTTTAAAATTACATAACGGTGAATAAATGATGACAGAGTTTTCAATTTAGGGTGAACATCCTCCACGGATGGTTTGCAATCAAATTATTGATTGTATGTAAAAATATTTTGCAGGACCTACAGCATTATTGAGCAAAGGGCAACACTTACGAGTGTTCCCTGTTGTGATCTCAATCAACCGTGTGTAGCCCAAAGCAGACAGTATATCACCAGCGTGTGTCTAACCTTCTCTCTCTCTCTCTCTCTCTCTCTCTCTTCCCTCCAGCGTGGACACACAGGGGAGGCCAACAGCAGCCAAACATCCTCCACAGACAACAAAGGTCTGTCTGCTGCTCCACGCATCTCTTCATACAGCCACTCTCACAATGAAACACTGGGACAGTGTATCTCACATAATCTCATTGTGCATTCCAACTGTAATTTAGACACTATTTACTTTGCAACTATCAAGCGATGCATTATTTGTGGGGTTCAGAAAGCAAGCCACCTAGCATCTATCCACAAACACCCCAGCATCACAGCAGAAAGTTTTGCATGGGCACATTAGAAAATGTACTCATCTAGTGTCATTTGTGTCCTTTTTGAAAAGTGCACTTAATTGTATTGAATGTGCACTTGTAGTCTAAAAATTATATTAAAAAAACACATTTACACTTTCATGACTTTCTTAACACACTTAAAAAGTACACTTTGTAATTAAGAATTGAAAGTTTTACTTAAAAGTACATTTTAAATATTGTTTTAATATAGTTTTTTTGTACTTTAAATACTTTACTTTAAAATAGTACACTTATTTTGACGTGTTGGCTATCATATTTAAATATGTCAAGTGCTTTTATTTTAATTTTAACTGTCGTATGTTGTTCGATATTCATATATTTTAAATGTACCTAAAATGTAACTTCATCATTACAAATGTGTGATTACAAATATATTTGAATAAATGATATACAAGCTTCAATAGAAATATTTTGATTATTAGAATATTTAATTTACCACAAATCGTTACAGTGCATTCGGCAGTATGCTTATTTCAAAAGACAATAGAGGTCATTTTGAAATTGCATATAAAGATGCACTTAAGTCCTACTTAAGTGAGTCAAAATGCACCCTAAATTTCAGCTAATTACATTTAATATGAATTTAAACTTACATTTGAAATACATTTCCATTTTACTGCTGTTAACATGGAATTAAGTGCCTTAAAATATTACATTCAGTTTGTACTTAAAGGGATAGTTCACCCAAAAATGAAAATTCTATCATTACTCACCCTCAAGTCGTTCCAAACCCGTAAGACTTTCGTTCATCTTCGGAACACAAATGAAGATCTTTTTAAAGAAAAAAGAGCTTTCTGTACTCTACCTTTCTGTTCATCTACTTTGATGAAAAACTAATCCAAATGAATTGAGGTTAGTACACATTTTCTGAAGAGACACGATTGCTTTATATAAAGAACAGATTGAATTTAGGCTTTTATTCACATATAAACATTCATCAACTCACACATCAGTTATGGTAAACGGTAGGGGTGTAAATTGGACAGTTCATCACAATACGGTATGATATCGATTCTCTCAGCCAGCGATACGATATTTGCCAATACCTCAAAACATTTAACGATTACGATTCAATTCAATTCAGGGCTATATCGATTGATTTATCGATATTTAGATATTATGTGCCAAGTTTACACAACCAGATATGTTTATTAACTCACAAATGAAACCAAAAATATATAACATGAATGTGTAATTAAACTCTTTGAAAATTGCACACCCTCTCCCAATTGGGACATTTACAACAGAAGAGTTAATTTGCAAAAACAGATAACTCATTTTTCATTTTCATAAAACATGTTTGTTTTTTTTTTGTTTTTTTTTTTGTGCATTCCAAGTAATATCAATCAAACTACAGCTGGGTTGTTTTGATTAAGTAATAACAACTCTAAAAAATACAGGTTACTTACAAAACTAAAGTTCATTGAAAGTATGTTTTTTATATATATATATTTTTTTTTTTTTGCAAAAGCAGATAACTTCACATTTCATGTTTCAGAGTTAACAAAAATGCCGATATTGTGTCTAAAATTCAACTGACTTAATATTAATTACTTGATTATTGAACTGTAAAATGAAATCAGTGTCACATTTTCAATCGTGATGGTATTCAGCGCTCTTGGTCGTGTGATGTTGTTTAACTTTATCATATGTTTTAAAAACTCCACATTTTGAATGTTTCATTTGTTTCCAAATTAGGCGCACACAACCGTGTTATCGTCAGTAGCCTACATTATATATTATATTAGGCTATTGTATTCACTATCAGTCGCAACTTACACTAAATGAATGCAGAATAGTAATTTTTTGTTATTTACGTTTTAATCAGGCTATTTGTCCGGTCGGGCAAGTAAAATTCTCTTTCACTTGCCCCTTCAAAAAATCCACTTGGCAATCCACTTGACAAGCATAAATGTCGAGCCTGTAATACATATCAAAACATATTTTAAATATGATGTACTAATTCCATTATAGCACTCAGCAGCCTGCAGAATCCAAGACAATGTTTACTGTAAACAACACAGAGACAGAACAGCACAAACAAACTATAGGGTCAGAACTCATGTCTCCATTTGTGTTTAAAATAGTTACAGTTTTTAGACTTTAAAACATTTATCACCACTTGTGATTCACAAAGTGAAAATAAATGTTCTGAGGACATAGTTTAACCTGCTGTCTTATTTGACTTATATTTTAATTTGTTTACACAACAGCTCTGACAAAAAAATATGATAATAAAAGGTTTTGGGTTGAACACCAAATTACAAAAACATTATTATGTGAAAGTGAATAAAGTTATGTGTGTGTGTGTGTTCAGTTATAAATATAGCCTATGCTGTGTAAGTTATGTACTTTTGAAAATGATAGGCCAATAACTTTAAACAAACATTTAATAACCCATATAAAGGATAAACTTGTGGTGCTCTCGCGGGTTACCAGCAAGGGGGTAATCTATCAGCCGGAAACTGAAGCTTCCCCGGGGGCCGCCATTGATTAGCAGACCCTCACCTGCTGTTAGCATTCCATTGACTCCCATTCATTTTGGCGTCACTTTGACAGCGAATAACTTTACATCTGAGGCGTTTAAAGACTCCATTTGTCCATTATTTATTTCTAAAGAAACACGAAAATGTATAAAAGGCTCCATTACCTTTTATCTTACGTTATGGCCCCGTAGAAGCAGTTTTTGTAAAAATAGGCTAACGATTGCGCCATAACCACGTGACTCACTGTCACACAGTAGAGAAATTACCGTATGGACAGGAGGAGAAGCTCGCGGGCCATCGGGTATGGAGGGGTATGGAGGGATTATTGGGTCAGATTTAAAACTAAAAGTCTAAAACTAAAAGTCTTAAACGAAAACTAAAAGTCTAAATTTGAAACTAAAAGTCTAAGTCGAAAATGAATTTGGTATTTAGGATTGGGCATTTGGTATTTAGGATAGGGCATTTTGTATTTAGGATTGGGCATTTGGTCATTTAGCCATTTAGGATTTAGGATTGGGCATTTAGGGATTTAGGATTGGGAATTTGGTTTTTAGGATTGGGCATTTAATCATTTAGCCATTTAGGATTCAGATTTGGGGATTTAGGATTGGGAATTTGGGGATTTAGGATTGGGCATTTGAGGATTGAGGATTGAGGAGTGTATGCAAATAAGGAGGCGGGGCCCAAATACTGGAGGTTGGGTTTGAAATGGCTGGTGCGTAGAGGCACCTTATGGACAGCAGAGGGAGCTCCCAGTGCTAAGGAGCATACTGTAATGAAACCAAACAGAGCGAATGAGCAGGGCTGGAGCGAGTACTGAATACAAAATGCCCTATCCTAAATACCAAATGCCCAATCCTAAATACCAAATGCCCAATCCTAAATACCAAATTCATTTTCGACTTAGACTTTTAGTTTTCGTTTAAGACTTTTAGTTTTAGACTTTTAGTTTTCAATCTGACCCAATAATCCCTCCACAATCGGGGGGACGTGGAGGCAAAATGACAAAATAATTAATCAGAATACTTAGCAAAAGTTGCTCCTGCTCCTAGCTCATGGACACCTCCTACTCACACTCTCCGTCTCTGCAAGTTTCGGAAGGGAATGATTCAGATTTCTCTTGGCACAGCTACTAGAAGACAGACAGGTTGCTCACGTCACATCTACGTCGTCAAGCTCAGTTTGAGTCTGCGCAGTACGGTCAACCATCAGGAAGTGAGTGCTTCTAATTGACTTTTCTCTGTTGCATTCAATGGGGTCGCTGTGTCCATTTCTTTTACTGTCTATGGTTACCAGGAGACTTTACGAACCGTAACTACCACAATGTTAACAGAAAGTAAATAAAGTTAATAAAAGGCTGATTTGACGTTTACTCAACTGACAGGACAGCTGTTTCAGTGGTTGCCTAGCAACATAAAAAACGCAGCGCACTGCTCGTTCTGTGTGATGGGGCAGTGCTGGGTGCCTCGCGTTTTCAAACCTGAAAAACGCATTAGGTGGGATCGGGGCCTAAAACTGACTTTTTGGGTTGTGTTCACAAATAACAAGGGTGCTGGCTGCTTGTCGGTTTCTGCTGTAAAACACAAACTCGCAATGCCTTTACAGTGGACAATACCGGCTTTTGTTACAAAACGTGTTTAGGGTTCTGTCAATCTTGTCAGGCGTCTATTTCAGCTGAGAAAAGTTACTTGAGGACGTGGAGAGTAAAATAAAGGTACCATTATATAGATATTTGATGTGTGGCATCAATGCATATCGATCCACCGCTAGTAAACAGTAGCATCCAGCGGGTTCGTTTGAGCTTCTGTTTATTTTTGCTGATCAATGTTTAAATGTGAATAAAAGCCCAAAATCTGTTCACCAAAAAAATCGATCAAATCTCTTTAGAAAAATTTGACAAATGCTCAATTCATATGGATTAGTTTTACGATCTCTTTATGAACTTTTTTAAGCATCAAAGTGGTAGTTGCGTAGCTCTATACAGAAAACTCTCAGATTTCATCAAAACAATCTTCATTTGTGTTCCGAAGTTGAACAAAAGTCCTATGGGTTTTGAATGACATGAGGGTAATTAATTACAGCATTTTCTTTTTTAGGTGAAATATCCCTTTATTCTTTTAAAGACTATTATTCCCTTAACACTTTACAATAAAGTTCCAATTAATAGTTTAAATGAATGCATTAACTGGCAATCAGTAATACTTTTGTTGCAGTATTTATTCATTTAATGTATTTATTTGTTAATGTTAATTAATAAAAGTACAACTGTTCATTGTTTGTTCATGCAGCTCAGGCCATCCTTAGAAATATTTTGGTTTGCAGTAACAGCAAAAAAAAAGATTTTTATTTTTTCAAAATTCAATGTAAAAAAAAAAAAAAAAAAAAAGGAACATTTTGGTCATGGTGATTACGTAGGTATGAATTTAGACAAATTTGCATATCGTGACGTCACTGACAGTTTTTCCAGAACGTGCCAAGTTAAAGCGGTTAAACCTAGTGAACGCGCCAGAGAAATGCACATTTCATACGGAGTAGGCTACATAAGCAGAGAGCAGTCTGTTTTCTGTTTTTGTTTAAAAGTACACATTTCAAGCTTCTGTGAGGCAAGCAGCTTATACACTGAGTTTCGGTTCTTATGAGACGAGCTCCAGTTCACGCGCCGGCGCCTCTGATTTTATTGCCTGGCCTGCTATATTTACTTCTTATTTATTAAATCCAGGCAATTGGTTGATGAAACATTGATACAATTAATACAACACGAAATGAACAACAAAGATACAATTAATACAAAACGAAATTCCCTTTAAAGAAAGGCTTTCTACAAAAACAAACTTTATGAAGTGGTCAAAATCATGTCTGCCCACTCCATTTGTCTCCCGATATATTGCGCATCTTATGATCTTACTCATGCTTTTCACTTTTCATATAATCTACATAGATTAAATAAAAAATATGTATATTTTATTTAAACATAAATATGAAACTAAATCGTTTTCTTTAATGACTAGGCTACAACACATAGGCCTATTAGCAGTAGGCCTACAGAGAAATTTAATGTCGGAGCGGGATTTGAGCGAACGCCGTCTTACCGGTGAGCATGTGGGCACAAGGTACGATTTTCAAACAATCATCGAATATTATTTTGCTTGATATGCTAATCCTTAATATTTGGTGTTTTAAATGCTTGTTTGAGGTCTCACGTCCGTAACGGAGAACTGTCACGTACGTCCGTAACATTGTTTTTTCCTCATAAATGCGAACACAAAAACAAAAAAATATATATATTTTATGTTCTGTGGAGAGCCAACCCTTCTTCATCCTGTGGGTAGTAATACTTTTGGTTTGCGCAGTGTCGTTACAGCACTAATAATCATAGATGGTTTTTATGTCACAAGGGTTTTTATTTAAAAGAAAGAACGTAACCTCAGATTGTATGTAGGCCTATAGGCAATTTATATTCACAATACTTACTAAAATATTATTATTATTATTTTATTGCATTTGTATTAGTTGTTTGAAGAGTAAAAAAAAATCGGTCGGTCTTAATGAAAGTTTACAACCGGCAAGTCGGTCAGACTAAAAGGAAAAAAAAAATATTATAATTGGGTCGGTCCTAAATTGACAGGGTCAGTCGGGTTATGGCAAACAAGAATATTTTTAAGGATTTTAAAGATGAATAAATGCATTAGAAGTATTTTTCATTGGTAACTCATGTGAACAAATGCGATTAACTAATGTTAACAAATGGAAATTATTGTAAAGTGTTGCCATTATTTCTGTAATAAGTATTCTTTTTAAAAGCATGCTAAAGTGTGCTTCTTTTTCACAAGGGTGAACTGGTGTCCTGATGAGTTGATTAACTCTGTGGTTTGGTCATTGTGTTCTAGAGAAGGCATCTGACTCTGCAGGAAAACCTGAGCAGGAGGAAGAGGTCGATATCGACCTGGAAGCCCCGGAGACGGAGAAAGCAGCCCTCGCCATCCAGAACCAGTTCAGACGCTTTCAAAAGAAGAAGAAGTAGAGATACTTGAACAATTAGGACATCTTACACATGCTTTAGGAAGAAAATGTGAGGAGGGGTAGAAAGCAAGAGAAAGAGAGAGAAGCATAACTTAATCGAGCATGAAACATATCTAGTCTCCTCTCTGCTGCTCCTAAAGCCACATATCTACCCCATGAACCCCTGCCCCAAAAATCTCCTCTTTAACGTCCCGCTTTATCTCTGTCCTATATGAGAAGCCATTCTGAGAAAAACGATCTCCTTCTTTCACACATAGAGTAAGCACAGCACATGACAGTCGCATCAGAAAAGCACATTTTAAAAGTCCACCGCACATCTTCTCTTGTCTCTTCTTTCCGTTTCTCACTGTGGTTTTGAGTGTAGCATGGGACAGAATCTCAGGTTTAGTTCCATTTCAGTCAATGGAAACTGTGACTAATGGTCACCACAGTGACAACTTACAATCACTAGCACAGTTGAGTAGTCCAGACAAGCACCTAGTGCCCAGTTCTTGTCAAAAGAACCTTAACCTAAAAGGTATGCAATTTCTTTACCAACCTGAATTATTGATGCACATGCAGTCAGCACTGCGAAGCAAGAAACAACAAGAGCCAAGAGGACCTGGGAGGAAACGGGATCCACTGCTTTGAAAAATGGATAAACGCTGCAGCCAGTAGAAGAGATGTCTAAACGCAATATAGTCGTTTGACAAGAAACCTTGTGACATCTGATCAGAATAGAACGTAGAGTGAGTGCTGATGGCCCCTCAAATGAAATCATTGATCAGTTTTAGCCAGTCATTCAGACAGGATCAGAATACGTTATAGTGTTACAACTGTGGTAACGTGAGCCGAGGCGCATACACAGTATTGACTGACTGCGCTTCCCAACACACAAACACAGATTTAAAGATGCTGGAGAGATCAGACAAGAGAAACACGTGTAAAATGTGAGGAGGAAACAAAAACGCACAAGATCGTTTTACATTAATAGTAACTCCAAATGCTCAATGCACAAATAAATCTAGGCATTCACACTTTTCCTCACATAAAAATTTGCATGTGGCACACTGACCTGCTCTGAAAAGCCAGGCCTCTATCTACACTTTAGTCTCTTGTCTCAAACTAATTAATGCTCTATTAATTATTATTGGAATGTAACCTATTTTCTCTATCTAAAGGAGAAAATCTCGTTGCTAAGACTCAGCTTTGTATGAAAGTTACCTTCATAACCCAGTGGGCCAATTTACATAGTGAAATTTCCAAGGCGCGGTTACAATCAGACTGCTGCACCCTTTAAGGTAAAATGGGTGAAAAAACAAACAAACAATTTCAACCACATCGCCTTGGTTTTTCCTTTTGTTTCTGCCTCTCATTAACTCTTTTTACCCACAAGACCGCTTTCATTTATCGTTCTTTATGGCCCATTTTAAGCATGGCCTCATTTTGCTTCCCCTGAAGGATTTTCAATCCTCAATCTCTCTTGTGTGGTAAGTCAACTACACTGGGATTTCAAAGCCTGTTTTAGAGTTTGATGGAATATATGACTGAGCAGCTGTGGTCGGTACTGATGTCATAGATACTGTATAACAACTAGAACATAATATTATTCAGCATAGATACAAAATGAGTAGGGTACTGTATATTGAAAGCATGCAGCTGTATATCTTAAATGCCCTGCTTTCCATTCAATTCAACTGCCTTGATTCTATCCCGTACTCGAGTGATTGACATCGGTCTTGTTCCAATTCTTCAGCTGCCTGCTTTCTCCTTCCCGCCCTTCATCGCAAGCTAATCCAGTTAAGGGCTCAGAAATGAGCCGTAATAGAATTTGGCTCACAGAGAAAAGAACCTCAACATTCATTGAGTGTGTAGTACTACAGCCACATTTTGCATGTCTAAACCTTTCCAGCCAGCTGAGGGTTAGAGAAGGGCTTGCAGGAGAAACGTTTTCATGAAAAATGCTGGAACCTTTAGCAATAACGGTGATGCTACAAGAGACGAGAGCATTTCCAAGTGCCGGAGACACAGACAGACCTCCGCATTCACTGCAGGGAATCCAACGAAGTTAAGAATTTCCATTGAATGCATCCCTAACCCAGCCTTGCTCATCTGCTAACCTCTTTAAACAAATCAGGTTGCATCATTATCTGTCTTTTATTGCTTGTGTTCTTTCTTACTGGGCTGATCAGATTGAACAAGATAGATGTCAGTCACACTGTAATCTATCCTCGTTAGTCTTGTTTGAATTTGACTGAGAATCCATATTTTTGTTCTTTTATATCTTGGTTTACATTGGTTTTGGTTTACGCAATAGTGTGGATTGGGGTAGTACTGGGGTTTACAGTATGTTGCTGCTTTTATCTGTGTTTTTCTGCTTTTTCTAGAGAGAAATGTGGAAATGCTTGTGACAAATCATCTTTTTGAGGTGAAGAACCCTGTATTTTCTGTTTCCAGCCACTGTACTCTATGTGTGGAGAAGTGAGATATATGGCACTTAAACAGCCCTCTGTTCTTTTAACTCTGCACAATTAAAACTTGCTGCAACTTGCTTAAGAAAACCTCTTCCATGGTTGTTTTGTGTTCTTTGTTGGGGGGGACATTTAATTGAAATGTCACATAATCAAACTACACTTTCACTGACCTGTTGACTGCATTAAAGGAATAGTTCGCTTAAAAAATGGAAATTCTTTCATCATTTACTCACCCTCAAGTTGTTTCAAATCTGTATGAATTTATTTCTTCTGATGAACACAAAGGAAGGTATTTTGAAGAATGTTGGTAACCAGACAGTTGATGTACCCCATTGACTTAATATCTTATTTTTTTGTTCAACAGAAGAAATTTATACAGGTCCAAGTTTGTGACACTTAAGAAGTCACATCATTGGATCATGCATAGATCTGCACAGAGCAAAGACGTTAATAGTTAATAGTCTTGTTTCAGCTTCTTCATCCACTCCACACTGCTTGTCCAAACTACCAGCCTAACTAATATAAAAGCCAAACATAAAGTAGTCAGTAATAAAATAAGAACAAATAATCAAATTATAAGCAATAGCACAAATAAATACAATAGAACAACTATACAAATGAAATAAACAGTGCTTTCCAGGTTGGTTTTTCAGGAAGGTCTAAGAGTAGTTTTCAGGTACAGAAATTGAATAAAGTAGGCTAATCAAATGTAAAATAACACTGCATAGTCTTCACTATATAAATTAAACAGAGATATATTCATCTTTAATTAAAGTCACAAAAGTTATTCAGTCAAGAGCAGTCAAGGGTGTTTTTAAAGTCCACATAAATAAACATTTTTGGCTTTTAGTATGAATTTGTTAGCCTTTCTGTTATCTATAAGGTATGTAGTGTGTTCCAAAACAATGGCAAAATTCACATTTAGAATATATAACTATTCAAAACATACAGTTTTT
Organism: Rutilus rutilus; assembly: GCF_951802725.1. NCBI lineage: Eukaryota > Metazoa > Chordata > Actinopteri > Cypriniformes > Leuciscidae > Rutilus > Rutilus rutilus. Next base: position 48,540,594 of record NC_140211.1, on the reverse strand, counting down.
CACTTCCGCCAATTTGGATCAATGATTTTGAGGACATGATTTTGTACTTCATCTTCTCATCAGCTCTCTAGAATCTAAAGCGTCCAGCCCCCCCACATTATAAATAGATGCTGAAGCTGCGGCTAAAATCAGTTACTTGTTCACACAATCATTTACTATTTTCTACATTGTGAATGATTCAGACAGTGTAAATATGCTTTCCAGTGGGGCGAATGAAGTCTGGTTCCCTTTCAAATGAGAACTTGGACTGCGTCCTAAGATGCTAATAGGGGAACGCCTCAGTGTGGCTGGTGTCTGAAGCGCATGTTTAATCGCGACAATTGAATTGGCGACAGTCTATGATGTCACTGCTAGTGCGACTGTGAGGTATAAAAGTCATCCTCTTCTTCGTCTTCAGGGACTGTTTGTTTGAAGTACGCAGCAACGTAATGGCATGTGACAAGTGTTTCAGGAAGTGTGTGGATCCATGTCTGAGATTTCTGACACCTGATGACACACACGACTTGTGCATTATGTGTGTGGGCGAGGAGCACGCATGCTCAGGTAGTCTGCAATTTCAAGGAGGCGGAGGCGAAGGCGCACTCGGCTGCTTTTAAAACTTTTATACCGCGCCGGTCCGAGTCTGCGCCCAGACAGTCAAGGGGTCTTGGCCCGTCTCGGTTTGAAGACCAAAGGCAAGGCCAGAGGGCCAGCGTTGCCGCTTGGTCTGGTAGGCTCTTAGTTTTCTGCCTCTGGCATTGTGTGTTGTTAGGCTTGCTTTCGCTATAAAGAGTCATTCTGTTGAGGCCTCCGCTCTCTAGAGTTTGGGACAGCAGTGTTTCAATACTCTGAAACGAGAGTCGTTACGATTTGAACTGCTGCACCCTTGTTTGGCGACAGTTTTTTGAGTGACATAGGTCCTGTGAAGCCTCTTCTGCTTCTGTTGTGGAGATAAACTGATAGGCCTCCTTTCGCTTAGAGAGTTGTTCTGCTGAGGCTTCTCCCCACAAGCTTTTATCCCAAGGTGCATAAAGTAAGCAGGCTCTCTCATTTGAGCAAAAAAAAAAAAAAAGCAAAAGAAACCATAACTCTGAGTGTTGTTAGGCTTCCTCTCATTTAGAGAGTCATCCTGCTGAGCCCTCCGCTCCCCAGAGCTCTGCACAGACAGTCTCTGTCTTTGAAGCAAAGAGTATGGTGTGAGTATGTTTTTTGTTCAGGCTCCTCACTCTTTTAGCTCAGTCTTGTGTGTAGAGTCAAGCGCAGTATCCTCTCCTTGTTTTTAGGGTCATCCTAGAGAGTAATGTGCTTCTTAGAGCTCTGTGCCACAGGGTTTGTTAAATTGTACTCAGGCGAGTTGAATTGTTACTCCCCTCGCTTAGAGGATCATGGTGTAGAGCCTAGAGTGTCAATTACAAACCCCGAGCACAGGCCTATGGCAATTCTCAAATAGTAGTAGACTTATCTATAGTCTCCTTGATTGTCTGGCTACTTGAATACATAATTAAGTGCTCCCTTTGTTTAAAGGGTTGTTGTGTTGAGTACTTTGATATTTGGGACTATGTACAGTTGGTAGTCAACCAGAATGCCTATTACCCCCGCGTTTGCCGCTGTGGCAAAAATAAACCAGTCACATTTCAAAGTCATTCTTGAAATGACCGTCAAGTGGCAAAAGGGACATTTTGCAAAACAGCAGCAATTGCCGCATTTTGAAATGAAAGTGGGGCTACTGTCAGTTAACAGTAAGGATGAAATTTGGTAATTTCCAAATAAGCCTACAACAAACATGAAAAATCAAAACTAGAGCTATTGACATTTGCTGTACAATAATGAAACAAACAAAGATTTGGTGGAGTTGTAACTGCATGTTATAAAGTAATAGTTTTATTATTAAATAAATAAAGAAAATTTGGTTAATGTTGTTTAAACAAACGATCATATACAAGTTCTACCAGAAAGACTCGGGAGGCAAAATAACATTACAAGAATCCATTTATTAACAGCCCAGCAAGCAAGTATTATGATATAAAGTTATTTGGCGTAGGCCCCGTCCGTAGCTCGCAATCCGAGGGTACGGAATCTGCATTTCCTGCCTGAAGACGAAGGCAGGGGCACAGCCGACCCCCTGGGAGGTATGGGAAGAGACCATCCTGGTGGTGGTGGGGAGGATGGAGGTGAATGTAGGCATCAGCATCTGTGAACTCAGACATGTGTAAGTACCGATCTTTTATACTACAAGTATTAGAACTCGATTGGATAGATGAGAAGGTAATAAGTGACGTAACAATTGAGTCTTCCTGGCAGAACTTATGCTAAAGCTTAAATTTGTACCAGAAAGACTTGGGAGGCAAAATAACGTAACAAGTATGCATTTATTAACAGCCCAGCAAGCAAGTATTATGATATAAAGTTCTTTGGTGTAGGTGTCTGTAGCTTGCAATCCGAGGGTACGGAATCTGCATTTCCTGCCTGAAGACGAAGGCAGGGGTGCAGCTGACCCCCAAGAATAGGTGGAGGAAATAATTCCACCAGGACGGAGCCCACCCCCAAAGAACTGTGAAGAAAAAGTATACCAACCAGTCGTGTATCCTATGGTTCTTTAAAAATAGAAAGTAAAATGAGTTAAAATAAAATGAGCATGACAAACATAGCAACGTGGAAGGCCTCATAGACCAATAGCTTTATTAGTAAAAAGGGCCACTTTCATCATTGTGAGAAACAGTGAACCTGTAAGGTTCTACATGAAGACATGTTGAAAGGAAAGCAAGGGAGCTGGGGAAGAGATGAACGTTAAACCAAGAATGAGAGGCTAACATAGCTACATAAAGAAAAGGCCGTGATAGACCACACAGAGCAAGGCCACGATGGGCCACACAGAGACATGGCCGTGATAGATCACACAGAGCAAGGCCACGAGGGCCACACAGAGCCAGGCCACGATGGGCCACACAGAGACAAGGCCGCGATCAGCCACAAGGCCTTGATAGACCACACAGAGACAAGGCCACTAAAAGCCACACTCAGACAAGGCCACTAGGCCACACAGAACCTATGCCCCGAAGGGCCACACTGCCACGATAGGCACAGAGGACAAGGCAACGATATGCCACAAGGCCGTGATAGACCACACAGAACAAAGGCCATGATGGGCCACGAGGCCATGATAGGCCACACAGACAAGGCCACGAAGCCACACAGAGACAAGGCCACACAGAGGCAAGGCCAATAGGCCACACAGAACCAATGCCCCAAAGGGCCACACTGCCACTATAGGCACAAAGGACAAGGCAACGATATGCCACAAGACCTAGAAGACCCACACAGAGACAAGGCCACGATAGGCCACAAGGTCACTAATGCCACACAAAGACAAACCACTCAGAGACAAGGCCGCTAGGCCACATGGAACCTATGCCCCGAAGGGCCACACTGCCACGATAGGCACAAAGGACAAGGCAACGATATGCCACAAGGCCATGGTAGACCACACAGAACCAAAGCCACGAGGCCATGATAGGCCACACAGGACAAGACCACAATAGGCCACAAGGCCACTAAAGGCCACACAAAGACGAGGTCACACAGAGATAACGGCCACTAGGCCACACAGAACCAACGCCGCCTTCACACTGGCAGTTGAAATCAGCTCCGTAATACGCAATACGCCCCCAGCGGACGTCGTACTACACCGTTGAAAAGCGTTGGAAGCTTCGGAAGGAGTAAAACAAAAATGGTTTAGAAGGCAGATTAGATTACAAAAAAGATTAGAACGGTTGATTTTGTCAGTGTCAGAATGTACAATTCCGTATGATCTCTCTGATGAGGGTTATAGAGACATTAATCATTGACCAGCCGACGATTTGCCATCATGCTAATCAATTACTAGAAGATAACTACGCATAAGATACATAATTCATCAACTAACCATTCAGAAATGTTGTCTACATGTTGACACTTCTTGAGTCTCTCCATCTTTGTCTGACTCCGGTTTGAACATAAAAGCTTAAAAGTTTTGAAATTTGAAATATGAATGCCTGCAAGCAATCTACGAATGGAAGAAATATTTAATTACGATTTTCGTAATTGTAGACGAGGAAGGAACAACCGGTCGTGATCAGGATGGGAAATAGAGGAATCTGAAAAGAAAAGCAAACCATTATAAACAAAGACTGCAGAAATATAAGCTTTTAAGGTGTAGGGAGTTGTTATGATTGCAATCGAGACGTAGGTGAGTGAACGCCGGCGTCGGTTTCTTCGAACTGAATGTAGGTGTCAGCATCTGCGAACTCAGACATGTTAGAACACGATTGGATAGATGAGAAGGTAATAAGTGACGTAACAATTGAGTCTTCCCGGCAGAACTTACGTTAAAGCTTTCATTTATAGTCTACATCCGGGCTATTCAATTGGTGGCCCGCCAATTATCTCCATCCGGCCCAAGGGCACCCCAACCTCCCTCCTCCTCTTTTCCTGGCGGTGCAGCTAAATTTGTTTAGATGTGTGGCGCCGGCAGCTGTACTGCTATAGCCTACGCAGGCCCGCCTACAGAAATGACTGGGCCTCTGAAAAGGTCCAGTGAATGGGCCCTCCCCAAATCTGCTATAGGCTACTCATATCATGCGTGTGCGCTCTCTCTCTCTCTCTCTCTCTCTCTCTCTCCTACATTAACACATACATTTAACTGAGAGAGACTTACTCAGTGATGGGGGCTACATAGGTACACACACACACACCAAGGTTAACAAACGATCTGCTACACTTACACATTTCTCAGAAGGAAATGCAGAAATGCAGTTTCTTACCTTATGGTATCATCTTTGCCTCTTATACAGCCATCTTCCTTGTCTTTCTGGATGCAAAGTCCTTTATAATGTATTTAAAGTCCATCTGTTTAGCCAGTTCACACAGTTATTGAGTCTCTCTTGGCTCATTGTGGAGCGCAGGTAATTTCAGTTTACTGAAGGATCTCTCTCCTCCTGCCACAGTTACAGGTAAAGTGCAAAATATCCTTAGTGCAATGCAAACGTCACCATAAATGCTCTCAAGCTTCAAGTCATAAATCCTGTTGAGCAACTCCAGGGGTGTTGATGATCCTGCGAATGTGACACTGTAAATCCTTTTCAGATGGAGCATTTGTTTTTCCAAATCTTCAGATAGATCCTTGGAATATTTTGTTATCAAATGTCTACAAGATGACTTAAGATCCTCCTCACTCAACTGCTGGAACTTGAGTAATCCCTTGAAATCATCGCAGATGTCCCTGATTGACTGAAATCTGGAAGTCAGCTGTGCAATGATAGTGTCCACTGCAATATAATACACAGAATTCCTGTGTATGCACTGGCGCTTTCTCTGCCTGCTGTGGGGGAACTCAGGTGGGATACCGATTGCATCCGCTATATTTTGAGCTTCAGCAAGGATTGAGTCCCACTTATTTCTCAAAGAAATTATTTCCTGCTGTAGAGCTTCAATGTTTGCTGCTTCCTGATCCAAAGATAGACTGCCACTCTGCAGAAGCAAATTCCTATCTTCGATATGTTGTAGTATTTTTAGCCAGACAGTGCACATGACAACTGCTGTAAATGACATGAAATATTCTCTCAGTCCTCACGCATCTGATAAGGCCTTATTAGATAATTTACAAGACGATATTAGGCAATCGATTGCTTCAATCACACTGGGGAGGTGGTGAGCAATAGGTCTTACCGCGTCAATTCGCGCACTCCATCGCGTGTCACTCAGTCGGTGGAGTGAACATCCCGTCTTTTCCTTTAACACAGACCACCGGTCTGGACTCGCACTAAAGAGTGTATAAAGGCGATTGACACATCCGAAATAAGTTGACATTTCCTTACATGACTGGACAGCATGTACACCTACTAGATTCAGTGTATGCGATGCGCAGGGGGAAAATGTGGCCAAAGGATTTACTTTGATAATTTGGGCTTGCACACCCTTAACTTTTCCCGACATATTACTTCCGTTATCATACCCTTGTCCACGGCAGTCAGTGAGGTCGATTCCATGCCTTTGGAGAGATTCCTCTATCATGCTGGTGATTTATTTTCCTGTCTTTTTTGCAAAATCCACAAACTCAATAAAACGTTCGTTTATTGTCCATCCTTTGCCGTGTGCATTATCGTTACACGCGTATCTCAGAAGCAGGACATTCTGCTCAACATGTGATATATTTGGGGTTGCATCACATATTATCGAGAAATATATTGACTGGAGTCTTTCCCCGAGAATTTTGTTGAGAACGTGATTTCCACACAGTTCAATGAATTCATTCTGCGAGCGCCCTGAGAGATAGTGCGCTGGTAGCCATTCCCCTCTCTGTCTATATTCTTTGACTTTTTCTAGATGCTCTCGCATGACAGAATCATATTTTGCAATCAGCTCGAGTAACCCTACACAATTTCCATTATGAACATCCCCAAGCTCACTGGTGTCCCCTCTGAAAGCTAAATTTCTAGATGCCAAAAAGAGCGTTACATCTAATAATCTCTCCAACAAAGCCCTGTTTTTTTTCCAGTTGCATTTGGAACTCCTTTTGAAACTGGCCATCAACTCCTGTGCCATGCATCAGAGAATGCTGTAGATTTTGCCACTTCCAGTAGCAGAGTTTATGTGGGCTGCTTTTTTCATGCTCTGGTAATTTACTGTAGAGTTTTTGCCACTTTGTTGTAGACGCCCTAAACCCCTCTCGGCTATTAAGAGCGCTTGTAGACTTCTTTTCTAATTCGTCAGAAAAGAGAATGCATGGAACACAGTACAATGACTTGTTTCATTCGCTAATAAACAGCAAATACTCTATGACAAATACTCTGGGAAAGGCCTGCCTTCAGAATCTTTAACTGACATACCTTGTAACAAAGTAATGCTGTCAACACCTGCCAGTGCTCTAACAATGTTGTCTCTCTCTACATCGTTAAGTCTTTCGGGCCATTTTCCTGAATCGGTGTAGCTCTCACATGTTTCCCCTTCATGTCCAGCCTGTGTTCTTGGTTCTGGATCCATAGAAGTAGACGCAACAACATCATTATCCGTACTCCCCACAGATGTTGCTGTGGGTTCAAATCCTGGTGTCGGGGTTAAATGCAGAACATCTTCGCTAGTATCATTAGCATCATCCTCTTTCTTACAGGTGGTGATGGCTCTGTCACTAAAAATAACATTAGCTGTTACATTAGCCTCCTGGCTATCGTTAGCCTGACTGGGAGCAGCTTTCTGAGCCGACTGAAAAAAGTTGGTCAATACATTATTATTTGGGTCTAAAGCCCTTGCCAGCTCCCTCTTTTTCTTCTCCTTTCTTTTCTGGCACCCTGATTTATTTGCAGGCCCTGGCATAGCAAGGAAATTTACTCCAACATTAAGCTAGTAATTTTTTCAGGTCACTTGCACTGCTGACCGCGAACTGGCGCGAAGCACTGGCGTTTTGATGTTGCGTTGGTTACATACAACAAAAAATAGCCTACTCAGACCATTTTCAGGAGGGGTGTTTCATTATGACACAGGCTACATTTTACTCAAGCAACATTAAATAAAATGCATTTTTTTCTCACTTTCAACAATTAATGGTGCTATTTTGGTTCAAAATAAAATATGGTAACCTTTGCTTATATTTAGGATGAACATAATTATTGCTGGACTGCATGGGCCCCCCCCAGCGGCTGGGCCCCAGAAAACGTTCCCCTTTATCCCCCCTTATGGGCGGCCTTGAGCCTACGCACTGTGCCATGAGCGCTCTGCCTCCGACTGAACTGAGAAACGTTTTCAGTGCGAATATTTCAGCAGTTATAATGTGTGTGTGTCCCGTATTTCTGCAATACCAATCATTCGTGAATTAATCATTCTTTTGGTTCAATTCTTTCCTTTCCATAAATTGGCCAAACACGCTTGCATAACGGTCTGAAACAATTCGGATTCGTTCGGACCGCTCTGTCACTGAATCATCTGAAGCGGTTTCTCGGTCAGTAACAATACATGGCTTAGTGCAGGCGCTAATGGATCGTATTATGTATCTCGTAAATTACCCCACTAATAATGCCCAGAATGGTACCAAACTTATACAGTAGTACAAATAGGTTCTGTACTCATAAAACGTGGCATTGGAAAGTTTGTAAGTACATCAGGAGTTTATTTAAATAACGCTTGCCTGACGGCTCATGCTACTGCAAACCCGGACATCGACGTCACTTCAGTGATTTGGGAAAAGCACGTAAAATTCCTGGCAGAAAGCGATGCATAAGGATGTAGTGTAACGACGCCCAGTTCCAGGAATGCACTAATATTTTGTTGGTAGTACCAGTTTGCAACAATTATTAGTTAACACTAAGTTGTTAACACTTCGGAAAAAATAATAATTTGTCGTTACACTACATCCTTATGCATCGCTTTCTGCCGAACGTCCGAGTTAGCAGTAGCATGAGTCGTCAGGCAAGTGTTATTTAAATAAACTCCTGATGTACTGGGGGGGGTTTGGCTCGATGTCAAGGGAAATGTATTAGTGTGAAGGGTGTGCCTGCTTCTTTGAACACAACACATCTAATCTAGGAATTATTTTCGACAGACTGACACGCATGTCTTGTGATGGCTGTAGGTGAGATCTGTATTTTGTTTTCAGAGCAGAAAATCCACTCTCACATAGGTAAGTGGTAGAAAAGGGTACCAAAACTTTGAGTGCAGCAGCTCCTAAGGTGGGGTATTCCTTGGCAACAAACACCCAGAACTGTCCAAGACTCCTTGACTCTCTGAAAAGCAGTTGAAGGCTCCTGTCTGAAGCCACAACTATCAGCTCCTCCTCTTCTCCTCCTGTTAGGACACAGTGCTCTCTTGCCTCACTACTAAAAAGAGCCCGTATCCAGTCCCATTCTGTCATACCTACAGATGATTGATTTGATAGAAAGAGATCAAATTACTATTACAAAGAAGTCAACTGATAAGAGTGTTTAACATGTATACAACAATAATAATAATAATAATAATAATAATAGAACAAAAAATATATATCTTACCTCCAATATCAGGAAAATACTTGTGGAATTTCTGAATGAGCGCGCCGAGGTGAATATGTACGGTGTCTCGGATGCGTTCACCGTCAGTGGCGCACAGTGATGGAAACGTCCCACACTCCTTGTTCCACTCGGGATCTCCACAATTTCAACTTTCTGGCGAAAGCTATGATCTTGTCCATATAGGTCAGGATGGATGATGATGGACCTTGCATGCTTTCATATGTCCAACAGATAGGCAAGCTTCATGCAGCATTCTCCATCTGACAGGTGTACAGCAAGAGGAGAATCAACATTTGATAAAAACTGCAAGACCTCTTCTCGCAGCTCAAGCAGATGAGTTAACACCTTACCCTGTTATAGCCACTTGACCTCGGCGTGAAGAAGCAGGTGCTGATGTTCTGAGCCCATTTCAGTGCATAGCGATGTGAAAAGTCGGGAGGAGAGTGCCCCGGCCTTGATAGCATTTGCTATTTTGAAAGCAGTCTGCAACACGTCGTTTAACTCCGGGTGCAGTGGCTTCTTGATGTAAAAAACAGTGGGTAAAAGTAACTAATGGGGCAATCTCCCTTACTTGAGCAACAATTCTCTTTGCGCATCTGTCAGCTGTGTTTGTTTGTTTGTTTGTTTTAGTAATTGTTTTACAATCCATCAGAATATTGACGACTAAATTAAGTTTTTTAGACAGATGAACATTTAGGGCTCAGAATGAAGCCGAACCCAGTTATTTTGCTGGTGATTTTGATCACTTTCTTAACCAATCATGCCAAACATGCTACATAGTGGCCAGGAAGTCCGAATCACCTACACACGAGACTTTCTGCTAAACCTTAAATCCCCTGCAACGCGTCTTTATCCCAATGACACATCACCCCTACCACTGGAATGTTTCAGGGGCAACAATGCCAAAGCAAGGAAACGTGGCAGGAAAGGAGGAATCTGGGAACAAGTGAAAAGACAGCCCTACTGACAATCACTTCCATCTGTTATGCTTGGCAATGTCCAAAGCCTAAGGAATAAGGCAGATGAATTGCGGGCCTGCACTCAGTATTGTGTATATTGTGTATATTGCGCCCTCCGCCGACACATTGGCCACTGCCACTACGATTCATGAACTTGTAAATAAAGCAGAGGAAGAGGCCCCCGACGCAGCCAATTTCGTGTTGGGTGACTTTAATTTATGCAGTCTAAAGGAACATTTACCTACGTACCAACAATATGTCACCTGTTCTACGCGCAATAAAGCTTGCCTCGACCATTGCTATGGAAACATCCAGGACGCCTTTTATTCTAAGGCCCTGCCCGGTCTAGGGAACTCGGACCATAATATGATTAAACTGATGCCTATCAATGTGTCCCGACTACGGCGCGAGAAAGCAAAAAAGGTGGAGGTTAAGTACTGGAATGCTGCTGCGAATGAGGCACTTCAGGATTGCCTGGAGTGCACAGACTGGAATGTAGTGACTGACGGGACTGACGACGTCAATGACGCAGCGTTTGCTATCTCGGGGTATGTACAATTCTGTGAGGACACAATCATCCCCAAAAAGACTATTAAGATGTTCCCTAATAACAAGCCCTTGGTAACTCCAGAGTTAAATCAACTCCTTAATGAGAAAAAGTGTCTGTTTAAATCAGGAGTAAGTAGAGAAGAGAGTGAGAAGACAGTGCAGAAAAAGATTAAAAGCAAGATCAATGACTGTAAAGCAGCATACAAAAATAAGTTAGAATTATTTATTTTTTTCAAAAATGATGTTAGGAGAGCTTGGCAGGGAGTCCAATCTATCACAGGATACAAGCCCAAGTAGCACCCTATGGTAGCAGACAACAATCTTAATATGGCAAATCAATTAAATCATTTGTATTGTAGATTTTACACACATGATTTTAAAGTAGAACAGAATGAGGCCATTATAGCAGTAAGAGACATGAAGGGTATGGATATTGACTTCTCTATGGATGAGGTTAAATCTTATTTTAGACGTGTAAATCCCCGTAAAGCTTGTGGACCTGATGGTATCAACTGCAGGACACTAAAGGTGTGTGCTGATCAGTTGGCACAGCCCTTCCATAGGTTGTTCCAGCTGTAACTAGATACAGGTGTCGTTCCCAGTCTATGGTCTGGGTCCCAGTCTATCGAACTCAATGATCTGCGCCCTGTTGCCCTTACCTCTGCAGTTATGAAATGTTTTGAAAAAATAATTTTAAAACAACTTCTCCATGAGGTTTCACCTCTTTTAGACCCGAATCAATTTGCCTATCGTGCAGAGAGAGGTGTTGAGGATGCGCTGCTATCCTGGATTAACAGCACTCATGAGCACCTTGAGCATGCTGAGAGCCTGGTCAAGATTGTGTTCATTGACTTCAGCAGTGCTTTCAATACGATCCAACCCCACCTACTTAGTGAGAAAATTGGTGCATTTGGGAGTAAATCCCCAATTGATTTTATGGATCTATGACTTCTTGACGGACCGTAGTCAGCAAGTCAGATTTAACTAATTTATATCATCCTCAAAAATTATAAATACAGGGGCACCACAAGGGTGCATTCTGTCGCACATCCTATACACCAGCACTTCTCAAAGTCCGGACTCCGGTCCGGATCCGGACCCGGAGGGAATTCAATCCGGACCCGCCTCTGTTTCATATTTCAACAGCAGTAATTGTGTGTAGCCTAAGGGATTAAAAGTCTGGATTTCCTACTTTGATAAACGTATGTCAAAATCATTTGTTTAGTGTTTTATGTCTTTTTGGAGATGGTCCGAAATTAAAGCGAAGGCGAGATATTTAAAGTTTTCCTCCGTGATTCAGTTGCCATGACATCCAGTGAGTGTACTTTTGACGTAATCGGGCGCGAGCCGCGCAACGCGACACTTCACCGCAGTAAGCGTTTGAATGGGTGTGGAGGATGTAATTGTCCAGGAAAAGAAAAGTTGACGAAGAAAATAGAGTTTTCAAAGATGATTGGACAGAGAGGTATGCGTTCATTTCGCCACAATCCAGCACGAAGCCATTCTCAGCAATGAATGCTGTAAAGAACTCACACCGCAGCAGCTTGGCTAATGAACGTTTAGGCCAGTGTCTCCGTCTTGCAACCACACCTTTTGTGCCACGGTTTCGGCAGCTGATGGGAGACAGACAGTGCCATTTCTCACATTAGACTGCTCTGTATTTTGCACCATGTTACTTTTGTGGTGTTTTGTTAAGAAAAATCCAGACACTTAAATTAATTGTTTTGCCACTTTTGCACTTGTTATTCATGTATTTTGAATAAAAAGGCACCTTATTTTTTTCATAAAATAAATGTTGATTTGTTATACATGTTTATTAAAAACAAGTTTTGTAATTACCAATAGTTCCGGATCTTTGTCATTGATGAAAATTCAGATTTGGACCTTTGAATGTAGACTTTGAGAACCCCTGCTATACACCAATAACTGTCAAGCTTCCTCTTCAGCCCACACTTATTTTAAATATGCTGACGACACAGCACTGGTTGGAAGTCTGATATTTCTTCTGTGAGTGGATTTCAGAGGGAATTACAGGGTTTCTGATCATTTTCTTGAAATCAATCAACAAAAGAGATGGTCATAGATTTGAGCAAAAACATAATAATAGTTCCCCCCTCTAAGATCAACGGTGAATTAGTGGACAGGTTCTCAACCTATAAATACTTGGGAGTTGAAATTGATTCTAAACTAACTTTTAACCCCTTACCAGTCAGTTTCTGTCATCCCACCATACATGAATAATCCACCTATTATCTTAAGTCTAGTTAAAAAAAAAAAAAGATTATTGGAACTTTATGCGAATTCTTTACAAAAAATTATATTATGGAATAGAAAAGCTCCTGCAGCAGGTGCATTAGCACAACAAGTAGCCTCAAGCTACATGACACAATTTAATTGATTAATATTACACTTTTACTTAAAGCTCACTTTAAAACACCATCGAGTATTTGTATCATATTTAAAATGATCGCGGTTTAAAATGGTTTCAAGTCCAAAAAAGATTTTGAAATATGTTATATTTAGTATTTTATATGAAGCTATGGGCTATCCTTACCTAGCATGCATACTGTAAACATTCTTTATTCATATGAAAATACCCCAAATCGCACGAAAATCACACACAAACCACATATACTTGAAACTGTGTTTATTAGCTTCTTGTTTCAGATGAAGAGATGTGTTTAGTTTAGTTTGTCTCGTAGCTCAGAATGAGGAAGTGTACACAGGACGCGTCATGCAGAAGAGGGCAGGTTTATGGTCACGTTAAACCACGTGAGATGATTGACAGCTGTACAGCGAATGAGGGAGCTCTGAGATCATAACTGACACAAATCAGGAAGAGGAGACATCTCGCGGTGTTCGCTGTTTGAGCTCTTCAGATCGCATAATTCAGTGGAAAATGAATAGAAATGTTATTTTGTATGAAGAAATATTTTTACAAACATGTAATAATTAATCATTATTTCTCCAAATATGCGCACCATTGGACTAATAGCCATGGCGGATGCTGTATATTGCATGTATTTGAACACAAATAAACCGGAGAAGACGTGAATGAATGCTTTATGAGTCATGATTTCTATTCAAAATAACGAACGTTACAGATGAATTATTTTGCACTCCTGGCATAAATTAAGAAATGAATGTCACTGCAAACCAGTTTAATCATAAACAGTGGTCAAATATCGAAGCTGGAGTCTTAAACCTTTCTAATGATGCTCAGTTTGTCCAGATCAAGTAAAGGTGATGATACACAGAGCAACTTTTTGAGCAATGTTGCTGGGCAATGTTGCCGTCAACGGGCAACCAGATGAGACACAGGGCCCACGACCGATCTAAATTATCTAGATAGAAATGTATTGCCCATTTTCAATGGGAAAGTGCCCAAGCAACAATCAAGATTGCCCAGCAACATTGCTCAAAAAGTTGCCCTGTGTATCATCACCTTAAGAGTGTGATGTTTTAACGAGTAATGAATTTTGAACAACAATAATCTGGGCCCGTCAGTGATCTTTGACGCGAAAGGGGTTTTAATGAATGTGCACTGAACAAAACTAAGAAAATGCACCAGCGGATGTACTTCCTTAGGAAACTATATAATTTTAGATTAGACAGACACATTCTTGTAATGTTTTATAAAAGTCTCCTCCAGAGTGTTCTGTCCTTTGGCCTTATCTGCGTGTTTGGCAACATGCATGTTAAGTAATAGAAAGTATAAGAAATGGACACAGCGACCCCATAGATTTCAATGGAGAAAAGTCAATTAGAAGCACTCACTTCCTGATGGCTGAGCGTACTGCGCAGCCTCAAACTGAGCTTGACAACGTAGATGTGACGTGAGCAACCTGTCTGACAGTTGTAAGTCTTCTAGTAGCTGTGCCAAGAGAAATCTGAATCAATCCCTTCCAAATCTTGCAGAGACGGAGAGCGTGAGTAGGAGCTTTATGCCTCCACATCCCCCCTGATTGCCTGCGAGCTTCTCCTCCTGTCTATACGGTAATTTCTCTACTGTGCGACAGAGAGTCGCGCGGTTATGACGCAATCGTTAGCCTATTTTTACAAAACCGGCGTATACGGGGCCATAACGTAAGATACAAGGGAATGGAGCCTTTTATACATTGTCGTGTTTCTTTAGAAACTAGATGTACCGCATCGCGGTACAAAATATGACCGCCGCTCAGGCCTGCACTGGCTTTCCACAAAAATAAATGACGTGGAGTAATTTGGCTGTATTGCGTGTTTATGTATATACCTAAAAAAAGTAATAGTATGTGCATGTCTGTCTGTGTGTGTGTGTGTGTGTATTTGTGTATGTGTGTGTCTGTGTGTGTGTGTGTGTGTGTGTCTGTGCGTGTATGTATGTGTGCGTACATGTGTGCGCGTGTGTGTTTGTGTGTGTGTGTCTGTGCATGTGGATTTGTATGTGTGTGTATGGGTGTGTGTCTGTGCGTGTGGATGTCAGTGTGTGTGCATGCTTGCGTTTGTTTGTATTCCTGCATGTGTGTGTGTGACAGTATCATCCTAAACCAGCAACCCTTCGCTCAACAGCACCATCTACAGGCCGATGAGTGTACAGTCACTAAATGTGCACATAAATGAATTTATTTTATACCCCCCATGGATGAAATTCTACAAAAGTTAGCAGAGGATACCCCCAGAGGATGTCAAGTTAATCATACACATGAAATATGGTGCAGTTCTGAACATCTCCACTGAAGATAGGGGCGATTAAAGCAGAATAATATTGCATTTTCATTTTTTATGGGAGGGGCGCAAATCACAAATGAGTGATTATGGGCTAGGTTGATGTGGGCCCTTAAGAGCAACATACCATAAAAATGTCTTCATCCTCTGTGCCACGGTTCAGGTAGTTATTTAGGAAAAACTGAATTTTTTTGGGTTTGGGGGGGCCCAGCGCGGGGGGGGGGTGGCCCCCGGGGACCAAACTAAATTTTTCCTTAGAAGTCTAGTGGGGCTACATGCCCACCAAATTTCATGTTCCCCGGTGTTTCGGTGTCCCTGGTATCGTTGACGAAAAATTTAAGGGGGCCCCAGCGCGGGGGGGGGGGGGTTGAGTGGCCCCCGGGGACCAAACGAAATTTTTCCTTAGAAGTCTAGTGGGGCTACATGCCCACCAAATTTCATGTTCCCCGGTGCTTCGGTGTCCCTGGTATCGTTGACGAAAAATTCAGTAAGGTGACAAAAAAAAAAAAAAAAAAAAACTTTGACAATCCCTATATGACCGCTTTCGCTAGCTACGCTAGCGGCGGTCATAATAAACAATGGATAAATAGTGTCTTTAAACACCTCAGATGTAAAGTTATTCGCTGTCAAAGTGACACCAAAATAAATGGGAGTCAATGGAATGCTAACAGCAGGTTTGCTAACCAATGGCGGCCCCCAGGGAAGGTACGCTTTCCGGGTGCTGGATTACCCCCTTGATGTTAAGGACCAAAAGAGACTGCAGCGCATGATCAAGATGGCCAGTAAGATCATTGGACTTGACCAGGTGTCGGCAGCTCAGCTGTACAATGAGCTTATTTTAAAAAAGACTGACCAAATCCTCAATGACCCCACTCGCCCTCTCCATCATAAATTTATGAGAAGTAATAGGTCAACTGGTAGAATTTGACAACAGAAAATTAGAACAGAAAGGTACAATAAATAATTTGTACCTACAGCGATTTGATTGTATAATGATCAAACACATCGCAAGCTATCACATTTTTAGCTACCTGATAATATTAGTCATTTTTTAACGTTAGATGTTGGAGTGTGATTGTCATTTCTGCAGTATTGTCATTTTTTTATATTGTCACTGTTAATTTCTGTCATTATTTCTTTTCTTTTTATATATGTTTACTGGTTTGACCGTTGTGTCTATGTTTTTAGAGAATATGTTGTGACAAGGGCGCGTAATGAATGACAACATGCATTTCCCCTTGTGGGATAATAAAGTTCACCTTGACCTTGACCTTGACCTTAAACTTTTCTTGCCTGTCATTGCAGCCACACCATCCGTGCAGAGGCCCACACACTTTTCCCACTGGAAGCCCTCGCCCGTTATGTATCCATTCAAGCAGTCAAAAATATCTGCCCCTGTCGTTCGTTCTGTCAGTTCCTCACAAAATAAGAAATCCTCAACGATGTCATAAGCCAACGATGTTACTGCCATAAGCCAGTAACTATGCTTTCGCCCAGTTGTAGAACAAATGCAACACTACTCCGGATTTTGTCACTTGTTTGTTCGCGTATATCAGAAGACATTTCCTCAATACGCCGTTGTACTGTGTTATCAGAAAGTGGAACTTTAGCGATCTTTCCTGCAGCTTCTTTCCCCAGCATTTCCTCAACGATGTCTATGCAGGCTGGCAGCAGAAGCTTCTCTCCTATGGTGTGTGGCCTTTTGGATTTTGTGATTCAATATGCAGTTAAAAAATGTTTTTTTCTGGGATGCTGGCTGTACCTTTTTTGCTGACGAAGACACTTTTTTTGAAGAAGAAAATATGATCTCCCCTTGTTGGCGTATGCAGAGTGTTTTGTTGTGAGGTGCCGTTTAAGTTTTAAAGGGGTCATATAATGCCATTTTTGTACAAGCTAATATGATTCTTTAGGGTATAAATTAAAAGTTTGTAATATACTTTAATAAAAAATTCTCATTAGTATTGTAAGAAAACACTCATTTTACCTGGTCAAAAACAGCTCTGTTTTCAGCACGCCGTTTAAGTACATGCGTCTTTAAATGATAATGAGCTTTGCTCACCCCGCCCCTCTGTTCTGTGCATACACCATTTCTAACACAATAACACAATAACCATAACGCGGTGTTATAAACGTGGGATTATGAATTATATTGAGAACGTTGTACATAGAAAACATGCCGTAATGTACCCTGAGTGTAAACAGCCGCATTCATCGTGAAGCGTGCAGCAAGCGATTTGCAAAGATTAATATAAATATTAATATAAAGGTTAATAAAACGTTACACTCACTTCTTCTTCTGGAGGTGCAGCAGGAACACGAATAGTTGGTACCGATCCTATTTTCAGGAACAGCTTCTTAGCAAAACCAGCTTTACTGACCCTCTTGTGTGTGAAATGATTCGCACAAACATGAAAGCATGGACATTGATCGTGGGGAATCCCCGCGAGGGAATCCCCGCGTCAATGCTTTGGGAATATTCCATCAAAACATCAAAATGACTGCTGTGTTCCTTATTACACCCAAGAACAGAACGCCACAATCGCTTAGACGCCATTCTTCTCCAGCATATCAATGCACTATGATGACAGACAGCTCGCTCACGAGCGAGGGCGGGTCTGTGTAGAAATGCTGCTGTCAATCACAATCGTGGGAGGGGCGTCGATTTTGTGACGTCACAAAATCGAACGGCTTGATTTCAGAGAGGGTCAAACATATAAGGAGATTAAAAAAAAAAACACTGGATGGATTTTTATAATTTTATGATGGTTGTGTACAGGCACTGCCAACACACATTTCAGTACAATCAACTTGTAAAAGTGCATGTACCATTATATGACCCCTTTAAGGGTTTCATGCTAGCACTGGCCAACCTTTCTAAGCATAAAAGACATTGAGGGACTTCCTCACCATCTGGACCTCTGCAGGCAATAAAACCAAGATCAAGGTAGGACTGATCATATTTTCTGCGTGGCTCCTTTTTAGATTTTGTTGTTTCTGAAGACTTCTCACAGGTCCGTGGTGCCTTTAGTTTTAAAAACTTTTCCATTTTAACATACGCTTTGCACGGTCACTGAATGCTGTATTTGTATGTTACTGACGCAGACACGTGACAGTTCAACTCAAATGAATCAGACAATTTATTCAGTGAGTCATTCAATGAATTCTATGTTGAATCAGACTTCTGATTCTTATGTATGTGTGTTTTTTTTTATTTTATTTTTATGATTCCTTAAAAGAATCGTCACTTAAGAGTCGTTTGGTCATTAATCGGACTGGTGACCCTTCTCACTATGTGACCCACAAGTGGGTCGCGACCCACCGTTTGAAAACCCCTGATATAGACGCATAACCAATTGCAACAGAGGTGGTACCATTTAAAGCGAGCCGTACCGAGCCGTACCATGCAGTGTAAAAGCGCCACAAAGTGAGCCGAGCCGAGTCGTACCGTACCATGCAGTGGAAACGCACCAAAGTGAGCCGTACCGAACCGTACCATGCATTGGAAAAGCGCCACTTGATACGCTAACGGTAGCATTCAGTTACTGCTGTGTGCACACTGCACAATGGATCAGTGACAGGGAGTTTTACATTGCATGACTTTACAATAGGAAGAATCGCAGACAACTCTGTCTGGTCCGCAAACAACGTTTCACAACCAAACACATGTGAGAAGTGATAAGGAAATAATGCAAGATCACACGTGTGTGAGACCGGAGTTCTCTCGCGGGATAGAATTGTTATCAAAAATGATAGCCCGCAAGAAGCTTGCGATCCAAATTGTCTGTGCGTTGAAAAGGAGAAAAAAATATATATATATTGGGGAGACACAAGGATTCTGGAGGTGGTGTGTTCTGCAAAGAAAGTTGGAGGTAAATAATTTTGCAATGTGCTGCTCTTGCTGCTGGTTAAGCAAATGTTTGTGCTTTGTATCTGTTTGATATAACTGTAAATATAAATATTAAAATACTGATATTCTGGTCTATAACTCCTCCCTGAACTTCACACTGCCCTGTATCTTGCTCTCTAGGTCATCTCCGATGTAATTTTCATTCAGAACACATTTCACACAGCAGGATTTTGTATCGCCTGACAGGTCCAGATATTCAGCATGCCAAATACATCACGGGCATCAGCGACTCATCTGCGATTCTCTCAGATCGCGTCTTTAATAATCCACACTGCGTGATTGTCACTCGCATGAATGCATGCCTCTGATTTCAGGCATTTGTCTGCGATTTTGCAAAAATCTGTTGGTGAGTGAAAATCGGGCCTAAAATCGGGCAGTTTGAACTCAGCATTTTGGTTATGTGTTAGTTAGTTCCAACGGCTCCCTAGAACTCTGCAGGCTGTAAGGCCAGTACTCTCCTCGGTTGAGAGGGTACCCTTACGAAAAAAGAAGTTTATTCAAGTGTGCTATTAGTATACTTCTTTTAGACAAAAAATATGAAAGTATACTTTTAGTCTACTTTTTAATGTACTTCTCAGAAATATACTTGATGTACTTCTCAGAAATATACTTCAAATTCCACTTAAGTGTACTTGACTTATACTAACAGAAAAGTCTAAGTTGATCGAGATATACTTAAAAGTATAATTAAGTATTCTAAGTATTCTTGGCTTATACTTGTGTTTACTACTTTGATTGAGTAGCTTATTAAATACTTTTTTTTAAACATAATATTACACACTGTCTTATAAACCAACATGTTCAAGTTTATATAGTAACAAGCTTTCGGGTGGAATAGCTTATAGAGTAAATAAAATAAGCATGGAACTGAACCTGATCTTGTACACAGCGATAATAATTCCCTTACGAAAAATAAATTTATTCAAGTGTTCTATTACTATACTTCTTTTCAACTAAAAATAAAAAAGCATACTTTCAGTCTACATTTTATATACTTCTCAAAAATATACTTAATGTACTTCTCAGAAATATAGCCTACTTAATTGCACTTAAAGGAGTCATAATGTAGAAATTTCACTTTTCCACGAGAATCAATGTATGTTATGATTGCATAATGATTGTACACTGGCCGGGAAGCCGATATTTAAAAGTGAAGCGTTTGTTTACCTCAGGGTTTGTAAAATAGGCCACGTGCACGCGCACGAAAAAACGAGATTTTGATTTCTTCCCCTTCTTGACGTCAAGACGGGGGAGGATATACCAAATATGGACACCGCAAACCTATGCCGCGGGAAGCCCGCCCCTCTCCCCCTCAGATTCAGTTTAGTCGACTCGAGAAAGATGGAGAAACCGAGTGTAGCCTACACTTGAGATGCTCTGTGGGTGACTGCCACAAACAACATGCAAATGTGTTTTATCTACCAAAAACGGACGAAACTATCAGGGAACAGTGGAGGAAATTCATTTTTAATGACGCTGTCCCAACAACTCTTTCAAGTGGCGTATCGTTAGGTGTGTGTGCTAAACATTTTACACCGGAATCATTTACAAATTTGGGGCAATATCAGGCGAACTTGGCCTCGAAGCTCCGTTTGGGAAAAGGTGCCATCCCAACCATCAGGGACTTGCCAGAAATTGAAAAGGTAAGACTGTGTTTTTATTGCTCTACTGTGGTTAACAAATAGCAGCTAACGTTAACTGCTAATGCGGCTATTGTATGTAACGTTACCTTCGAGGTAAACACGGGGAATGGACTCTACGAATGCTAGCCACATCTTTCCACTTTGTTTTACACTAGCAGCTACAGTAGTGACGGTACAGGAGTCCATGCTCAGTGGCTAAAACTGTTTAAATGCAAGTATAACATCACGTTGCATGTCTAAAGAAGAAACATATTGAATGTCTAAATAACCACAACGTGAAACAAGGCAAAAACACCACATGATAGTAAAAATCTCAAAACCACTGTAAGCTGATAAAAAAAAAAAAAACTACATCTCCGTTAATGTAATCTACATTAAATAAAAGGTAAATTTATGTGGGAGAAAATAGCAACACACGTTTTTGCTCGAACTGATGTTAATGTATGTCTCAGTCAAAATGATTGTCTTTACCATTCAGAGACATCTTGATGTAGACGTGCATCCAACAACTCTACATCTTCCCTTTCCAGCTCTGGTTCAGAGTCCGGCTCAAACATGTACGGTTGAATCCCATATGTCGCGGCCGGGTCGGGTTCTGACAACTTGCGCCATGTCAGTTTGTAATGATGCTGAAGTTACCTGCGGTGTCAACCCCCCTCCTTCCTGCAACCAATCAACGCGCCCCTCATTTGCATTATTATAATGACCGTCCACGACAGCCAAAACATCGCATCAGATCTCGCGAGACAATAATGCCTTTAGAAATAAGGGTCTGAGGGGCTCTGTGTTGATTTTTTTTCCACTTTTCTTTTTTAGAAGTGCCTGAAAGACTATAATAGAGCATTGGGTACCAAAGTTAAAACAACATTATGACTCCTTTAAGTGTACTTGACTTATACTGAGAGAAAAGTAAGTATATTTGGCCTGTATATATGAGTAGCCTATTAAATATACTTTTTTTTACATAGTCTTACATTGTTTGAAAATATTGATTAAAATATTGATATAAAACAAATTCTGCGTATCTGAATTTTTGGGTAGGCTAGTCCACTGGTAGTGCACACAGGAATTTACTTTAATTCTACTTTACTCTTTCCCCACCATAGGGGTTTTGCGGAGCGCCCAGCGTTCAAACCAGAAAACAGGTCTAATCATTTCTGCTTATCACTTCCGTACACATCTGCAGCGGTAGGTGATCTCTGAGGTAACTTTTAATTTTCGCTTATTATAATAAAATTATTATTTCTGAACAAACTATAGTGTATTTGTTTTAATTAAAATGTCACGAATGTTGAAATATCAGAAACGGGAACATTCGAACAGCAGTTTTTGTTGTGTGCCGATCTGCTCTGTGTCAGGGAAAATTAACTCTGGGGTAAGTTTCCACCAGTTCCCAAAGGATGAGTCAGTCAGGGCGATATGAGTCCGAAACATTAGGCATGATAATTTCGTTATAAGGAGACACACCACTGTCTGCAGTCGGCATTTTATGCCTGAAGATATAATTGAAGGGGGCCGACACCGTTTGAAACCCAGGGCGATTCCGGTGTTGTTAGCCTGGAACAACTTCAGCCTGCCGGTCGCTCGGCCAAGCGTGTGGCAGAGGACACAGAGTACTCGGGGCTCTGGACGTCCGTTTGGCAATACCGTGTACATCGTAAATTGATATTAGGGGTAGCTCCTGTAAACACCGGCTAAAGAAGGTCACCATTACTTCGCTGTGTTCACCTCAGTAGCTGACGGCCGGAAGTAGTTAAACCTGTTTTGTAGAACCCGGAAGAATGTTGCGCATAACCCCTATTGACTGAATTTTCCAGCTATCCATGTTTTCACTGTTATACAGTAGGGGGCGCTATGACACATCTTCTAGTACAGAATCTCCGGATCAAAACACAAGCGAAGAAGAAGCTGAAACAAGTGATAGAAGATTGCTCACTCAAATGTAAAATAATGTGATCATCAAACATTAAACAGCGTGTAAATCAAAACTGCTTAATGTTTCCAAATGAAATGAAGCGTAACCCATGAAGAGAAAACGACTGTGAAGCTTTGGGGTTGTTGGACTCGATCTATTCCATCTGTGTTTTGAACACGTTTCTCAATCTGATCAAGGCTGATCAGTCCTTTGACAAAAATGAGATTTTCTCATCTTTTTTGTTTAAAATGTTGCCTTTATTTATTAAACTTACCAACATTCAAGTGTTGATAAAAAAAGGATGCATGAAGCTAATAAAATGTTTTTAAAATTAAAGTACAGTTAAATGTATTTTTCAAGTATAAAAAATAACATTTGAACATAGTAGTATAGGCCTACTGCAAGTGCAAAAAAAAAATATAATATATATATATATATATATGTATATATAAGTATAATGTTAAGTTCACTTAAATAAAACTTGTAGTATAAAACTACCAAACTAGTAGTTTACTGAGAGTACACTAAAATAAAACTTGTAGTATAAAACTACTAAACTAGTAGTTTACTGAGAGTATACTTCAAAGTTGCTACAAGTATTAAAATAGTAAACTACTAGTATACCCATAAGTTCACTTGCAGTACAAATGAGAAACGTAATTATGAACTAGTTGTGCACTTAAAGTTTACTACTCTTACACTTATAGTACACTTAAACATATAATTTTATATACTAAAAGTGGGCCAATTTAGTCCCAAGCGGTATTAAAATAGTACACTTACAAGTTTACTACTAGTACATATTGACATTAGTATACTTACTACATAATGTATACTTAAAAATATACTTGAACATCACTTAAGTATACTTCATAAAATGAACTTTAAGTATACTTCTTTTTCGTAAGGGTAGTTATACAGTATGGAGTACTCCACTCCTCTAGTTATGTAAAACCAGAGAGCCCAGGTGAAAAAAAAGTTCACTAAAATCCATTTTATTTAAGTGCACTTAGTACACTTCCATAATGTACTTCCATAATGTACTTAAAGTGCTCTATTTTCGCGCACTTATTTTGTACTTAATATACTAAAAGCTTATCTTTAGTACTTCTTAAAGCTACAATATGCAAGAATTTTTTTGCCGCTAGAGGGCGCTACATTCCAAACAACAGCGTAGCTTGATGACGATGTGAAGGAGCGTGGAATGATGGGAACTGTCGTTTTAAACTCCACCGTGGATGTAAATCAGTCAGACGGGAATCGAAAAATCATGTTCATGGATGAGGCTAAGTTCTTTTTTTATAATGACATGCTTTTTGTGGCGAGGGGGGCGTGGTTCAGCGCGGTCTGTAATGGGAGAGAGAAGAGACGAGCGTCCCGCAAGTAGGTCAAGTGCAAATGACGAACACCTGTGTCTTATTGCCGCGGTTGCCACGGTGAATGCGCGTTGTGTGCGACTTTTGTTTGTTTTGCTTTATTTTAATAAAGTACGAGTCCCAGTCACGCCGACCCCTGTCTTCTTCCTTCCTGACTCTTGAACCTCATCACACTTTTATTTCATTAAAATGAATTAACCGCAAGAAAAGTAAGGTTTAATACTAAATTGGTTATCATAGATGTTACTGTATGTCGAATTCATTGTTGTGATAACGCGGCGCAGTTTTACGTGTTCTAAACAATTGTTGTAAAAGTACATTCGAACATACCCACATCATTTGCCAAAATACTGATTAATCTTTATGTATAACACATGCTATATTTATTTACATGGCCATAAACACCAGACGTGATAAACAATGTCAATAAACTAAACACAAATCTAAAGCAATAATACTTCCCTTACATAAACATAATTATTACCGAATGCTACATTTGGAAAATATAAAATTAAGCATGCTTTGTCGACAGAACCAGCTGCAATCGGTAAAGAATAATTGTGTTCCATAACGACAGCACGAAACAAGCTAACGTGTGTTGCTTGATAGACGCTACAACTACAACTTCCGCATTTGTCCAGTGCTGCGTTCCAGTCCACTTTTAGACACGCACTTGCGAACTTCCCTAAGCACTTCCCCTTGGGGGAATCCCTGCCGCCATTTTGAAGTGCGTTCCACTTCGTGAATTGGACGAGGGAAGTTTATATGGACAGACCCTCGTTCCCTCGATTTTGACCGAGGGAGCGAGTCTGCTTCAAATGTACACTTCAGGCACCTATATGTCCCACAATGCAGTACGATTGTGACGTCACCACATATCTCATCTAATCACCACCACAACAGACAACTCTATGATATATTAATTATATATTTTTTTTGTTTAAAACAACCCAAACACACATAAACATTTGGATGCTGCATTAAACAAATTCTTAAAGGAAAAAAAAATGTAAATAATAAATCAACTCCACAGCTGATTCCAAGTGATCAAGGGCTTAGGACGTTCCAGTTCAGCCCATTGCAGTTTCCGCCAGTAGTGGGCACTCGCAATGACGTACATCCGAGTGAACGAGACGGAGGGAAGTTTGCGAGTGAAGGGCATGACAGTTTTGGACTGGAACGCAGCACAGGACTCCACGGCCACGCAGTACGAGCGGAAACCGAGGGTAACGCGGATATGACGCAATTGACTGGCGACTCCCAGCTCCCTTAACCTTAAGATCATCTTAGTGTACTCAACTGTGCTATTTTGAGACACACTGAAGATGATCTAAAGTGTATTTTTAATATACTATTTCAGCTTTTAAAGAAATGTATTTTGTTATCACTTTTTAGTAAAACTGAAACCATCTTTAATGCATTTTAAATACAATAATAAATTATTTAAAATATAATAATATATAATAAATATATACAAATTATACTTATGTATTAATAGGTTAAAAAAAGTGCACTAAAATACATTTTATTAAAGTACACTTCCATAATGTACTTAAAGTGCTCCCTTTTCGCACACTAATTTTGTACTTAATATACTAAAAGTTTTTCTTTAGTACTTCTTAAGATAAACTTAACATTTTAGTGTACTCAACTGTGCTATTTTTAGACACACTGAAGATGAACTAAAATATGCTTTTAACATACTATTTCAGCTTTATTTTTTTAATTTTGTTACCCCTTTTAGTACAATTGAACCCATCTTTAATGCATTTTTAAATACACTTATAAATTATTTAAAATATAAGAATATATAATATATACAAATCATATTTATGTATTGCTCACATATTTTTTATATAGTAAATTTATTTCAATTTTTTTTTTTACTATGTTAACAGTACCTTTATAAAACATAATTAAATATGTTAATGGTGTATTTTAAAAGTTGTCAAGTACACTATTACTGTGTTATCAGTAGCATTTTCTGCCTCATTTATGCTAAAATTATGAAAATAATATATTTTAATGTATTACAAACACAGTGGAAAAATTATCATTCAATAAAACACATTAAAAAATATTTGTAAAACACACACACACTTTGAAAGCTAGTAAACTTTAATGTACTACACCTAGTGTACATCAGTACAGCAGCATATGTAAACTGTAAAAAAAAAAAATACATTAACAAATATAAATAAACCTAACTACAGTCAATAAAGTGCAGTCATTAATAGCTGCAAACAGTTACAGTACTGTTACAACTCAAACCATCTTCATCCTTCAAGTGAATTGGAGTGATTGGTCTTTGAGTTTGCCTCATTGTTGCATTTCCTTCGAATCAGTGCTCGCACCTCAGACATGTTGGAAATTGTTTGATCACAGTGTCTGTGAAAGGGGAAAAAGAGGAGTTTATTTTTATATTAAAGCAAAATTAACCTCTGTTAAAAAGGTAACTGTTCCCTTTCAAAAGGCTGCTTCGATGATGCTATTGGGGAACGATGTTCTCTAGGCGCCTCTTTAATACTTCTGAGTCGCACTAGTAGTGTCATAGGCTGTCGACAGTTAAATTCTATTGCCGTGATTGTACAGCTTTTCAAACACCGGTTCGCATGGAGGGTGTTCCCCATAGCGTCATCAATGCAGTGTCTCATTCCCTGTTCTCAGGGAACAGAAGTCGTAACCTAGACGTTTTTTATTACAACACAGTATGATGTTTTGACATTTCCCCATGTTGTACAAGGTGAAAAAGACGTACTGTTAAATGTATTATAAATGCATTAAAGTACATTTGTTTTGTACTAAAAACATACTTAAGTACATATTTAATACATTTAATAGTAAGTCTTTTTCACCTGGTAAAAATGGAATTCTTTAACATGGCATGTAATGCTTAGTTCATATATTTTAACAGTAAACATTCAATATAAAATGTTAATGTAATTCAGAAAAGGAGTTTGTAAAATATCTCTTGAACAACTGTGAAGTCTACATGGTATGTCACTGTATCACAGCAAAAAAGGGCAATTTAACTGTTTAACTGAAAAAGTATACCCAGCCAACAAGAATAATAATTATAATGTACAACAAATGCTAATCTTTATTTGTAGCATTAATGTTTTAGTCAGCCCCCTTTGACTTTGAGACCAAAAAAAAAGAAAAAAAAAGTGATACAGAAACACATACACTCTTCACCTCTGTTAAAAAAGATTTAAGGAAATTAGAAGTAGTGCAAAATATGGTAAGCCAGGACAAGTGACTTGCAGCTGTCCCAAAAAAAACAATTGAATAAACAGATTTTTACATGAATGAACACAAATTAGCCTAGGACACTAGGAAAAAATGTTGGGAATTTTTTTTTTTTTATGAAAAAAACTAAACAGTGAGCTATTTATTTATGCAAACAGCAACTAAAACTTACCTGTAACTTCTGATAGCAGTATTTTCATCTCTTCGAGTCTGATTCGACTTCGACTTGAAAAGCTTGGCTCTGATTGGTCAAACTGAATGTAGTTGAACTGAAAAAGACGTGCTGTTACACCGAGTCAAAAATACGACTGGCAAAGTAAACGTAAATGTAATACAAATCTTACCTAGAAACATAATGAGGTTCCAAATGTCACACGTCATGCAAACTTGAAGATGGGGAAAAAATAAAAACAACACTAAACAGTTACGTTTTCTATTAACGTTAGATAAAAAATATATAAAAAAAATATAAATGCTGTCATGATCACTCAACCTTAAGCAGTTGCAAAACATTTAAGAATTCCGTTAATCTTCGAAAGAAAAACTGAGATATCGTAGTCTAATGAAACATGAGAGATTATATCCCTCTGATGAACGATTCACCAAAACTGTTCACGTTTGAAAAAGTTAATCGCAAAAAACATTACCTAATCCATATGAATCGCGTGGTTTCCTCCAAATCCTCTAAAGAAACACGATCGCTCCAGTTTAAATTTAGATTTCTAATCTAAATTATTAGAAATCTAATCACATTCAAGGAACGCACAGCAAGCTCTGAGTGAGGTGTGAGCTCATTATTATCACAAGAACCAATCACAGCCGTTCAACGGCTCTGGAACCAATCAGGATTAGTCACGTGTGTTATTCGTATTTTTCAAATTTAAACAAGTACAACATATTTTTGGACAACATTTAAACTGGAAAATGTATCTATGATGCATTTAAAATAATATGATGTTGATATCTTTGTGGGAATTTCAGTAGTAAAAACATATCATGTAATGGACAACAGCTCTTTACAAGTATAGCCTACAAACAAGTAAAAGTGAACAACATTAATTTTAAGTGCTTATTGCAATGCTTAATAATAGTTGACAAATGTTTATAATACATTAGAAGTTGGTACATTATACAAAAATCTAAAATATTAAAATCATAAAATCATAAATATTACAAATATATTACACTAGGCCTAAGTGTTTAAAGTACTTTAAACACACTAAAAGCTTAATCATTTTGCTGTTCTTACAAAACTTCACACAAATGGTATGATTGTGTTTAGCATATTTCTCAAAAATTTAACTAAGCATATATTTATTACCAATGTACTTATTGTGCACTTTTTAGAAATATATTAAAAGTATGCTTGTGTTTATCGTATTTCTTAAAAGTATAATTAAGCATATATTTATTACCAATGTACCTTTAGTGCATTTGTTAGAAATATATTAAAATTATGCTTGTGTTTAGCATATTTATTTAAAGTATTATAGTAAGCATATATTTATTACCAATGTACTTCTAGTATACTTTTTAGAAATATATCAAAATGCAATTCAATGTATTTTTAATGCATTTCAAATAAGCATGTTGGTAATACAAATGTATTATAAACATACTATTTGTATTTCAAGTATATTTTTTATTCATTTAATACTACGTCTTTTTCACCTGGGAGGTCTTTATGGTTATTTAGTACTCCCCTCATTGGAGAGGGTCAATTGCAGAGTACTCTGCTCCCAGGGGCTGGATGAAGGTAGGTCTTCCTGTGGCTTCCTTTATGAGAAATGAGGTGGTATCAGGTTGAAGGATTGTGGTGAGCCTCCCTGATAGTACAGCTTTAGTAGAGCTGGCAGGTACTCCCATCATGTGGGCCCCTATGCAGAGTACTCAGCCCCCACAGAGCTATGAAAATCAATGCTCTGTAGATCCTGGAGCCCCCTTTTGGGATAAGTAGTGTCACTCCCCTCATTTCCCCTCACAGCCATTCCGGCATCCTTTCCCCTCAGCATGGCTGCATGGGCATTTGTTCCCCATTAGCGTCTTAGGACGCAGTGCAAGTTCCTATTCGAAAGGGAATGTCTCGGGTTACATGTAACCTTGGTTCCCTGAGAAGGTGGTTCCCTTGGTTCCCTGTGTCTCGTTGCCATGCTTCTGGGGTGTCTACATGGTCCTTTCAGAAGAAGAAGCGGATGACATGTTCTTTAGGCGCCCTTTTATACCTCACGGTTGCACTAGTAGTGACGTCATGGGCTGTTGCCGGCCAATACAATTGTCGCGATTAAACATGCTTCAGACACCAGTCACGCTGAGGCGTTTCCCCATTAGCGTCTTAGGACGCAGTGTCTCGTTCCCTTTCTCAGGGAACCAAGGTTACATTTGTAACCCGAGACATTTCACGCTAGTGTCACACGAACCGCCACAATGTGCGCACAGTCTGCTCTGGTCCAGAAGACACGATAGCACAGAGCAGATCTTTTGTGTGAGTCGGCGCATACCAGAAAACGTATCAGACCCACTTGAATTCTGCAAAGACTGCTATATTTTAAAGCAATATGGAGATTGGAATGAGAAACGGCCGAGCCGTTATTAAAAAATTAAAATTACTCCATGATTAACTCACCCTCAAGCCATCCTTGGTGTTTATGACTTTCTTCTTTCAGACAAATACAATCGGAGTTGTATTAAAAAATGCAAGCTCTTCCAAGCTTTATCATGGCAGTGAATGAGTGTTGATATTTTGAAGTCCAAAAAAAGTGCATCCATCCATCATAAAAGTACTCCACATGACTCCCGGGGAGTTAATGAAGGCCTTCTGAAGCAAAGTGATGCACTTGTGTGAGAAAAATACCCATATCTAAAACTTTACAAACTGAAATAACTAGCTATATATACAGTATATATATATATATATATATATATAAATAAATATAATCGCATGTGAGTTACACATCCTTTCCGCGTTGGTCCAGATAGCTTATTTAATCAGTTTAATTCTGATAATATTTTTTTATTTAAATTATTGGGAGATTTTTTTGTTATTTATTATTTTATTTACCTCTAAATTACTAGATTTCAACAATAATGAATTTATATCAATAAAAATAAGCACATTATTCACATTCTTTCACTTAAAGCTGCAGTCTGTAACTTTTTTGGGTTAAAAATTATCCAAAATAAATTTTTGAGCAAGTTCAAAACCAGCCAGTGTTCAAAACTATCTGCTTGCCTTAGCTTGATTCAAAACGGTAAGCTTGTAATAATGTTTTTAATTCCAGTGGTACTCGTGGATTTCCGCGGGAAATTCGAACATGTCTTTGCGTCATTACGTCACATCTGTACACATAAAGAATGTCTCCCAGCTAGTAGGCTATATTGCGTGTGAGGATGTTGGAGGTGGAGATTTATAGCCTTTTCTCACAGCACTTGATATAATTAAACGTATAAATTTGATGGCGGATCCAGAAAGTTTCAAACAGCAATCACCTGTGACAACTGGAGATTCACCCATTGTAAAATGCAAAAGACTTCGGACTTCGGAGTGGCTACAGAAAAAAACAGACTGCAACCGGGCCCATGCGAAAACAAGTATAAATATCGGAAGGGCTTATGAAAGGTGGCGTGAACTGTTTTGAAGCGGTTCAAAACGGACGCAGAGACGGCTTTTTCCCCCGTGCATCAGAATATTGAATAATGCAGTAAATATGCATCTGATTACAGCTATGCGTGTTTGTATTTCAAAGAGAACCAGTTCTAAGGAACATTAATTTGTTGGTATGACAATTCGATTTTAGACTGCACAGAAATGGAAACTGAACTACAGGTACCCCTAATACACATTAAATGTAGTCACGCAATGCTGATGCTGTTAACATTAACAATTTGAGAACAAAGTATAATTTGCACGGTTTGACGTGATATGATAAGCGATCGTTAGATTTAATCAGCGCGATTTACTGCAATGCTTTTTTCCCCTTAGTTGGTCAGAACAAAAGTGGATGTTAATTACTTGTTCAGATTACATTTTCCGGTGAAAATTATTATGTTGGTCATACTTCCAAAAAGTAGAATCTGTGATTCCGAATGACAGTATCCACACCGGCGCGGTGACTGACAGCCGCACATTCTCCTCGAAACATTGGATTCATCCGCGATTTGCCGTGTCGAGGCACAACCCACGTAAAGTTGATAATTCCGTGAATAACTGCAATTGCAGATTTCAAACAGAGATGGAGACAAAGAGGAAAAACTATACGGACTGCAGCTTTAAATACAAAATAACTCCGCAATACATTTTAAATAATATATAAAAAAAATAATGCATTCGGTGTCTCTGCCGACATCTTGTGGAAAAAATAATATAACATGTCATTGCCACTATGGCCACTAAGATGGCCCTCAAGCTCTATATGGAGAAAATTAACTGTTCTGCTGGGTCCTAAAGTCAGTCAATTGTGTCTTTTTGCATTCAGGTGTGGTTTTAGACATTACAAAATCTTTTCTTTTTTTTTCTTTTTTTTACTTTTGAGCATTTAAATTTTTCATTTTGAGCTTTTTGTAGTTTTGTATACATGTTGATGTGTCAGATGTTGCAATAATTCAAGTAAGGTAGACATCAGGAAAAAAAACTGTAAAAAAAAACAACACCAAAAAAATTATTTACCATTCATAACTGTGTGTGGTTTGCATTGTCACTGATTGATTTTTATTTGAATAATAACAATAACTAGATGCGAAAGTTCGTCGAGACAAACTTTAAGTTGGCTTGGAAAAGTTTGGACGAGAAGTTTAAAGTAGTTTGAAGTATTACATTATTACTTGATTTTGTCTTTCTCAATCCTTTTATAACAATTAAAAATATTTTGTTGCCGTCACATGAAAACCGATCAAATTATCAAATAATTGTTCTGGGGTGCGTTTCCCGAAAGCATCGTTGGCCAACTATGGTCGCAAGTTCCGTCGTTACCAATAGAGTTCAATGGACATTGCGATGAACTTGCGACCATAGTTGGCAACGATGCTTGCGGGAAACGCACCCCTGGGTGGTTGTTTGGTGGTTGCCATTGTGTTCTGGGTGGTTGTTATGAGATAGATAGATTAGAAATATTAGATAGAATGGAAAATGAGTCTCGATGGATTAGAAATAGTACATAGAATGGCAGCTAATGAAGTCTGATGAGCCTCTCCAACTGTCAAAATTTGAATTTAGTTTAGAGTTAGAAAGAAAGAGAGAAAGAAAGAAATATAAGATAGATAGATAGATAGATAGATAGGTTAGGAAGAAAGAAAGAAAGAAAGAAAGGAAGAAAGAAAGAAAGAAAGAAAGAAAGAAAGAAAGAAAGAAAGAAAGAAAGAGAGCAAGAAAGAAAGAAAGAAAGCTTAAATGAGTCTCAATGAATTAGAATTAGTACATAGAATGTCAGCTAATGGAGTATTATGAGCCTCTTCAACTGTCAAAATTTGAATTTAGTTTGGAGTTAGAAAGAAAGAAAGAAAGAAAGAAAGAAAGAAAGAAAGAAAGAAAGAAAGAAAGAAAGAAAGAAAGAAAGAAAGAAAGAAATATAAGATAGATAGATAGATAGATAGATAGATAGATAGGTTAGAAAGAAAGAAAGAAAGAAAGAAAGAAAGAAAGAAAGAAAGAAAAGGCAATTTTAGGAAAACCGTTAGTCTGATCAGTCTGAAAAGAGCAAGCAACTCGAGTCAGAACAGTTTGAAGGTTTAGTCTGAGTTTAGTGGTTGTAGCTTGAACAGTTTACTTTAGGAAGAGTAGCGTGGAGAAATTTTGGCTAAGAATAATAATAATAAGCTTAAATACAATATCAGTATGTTGGCTTTTCCAAGCCAACTTAATAATAAAAAGGAAAAAAAAAGTCCCCCTATACCCCTATTTAATTTTAAATGTGTGTGTGTGTGTGTGTGTGTGTGTGT
This sequence comes from Rutilus rutilus, assembly GCF_951802725.1. Lineage (NCBI taxonomy): Eukaryota > Metazoa > Chordata > Actinopteri > Cypriniformes > Leuciscidae > Rutilus > Rutilus rutilus. The sequence continues at coordinate 48,507,368 of NC_140211.1, read as the reverse complement.
GTGTGTGTGTGTGTGTGTGTGTGTGTGTGTGTGTGTGTGTGTGTGTGTGTTCTAGATTATGTGGGGTTTTTTTTACAAATTTTTTTTTCTATTAATTCCAATAGGGGTCAACTACATAGCCACAAAAACTTGAATCCAGTAATATTTGTTTTTTTGTGTGTGTATTCCAATTTCATGTGTGACAAAAGTGAAAAGTTCTTGTACCATTCCAGTGAACACTCAATTTTGAAAAATTAAAAGAATAAGAATTTTCGGTGGCCGAGGAGAGGATGAAAAGAGAGCGAGAGAGATAGAGAGTTTGTTATGTGTGAGTTAGTTTTGTGTATGTGATTTCATGATTTCATGTGATTTCATGGCAACTACAGATAATTAAAGTGGCTGTAAAAAAATGACAGGCTAGAGGATAATACAATTATTACCCATGATACTCACACGTTAGAACGTTGACCTCATTAATCCATGTTATGACGTCCTTGTGCTAAAATTTTCCCCTCCGTTATAACCCTTCTGTGTAATGTTTTCCTACTGATAGGAGGCCAGTGTTTTGTTCCCTATCATGGTTACCTGTGTGTGATCTGAACAGGGCAAGTTGGTTCAAGATCAGCGCTGAAGGAAAACTTCCTCCCAGTTCGTGTAGTTACTCCCACAGGAGGCTTGTTTCAGTCTCTCTGTCCCCTGAGTCAGGCTGTTTGGCTTCACGGCTGATGAGTATAGACTTCAGCTTCATTAGCCACTGTCTCTAGAGTGCAAAAGCCCAAGAGCAACCGCCTTGAGCCTTTGTGTAATCTCCCAAAAGCAGCACACGGGAAGAGACAGAGCAGGGTAACTGATGTGCAACACCTATGAAGCAGGGGATAAACAGAGCAGTTACAATTTCCTGGAAGCTGATAGCTGTAAACAAAAATTAAACTGGTGTCTGTCTTTTCTCAAAAACTAGATTTGAACCCTTGAAAATATATGAAAGTCCATTTCAGCAGCATTAAACAATGCTTTTGTAAATCAAAATTATGACTTAAACTTTTTAATCTCATAATCATTTTCTCAAATTAGTTTTCATCTCATGACTTAGTATGTCATAATTATGACTTTTTATATCATAATTCATTTGTATTAAAGCATGTTCTTTTTTATGCGGCAGAATTGGGCTTCCATAAACATATGATTAAATGGGATAAAAAAAAAAATACCAGTAGAGTGCACATGTCTGCAGCTTCAGTTTAACATATAATAGTGTTTAAGACTTGCTCTAAAAGGGAAAACCATGCATCAAAATGATGATGCAGTAAAATGAGCCATGAGACCCCTCCAGACGGCCCTTCAAGCTATCACACTGAAATTAAACGTGCCGTAACAGCATATCACACTCTGTTCAGAAACATCCCCGGAGCTGCTCTCGTACAACGAGCACTCGCGGTGTGAAGAGAAAGCACAGCGTCAATGCAGTGAGACAGGCTGTTTGAAAGGTTAAATGTGACCCTTGAAACCAGTCACATGGGTACATTTTTTTTAAATTGAGATTTATACATCATCTGAAAGCTGAATAAATAAGCTTTCCATTGATGTTTGATAGGATAGGGCAAGATATCGCCGAGATACAACTATTTGAAAATCTGGAATCTGAGGGTGCAAAAAAACCCCGAAACATTGAGAAAAATCGCCTTTAAAGTTGTCCATTTATGTTCGCGATTGTGCTGCATTCACTCACAAAAATAAATGTTTTATATATTTACGGTAGGAAATTTACAAAATATCTTCATGGAACATGATCTTTACTTAAAGGGATACTTCACCTCTGGAAAGATGAATGTGTATTTAAATTAGATCATTTATGTAGTAGAAATGTGAAATAATTTTTGAATTTGGAGCCTTCTAGAATGAGAAAAGCCAGAAAATGTCTTTTTGGCTCATGTGGATGAAAGACAACAACTCCCAGAATGCACTTGCTTCGCTGCCCTAGGAGACCACTCCCAAGCCACGCCTACCGGTTAGAGAGCAGTTAAACAACAAAGCTAAGCTACTAATGAGTCTCCGTGACAAGTCTGCCCGGGTTTTTGAGATCGCACAAAATGTCCGGGATTCGGCTTTTGCGTTCTACAGTCGCCGTTCATCATGTTTACTGTGGCGAGCAGGACGAGGCTAGGGCCGCGGGAGAATGACGCGAGGCCGGTGGCGTGATTACTGATGAACGACACCTGTGAGACGCACTGGTCTCGTATCTCTCACGGAGGAGCGGGTATTTTCTTAGCAATGGTAAAATGCACATCAACCGATCACTTGTTTAGCGTTCATGTAAACACTACGTTCAGATTCACCAATCGGAATGAATTCAGTTAGATTGAACCAAAAGGTGTGCATGTAAACAATGAATGGCGACCGCAGAAAGCAAAAGCTGAATCCCGGACATTTTGGACGATCTCGATAGCCGGACATGTCCGAGAAAAAGAGGATGTATGGTAACCCCTACTACTCAGCTTTCTCCACAGAATAAGAACCCGTTAGCTTAGCTTCCAAATAAAAGATGGCTGACACTGTTTGTACATTCTGTGAGTGAGATCCCACCCTCTATGGGCGGGTTGAAAACGTGCTGAACTAACTACTACTACTGGCTGTAGTCTCTATCATCTGGCCAAAAAGTCCTCCGATGACGCAAAATTACGATTTTTGCGTCATCGGAGGATTTTTTCCAGACAAAAAAATACATAAATCTCTCGTCTCAGGGGGATATGGAGGAAAGCATGGTAATTCGAAAACACTATGGGTTTTCTACTGGTACAAAGCTTAATGCTAAATCCCGAAGTATCCCTTTAATATCCAAATGATTTTTGGCATAAAAGAAAAATAGATAATTTTGACCCATACAATGTATTGTTGGCTATTACCAAAAATATACCCGTGTGACTTGTGACTGGTTTTGTGATCTAAGGTCACAAATATGGTACGATTAGCACATGAAGCTCTGGTGGAGAACTGCCCATGTTTACTGTATTGTGATCAGTGACGGAGAGAAAATGGAAACAGACGTGCAAATGAACTCAATCTCAATTGAGTTTTCATTATAAGGCCTGAAAAGAGCTATCAGTTGGCATTTCTGTTAATCTCAATGGCAGGTGGATGAAGTATACGAATTGCTATGGCCCTGTCTTGAGGCACACTTCATGTGCATATGCACGTGTGTGTTTATGTTAAGTTCACAAGACCTTAGGTGGGTGTCCCATTTGTCATTTTAGGTTTCAGAAGCATGCCCAATCAAAATCCACTAGACTTTAAAGAGCATGAGCATTTAAAGCGGCAGACCCAGAAGTTAGAAACGTGTATGCCAATGTTGTATGCAACTTTAGAGACGGTCCCTAAATGTGCGAATGTCTAATGTCAAGCCAATTTTACATTTATTAGGCTACATTTAGTCATTTAGCAGACGCTTTTATCCAAAGTGATTTACAGTTAAACTAACAATAGGAGGACAACAATATGCAAGTGCTATAACTCTTCCCAGTTTAAGCTAATGCAATACACGTAGGCATAGCCTACTATACTCTCTCTCTCTCTCTCTCTCTCTCTATATATATATATATATATATATATATATAAAGAAAGAGAGAGAGAGAGAGAGAGAGAGAGAATAGAATAGAAGAGAAAAAGGAAGTGTTGATTTTGTGCCAGTATATCACGAAACGCTCAGCATGAAACTTGCGCGTTAAGTTCATATTCTCTTAAGTTCAGATAGTCCATCTGCTTGCCTGTAGCCTATATAGTAGCCTACAGCCTACATTCCCAATAAGGTGCGAGTTTGGTCTTTTATATCACTGTATTAGTCCATTAAGCTACATTAAGCATTTTGTCCCGACGGAAGGGGAATCCTTGAGTATGAGGTAGGCTATTGAGGGAAACCGATTATAATCCCGTTCATGGTAGAGAAAGCTGCTGACATGTAGGCTACACAGGGAAAGTAAAAATGAAGTTATTGAATGAAACATAAACACAGCTTTTGTGTCTTTATCATCTTTTCCGCATACTGACACAGATAATCATTTTCATTTTATGAATGAATGGCTTGCTCTAACTGTTGCTGGTCTTCGCTTTTGCACCACCTGCTGGTGGGGTTGACTAACAGCAGATGGAGAGTATGCTCGGCAATCTACTGCTTTTCCTGCAGTTCCTGGATGTCAATGTTGAATTTACTGTCGAATTTGAACCACTGAATTTGTGGAAGCGAATTTGCAAAGCGAAATAAAATGGACCGAAAAATGCCTGTTGAATATTATAGGTTGTATTTTGAAACAGTTTGAATATTTTGGAAGTGAAATATTAAAGGTGAATATGGATTATTTAATTTTTTATAATGAAAATGTGTTTGAAATGTTTTTAATTGAAATATTCACATCTTAAATATCCAACCATGTTGAATTTCAGCCCATAAAAATGCAAGCCCTAAAAATACAATGCATTAAAATGCAAGCATGGTTAATGCAATGCCTATTTATAGTGCAATTCAACAGGCTTTTTGTTTCAAAAACATTTGGCATTATTTTGCCAATTATTCCATTATTGTATGGAAATACAATACAGCTAGTTTAAAAAAAAGCTTTACATTAAACAACAGGAAAATTATAATGCAATGATGCAAACACAGTTTAATTCAGCTGTAAAGCAGCTCTAAAAAAAAAAAAGTGTCAGTTCAGTGTTAATTCAGTTCCATTGTAAAGATCATTAATTTAATAAATAAACGAATTACACCATGGTTGCATGGCTTCAATGTCACCATCACTAAGATTAACTCTTTCTGTCTTTATTCTAAAAACATTTTCCCTGAAAGTTTGAATTAGAATGGTTTGCAACGTCGCTGAGAGCAATGTTTAAATGAATATGCAAATACAGTATGTGCTTCACGATTTCCTCTCAGTAAGAAAACACAACAAAAATGACAACGGTGAGAAAACAGCAGTTAAGAAACCCTCTAGTGCACTTAATCAGGCTCAAATTTTGAACACAACTTGTTTAGATTTATGGCTTTGATTTTCTCACAGTTTGAGTAAAACATGTTTTTGATGTTCTGTATCAGATGTTCTGATATATGTCACATAAACATTTAAAATAGTATTTTTGCACATTTTTCATAACAATTAATGTAAAAAACTTTTTTTTTTAAATAATAGAATATAAATATAAATAAAATAAAGAAATTCGGTCATTTTTGACCGACACGCGAAGAGGACCAGAGGGAAAGCATCTGATTATAGTGATATTTTTGCACCAGCTCTACAATTCAGCACTACAGTCACATCACGTTTGATTATATAGCACTTTATACAATAGATTGCTTTAAAGTAGCTTTGCAGTATTAAAATGCAAAAAAAAAAAAAAAAACAGTAGCCTATATGTCTCATTCATTTAAAATTACAACTTTAATTTCTACAATAAAGCAGCTCTCCAGTAAGTTGTTACTCGTGTCCGACCTTGTCAGACTGAACAGCAGAAAGAAGGTGGAGCCTTTCAGAGCCACAACCACCTATGGCATCATCACCACGGCCCAATGGTAGTTTGAGGGTGTTTACCAACAAGAGCAAACTTTTCCTGAGAGTTTTTTTTTGACAAGCTGTTTCGAACTCCAGAAACAAACTCCAACCGAACTACGTTTGACCTGATTTTGTTCAAAATTACATCACACCAGTTTGTTCTTCGACTTTGCTTAAAGTGTATTGAGGCCTCTACGGTTAGGTTTTACTTTTTTCTATGTTTATGTATAAAAAAAAACAAAAAAAAAAACATTATTTACAAAAAATTAATCTCCAACACGTGTTCACATAACGTCTGCTCTCGTGTCAACACCACAAATGCGCGCCTTCACGAGAGCACCACGACACATGCGTGTTGTGTTGATGCAAGAGCAGACGTTGTTGCATGAACGCACTTTAGAGAATAACCAGAGAACGTCTAATGAGGGGAGAAGTGCCACTCAATAAACTTCCGGTTGCAGTTCCACTCGTTCCATATGAGGGCGCTCACATGACGAGTGCAGAATGAATGGAGGTCTATGGAGCTATACCGCTCAAAATCCACTTTTCTTAGGATATAATTTTTTGTCTAGTAATTTGAATGTTGTTTTCAAAAGGGGATGCAAAGAAATTACACATTGCTTGGTGTTAGATTTTTTAGAGTCACTTATTTGCTTTAAAAAGTCTTTCAAAATGTCAATGACGTCAATGCTGACGTCATTAGCAGAATGCTAGCGTGTTATGGGCAACAACAACTCAACCTGTAAGAAATCGAAAAGAAATAAGTACTCGTTCATTCAACTTTCGATCTATAACCCATGTTGAACTTGCAAAACCTACAATCAAATCTGAGATTTCTCAACGGCAATCGGGTGAGGGAGACAAATTTAGCCGTCTAGCCCCATAGACTCCCATTCATTTTGCACTCATGGCGAGCGCCCCCAGTGGAACTCTGATTGGAACTACAACCAATAGGACTTAATAGGGCGTTGGAGTGAACAGGCTTTCCGTAGACGGGCTTTGGAATAACATTGGAGTCACATGGATTACTTTAATGATGTCTTTACTACCTTTATGGGGCTTGAAAGTGCTAGTTGCGTAGACCGTCAATGAAGGGACAGAAAGCTCTCGGATTTCATTAAACATATCTTAAAGCTGCAGTCGGCAAGTCTGGCAGATTGGGTCGATTTAGCCAAAATTTTGAATGTTTACAACTCTCATGCCCCTCCCCCACTACCAGTGAGCACCCTCCCATCGAGTTCGTGCTCGTCAGTGCGTGTGCAACATGTTTTCTGTGAACGCGTCCGTCTCTTCAGCATCGATTAACACCATGGACTCGGAGGTAGGCTGCCCTGGCTAATCTACCCATAGATAGCAATAACCGAGGAATTGGAAGCTTGCTAGTAGATTTTCTCTCCGCCATCACGCTTTGTACAATCCAACACACCTGCGAACTTCAGGCGTGTGCATGTGATATTGTAACGTGCGCGACTCAGCGCGAGGGGTGAGTGGGATCTGTGGCGTGTGCACGACCTGTGATTGACAGTCAGATCTCACACCCCCCAGCGCTGATTGGACACGATGATCCGGGAGCGGTGGATTTTTGCAAAACAAATAACACGCTCCAGGTGGAGTTAGAAGCTCGGGTTTTTTTTCTAAAACCACCTTATTTATGTTGTTCTGTCGGATTATAGTGTCGATTTCACTGAATATGATCAATTTTTTTTTGCCGACGGCAGCTTTAATTTGTGTTCCGAAGATGAATACATGTCTTACAGGTTTGGAATGACATGAGGGTGAGTAATTAATTAAATAATTTTTGTTTTTGGGTGAACTAACCCTTTGATAGATGCCATAGGAGTGTGTTGTCATATCAGTATATTAATAAAAGTCTATCAAGCTTTTAAAAACCTTCCAAAATATGGCCACATGCAGAGAACTGATGATAATAATTGTGATGTCATTTGGCCAAAAACATTTATTTAGTCAGAATGTATTGCAAATTTTAAATGGCATCCAACACACTCTCATAACAATTCGTAACTATTTTACATTTTGGCTTTTGTATAATCTACTTATGCACCACTTATGGTTAGGTTTAAGGATAGACCTTTATTGCTTACTTTTTTTTCCTGAAGAATTTGAAGTCGCCACATTGTTAAATAGTCACGTTTTCTCATGAGATCGAGTTTGACTGTGAATTAAGATGCTTTTTGTCTACATAATGGTGTAGTCAGGGTCAGCCAGACCTAACCAGCCAAACTGTGGCCAAGTGTAATTGCAAAATGTGACAAGATTTCTTGTCAAGTGAAAAGCGGTCTTATGATATTGCCATGATGGAGCATGAGGGTGAAATTAGCATAGAAAATGTCACCGCTACATTCACATTACATTCACTGTTGTTTTGCTGTTTTTATAAAAAACATTGATGCATCCTGCCCAACATCAAGTGGATCTGATCCCAATGTTTGCTGTTGGCAGGTAAGTCGGAACACCTCTTACACATTTCCATCGTCTACACTGTGTACTTGTCTCAACAGTTCAGAATAAGGCTCTGACAAAAGCTGCTAACTCACTGGCCTGACAAACGGGTCCCTATTAAGCGCGTCTGCCACCACATTCAGTTTTCCAGGAACGCATTTGATCTCAAAAGAGTGTGGGCCTCACATTCATCCAATTTTCAGCTTGATCCTAATGTATGTTAGCGGTTTATTATCTCTCCACACTGTAAACTCATGGCCTTTAAGCCAGTGACTGAACTTGTCAGACACCCCCCACTTTAGAGCCAATAATTCCAATCTGTGTGCAGGATATTTAGTTTGGCTATGGCTCAAAGCCTTGCTAACAAACACTTATTGGTCTCGCCTTGTCCTTACCAGCAGGTATCTGAGAGAGTACTGCACCTAAGCCATCTAATGACGCGTCGGTACAGAGAAGAAAAGGACACTCAAAATCTAAATGAGCCAGCACCACACTGTCAACAAGGGCCCTTTTTAACTCTTCAAAGGCCAACATCAAAGTCTGGGGTCCAGTCCTGGGGCGTCAACTCCTGAAAAATGCCCGCTCTCTTGTGACCACCCGCAGCTTTCACTGAGCGTTTCTGCCCAGCTGTTAAGTTGAATATGTGTGCAACTTGGAATAAAGGCTTGGTAGTACAGAACCATTCTAAGAAACAATACGATTTTTTTTTTTTTTTTTTTTTTTGTGAAGGTGTGGTTCTGTATTCCTTCATTAGATCCTACTTTTGAAAAGCAGAGATGACTTTCACCTTCTCCTCATCAACTAAAACACCAGTACCATCTATCACAAGGCCCAGAAACTTTACAGATTTTTCTTTTAAAGCCAAGTGAGTTCAAGTCACCTTCATTTATATAGTGCTTTTTACAATACAGATTGTTTCAAAGCAACTTTACAGTGATAACCGTTGTTAAAATGTAGGGGCCGTTTACACAACACCGTTTTCAACTTAAAACAGAAAAAAATTCTGACCGTTTATTTACACGACAACAGCGTTTTGGTTGCCTGAAAACGCAAACTTTGAGACAGGTTTCAAAGTGCAACTTTTTGAAAACGAGTTTTGAAAACAATACTGTTATCATCTCCTTCATTCACTTCCGATGTGGGAATGCTGTGCGCGAATGGCTCCCTCTCCACGCTGTGTTGTTTGTTGTTTGAGTACGTATACTGTATGTTCGGTCTGCTCTTTGGCCTGCAATGAACCCGTGTGGGTTTTTTTTGGATCATACTCTGCTTTCCTCTACAAACTGGATTCACTTTCTCTGCTTGGCTTGATGGACTTTGGAAAACTGGTCTTTACTTTTTCTGCCTGGCTTGGCCTATTCTTCTGTAACGATGGGAACTCTCTGTTGTCGGCCTGCTGCAAGCCCTCTCACCCTTCTATCCTCCTCCATCTGTTGGACTGAATGTGAGGTGAGTTAACACTCTTCTTACCAGTCATTCTACTAGCTTACTGTCTGGTCAGGTATCTTTCATCTCATTAAGCTTTTTATAGATGTTGCGATGGTTGTGGTCCTGGCTAACGTGACTTTGCTGATAGCTGGCTTTCTAATGGCTATTTCCAACACGTCAAAGGCCTCAGCACTTGTGTTTATTATTATTGGATTACCTTCCAACATGGAAATTGGATTCCAAACATGCAAACTCAGGACGCTTAACGGGCACCCACGCCTTGACTCTGCAACGTACAAGCACTGCCGCTGGCTCGGGATCATCCAGCGTCCGCATTACCTGCTTTGTTCAATCTGAAGGATTTTTAACATTCAGCAGCCAACACCTACTGTTATTCCATGAGTTTGGTCAAGTAACAGAGCTTTGGTCAAACTGAAACACCTACTAAGAAACTGTCGTCCACCGCGATTGCTTGTCTGCATAAAAAATACAGGTGTATTGCAAAACCACTTTGCACTTCGATCTTGGACAAGGGCCCCAATCTAAATGAACTAATTGCTAACACCAACCTGGATATGATCTTTTTTACTGATACCTGGCAAACGCCTAACGATTTCATGCATCTTAATCTGCTTACACCGAATGGATATCAGTGCTTGTCTAAGCTGCGTTTATCTGATAAAGGGGGTGGCCTTACGGTCACCTATCGCAACTCCAAAACACTTACTCAACTCGATTTTCATAATACTAAGACTTTTGAATACATGTTTTGAAGGTTGCCTTGAACTGTCCCCTCACAATTATCCTAATTTATAGACCACCCAAGCAGCAAAAAAAAATGTCCTCAGAACTCAGTGAACTGCTAACATTAGATTGTGCTCCATTGTCCCAGGACATCTTGCTCTGTGACTTTAACATCCACATCGACACTCCCTGTTCTAATAGTACTCAATTAAAGACTGTTTTAGACTGCTCTGACTTTTTCAGAATGTTACTTTTCCAACTCATACTCATGCTCATACGCTTGACTTAGTTTGTACGTCTGGTTTGAATGATATCTCCATCAGTGGTCTGGTTTTACATTAACTTGTCCAACTAAATGCACTGACAATGTAACCATCTCTTGTCATAAGATCAGTGCTATCAACGCTGAATAGTTTACTGCTTCTATTGCTTTGTCTGCTATTTCGGATGTTTTTGATTTCACCTGTCCATCTAAGATATTTGATTTGTATCACTCTGCTATTGCTGACGTTTTAGATGAGCATGCTCCAAATAGGACTAGATTTGTTCACTTGTCCTAATCCTCTACTACGTGGTTTAATGCTGAGCTATGTGCTATGAAACCAAGAGGCAGACAACTTACACATCTTTAAGAAAACCGGTTTAACTGTACATTTTCAAGCATTTTCAGACCATGTTAAGCATTGTAAAACAGCCTTGAATGCAGTTCACCTTTCCTATATTTCTAAAATCATTAATAATGCAACAACAGGCCTAAATCACTATTTAACATAGAAAACAAGCTAATCCAGGCACCAATGCATAATGCCAGTCAACAAGAATCTGATGATTTATGATGTTCTTTTTTGCACCACTTTCAGGGAAAGCTGGATGCTTTATGTGGGACTTTTGGTGATGAACTGACCACTTCTACCTATGAGCAAGCTCAGTCTATCCAAACGCTTAATAGCTTTACTTTGACCAACCCCATCGTAATTAGTGAAATGATACAGAAATCCAATTATTCTCCATGCCGGTTAGATCCTGCACCAACTTTACTTTTGAAACTGTAATTTCTGCTCCTTTCATACATCTTGTAAATATGTCTCTTATCTCTACCTCAGTTCCAGTTTCACTAAAGACGGCTGCTGTTACTCCTGTTCTTAAAAAAAAAAAAACGAATCTGGACCCAACTGACTTTGCTATTCATCGCCCAATCTCCAATCTACCGTTTGTTTAAAATCATGGAAAGGTTGTTGCAACTCAATTGCTTTCATTACTAACTCTCAATGGTATCTTATGAGCTGTGTTATCCTGGTTTGGATATATCTGACAGACAGACAATACTATATCACCATACACAATTATACATTTTCCACTGTCTTCCTCAAACAGGGTGTTCCACAGAGGGCTCAGTTCTCAGCCCACTACTATTTATTATTTACATTATGCCTCTTGGACAAATGATTTGCCGCCATGGTTTTTAATACCACTGTTATGCCGATGATATTCAGATATAAACTGCTTGCCGACCAGACTCTATTCACCAGACTGCATCACTATCATCATGAATCAATGAGTTAAAGACCTCCAGTTTGAATCTGACTAAAATTACCCACATTTTAATTATCGGTCCCCCAACTCTAACTAATGCTCCCAGACTTGACCTTGAAGCTACATCAATTATTCCATCTGCCACCGTCAAAAACTTGGGTATCATTCTTGACTCTTCACTGGCATTCGATGCTTATATTAGTCAACTCTGTAAAGCTGCATTCTTTCAACTTTGCCGTATTGCCAAACTCTGTCCCTATGTCAACCCAATAGATGCTGAATCATTAGTACATGCGTTTATCACATCTCACCTCGATTACTGTAATGCTCTTTTTCTGGACTACCAGCACACTCTATCTTCCGCTTGCAATATATTCAGAACTCTGCCGCAAGAATGTTAACTTACACTAAATGCTCTGCTCATATCACTCCTATTCTATTTAACCTCCACTGGCTACCTGCTTGGCTTAACTTACAAATTGATTCTGCTTACCTTTAAGTCACTCAATGGTCTTGCTCCTTCCTACCTCTCTGACTTACTTTCTCCTTATATTCCCTTTTATTCTGGCTGTGAACTTCTTTGTGTACCGAGATTTCGTCTATTGTCTATGGATGGCATGTCTTTTTCCATTATAGTCAAGTCAAGTCACATTTATATATATAGTGCTTTTTACAATACAGATTGTTTAAAAGCAGCTTTACAGAGATAACAGGAAAATAATGCAAAAACAGTTCAGCTTAATTAAGTTCAGTGATGTTTCATTTTTGTTATTATTATAGTTTTATTATTAATAAAAAAAATTATAGTCATTATTATTAATATAGTTAATTTATATATATTGCTGCTCTGGAGTAAACCGTTATGTCATCGTCCAGCTCAGTTCAGTTCTTGTATAATAGTGTCAATGCAGGCAGATCAATATTATTGTTCAATATTAAATTAAATGCTAAATTTAATGTCCCCAACTAAGCAAGCCAAGCCAATGGCAACAAAGGTGGAAAATGGCGACAGTGGCAAGGAACCAAAACTACATCAGATGGCAGAATGGAGAAAAAAACCTTGGGAGAACCCAGGCACAGTCGGGGACCAGTTCTCATCTGGCCAATGAACGAACAGTGTATGATTATGATTCAGGCAACATTATAGCTCTTAAGGCTATGGAACTCTCTGCACCTGGCTCTTACGACAATAACCACACTGCGTGAATTTAAGTCTAAACTCAAAACCTATTTGTTTAATCAATATTACCAGCCATAATATGTTTTCTTCTTAAACATTTTCCGTAACTCTGTATACCAGTCATAATGCTTCCTTAGGTACCATTAGTCATATGCACCTGACTTATGCTTCAACTGCCCACATTTCTTTGCTGTCTGTAATTACAATGTTATGGTTTCTGTTAGTAACCGACTGTTTGCACTATGCACTGAGCAAATGTCTATTGTCCATTTAACTAATTGTGTTTGAAATGACTGTCTGTTCCTTACTGTTATTGTGAAGCATCCTTGAGCTTGGGAAAGATGCTATACAAATTAAACATAATATTATTATTATTATTATTATTATTATTTATCTCCATGTAAACTTAAAAAATGTGAATCTGTGAAAATGGTGATGGCATGCGCATGCGTATTACTTGTTTAGTCTATAGGGATGCAAGTTTGAATTCGTATGTGCGCAGGTGTGTAGTCTTTCTTTAAAAAGTGACATTGCCAACTACTCATCTGGCATGCATGATACAGCGTTTTAGTCGTTTTCATGGCTCCGTGTGAACAGGAATCATTTTGAAAATGTTGTCATCTGTACAGAGGAAAAATCATTTTTAGTACATTGTTGTCATGTAAAAGTACCCTTAGTTCATTTATCGATACATCAGCTCTGGAGAATACATTGATGTTATCATCTAGCTCAGTTCAGTTTTCATACAATGTTGTCAAAGCAGGCAGATAAAACACATAAAGAATAATAAGTGTCCCCAAGAAGTGACACTTTGTAGGTGCTAGCTTCAGGTTGCTGTTTATCAATTGAGAGAACATGATCTCCAAGCACTTAAATTCTCCCTCTTTAGAAGTTGCAAAGACCAACAAGTTATCAAGATAGCAGAGAAGACTACCCATTGGTTTTGTGAAGGTAGTGTATCGTCGGTCAGACACATGGATGGGGATGTTGTAAAATCCTGAAGTTAAGTCCAGGGTTCTGAAAAGGGCATTTCTTCCCAAGTCTGCGAGACAGTCATCTTGAAGGGGTAGAGGGTAGGCATCTTTGATGGTTTTGGCTTTGAGCCAGCGAGAATCTTTTTTCCTGACCATCACTAAGGGTGATGCATACTCACTGACAGATTCGCTGATAATTCCTTTCTCCTCCATCTCCTACAACACTTCTCTCAATTTGTTGTAGTGCAGGAGGGATGCGGCGATAGGGCAGATGGAATGGGTGCTCGTCATAAAGATGGATCCTGTGCACAAAATCCTTTGCCTCTCCACAATCCAGCTTATCCTGTGATTGGAAACCACATGGTAGGACACAATATATGGCCGTCAAGTTCCTCTTCCACACCTCTTCATTGGTACCCATCAATTGCCCCACAATGGTGTTACTACTCGTCCGACAAGGATGTTCTAGGTGCTGAATGTGCAGTGGTTGGCTCAACAATGATAGTGCTTCCTGGAGAAACAGGTACATTACTTGGCAATTTGCCACAAACAAGATACTCACATTTGGGAAGTAGAGTTATTGTCTGAGAGTTTCATAGTACCAAGTTTATCAGGCTGCTGAGGCCCAGATCATCAGGAGATGCAGATCAGAAGCTCAAGGAATTCCTCACACTCAAGTTTGCTTCTATTGCAGGAAACAAGCTCCAAGTACCTTCCATGTGATTTCATCTTCTGCAGAACACATTTGATCACATTACTTTCAATTATGAACTCGTCTCTTAATCCAGGCACCACAAGAGTTGGAACGACAAACTTAAATCCATAGACTTAAATCTCCAAGTCGTATGTACACTTTGGCTGAATTGTAAGGCCACCCCAGCCAACCAGAACCACATTACTTGGAATCGTTTAAGGATGTGGAAGAAGACCATTAGCTTGCAGCATTGGACTCACCCTCTCCACTAGGTGTGCAGGCCATACTACCAGAATCCAATAACCCCTTTAATGTGTAATGGTCACAAACTGTCACAGGAGCATAAAACAACTCAGTTGCCCTATCTACTCTCTGAGACACCACACATAACACAGTTTTGTCTTCTGGCAATAGCTTGCAGCTGTTAACAAAAACATTTTTCACATGTGCTGCTTCTGTGATGATGGTTTTGTTAAATTTGGACAGTCATTTAGCATTTAGGACAGTCCTGCTTTAGGACAGTCACTCTTAAAGTGGACAGGACTGAGACAGTAACGACATAGCCTCTGACGTCAAAATGTGTGTACGTAGTGTGTTCCTTGGATCTACAGACCCTACATGCCAGCTGCATTTGCCTGCATTAACCTGACTGGATGAAGTTAAAGAGGCAGTGCACAATGTCAGGACTCTATCCATCATGCCAATATGCCAATATCCATGTGCTGAAGACTGGTGTCTGGAGAGAATGGAACAGCATTAGGATTAATATGACTTACAGGAGGGAGCGACTGGGCTGGCATGGAAGCAGTCTGCTGAGGAGAACTGGGCACAGAACTGGGCACAGAACTGGGCACAGAACTGGGGCATGCTATAACATTGCACTGGTTGCAAGCTGACAAAGACATTGTGTGCTGCGTCCTCAAAGAGACTCTCTTTAGATCCCTCTGAAGACTATCCAAACGCTCCTGGACCTCAGCGACGCTCCACTTCACAGCTGGCTTAAACTGAAAAGACATAGCAAGACTTGGGTCTGGACAATGTGTAATAAACATCTTGACAGCTACTTCAGCAGGATCCTGTGCACTTATTACGTCTGCGCAAGTACTCATCAGCAACATCTATGGTCTTGTTAAGCAGTATCCAGTAATCCATGGGACTTTCATCTGCTCTTGGGACAGTATATAGAAGTCTGCCATTGCATTTTGGCAGTGCCATTGTCACTACCATTGCATTTGAGTAAGCCAACTCAATGAAGGTGCATTTCAGTATGTCAAACACTGCACTTGGAAGCTCACTGACACTCAGTTCAGGGCTGCTTCGCAGGGACACCTTAAAGGTTGGGTAAGCGTTGTTTCAAAAATGCTGTTGGACATTGTTGATATTAGAAATCAACCACTACCCTCTCTTCATTGCTCCGCCTCCAAAACTCAATCCTAACCGCCCTGCTCCAAGTCGGTTTCAAACCCTGATTGCCGGCATGCGAGGCGAGTGCACTAACAATGACGCTAAACACCCCATTCTGTAAAAGTCATCATCGCGACTCTCACTAGCTGGACTCTGTTGCACAATCCAAA
This sequence comes from Rutilus rutilus, assembly GCF_951802725.1. Lineage (NCBI taxonomy): Eukaryota > Metazoa > Chordata > Actinopteri > Cypriniformes > Leuciscidae > Rutilus > Rutilus rutilus. Next base: position 48,491,268 of record NC_140211.1, on the reverse strand, counting down.
AGTGGATGTCTGTTTGTTATAGCAGAAGCGCAACAAAATAATGCTTCATGAAAAATAAAGCGCAGATGATGAACGAATGACAAGGAAGCACAAAAAAATGAACGTACATTACACAATAGTAATTACAAACAAACTTCGTTGTTAGTTGCCAATCAAAGCAACCTCCGTGTCTGTTATCAGGCCTTTCTGCTTAGCTCTCTCTTTAAGCTTTTCTAATATTAACAAAAAGTCCTAAAGTTCTTTCCTGATCATAACCCTTTATTTACTTATTAGCTTTTCTCTTTTGTATTGTGTGTCTAATCTCTATTTCTGCAGTTTTTCTTCAAATCTCCCTCTTGCTCGTTCTCTCTCCTCCACCGTCATACGCCCCCCTAATGCTGATTGGCTACACACGTTTGTTGTTGTTGTTTGCTTGTGTGTCGATCCGACTAACTTCCAAACAGCGTTTTTCAAATATTGCTTACCCCACCTTTAAAGTCCCTGTAAAGTCAAAATTAAGTATGTGTTCTGAGTTTGTCACACCACAGAAACATGTGTTATTAGCCACCCAGCCAAATTTGAATGATAAAAAAAGCCGGCAAGTACATAAAATAAGCTATCAAAATCTTGAAAAAATGAGCAGTAGTCTCTGCTCTCAACCGCTGGCTGCGCTGAAACCACGCCCACTCACGGGAAAGCTGCCGTCGCCACACTCAACTGTCACCACTACAGCCGGAATGGATGCTCCTTGGTTTTACAAAGCCATGTTCGAGCCTGGACTAACGTTACCTACTATAATTATAACATAAGCACACAAGGCAACTTACACTCATTGGTGGGCTCGCTCTGCCGACGATGGCACCAGTTGTCGGCGCGACGGGAGGATGAAGGCCGAGGCGGGAGATAATCGGTTCGGCCCCATTCACCAGTAACAGCGGATTATCAGTGAATCCCAGTTGTCTCCGACGAAAGTTTATAAAACTATCCCGTGTAAAATGATCACTACAGAGGCGGGTTTTGGCGGTGATCCTCAGCTGTCCATCAAGGTGGCTCTTCACAAATTAATCCACCTCTTCTTGATGTGATCGTTTTTCGTAAATTTAAATAAGGACACCGATCTGTTTTGTACATGATCGCATCCAGGTAGTACTCATTTCCGTGACGAAGGCATAGCTAGCTAGCAAACTGTAGGCTGTAGTAACTAATAGTACTGACAGTAACTCGCGATCGGCAAACTGATGTGAATGAATGTGCTATATTGTTAGGGGAGGGGCAGCGTCAGGGGCTCCAGTGCGTCATCAAGTAGGGGCGTGTCCAGGAGCTCAGGGGCTTCAGTGCGTCATCGAGCCCCTGTTTTAGCCCCGCCCAAAAAATCCGGAACACAGCAATGGTGAAAAACTGTTTAACGGTCTAACTCGACAATTCAGTACTTCACAGTTCACAGTCTTTGTAATATGTTTTAGTAATACATTTCTAACATTTATAATGTGTTTAGAATTTTTTTTTAGAATTGCCTTTACAGGGACTTTAAAGGAACACGCCGACTTTTTGGGATTTTAGCTTATTCACCGTATCCCCAGAGTTAGATAAGTCCAAACATATCCTTTTCATCTCCGTGCGTACCGTGACTCTGTCTGATGCACCGACCGCTAGCCTAGCTTAGCACAAAGACTGGAGGTAAACGGCTCCAGCTAGCATACTGCAAGTGACAAAATAATGCCAACATTTTCCTATTTACATGTTGTGATTTGTAGTCACAGTGTGTACAAATAACAGATGAGACACAGCCATCTTCTAACCGTATACATACTGGGAACTATATTCTCAGAATGCTCGCAGCACCTGAGAAGCCCTGTGGTGAGGAGCAGAGAGTTCGCTCAGAGGAGTAAATCACTCCGCAGAAGTAGCAGTGCTTCGACTTCTGAGAATATAGTTCCCAGTATGTAAACGGTTAGAAGATGGCTGTGTCTCATGTGACCTTGTTATTTGCACTATACAAATCACAACATGTAAATAGGAAAATGTTGGCATTATTTTGTCACTTATTGGGAGCAGTATGCTAGCTGGAGCCGTTTACCTCCAGTCTTTGTGCTAGGCTAGTGGTGAAACAGAGTTACTGGGATGAACAGAGATGAAAAGGTATGTATGGACTTATCTAACTCTGGGGGATACGGTGCATAAGCTAAGTGCTCAGACTGGAAAGGTGGATTAGGCTGTACTGCCCACCCCTGCCCAACGGAAAAGTGACATTAGATTGTTTCACAGGGCTAACATTATTTGCTAGTAACCTCAAACATGTCCCAAATGTAAAGTGAAAACATAAAATATGTTAAATTACTGAAAATTATACGCCAAACAGCAAAACCTTAACCAGTTGACACGTTCAGGTAAACTTCATATGTGCAGGAAAATATATGAAATCAAATCAACTCAAAACAGTTCAATATCAGAATGAAGATTTGCATTTTTTTTTTTTTTTTTTTACTAAACACTCCACTTTTCTTGACAAATTTTTTTTATTTTCTTAATCAAAATCCGAATAGTCTGACACACATATGGTTTCTTTCACAACTGTTCACGTATGACATAACCGTGAGAATAGTCGACGAGACAGGTATTTTGACATAATTTTGTTTGTATGTGTCCGTTCAAGTGCAAGTAAACACGAAAGAGGAATAAATTCGGTGTTCGAGCGCTGTCTGAAATATGCCTCTCTTTCTCTCTGAGTGTACATGCTTTGAGTGTGTGTGGATGTGCACACAGAAAAACAGTGCGCAAGCCCCGATTTTCGCCTCTTCTTCCGCTTTTAAAATCATTTGAATCTGTAAATTGGCAAGAACAAGACAAACCATGGAGCATGGTCCATACGGATCAACTGCGATCAGTTGCACCCCTTATAATTAACAAAAACACTTATCATGATTGCTATCTTACCAGAGATGGACAAAAATCCTACTCAGTAAGTAAATGTGACCCTGTTCCCAAAAATGCCAAAAATGTTGGTACTTAAAAGTGCTTATCTCAAAATCTCTCTCGTTTAATATGCACCAACAATGAACAAAAGAAAAACATTTACTCCGGAGAAAAAAAAAAAGTTGCCTAAGAAGTCAATTAAACTCTTTACCATTCCTTTAAGACTCAACAATTTCTACCATGATGTCACACGCTGTTCATCTCTATGATGTGCACTTGTCCCCATGTGCTCTCATTACCACCTATTTAAGCAGAAGACAAAAATATAACAAAAAAAAAAGGTAAAATAACAAAAATAATCACACAGGTAAGTAAAATAACATTATACACTTGAATCGGGAGTGAATATATAAATATAAAAGCAATAATTACAATAAAGATTAAATAAGATTATCAGAAGTCGAAAGGAATCTACTTCTCCCTTTCAGTTACAATGCCGAAGGGAAGAGGAGGAGACAGAACAGGAAGTTATGTTGGCTCATGACATGGCAATAATCAAAGGGGAAAGCTCTTGCATTTCAATCAGGCAGCTACATCAGATATATGTAAATGAACAATTTTGTGTGAATTCTACTTAATTATACATATATAACAGTGTAATTTTTTTATAGCCTATACCTGTCATACTCTTAAAATAGTTACATTTTCTTATGAGAACCTGATTTTGGCCTTACGGTTTCATAATAAAACTGAATACATTTTGTCCGTATTATGTTCGAATCCCTCTTTTTACCTGCAGGTTTTCTGTAAAGTTTAAAGCAACTGTTTGATTCAACATGATGTAATGAGAAATCTATTCTGTATGTTCTTTTCTGGGGTCATAGTGGGTGGGAGTGAAAACGAAATAGGGAAAGAGCGAGGGGGAGGAAAATGAGGTGACATAATGGGTTGTGTGTAAGTGTACACTTAAAGAATACATCGACACGGATCTGAGGGGAAGAAATTGAGCCCGCGCTCGCAGCAGCGGCGTAAAAGCGCTGTTACGCGGGGGTGGAGAAACAGAGGTAGAAAATAAGAGAGAGAGAGAGAGAGAGAGAGAGAGAGAGAGAGAGAGAGAGAGAGAGAGAGAGAGAGAGAGAGAGAGAGAGAACAGTGCTTCTAATAATAACCCTGAGAGGGAACACAATGATTGAGGCACAGAGCACACGGAGAGAAGAGAAAAAGACTGATAGAAACAGTCAAATGAAACACAGACTGGTGCAGCTCGAGAGTGACTTGAAATTTAAACAGAATGAAATATCGCTGATGAGGAAAAATCAAGGAAAGAGGATTAGATGTGGAATTATGTTTTTGAAACATCTGTAAGGCACAAATGTGTATTTCAGAGCTGTTCTGTTCATGTTCACATCCCCACAGTAGCCTCTCATTTCTAGCAAATACAGTTCAATGCTGTATTTGACCATCAACACTTTATGTGTATGTGCAATGATTAAAGACTGAAATGAAATGACTCCAGATGAGGATGTGAACACTGGTCAGGTGTTTGCGTCAGGGCACTAAAACATACAGGATTGCGGGCAATGCTGTGACAGGAATAAAGATGGCTGAGTGCTGCCCTCCTCTGGTGTGATGAAGGTAAAATAATATTCCTCTCAAGACTGCCAGGAACGCCTGAAATGCATATGAATGTATGCGACATACATCTGCAGCTGAATGTTGTGTACCCTGTTCAATTGAATGTAAAACTAATCCCTAAAAAAAATCATACTTTGGTCATATTTGAAATAGCCTAAAGATAAAAATAATAAAACAAAAGTAAAGATCAAATAAGTTAGTAGTAAGACACAATATACTGCCATTCAAAAGTTTAGTGTCAATAACTAATACTTTTTCTTCATCAATAATACGTTTAATTTATCAAAAGTGGCAGTAAAGACACTTATAATTTAAAATAAATGCAATTCTTTCTATTCATCAAAGAATCCTGAACAAAAAATAACATGGTTTCCACAAAAATATGAAGTAGCACAACTGTTTTCAATCAGCTGGAATCAGCTTCCAGAAGAAAAGATGTGCTCCAACAGATGTGCTCCAACCACATTCAAATCCAGACAAACACATCTGTTTAGCTGTGCATTTAATGAATGAGCACTGTGCTATGTCTGACTGATTTCAATCATGTATCCTTCTTTTATTCGTTTTATTACTGCTTTTGTAAATACATTTATAATAATTTGTTTGCATTTTATTTAATGTTATTTTTATTTCTTATGCATTTTTTGTAAATCGTTTTTTGTAAATCACTTTAAATTACCATTGTGTATGAAATGTGCTATATAAATAAACTTGCCTTGCCTTGCTGTTCTTACTGTATTTTTGTATAAATGCAGCTTGGTGAGCATAAGAGACCAACTCAACCTTTTGAATGGCAGTGTGTTTATGCATTGCTTTTTCTCTTGATTTTTCAACTACAAATACATACAGTTGACTGATTAATGTGCTAATGTTTCACAAATACTACTGTGCATTTAAATACATTAATACGGGGTGCAGATGGAACATTAAATAGGAATAATTAAATTCAGATAACTTTATTGGAATAATACATTTTGTATTGCCAAAGCATTAAAACAACATAGAAAATGGTTTAGAATATCTGAATATTTAGCAAGTAGCCTATTTAAAGATAATAATAATAATAATAATATAAAAACTAAATCAATAAAAAATAAAATGTTATATATATACATAGATATAGTTAAAGAATGTATTATAACACAAAAGTCATATAATAGCTACTGTACTTAGAATTCGAATATTATATGCAGTCGTGCTCAGAAGTTTACATACACCTTGCAGAATCTGCAAAATGTGAATTATTTTATTTTACATAAAAGATGTTAACAGTTCACAAGACAAAAAAGTAGCTGAATTTATAAAAATGACCCCTATGTAAGTAAAATAATGTCAAATGTTTTTGAAACAAAAAGCCTGTTGAATTGCACTACTTGAAAAAAATATGCATTGCATTAACCATGCTTGCATTTTAATGCATTGTATTTTAAGGAATTGCATTTTTATGGGCTGAAATTCAGCATGGTTGAATATTTAAGCAGTGAATATTTCAATTCAAAACATCTCAAACACATTTTCATTATTAAAAATTCAATAATCCATATTCACCTTTCATATTTCACTTCCAAAATATTCAAACTGTTTAAAAATACAACCTATAATATTCAACAGGCAATTTAAGGTCCATTTTATTTTGCTTTGCAAATTCGCTTCCACAAATTCAGTGGGTAAAATGTGACAGTAAATTCAACATTGACATCCAGGAACTACAGGAAAAGCAGTAGATTGCAGAGCATACTCTTCATCTGCTGTTAGTCAACCCCACCAGCAGGAGGTGCAAAAGCGCGTGTTGTTGACGAAGACCAGCAACAGTTAGAACAAGCCATTCATTCATAAAAAGAAAATGATTGTCTGGGTCAGTATATGCGGAAAAGATGATAAAGACACAAAAGTTGTGTTTATGTTTCATTCAATAACTTCATTGTTACTTTTCCTGTGTTGCCTACATGTTATCAGCTTTCTCTACCATGAACGGGATTATAATCGGTTTCCCTCAATACCTCATACTCAAGGATTCCCCTTAACGCTTAATATAGCTTAATGGACTAATACAGTGATATAAAAGACCAAACTCGCACCTTATTTGGGAAGTAGGCTACTATAGGCTACAGGCAAGCAGAATATGAACTTAACGCGCAAAGTTTAATGCTGAGCGTTTCCCAGTGACATACTGGCATAAAATCAACACTTGATCAATTAATACTAACACTTTCTATTCTCTCTCTCTCTCTCTCTCTCTCTAGATAGCCTATATATATATAAATATAAATATGCTGCATACAACATTAGCATACACGTTTCTAACTTCAATAGCAAACTTTAATTTATTTGAATAAATATAAAAAATCTAAAGGGTGCGCATTATGCCTGACACTACATGAACACTTTACAGTATGACTGTAAGTCGTTCTCTTCAAATGCTATTTAAGTTAGAAACGTGTATACCAATGTCGTATGTAACTTTAGAGACGATCCCTAAATGTGCGAATGTCCAATGCGAGTTTGGTCTTTTATCACTGTATTAGTCCATTAAGCAACGTTAAGGGTTTTATATGTCCAGAAGGGGAATCCTGAAGTATTGAGGGAAACCCTAATAGCCTGCATGCAGCACATGGCCGCAATATAAAGTTAAGGCCACTAAACAACCAAGAGAAATATATGTCAACCTAAAATGTAACAATGTACATCCGCATCGGGGGAATAACATTATAATTTTGTTCACGGTAGAGAAAGATGCATGCAGGCTACACAGGAAAAGTAACCGTGAAGACACTGAATTTAACATAAAACAGCCTTCATAATAATCACAAATACACTTACATTGCTGTAAATGAGTTTTATGAATGAATGGCTTGCTCTAACTGTTGCTGGTCTTCGCTTTTGCACCTCCTGCTGGTGAGGTCGACTAACAGCAGATGGAGAGTATGCTCGGCAATCTACTGCTTTTCCTGGATGTCAACGTAGAATTTTCTGTCGAATTTGAACCACTGAATTTGTGGAAGCGAATTTGCAAAGAGAAAGAAAATTGCCTGTTGAATATTATAGGTTGTATTTTCAAACAGTTTGAATATTTTGGAAGTGAAATATGAAAGGTGAATATGGATTATTGAATTTTTAATAATGAAGTGTTTGAGATGTTTTGAATTGAAATATTCACTGCTTAAATATTCAACCATGCTGAATAAAATATTTCAGCCCATAAAAATGCAAGCCCTAAAAATACAATGCATTAAAATGCAAGCACGGTTAATGCAATGCATATATTTTTCAAGTAGTGCAATTCAACAGGCTTTTTGTTTCAAAAACATTTGACATTATTTTACTTCCATATACCCCCTTCAAAAATGTATGTACCTTTGATTCTTAAAGTCCCTGTAAGGCAATTCAAAATATATCTATAAAAATCTAAACACATTATAAATGTTAGAAATGTATTGCTAAAACACATTACAAAGACTGTGAACTGTGAACTGAATTGTGGAGTTAGACTGTTAAACAGTTTTTCACCGTTGCTGTGTTCAGGATTTTTTGGGCGGGGCTAAAACGGTGGCTCGATGACGCACTGGAGCCCCTACTGTCGATGACGCACTGGAGCCCCTACTGTCGATGACGCACTGGAGCCCCTACTGTCGATGACGCACTGGAGCCCCTACTGTCGATGACGCACTGGAGCCACCGAGGCTGCCCCCTCCCCTATCAGTTCGCCGCTCAATTGCAAGTTGGTGGAAATTTTTATTCTTTCCAGAGACTCAATCATTTTCAGTTCGTTCACCAAAATGATTCGTTCAGATTCGTTCACTGATTCGTTCATTGACAATTTCTTCATATTACATAAATACTGCATTTACTTGTTACAAAAAAACTGATTTGGCTTTGTTAAAATGTGTGCATTATTTACTAAATTAATAAAAATAAGCCTAAATAAGTGGTTCAGATGGCCAAAGCAAAGTTTTCTTGCATAATTAACATTTTAATTGTTTGGTCAGACATACACATTCATAAATCTGGGATTATATTAAACGTTGAGTTATGTTCTGTATGTTAAATATATAGCCTAGGCTATACAATTGTACAGTGGGTACGGAAAGTATTCAGACCCCCTTACATTTTTCACTCTTTGTTATATTGCAGCCATTTGCTAAAATCATTTAAGTTCATTTTTTTTTTCCTCATTATTGTACACACAGCACCCCATATTGACAGAAAAACACAGAATTGTTGACATTTTTGCACATTTATTAAAAAAGAAAAACTGAAATATCACATAAGTATTCAGACCCTTTGCTCAGTATTTAGTAGAAGCACCCTTTTGATCTAATACAGCCATGAGTCTTTTTGGGAAAGATGCAACAAGTTTTTCACACCTGGATTTGGGTATCCTCTGCCATTCCTCCTTGCAGATCCTCTCCAGTTCTGTCAGGTTGGATGGTAAACGTTGGTGGACAGCCATTTTCAGGTCTCTCCAGAGATGCTCAATTGGGTTTAAGTCAGGGCTCTGGCTGGGCCATTCAAGAACAGTCACGGAATTGTTGTGAAGCCACTCCTTCGTTATTTTAGCTGTGTGCTTAGGGTCATTGTCTTGTTGGAAGGTGAACCTTCGGCCCAGTCTGAGGTCCAGAGCACTCTGGAGAAGGTTTTCGTCCAGGATATCCCTGTACTTGGCCGCATTCATCTTTCCCTCGATTGCAACCAGTCGTCCTGTCCCTGCAGCTGAAAAACACCCCCACAGCATGATGCTGCCACCACCATGCTTCACTGTTGAGACTGTAGTGGACAGGTGATGAGCAGTGCCTGGTTTTCTCCACACATACCGCTTAGAATTAAGGCCAAAAAGTTCTATCTTGGTCTCATCAGACCAGAGAATCTTATTTATCACCATCTTGGAGTCCTTCAGGTGTGCTTTCATGTGTCTTGCACTGAGGAGAGGCTTCCGTCGAGCCACTCTGCCATAAAGCCCCGACTGGTGGATGGCTGCAGTGATGGTTGACTTACTACAACTTTCTCCCATCTCCCGACTGCATCTCTGGAGCTCAGCCACAGTGATCTTTGGGTTCTTCTTTACCTCTCTCACCAAGGCTCTTCTCCCCCGATAGCTCAGTTTGGCCAGACGGCCAGCTCTAGGAAGGGTTCTGGTCGTCCCAAACGTCTTCCATTTAAGGATTATGGAGGCCACTGTGCTCTTAGGAATCTTAAGTGCAGCAGAAATTTTTTTGTAACCTTGGCCAGATCTGTGCCTTGCCACAATTCTGTCTCTGAGCTCTTCAGGCAGATCCTTTGACCTCATGATTCTCATTTGCTCTGACATGCACTGTGAGCTGTAAGGTCTTATATAGACAGGTGTGTGGCTTTCCTAATCAAGTCCAATCAGTATAATCAAACACAGCTGGACTCAAATGAAGGTGTAGAACCATAGATATCATATAAAGGCTAGATGTCTCGTCCGCGCTGCTGGCCAATGGAGCTCGACATCCGCACACGGCGGCCATCTTAAGTCAGGGTGCTCACTCACTCATAACATGGTGCATGTACTTTTAAATAACCATAACTTGCTCAATTTTCTACCGATTTTCAAACGGTTTGGTTTGTTATAAACGTCAGAGATGTAGCTATTATACTGCATACATATGAATAATTATGTTCAAAATGTTTAAGCATTCAGAATTATAGCCACGTTAATAACGTTTGTAAGAAACCAAACCGTTTGTAAATCCGTCCAGATTTCAGCGAGATAAGAGGATTTGTGTGCGTGCTGCTCACTCACCTTAATTCACAGAGCCCTGTCCTAAGATGGCCGCCGGTGATGCCGGAAGTGACTCCGCCTTAAGACATCTAGCCTTTATATGATATCTATGTGTAGAACCATCTCAAGGATGATCAGAAGAAATGGACAGCACCTGAGTTAAATATATGAGTGTCACAGCAAAGGGTCTGAATTCTTAGGACCATGTGATATTTCAGTTTTTCTCTTTTAATAAATGTGCAAAAATGTCAACAATTCTGTGTTTTTCTGTCAATATGGGGTGCTGTGTGTACAATAATGAGAAAAAAAAAAAGAACTTAAATGATTTTAGCAAATGGCTGCAATATAACAAAGAGTGAAAAATTTAAGGGGGTCTGAAGACTTTCCGTACCCACTGTATATGCACACCTAACTGCACTTTGAATGAGATTGAATCACATGCTAAATGACCGATCTACCCAGTACTCTCATTCATTTCATTCACGAAAGAAATGTACCAGTTTGTTCAATTCGTTCACGAACAAGATCTTTCTCTCTCGTTCAGACTCAAAACAGAGCGATCTGGGTCAGTGATGGGCGTATTCGTTCAGTAGATCCAACCAACCAATTTACATGCCCCTTCACAGCGCAAACTGAAATGCTATTTGCTCCTCGATCACTTACAAAACAGATCGGTGTCCTTATTTAAATTTCCGAACAACGATCATATCAACAAGAGGTGGATTCATTTTGTGAAGAGCCACCTTGATGGAGAGCTGAGGATCACCACCAACACCCGCCTCTGTAGTGATCATTTTACACAGGATAGTTTTATAAACTTTCGTCGGAGACAACTGGAATTCACTGATAATCCGCTGTTACTGGTGAATGGGGCCGAAACCAACTATCTCCCGCCTCGGCCTTCATCCTCCCGTCGCGCCGACAACTGGTGCCATCATAGGCAGTGCATGCCCACGAGTCAACTTTCCCGCGAGTGGGCATGGTTTCAGTGGTTGCCACTGCTAATTTTGTCAAGATTTTAATAGCTTATTTTATTTACTTGGCTGCTTTTTTATCATTCAAATTTGGCTGGGTGGGCTAATAACACATTTTTCTGTGGTGTGACAAACTCAGAACACATAGGCCTACTTAATTTTGACTTTACAGGGACTTTAATAATGTGTCCTTGATGACCTGGATGATCCACGACTGTTTTGTTGTTTTGTGATGGTTGTTCTTTAGTCCCTTGTTTGTACTGAGCAGTTAAACTGGCCAATGTTCTTCAGAAAAATCCTTCAGGTCCTGCAAAGTCTTCACAATGCATTTAGAAGAGCTGGGGAGTGATTTTTTTATTTTATGATCCTGAAAATTCAGCTTTGCATCACAGAAATAAATGATAACTTAAAGTATAATAAATTGAAAACCAATTATTTTAAATTGTAATAATATATCACAATATTAAAAAAAATTCTGTATTTTTGATCAAATAAATTCAGGCTTGATGAGCAGAAGAAACTTCTTTCAAAAACATTAAAAATAGTAATGTTTCCAAACTTTTGGCCTGTACTATATATATATATATATATATAAAAAATATTTATTTTTATTTTTTTTCTTCAAGGCTTGCACCTTGGAAGCTATTTCAAGGTTTGCGTTCTCGGGCCGGAGCACGTTAAGGCCTCATTATGAGCTGTCAACTGAGAAATTCAGAATTGCGAGATATAAAGTCAGAATTGCGAGATATAAAGTCAGAATTGCGAGATATAAAGTCAGAATTGCGTGTTATAAAGTCAGAATTGCGAGATATAAAGTCAGAATTGCGTGTTATAAAGTCAGAATTCGGACTTTTTTTCTTGCAATTGCGACTTTATATCACGCAATTCTGACTTTATTTCACGCAATTCTGACTTTATTTCACGCAATTCTGACTTTATTTCACACAATTCTGACTTTATATCTCGCAATTCTGAGAAATAAAGTCAGAATTGCGAGATATAAAGTCAGAATTGTGTGAAATAAAGTCAGAATTGCGTGAAATAAAGTTGCAATTGTGAGATAAAAAGTCGCAATTATTATTATTTATTTATTATTCAGTGGCGGAAACAAGCTTCCATAGTATCTTCTGTTGCTTCCGACTAAATTAAAATAAACTGATATTTAAACAAAATTGGACATTAATTAAAAAAAATATATATATCACAATTGGACAAAATTAGGAGATGCATGCTTCAATTATTGCGGCTATATTTGCACATTTGGCTTTTTTCGGTTGGGCTACAAATGTTAAATTGGGGGAAATATTGGATTAATTTTGGTCTCTGTGTCTCTCTAAAGTCTCTGTGATTTGATATTCTGGGCATTCTGTGAGGAAGTGCAGCTTAAGCCCTATTCGCACTGGATTAGTATTATCTGGGTGATAATCATGTGATTTAGAAATTTAGTTTCCGTCACTCCCAGACAGCACTGGAAGCAGAGTCTGTCCTCACAGGAGAGCCAGGTCTGTCTGCACCGGCCAGACTGTGCTTGCTGAGTCTATGTTTTCCTGAGTTTCACATCAGTCACTGTGCTCAGGTAGTTTGCAACAGTGTACTCTCGACTTAGTGCCCTTGGTGTTTTAGGGCTTTATAATGCTATGTGCTGCAGGTGGGTTGTCTTTGTGTGTTTATCTGACTACTACTATTAGTGATCACTGATATTTTTTTGTTCTACAGTAAACCCAAATATGCAGTTGTACTCTGGAAATAAGCCACAGTGATCAGAGTGGGACAGTTGTAATGCTGTGATGGTTTGTATTTTGTATAATTAGGCACTGAATAGAGCAGCCATTAAAAGATCCTTCGGCCAATAGTACTGCTTTGACCTTCCTGAGTATTTGTACAAAATTGTTAGAATTTCTCTGCTTTGTGTAACAAACATTATTTCTTAAGTTCCTCTCACTTACCCTCATTCTCCAAAGAAAAAAACACTGCTTGTGGTACCAATTTACACCACTAGGCGGCCCAAACGCCAAACCTCTGATGCGACTGTTTGCATTTCACACCCTGCATGAACCTCAACCCATAATCATAAAAACAATCTTACATCATGACACATGTCATTTCAATTACCAGTATAATCATATACTATCAATAATCATAATAACTTGCACAAAGTGTTCTGTGCTGATTACAGATTTCATCAAAGATGTTAAGACCTTTTAAAAACAAAATGTGAATTCAAAATACAAGGTTCATTTTCAAGTCAGCAATTCAAACTGTTGATTCCTAAACCTCCAGTCACAGGTGCTCTGAAGACACACCCACACAGCAAACAGATGAGAGAGAATGAGTGAGAGAACAGGTTTTATTCAGGTTTCATTCTCACGCACCCTTCACAAGCCAGGAGAGCATTGAAAGAAAATACAAGAAGATCCTTCATCATGCAGTGTAAGTCACAATCTCTGTTTATTCAACATATGGATAGTCTATTCTTGGTTTATCATTCTATTTTAAATGACTGAAAAGTAAGCAAATCAAAACAGTTAATGTATGATTCTGCTATTGTTTGTTGCTTACTTTGATGAAGCCAAATGCTCTTGTTGTGTACTTCAAATCTTAAAAGCATTTTAAAAAACGACTTGCTGATAATAGGCTATAATTATAAAATAAAATTACACTTAAATTACACTTGCATGACTATGTTTCTTAACACACTTAAGTACACTTTTTCGAAATATGCAATTCGTAATAATAAAAAACATTACAAATGTGAAATAAAAAATATATATAAATACATGACATGCAAGTTTGCAATAGAACATAACATTTTTGTTGATTATAAATGCTTATAAAGACATGAAGATGTACTTAAGTCCTACTAAATTATATCAACAGTTTTAGTTTTTATATTTATTTGGACACAAGTAAAAGAGCAAACAGGAACAGACATTTGTTTGGATTTGAATGTTGTTGAAGTTGAAAACCCAGTTGTACAACATTCCTGGGATGACACTGTGACGTCTGAGCTTTGCTATTTGCACGTCCTTCACACGTCTGATAAGAATCTGTGACTGAGTTTGTGCTTATATAAGCCGTAAATCTGGTCTCTCACTTGTTGCTGTTAGTGACTGGCTGTTGAATCCATTGGGCTTGTAAATCTGTTGCAGTTTTGTGTATTATAAAGTGCTTGAAATAAGAGCTGAGTACCTTGTTTAATAATACTTTAGGGCTAAGCAGGGATGTAAACACATCGCTTTCCAATATTCCTTTCATTGGTAGAACAATATGGGGTTTTCAGTGGCTGGTTCCTAAAATGTTGCATTTCCCCTTCCATTAAAGACTATAACTCTCAAATGAACCTCAACTTTGTTTCAGTCTTTATTAATACACAGCAATTGCAAAAATCTTCTCACCATTTGAAAGCTGAAGTAATTTGCTCAAGGACACAATAGCGACCAAGGGCTTCAGCAACTCTTCGAATAATGGGCCACTTTAACCTGAAACTAAACCTGTGACCTTTGTGTTAATAGCTCACATGCTTAACGCCTACACTAACACTCCCAGTTTAATGCCAGGCCTTTCCTCTGATACTGTCGAAACTGCCTAGAGAGCTGTTTCTATTCACTTTATTTAATAGTCAGTATTATGTATATCTTTGTTTGTTTTTGTGAATTTTATAATAATTTACTGCTATTTTTATTTTTTATTTTTTAGTATCTGTGTCTTGCATTTTGTTTGCTTTCATCAATATGGGTGTTCCCGAAAGTCCTTTAAATAGGAGGGGGGACCTGAAAGTCTTGGGTTCAATAGCGGTTTCCATCCACGTATTTTTATGAAAAAAAAGAGACAAAAAAACCCCACTGGGTAGAAACTTTAAAATGCAAATAAAATGTGCACTTAATTGAGGCAGATATTTGTTTTATTTGGTATAAGAAAACATGCACATAAACTATGATGGAAACACACTTACTGAATAAATTCCCAGATGCTCAAAAAAAAAACCTCATGCCTTTGCCTCAACAGATCCTGTGATTGGACAATATCAATTCACACCATCTCAAATTATGTTTTAGTCTTTCTGAAATGCCTGATCAAAAGTCTGCCATTATACTTACCTACCAGAACCGCAATTTATTTATTTTTTTGCAGCAACTTTTTAAGTATTTTATTACTGATAATTTAAGCCAGTTTGCCATAAAGTCTAGATTTTGTTCTCCTGAACCCATGGGATGGAAACAGTGCTTTATTTCCAATTTTTTTGTATGCAATTTTCAGATTTCCTGTTTCATTCACACCTTCAGATGGAAACATAGTTAATCGTTTAATAGAGATGTTGTAAAAGCAAGTGGAAATTAGACAAATCATTTTGTTTACCTGGAAGTTTCAAAATCAAAGGTAATGTCTAAATGTGCATATGTAACTGAAAGCATGTAACGGAAACATGCCCCCAAATAATACGTTAGTAAACAGATCAATGGCTCAGAAAGACTGAAAAGGCTTCATGTAAACACCTCAATTAATCCGACAGAGGTGTTTACATGTGATGCGAATGAAATTAAGCATCAACAGAAAAAAAATTAAGCATGTAAACGCTTGAGTTAGACTATCTTCTCAATCGAATTACAAAATACCTAGATTAAATTCATTTTGTTTTCCTGCAAGTTTCAAAATCCTAGGTAATCCCAAATTTGCTAACAGCATGTATTTCAATAGCGATGGGATTCATGGGAAAGTATTGAGTAGCGATACGTTTACATGCATCTAAATAATCCGTTAGTAATCAGAATTATGGCTCGATTGGACTGAAAAGCCTTCATGTAAACACTGATCTAAATGAGCTGGATCTGAATTCAGTTTGAAAGGATTTGCAAGGGGTGGTGTATATCTGAAATAATCTGATCAACAGGAAAATAATGAAGCATGTAAATGCTTCAATCTGACTATCTTTTCAATCGAAGAAAAAAAAACAACCTTGCATACATGAGCAGTGCTGTAATGTGCATGTTTTCTTTTTAGACATGTCATCAAAAACAACTATTATATTTGCAGCGACATTATAGTGTCACTTTCTCCTGTTCTGACTGAGCAATGCGCAAGGTTTTGTTTGGAATACATGTAATGCACATGTAAACTAATATGAATCAGAGTGCAATGTTTAGGGTTCACATAAACAGAACCTTCAGAATAAGAAATCGATTTATTCCAATCGAGGAAAATTAGTGCATGCCTACTGTATTAAGACATAATTGTGTCTTGAAACCATGGCCTTCCATCGTCCTACTCTTTCCTCTTCCACTTTTTACTGCCACCCATCTAATTCCATCTCCTTCACGCTAACCTTTGCAGGCCCACAATCTCCGGGACGAATCCTGTCAGAGGAGCAGTTCTCCTGCTCCATCTGTCTGGAGGTCTTCGTCGAGCCCGTCTCAACTCCTTGTGGCCATACTTTCTGCAAGGCATGTCTGCAGGGCTTCTGGAATCACAGCAAGAAGTTTGTGTGCCCCATGTGCAAGAAAGTTTTTTCCAGAAAACCAGAGCTCAGCATCAACTGTGTGCTAGCTGAGATAGCCGAGCAGTTCCAGGGTCTATCCACACTGTCCTCCAACAGAGGTGACATGGGCAACGTTGAGTTAACACATTCCCCAAGCTTACAGAAAGAAGACGACTGGGGAGACTTTGCTAAAGCGGGAGAGGTGCCCTGTGACGCCTGCATTGGCAGGAAGATGAAGGCCAAGAAGTCATGCCTGAATTGCCCTGGTTCATTTTGTGAAGCTCACCTGCGGCACCATAAGAAGGGAAAGGCGATGACCTCTCACAAGCTGGTGGAGCCCATTCACAACCTGGAGGACAAGATGTGCAAGGTACACAAACGTCTACTGGATGCCTACTGCCGAAACGAACACGTGTGCGTGTGTAAGGAGTGCGCAGAGACCTCACACAAAGCGCATGATGTTGTCTCCACCGAACGAGAGTGGAAGAAAAAAACGGTGAGTTAACACTAGTATTATGTTTTTTTAAAAATGCATACGTTCTTTATGGTACTGACCATAACTGGATTCAGTACAATTCACCAAAAGTCAGACTATGAAAGAATCAGGTAAAACAGTAAACTCTTCCTGTTATTTTTTATTTTATTTTTTTCTAGGACACATTTCTCAATAATAGTTATTTTTCTCAATATAAAATATGCTGAATGTTTGAAAAAAAGTGCACTTTTGAAGATTTTTTGTGATATACTAAGAATTTTGTAAATGCACCACTTGCTTGTAAAAATTGCACCAAAGCTATTTTATTTAAATATATATAATTATTATTATTTATTTTTTTCATAAACCTTAGCTCAAACTGTAGAGAATAGAACTAGAAATACCAAGGAGGGAATGTGTGAACTAAAAAAAGTGTTGTTGTTTGGTTCACAGAGTCAACTGGGAAAGAAAAGGTCCGAATTAAAACATCTGATTAAGGAGCGAGAAAAGAAACTCGAGGAGATCAAGCAGTCTATCAAAGTCCTGAAAGTAAGTCTATTTATACTTTGTGATGCTTCTTTTCTTGAAGGAGTGATCTTTGATCGTATTTTATTTATTTATTTTTTTCAGTTCTATATGGAAGGCCATTTTGAATTTAGCTAAAAGGCCACTTTTTCAAAGTCTTCAAATTTCAGTCAGAAAATCTTGAAACCATTCTATTGAAAAGTAATTGGCAACGCTTTAGAGTAGGCTACAGCCCACAAAGTACTGCTTAATGAAAACGAACTTACAGTGTAACTTTCAATAATTATTGTGCACCTATAAAGTATGTACGTGTAAGTATAAGGGAACATTATGTAAAGGTTTGGGGATAAAGAGGTAACAACCAGGAAAATTAACAAATTATTTATACTGTAAGTATTTTAGAACCAAGGGGTACTCATTCTACTATTATAATAGGCAACAATCTTACATTTGGGAGCAATTTAGCGAGAACATACACTGTGTACCTTTTTGTAATAATAACATACCAAGGTTATACATAGGTACATATCTGTGTATTTATACAGTCATTTTTTTTGTTAACAAAAGTGCACTGATTAAGTTTGTTCTTCTGTGTTTTAAGGCAAGTAAAACTAAAACTATTGCAACTTTTGTTTAAATACTGGGGAAATATACTCTTGTTCTATGAAGTTACAGGGTAAGCATGACATCTGCGGGCTGCAAATTAAAATAATGCTTGTTACCCTCTTGTTCTGTGTTGTTACAGGGTAAGTGTGACATTGCAGCTGTAAATTAATCACATTGCGGAATCACATTATGAAATAAATGTTTTTCTCCAAAACAGATTTTATAAAAAAAACTTTTCCCAAGATTCCAAGATATTCTTCTCCTATAATGCCTGATGAGTTTGCAGAACACCTGACAAGAGATCAGAGACCATTCCTCCATACAGAATCTCTCCAGATCCTTCAGATTCCCAGATCCATGTTGGTGCTTCTTCTCTTCAGTTCAGCCCACTCATTTTCTATAGGGTTCAGGTTTGGGGAATGGGATGGCCATTGCAGATGCTTGGTTTTGTGCTCAGTGACCCATTTTTGTTTTGATGTTTGTTTTTGGATCACTGTCCTGTTGGAAAATCCAAACATGGCCTGTCATAAGATTTCTAGCACAGGTTCAGATTTTTTATCTGTTGGTATTTGATCAAATCCATGATGCCATGTATCAGAACAAGATGTCCAGGACCTCTGGCAGAAAATTAGGTATTTAATTTTACATATGGGGTACTTTTTTATCCCTGTATGAACCAAACCCATATTAAGTGTTTCAAAACCGTATTAAAAATCAAAACATGACAACCTCTGCTAGAAATCTTATAATGGGCCATGTTTGGATCTTCCAACAGGACAGTGATCCAAAAACAAACATCAAAATCAAAACAAAAATGGGTCACTGAGCACAAAACCAAGCATCTGCAATGGCCATCCCAGTCCCCAGACCTGAACCCTATAGAAAATGAGTGGGCTGAACTGAAGAGAAGAAGCGCCAACATAAATCTGGGAATCTGAAGTATCTTGAGAGATTCTATATGGATGAATGGCCTCTGATCTCTTGTCAGGTGTTCTCCAAACTCATCAGGCATTATAGGAGAAGACTCAGAGCTGTTATATTGGGAAAAGGAGGTCGCAAAAAGTATTTAATAAAAGGGGGCAAAATTGTTCCCAACGTGTTTTGGAGAAAAACATTTATTTCATAATGTGATTTTCCACCCACTTTCAATTCTTTTACTTCAATGAAAGGTTAGATTTGTGCTAATTTTTAAAATAAAATATCAAAAGGATTAACAATGCAGATTTATTTTTTACAGCCATCTTTGATTATATTAACCAAGGGTGCAAATAATTCTGACCAGCACTGTACATTGGAACCTTTCGTGTTTGTGCCTCCATCTGCAGACCAATCTTTACACCTTAATCTCAGTCCCCTGTAAGGGTACAGGCTGTGGCAACTTAATGAGTTCAGCAGGGCTCAGGTTTTAGTTGTTTTTTTTTACAGTTATGCTTTGCTCTTTTTTTTTTTAATCTTTATCCAGTAACCTAACAACTGGAAAATTCCCAGTAAAGGCTCATGCTGGTAACTGCTACTACTTTAGCTTGTTTTGTTGAGAATATCTGTTTACCATTTGTTAAATCTGACAAAACCAGTAAAAACACTGCAAACATTTGCACATGTTGTCACACCCCTCTTTAACTGAGACAACTTTCCAGCAAATGCTGAACAACACAAGCACTACCTCACTTTAACTGAGACAACTTTCTAGCAAATGCTGAACAGCACAAGCACTTCAGGATAAAATGAAACAAACTCACGGCTCCTCTCTGGTTTCTGTCCTGGAACTGTATATACAGTATATCAGTGTGCCAGTGTTCAATAAATGTAAATAGAGCACAGGGCCACCATGAGTCACATTTAAAAATACAAATGGGTCCAATTACATAGTGGTTGGAGAGAGAGAGAAAGAGACAATACAAATATCTGCAGGCAGAAATAACTCAGATTAGACTTATTAGAACCTTAATCATTACAGTTTATACAGAGATAAAGATGTCCGAGCAGATAGTAGGTGATTGGCATTATATGATGGCAGATGAGCTAAACTGGTGGTGAAACAACACAGTTCCTCAGTATAAGTTTAAGCGGGTCAACCGGTTCAACCGGTCTGTCCTGTTAAAACACACAGTGACATTCTGCATGCTGCTGTTAACATGTTATACTGCATGTGTTTGTGTCAGGGCTCCTCTCTGGTCTCTGTCCTGAAAGTGTTCTGTGCATTTCCACAATTTTTTTTTTTTTTTTTATGGAAAATTCTTCCCCATACTGGTCTCAAAATCAGTCACCGTCCTGTGTGTGTGTGTGTTTCTGAATGGATGACCCTGCAAATATCACCTGTAGCATGAGAGTGAGAGAAAGAAAATCAAAGATGCATTGCTAGAAAATTTGGTAACACTTTATTTTAGCTTTCAATTCTCGCTATTAACTAGTTGTTTATTAGCATGCATATTACTTGGATCTTGGCTGTTTATTAGTACTTATAAAGCAAATATTAAAGGGTTAGTTCACCCAAAAATGAAAATTCTGTCAGTAATTACTCACCCTCATGTTGTTCCAACCCCGTAAGACCTTCGTTCATCTTCGGAACACAAATTAAGATATTTTTGATGAAATCTGAGAGCTGGCTCACTCCTCCATAGACTTCTAGGTGACCGAAACTTGCTGGCCCAGAAAATGTATTAAAGAGATCGTTAATATAGTCCAAGTGACTACAGTGGCTCAATCTTAAGTATATCAAGCGACGAGAATACTTTTTGTGCGCAAAAAACAACAAAAATAACGACTTTATTCCACTATTCATTTCCTTCTATCTGGGCCTCGAGTTAGTTTACATAGTGTTTTTGCGCAGCGCGTCACACGCATCACACACATGACCAGCGTTGGCCAATAGTGAGCCTACGTGGTGACGTGCAACACAGACGCTCTGCGCAAAAACACTATGTGAATTAACTCGAGGCCCAGATAGAAGGAAATGAATAGTGGAATAAAGTCGTTATTTTTGTTGTTTTTTGCGCACAAAAAGTATTCTCGTCGCTTGATATACTTAAGATTGAGCCACTGTAGTCACTTGGACTATATTAACGATCTCTTTAATACATTTTCTGGGCCAGCAAGTTTCGGTATATCCATATACAACAAACTGTTTCTAACTGCAAAGCATACATCGTATAACCAGGGCTCTCTGTGTGGTCTTGCCAGAAGAACGTGTAGATTTTCGCCTGCCACATGCCATCTTCAGCCAGTCTGGACTCTTGCAGTGCTGTGATATCAATGTCCAGCTTGCTTAGCTCGAGATCAACGATGGTTGCTTTCTTGCTGTCACTGATTTGTTGTGGGTCGTTTGTTTGGCCAGGACACATTGACCTGACATTCCATGTAGCCAGATACTTAGTAGTTGTTTTCTTATTTCTCTTTGTTTTGCCTGCTGTATGTTTAACCGCCTGCTTTTTTTATCCAAATCTAAGCTCCAAGCACCCAGTGGAGCAGGCAGACAGTGGTGGATCATCACACTACTGACCAGGGGGCTGCATGGTTTAGGGTGGGCAGTAGCTGATCAGAGAAATATAATGACCTCTCCTACCGACGGAGGCAACCTGTAGTTGCTGCCTCCCATGTTGGTTTTACTGCTTTTCAACGGTACAGAAGTAACCTCTCCAGGGCAGAGACCTGGGCAACAATTTATGGAGATCTTGAGCTGCCTAGACATCAAGATCCCCCCTCTCGGCCGCACTGGTGTGATCCAAAGTTATGCAGTGCACTATATTTTACATAAGTTTGGCTGTAGGAGCTGCCGGTACGGCAATAGTAATGGCACCATACTGCCTTTTGGGGCTCCACTTCAGATTTTCTTTTTGGGTTCACTCCCGTAGAAAGGAACGCCCGAACAGGATTTTGAACTTCATCTGTCCAGCTATTTAACCCATAGCTGGGGCTTGGTTGTTGAGTGGACAGCCTGCACTGTTCACCTCTGGGGGCCAAGCAGCTTCGAGATCCACTGTTATTTAGCCTGGAGCAGCAGGATGTCCGGTTTCTATGTAGAGGCACAACAGCAGTCTTGGTGATGGAGAGGCTTTGTACTGCCAGGGGGTGGCTTACATGATTTTTTATCAAGATTATTAAATAATTGGTAGATTATTTGAGTGTGGTAGCTTGTTACAGTCAGTCAAATGCAATCAGAATTAATTGCTGTATGATAATACATAAAGCATGGCATCCTGTCTGCATTCAGGAGAACAGTCAGAAGGAGATCGAGGAGAGCTGGGCTGTTTACGCAGATTTGCAGCGGCTGTTAGAGCAGTCGCAGGCTGAGCTGCTGGAGCACATCACGGCGCGGCAGAAACAAGTGGAGCAGCAGGCCAGAGATCTCGCCAGTGGCCTGGAGCATGAGCTCAGCACACTAAGGAAGAGGAGCAGCGAGCTGGACGCACTGGCTCAAACACAGGACAGGGTGCTCTTTCTACAGGTCAGTATACACTACCATTCAAAAGTCTTTGATTTGTTATCTTTGAAAGAAATTAATACTTTTTTATTCAGTAAGAATGCATGAAATTGATTTAAAGTGAGAGCAAATGCATTTGTAATGTTACTAAAGATTTCTATTTCAAATAATTGCTGTTCTTTTGAACTTCCTATTCATCAAATAATCCTTTTGGAAGCTTGTCAGTAAAAATAGATGGTTTTACTGTATTTTTGATCAAATGAATGTAGCCTTGGTTTTATTTAGTAAAGAGATTTGATAAAAAAAAAACATTACAAAATCTTCCTGACCCCAAATTTTTGAATGGTAGTGTTATGTAATATTATTAAAGGCACACTATGCAAGATTTGTACCTTAATATAACAGCTTCGAAATAATTTCGATGGCAAACGAACTAGTAGGGCGAATCATCCCGCCGCTGGCAAAATCAGCAATGCAAGTTTGAGAGGTGGCGCCCCGCCAAATCTCGTGAGAATCACAACTTGCTTTACGGCACAACGTCACTCACATACATCAACAGCATATGAAGCAGCCTCTATGGATGACACTAGCGTGCATTTCAGACGTGAATCATGGCAGAGTCGACGAAGAAAACATAGAAAGCGCGGACGGAGGAGTGGAGAGACGGCTCTGCGTGAGTGGTATTTACGACAGTAACGTTAAATACAAGTACTCCACAGCGACTTTTTGAGAAAAACAGAAACTGCATAGTGTGCCTTTAATAGCATGAAGATAAGGTCCCTAGCATGACACAAACAAGTGTGTGCATTTGAGCTGTCTTCTCTAATATTTCACCTAATATTTCATTCCTCATAGTTCCTCCCATCTCTCCCTCCTCCACCGGAGCCATCTGATTGGTCAGTGGTGTCTGTGAACACAGATCTGTACCTCAACACCATCAGGAAGTCAGTCTGCTCTCTGGTTGACAAATTCCAACAAGAGGTCAAACAGCTTTATGGGAAAGGTGAAGAACCATGTCTAGTTCTTCCATGCACTGTACTATAGCCTAAACATGCATCAACTGCTAATTTACATGATCTTTGTAATCATGCAGTGTTTATTTCCCCTTGCAGAGCTCAGGAAGCTGCAAAACTATGCAAGTAAGTGCTATTTATAAAAGCATTAGATTTTAAGTTATTTTTTTTGACAAATATGCAGTCGAGCCATATCTCCAAATCAGAATATCAAAAGGTTTTTGTCCAGAAAGCTACTACCCAAAACACTCCAACATCTGCAAAACAATGCATTAAAAACATTCAGAAATACTAAGCAAACCCATACCAGCACAATAGGAACTATTCATTAACAAGAAGAGCTCACATTTTCTTTACAAACTAGATGTACCGCATCGCGGTACAAAATATGACCGCCGCTCAGGCCTGCACTGGCTTTCCACAAAAATAAATGACGTGGAGTAATTTGGCTGTATTGCGTGTTTATGTATATACCTAAAAAAAGTAATAGTATGTGCATGTCTGTCTGTGTGTGTGTGTGTGTATGTGTGTGTGTTTGTGTATGTGTGTGTCTGTGTGTGTGTGTGTGTGTCTGTGCGTGTATGTATGTGTGCGTACATGTGTGCGCGTGTGTGTTTGTGTGTGTGTGTCTGTGCATGTGGATTTGTATGTGTGTGTATGGGTGTGTGTCTGTGCGTGTGGATGTCAGTGTGTGTGCATGCTTGCGTTTGTTTGTATTCCTGCATGTGTGTGTGTGACAGTATCATCCTAAACCAGCAACCCTTCGCTCAACAGCACCATCTACAGGCCGATGAGTGTACAGTCACTAAATGTGCACATAAATGAATTTATTTTATACCCCCCATGGATGAAATTCTACAAAACTTAGCAGAGGATACCCCCAGAGGATGTCAAGTTAATCATACACATGAAATATGAGTGGCCCCCGGGGACCAAACGAAATTTTTCCTTAGAAGTCTAGTGGGGCTACATGCCCACCAAATCTCATGTTCCCCGGTGTTTCGGTGTCCCTGGTATCGTTGACGAAAAATTTACGGGGGCCCCAGCGCGGGGGGGGAAGTGGCCCCCGGGGACCAAACGAAATTTTTCCGTAAAAGTCTAGTAGACGAACATACCATAAAAATTTCTTCATCCTCGGTGCCACGGTTCAGGTAGTTATTTAGGAAAAACTGCATTTTTTGGGGGTTTGGGGGGCCCAGCGCGGGGGGGGGAGTGGCCCCCGGGGACCAAACGAAATTTTTCCGTAGAAGTCTAGTGGGGCTACATGCCCACCAAATTTCATGTTCCCCGGTGTTTCGGTGTCCCTGGTATCGTTGACGAAAAATTTACAGGGGCCCCAGCGCGGGGGGGGGGAAGTGGCCTCCGGGGACCAAACGAAATTTTTCCGTAAAAGTCTAGTAGACCAACATACCATAAAAATGTCTTCATCCTCGGTGCCACGGTTCAGGTAGTTATTTAGGAAAAACTGCATTTTTTTGGGTTTGGGGGGGCCCAGCGCGGGGGGGGGGAGTGGCCCCCGGGGACCAAACGAAATTTTTCCGTAGAAGTCTAGTGGGGCTACATGCCCACCAAATTTCATGTTCCCCGGTGCTTCGGTGTCCCTGGTATCGTTGACGAAAAATTTACGGGGGCCCCAGCGCGGGGGGGGGAAGTGGCCCCCGGGGACCAAACGAAATTTTTCCGTAAAAGTCTAGTAGACCAACATACCATAAAAATTTCTTCATCCTCGGTGCCACGGTTCAGGTAGTTATTTAGGAAAAACTGCATTTTTTTGGGTTTGGGGGGGCCCAGCGCGGGGGGGAGTGGCCCCCGGGGACCAAACAAAATTTTTCCTTAGAAGTCTAGTGGGGCTACATGCCCACCAAATTTCATGTTCCCCGGTGTTTCGGTGTCCCTGGTATGGTTGACGAAAAATTTACGGGGGCCCCAGCGCGGGGGGGGGGAAGTGGCCCCCGGGGACCAAACTAAATTTTTCCGTGAAAGTCTAGTAGACCAACATACCATAAAAATTTCTTCATCCTCGGTGCCACGGTTCAGGTAGTTATTTAGGAAAAACTGCATTTTTTTGGGTTTGGGGGGGCCCAGCGCGGGGGGGGGGAGTGGCCCCCGGGGACCAAACGAAATTTTTCCGTAGAAGTCTAGTGGGGCTACATGCCCACCAAATTTCATGTTCCCCGGTGCTTCGGTGTCCCTGGTATCGTTGACGAAAAATTTACGGGGGCCCCAGCTAGGGGGGGGAAGTGGCCCCCGGGGACCAAACGAAATTTTTCCGTAAAAGTCTAGTAGACCAACATACCATAAAAATTTCTTCATCCTCGGTGCCACGGTTCAGGTAGTTATTTAGGAAAAACTGCATTTTTTTGGGTTTGGGGGGGCCCAGCGCGGGGGGGGAGTGGCCCCCGGGGACCAAACTAAATTTTTCCTTAGAAGTCTAGTGGGGCTACATGCCCACCAAATTTCATGTTCCCCGGTGTTTCGGTGTCCCTGGTATGGTTGACGAAAAATTTACGGGGGCCCCAGCGCGGGGGGGGGAAGTGGCCCCCGGGGACCAAATGAAATTTTTCCGTAAAAGTCTAGTAGACCAACATACCACAAAAATTTCTTCATCCTCGGTGCCACGGTTCAGGTAGTTATTTAGGAAAAACTGCATTTTTTGGGGTTTGGGGGGGCCCAGCGCGGGGGGGGAGTGGCCCCCGGGGACCAAACGAAATTTTTCCTTAGAAGTCTAGTGGGGCTACATGCCCACCAAATTTCATGTTCCCCGGTGTTTCGGTGTCCCTGGTATCGTTGACGAAAAATTTAAGGGGGCCCCAGCGCGGGGGGGGAAGTGGCCCCCGGGGACCAAACGAAATTTTTCCGTAAAAGTCTAGTAGACCAACATACCATAAAAATTTCTTCATCCTCGGTGCCACGGTTCAGGTAGTTATTTAGGAAAAACTGCATTTTTTGGGGTTTGGGGGGGCCCAGCGCGGGGGGGGAGTGGCCCCCAGGGACCAAACGAAATTTTTCCTTAGAAGTCTAGTGGGGCTACATGCCCACCAAATTTCATGTTCCCCGGTGTTTCGGTGTCCCTGGTATCGTTGACGAAAAATTTAAGGGGGCCCCAGCGCGGGGGGGGAAGTGGCCCCCGGGGACCAAACGAAATTTTTCCGTAAAAGTCTAGTAGACCAACATACCATAAAAATTTATTCATCCTCGGTGCCACGGTTCAGGTAGTTATTTAGGAAAAACTGCATTTTTTTGGGTTTGGGGGGGCCCAGCGCGGGGGGGGAGTGGCCCCCGGGGACCAAACGAAATTTTTCCTTAGAAGTCTAGTGGGGCTACATGCCCACCAAATTTCATGTTCCCCGGTGTTTCGGTGTCCCTGGTATCGTTGACGAAAAATTTAAGGGGGCCCCAGCGCGGGGGGGGGAGTGGCCCCCGGGGACCAAATGAAATTTTTCCGTAAAAGTCTAGTAGACCAACATACCATAAAAATGTCTTCATCCTCGGTGCCACGGTTCAGGTAGTTATTTAGGAAAAACTGCATTTTTTGGGGTTTGGGGGGGCCCAGCGCGGGGGGGGAGTGGCCCCCGGGGACCAAACGAAATTTTTCCTTAGAAGTCTAGTGGGGCTACATGCCCACCAAATTTCATGTTCCCCGGTGCTTCGGTGTCCCTGGTATCGTTGACGAAAAATTCAGTAAGGTGACGAAAAAAAAAAAAAAAAAAAACTTTGACAATCCCTATATGACCGCTTTCGCTAGCTACGCTAGCGGCGGTCATAATAACAGATTTCACAGGTCATCATGATCAATATCGGTTCCCATTATACCCAGCTAACAAAACAAGTCACGCTCTCATTTCTAATTAATTCAGTTTTATTTAGGCCAGTCAATGAAATCCTTTGCAGTGTAAAATGAAGGGCGTCTCAACAGCTACAAAAGCCGCATCCTTGATATCAAGAACACCAGGGACGTGCATAGTGTTCCTCAGGGGCAGGGGCTCAAATGTAAAAAGGGGCATATATATATGCTCCCTTTTACATTTTACATTACCGTTTTTTCTGTATTTTTGATCAAATAAATGCAACCTCGATAAGCATTTATTTGATCAAAAATACAGAAAAAACGGTAATATTGTGAAATATTACAACAATTAAAACATTTCTATTTTAATATAGGCTACTTATAACCTTTGATACTTTTTCAGGATTCTAAGTTTAAAAAGTAAAAAAAAAAGAACAGCATTTATTTAAAGTAGAAATCTTTTTTACCAATATACACAACGTTAAAAAGTTTGGGGTCAATCATTTTCTTTCTTACTTTTTTTAATTTTTTTATAAATTAATACTTTTATTCAGCAAGGATTTGTTAAATTGATAAGAAGTGATAGTAAAGACTAAAGACTAAAGATAGTAAAAATTCCTATTTTAATTAAATACTGTTCTTTTTTACTTTTTAATGTCAATGAATCCTGAAAAAAGTATTACAGGTTCAAAAAAAACTAGGTATGCACCGATACCACCGATACCGAAAACTGATACCTGTATTTTCACAGCATTTCTAATTTTTAAATGTATTAGAAGATAAACCAAAAGAATATAAATCATATTAGTTGGCTTAATTTGTTCATCAAATATATATTTCCTTCAGTTATTTTCATGCTTAATTAAGCTTGCTAAAATGCATTGTATGAGCTTCTGTTACTTTCACTGTTCATTCTATTGCTCTATCATATTTTATCTTTCATTTAATAGCACATCACATACTTAGAGCGGCTCCAGAAGGGTTCTGTGCTGAGGATTGGGTCAGTGGTACAAATGTTTAGACACCAGTGAAATATCAATTCTTTATGCCAATTTTGATACTACAAAAACTATACCAGCCTAATTAATGTGAATTTAAAACATTATTAAAGACAAGTAAACAGTCAGTAATCAAATTTGTTTACTGGGATACTCGCCAAGACGTGCGTTTTTACATAAACTTGTGTGAATTCGTCCGTACAAGCGCAAGACGTGAAAGACTATTCAATTCAGTATTCGCGTGCTGTCTATCAAGACGTTGGTTTTCGGAGTGGTCGCTTTGGATGTTTCGTTCATGAAACTTCTTGACCCTCTGTTGTCAGTGTTTCTTGTGTCTGCACACAAACACTGTTTACATGCTGCCTGGAATCGGTTGTTGGTATCGGAGCATTTTTACTAGTACCAGTACATGAGCTCAGTATCGGGCCGATACCGATACTGATACCGTTCGGGTACCGTAGGGTTTCGGTGCATCCCTAAAAAAACATTAAAGCTACAGTATGCAATTTTTTGCGCCGCTAGGGGTCGCTTAACCTCTTACAATAACAAAGGTGTATGTTGATGATGCATAAGCGGAATTATGGAACTTGCCCGTCATGCTGAAGGATCTAATAATGTTTATGGATGAGTGAATACATTGATGTTTTTAACATGACTGTGGTATGAACTATGAAGCAGGTCGCGATTGCTAAGGACATTTCATTCTACCGAACTAACTTACCCACAAGTGCTGAATAATACTCACACAGGTCAGTTTATTAGACAAATGAAACTTGTGAGGTAACGCAGCGCTGTTTCACATGGTCTACACTATCATACTAAACTGCATTTGAGTGTGTTGAAAGTTATAATGTTATTCTATGTGTTAGCTTATCTGTATGAGACTAGCAGTAAGCTACATCAACATTAGAATAACATACTGATCATATTCTAACATTTCATCATGTTGAGCTATATAACATTGATTAGTTTTATGTACATTTGTGTACATACTGAAAATTCAGCTTTGCATCACAGAAATAAATTATATTTTAAAGTATATTAAAATAGAAAACCATTATTTAAAAAATTGTATACATTTTTCTGTATTTCTGGGGAAAATTTTTTTAATGTGTCCAAATTTATGACCGGTACTGTACTTACTACTAGCCTACTATTGCTGCATAATTATCAAAAATGTTAAAATAATAACATCCTTTCACGTCACCATTCGCTTGTTTTTGTCAGACACTTCACATAATAGGACTGTAGGTAGGCTGGGCTTCATTTAACCAACAATGGTAGTTTGATCAATTGTAAACGGTGTATCAACATACATAGACTAAATACAAGTGACTTGAATACTACTTACCATTAATGCGACTTTTGGTGCTGGTTTTGTGCAGTGCTTTGTAGTCAATTAACATCCATTGTTTCAACGACGCAGATTCAGATCGCTTCATAAATGTAAATTCGTCTGTACATGTAATTTTCAAAGGACTTACACTTCACATTGTCCAATACAATTTGAACTTGTTGTGCCAGATGATGATTGGTCAGTGTATTATACATGAAAAACAGGCATCAATGAATTATGAAATATTAAAAAATATTTAATACGTGGATTTTTAATTGAATCGACATACTACCGTTGATTATTGAAAAAAAAAGTTAAAAAATTGTTTAGTTTATTTTTTTAGTGCATTTTCTAATGTTTAGTGCATTTTCGTTTTAAAACGCATAACTTTAGCTACGGTTACGCCTGCCATCCACACACACTACTCCGGGGTTGTAGGCGTAGACAGTAAAAGAAATGGACACAGCGACCCTATTGGATTCAACGGAGAAAAGTGAAGTCAATTAGAAGCACTCACTTCCTGATGGTTGAGCGTACTGCGCAGACTCAAACTGAGCTTGACGACGTAGATGTGACGTGAGCAACCTGTCTGTCTTCTAGTAGCTGTGTCAAGAGAAATCTGAATCATTCCCTTCCGAAACTTGCAGAGACGGAGAGTGTGAGTAGGAGGTGTCCATGAGCTAGGAGCAGGAGCAACTTTTGCTAAGTATTCTGATTAATTATTTTGTCATTTTGCCTCCACGTCCCCCCGATTGCCTGCAAGCTTCTCCTCCTGTCCATACGGTAATTTCTCTACTGTGCGACAGTGAGTCGCGTGGTTATGACGCAATCGTTAGCCTATTTTTACAAAAACTGCTTCTATGGGGCCATAACGTAAGATACAAGGTAATGGAGCCTTTTATACATTTTCGTGTTTCTTTAGAAATAAATAATGGACAAATGGAGTCTTTAAACGCCTCAGATGTAAAGTTATTCGCTGTCAAAGTGACGCCAAAATGAATGGGAGTCAATGGAATGCTAACAGCAGGTGAGGGTCTGCTAATCAATGGCGGCCCCTGGGGAAGCTTCAGTTTTTTCTGAAACATTACCCCCTTGGTTGTAGACCCTCGAAAACGGAGACTCACCACTTCAGTCAAGTCTGAAGCAAGATGAGCAAGATACACGCAAATGACGCAACCCATAGCAACGCGTTATGGCAACGACACCTCAGACTGACAGATATGTAAAAATAAACGTGAATTTAGGCTACTTTAGTTTTGTACACGTTTTCATGGGAATTATAATCAAATGCATTTTGTTTTTTTGACCACAATATTATCATTGATATTTGTTTGAGAGGGGCACTTTTGATTCATTTTGAAAAAGGGCAGGGGCTCGAGCACCCAAAACACAGCGCAGGATAATGTTACAACCAAACGGCTGTCGACGCCTGATAAGGAACATTCTCCCAGACGTTCCAACAACATATTGGTTCTCCTGCAGACGTGTAATAATCTTCGGAAGCATACTACCATTTCTCTGTTCACGCTCCACTTCTTCTGTCAGTGAATTTAATGCTCGTATCATCTCTGCCGCCGCCATGTTGATGTTTCCTTCAAACAACTCAAAATATGTAACATAGCCTGTTTACCTGTTGCCGAGCCCTGCCTTGATGCAGTGATTGACAGGGCGGGACGGGCACGTGATCGGCTCAGAATGCACTTTCAAATTGCACATTGAATTTTGCTACATTCATTGCGGAACACTTCGCAATCGCAAGTGTCTTAACTGTGAGTGTGAGTGTGAGTGTGAGTATGATAATTTTGCTACAGTTTTTGCTTGAAGATGTTAAACATTTTCATTTTCATTTTGCAACTTATAAAGCGTTAAAATATGTATCAATTTACATATTAAAACTAGTGTATAAAATGGCAAATGTAAATTATATCACTTAATTTTCATTTAATTTTGCACCAAACGTTGCACAAATGTAATGGAAAATGTAAATTTAAATACAGAAATGCATTGTAATTTTACATATTGCATTGTCATTTTGCATATTAAATTTCAAATTGAATATTGCTACTCATATGCTTCCATACTGCAGCGACCCCCCCCCCCCCCCAGTATGCTTTGAGAACCACTGACGTAGAACGAGAACGAAAGAAGATCGCTTTAGAGCGCTTATTGATGCAAACGACTAACCTTGTGCACACGGCTGCTTAGAATAATTTTTAGAATACTTTTTTTCTTGATTTACCCTGGAAGAATGTATAAGTGAAATGTGACAGTATGGGGCACAAAGTATTGTTACAAATATTTTAGCTAAAATAATGTTTTAATAATGTCTAAGTTGATACTTGTTCAAAACAATCAGTTTAGCAAAGTTTGTACTATTTTCTGTTTATTTTGATAAATAAAAGTTACTTTTATTTTATATAAATAAAAGTTCTTTTATTTTGATAAATAAAATAAAAAACGAAAAATTTAAATTCATTTAAAAATAAAAATATATATATTTTAAAAATACAGAAATATAATTATTTAAAAAAATAGCCTAAATATTCTGAAAGTATTGAAGGAGATCCCATAATAATTTAATATAGATTTACAGTAGTAACAATAAATTATATTTTATTATATGATATGATTCATTTTAAATATGATGGTTTAATTATAAATATGGTGATTCTCTCTAAGATGGACACCCAACTTAATAGTATTCTTTCCTAATATTAATAACATTATGATATTTACTATCTGAATCTAACCATGTCATGTCAACAAATGGACAAGTCAGCCAGCTATTTATTATCATGTTAATTATTGCGCCTTTAGCCCAAACAGCAGGGGCACCTTTTACCCCAGATACTTCTTCCGTTATTGAAAAATTCTTGCTGAAAATCATTAAAAAGTCCTGTTCAAAATATATTCAATAATTTTAGTGATTCTCATTTGGTACTTAAATCTACAACGTTTTAAAAAAACATCAAATATTAGATCAAAATAGCACAGAATCAACTTTGACGGCCGTGATCGCAACAAGGATCAGCCAAATTTCCACGTGCATATTGAAAAGTGGATGTTTTGGAAAGTGTTTGTGCCATCTAGTGGTTCAGCGGAAAATAAAATCAAAGGTGCCTTTTATCACGGTGTGCCTTTAGCCCCATTCTACCCTATAATCGTTCGCAACCCTTACAACCAAGTAACTCTTCTTCAAGCAATGGAAGAGGCCTGTGGAGAAGTTGAGCCACGAGAATGACAAGGATGGATCTTTGGACATGTAAAAATATAGGCTATGCTGTGATGTTGATGAAATACTCCGGCCAGATGTAAATAAGAGGCAAGAGAAATAAAGATTCAATGATTTTATTATTTTTCTGGGCAAAAACTAATTAACCCTTGAAAGTGTTGCCATTCATTGCTACATATTCGGGTCTTTAGCAACCCGGATCTATATCTAGCATGGATGGATCTCTGCCTGTCGTGATATTATAAAAGTATTCTGGTATTAGAGTAACAATTACAGAAGATTAAAATAAAGCACTTTTTTTTTACCTTTTGGAGCTTGGAAGGGTCCAGTTTCAACAGTTGTTTTATACCATCATCACTGTCCTCGTCAGAGCTCTTTTCCCAGTACATTTGGCATCTGGCTCAAATTTGCGATCTCAAACATATTCTCAAAACTATCATTTTCAGAATCTTCAAAAGCAATATTTTGATCAGCTTCTTCACCAGATCCACCATACAAGTGACAGTGATACTAATATTTGATTGTGTTTAGTACTTGCTCTGCAGTTTAGTACTAGCACTGATCCATTTCAAGTTTTCCTGTTCTTTTGTTTGCTTCCTGTGGTAAGTATGAGTGAAACGTCACTTCATTATTGTGTATCAGACATTGCCACCTTGTGGAATAAAGGTGAAATGCAATTATTCAATCATCTAAGATTCAATTATTGTTGTGCAGAAAAAAATATATACTTACATTGTTACACACACACAAAAAAAAGAGAAAATAATAACAATTATATATATATATATATATATAGAGAGAGAGAGAGAGAGAGAGAGAGAGAGAGAGAGAGAGAGAGAGAGAGAGAATTTTAAAAAAAAAACAATGAGGAGGAGGGTAGTGAATGATGTCACGAGTCACTAAAAACCCGAGGTATGCATCGAAGGGTTAAAGAACTTTGAAGAACATGAGAGTTGAAAAACATGTCATTTATGATAATTTATGTATTTGTGGATCTATAGCTGAATCAAATCAACTGAAACACTTCTGTGTGTCTATTTTTGTGTTCAATACACATGATTTTGGTTTTCTCTGTAGGTGAGGTGATCTTGGATCCTGCCACAGCTCAGCGTGATCTTTGTCTTTCCGAGGACGGAAGGCAGGTGCACTATGAAGAGCATCGCAAGAGCTCCACGCATTCCGACACGCCGCGACGCTTCAGCCCAGCACTGTTTGTCCTGGCACGCGAGGGTCTTTCCACCGGAAGACACTACTGGGAGGTAGACATGGGACATAAGACAGCCTGGACCGTAGGAGTAGCCCGGGGGTCGGCACGACGCAAAGGAGAGATCCGTCTCAGTCCAGAGGGCGGCTTCTGGTGTTTATGGCTGAAAAACGGAGAAGTGAAAGCCCTTGCTGGACACAGAGTTCCACTCCATATCACCACTCTGCCTCAGAAGTTGGGCATCTTTCTGGACTATGAAGCTGGCCAGGTGTCCTTCTATGACGTCAAGATGCGCTCTCATCTCTACACGTTTAGCGATGCTTTCACTGAGAGTGTCTACCCTATCTTCAGCCCTTGCATCAACCAGGACGGAAAGAACCCAGAAGCAATGGTCATCACCGCCATCAAACACAGCTGAGACAGCATACTCACTTCAGGGCCTTTATCATGGGTTTCAGGGTTGGACAGAATACATTGCTTATTTTCACAAGAATGAAGACTTTCCTGGACAAATAATACACTTTTTTCTTTTTTTTATAAGAGTCCACTTTGTAAATTTAGGCAGAGGAGTGTGATCTTAGAGCACATGCATTTTGTGTAAAAAGACTGTACGTTACTTTTCAAAGATGCATAAAAACAACAAGTTACAAAAAACAAAAATACTAAATATACTTCAAAAGTTTCAGGTCAGTAAACAGTCTTATTTCTCAAGGACACATTCAATTAAACCAAATATTGTAATATCAGTTCTGAATGTAAATATTACAAAATATTTCTATTTCAAATAAATGTTGTTATTTTGAACGTTCTATTGATCAGTGAATCCTGAAAAAACAGTTTCCACAAAAATTTAAAGTTTCAACATTGATAATAAGAAATGTTTCTTGAGCAACAATTCAGCATATTAGAATGGTTTCTGAAGATTCATGTGACACTGAAGACTGGAGTAATGGTTTTGACTTTGACATCACAGGAATAAATTACACTTTAAAATATTAAAATACATTTTTTTATAAATGTAATATTATTTCACAATATTAAAGTTTTTACTGTATTTTTCCTCAAATCAATGCAGCTTGGTGAGCATTAGAAACTTCAAAACATTAAAAACATTGAAAAAAAAACATAAAAAATAAATAAATTCTTACTTACCCCAAACTGTTCTTAGGTTCATGTTTGGTTCCATGGCTATGTGACCATTCCACT
Source organism: Rutilus rutilus (assembly GCF_951802725.1). Classification (NCBI taxonomy): domain Eukaryota; kingdom Metazoa; phylum Chordata; class Actinopteri; order Cypriniformes; family Leuciscidae; genus Rutilus; species Rutilus rutilus. The sequence continues at coordinate 48,455,752 of NC_140211.1, read as the reverse complement.
TTTGAATAGTTATTAATTGTAGTAACTTGCTACAATCCAGATTATATCCGAAATGTTTACACATCTAGATTTGTTTTACTTTAAAATGGATGGATAATATTACAATTTACATAAGCTAAATGGAGAATATATCAACTTTATAGATCAGATCACTTGTATTTTCCTGTGTTAATCTTTATAACGGGGTGTCATAATGTTTGGATACAAGTTTTCTATGAGTTTTCCAGAACTTTTGAATAAAATGAATTAATAACATTCATTTGTCATGTCTTTAACTAATAGATAGTAGTTATACATTCACTATGTGAATCAGAGTGATGTAGAAGTATTCACTATGAAGCGTACACTGGTTACCTACCTAAGAAAACAGATTTCTTTTGTCTTGTTTTAAAGCTTGTTGTTTTGCAGAACATCACAGTTATAGATGAAAAGAGTAAGGCCTGTAGTGAGGGAGTACGTGTTATTTAAGGAAAGTATAATTATATTTTTAGAATGACAATTTTTTTCAAACCCAGTCTGTGGGGTAAAACGCCCCCAGGAGGCATCGCTTCCCACTTTCATAATTACTGTAGTTGCCATGGTCTGAACAACACATCTTTTGTTATTCCATCAACTGTAATCTAACTAGGAGGTTGAATAAAAATATTTGGACTTAATGTGTTTTAAATTTTATGGGACATTTCTTTTAAAAACAAAACTTACTTAAGCTGGACTGCTGTGACGCTATTTTCTTCAGGAAACAAACTTTTTTTTGCACTATTTTCCTGTTATCTCTGTAAAGCTGCTTTGAAACAATCTGTATTGTAAAAAGCGCTATATAAATAAACGTGACTTGACTTAATTCAAAAATTACCTCAAGTTAGGATCATCTAGCTTTTTAGCTAGCCAGTTAGCATCAGCTAACAATATTTTACACAAAGGTAAATGTTATATGTAAATGCTGTAAAACATCTAGACACAACTTTTGTTTAACAAAAAACATTACACAGTCCTTAAGGGGGGGTCCTTTCACCCACTCTACCCTAATTGCTAAACAAGACAAAAAACTACGGACAGTGAATGGTTAATATTTCCTGAGGCTAGAAGAGATCCCATGTAGTCTACGGTGTAAAAGTGAAACTGGGCTAAGGGGGAGGGGTAAGGGGGGATATTTCAGGGTAACGGGCTGTCAGCTGTGCCGCATGTCACTGCTGTCCAGTCCAGGGCGGTCATTGTGGTCAGTGGCATTCAGCTGCAACAGACAGCCGGTGAGTCTCCTCTAAAAACACTGTGACTCTTCAAGTCAAAAATGCTTGGATGAATGAAGATGATTGAGGAAACTGCATGTTCTGCATGTCATTTCAGCAAATACATAGCCAAGATGTATAGAAAAGGACACATTTGCTAATGAAAGCATGCTAAAATCAACTTGGAACTCTTCCAACTACTAATAATGAATAATAATTGATCTGCAAAAATGTGTTTGATAAACAGCTATTAAAAACTATAGACAAAATGGTGATATAGATCCAAAATTGCATGCAGGTGTTGTTTATGAGATAGGACCAGAAGCAAGAGTCTGGGAAGCCTAGTATTTTTGGAGTGATGATAATCTTCTATGAATAGCCAGGCTTTACAAATTCCTGAGGTCTTTCTGTGTCAAAGACCACTGCATGTTGCTAAGAGCAAAAGCCAACAGCCGGATTGCTAATCAAATCCAAATGACTCTGTATATTTAGCACACAGCATAGCTGTCAATAATGCCACCGAGTCAGTTTAAAAAAGACTGGTAATTTATCTGTTTGTGCTAGTTTTGTTCTAGTTTTATAGGATGACATTTCAACAGTTTAAAGTCAATGTGAGTTCAAAATTGATTATTACTGTGAGTTTCTTAATAATACACATTCCTGGTCTTAATGTCCACCATTCATCATCAACGCTATTCCATGGCAATCTTTGTAATGCTCTGAAACGACTTTCCTTTTCATCTGATTTAATAGGCATATCTAAGTTTTAGGGTATATGTAATGCAACCTTTCTAAAATCTTAGCAAATAATGAAAAAGTAATGAAAATAATTGTTTTCCATTGAAATATGTGACCCTGGACCACAAAACATGGGTACATTTTTTTAAATTGAGATTTATACATCATCTGAAAGCTGAATAAATAAGCTTTCCATTGATGTATGGTTTGTTAGGATAGTACAATATTTGTAGCCTGGAAATCCAGACCTAAATCTGAAAGATTAATGGTCTGACATCGACTAATGAAAATCGGGCAGCTCGAGGGACGGCACCGGTCGGCAAAACAGCAAAAACGCCCTTCTTGCAAAGGAATGATTCGAGCGCCGTCTTCTGTTCCTCTTTTAGATAAAAAGCCAAGTCTAACTCGTTCATTGTAGCGGCCAAAGCCGTTTCAAACATCCATAGCCATCTTGCAATGTTTACTAATGACTTCGACGTCACAGCGCTGTCGTCATCTGTTTAGCTCGCCTCTGGTCCACCTATATCAGATAACCCGATGTGATTGGTGCAGCTCGGATACAAGGGCATATTTAATGAGCATCATCACTCGACACCAGAGTAACTCGCTGAGCAAATTCAACTTGTGCTCTCGCGAGAACTCTGGATTTCCAGGGAACAATATTTGGTCAAGATACAATTATTTGAAAATCTGGAATCTGAGTGTCATAATTCCTGTCTTGTGTTCCCCTTGTCTTGTGTGGACTTTTTGTCATTTCCTGTCCTCTGCCATGTTTTGTAGTCCTTTGTAGTTTTTCTTGTTTATTAGTCTTCCCAGGTGTTTCTGATTAACCACGCCCCCTTGTTATCTTGTTTGCCTATGTATTTAAGCACTGTGTCTAGTTCAGTCTTTGTGAGTTCTTGATGTTGTATGTTGGTTGTTCCCCAGTCATGTTCCCTAGTCTGAGTCTGAATTTGTCAAGTTTTGAATTTATTTAATAAAAGACTACTGCATGTGGATCCTGCTTCCTCCTATGTTTCAACTGCATCGTTACACTGAGGGTGCAAAAAAATCGAAACATTGAAAAAATCACCTTTAAAGTTGTCCATTTATGTTCGCGACTATGCTGCATTCACTCACAAAAATAAATGTTTTATATATTTACAGTAGGAAATTAAAAAATATATCTTCATGGAATATGATATTTACTTAATATCCTAATGATTTTTGGCATAAAAGAAAAATCCATAATTTTGACCCGCACAATGTATTGTTGGCTATTGCCGCAAATATACCCGTGCGACTTGTGGCTGGTTTTGTGATCCCGGGTCACATCTGTTAAGATTAGCTCTCTAGAGCATGACATTTGCATTTAGGTCCTGATCCATTCTGCTACAGAATGTTTTTCTCATAAAACACATTACATTATGGAAGTAAAATGGGCTGTGAATGGTATTTCATGTTGACTTTAATAATCTAAGACTCTTTAAGATGCTATTAACTTTGTAACCTGTATGATGAAAACATAATACAATACACTTTCTCAGATGCGGCCGGTCTAATGATGGACAAAACATATCTCCTACATCACTGGTCCAAAAACTCCATTTAAGCTTGATTCTGATAAAATGTTAATAATATAACAACATGTGCAAGTGCCTGATCATATAAAAAGCCACAACACAGCGCTTAATTATTAAAAAAATTCAGTTTTTCCCCTTCAAAAGTAGTCAGCCCGACAGTGACGGTATATAAACTTCAAAAAGCTTATTGGTTCAGGGAAAACAATATTGACAAGTTTAGAGAGAAGTTGTCTCTATTTCTATCCATTTTAAAGTTTCTTTTGATCAAAGTTGGAAGACTACAGCTTTTTTGAGGGCACATGCTTCTCCTTCTGTCTCTATAGGAATGGCATCTCCCACCAGCATGTTAGCCGAGGAGCAGGTGCACTGTTCCATCTGTCTGGATGTGTTTACAAACCCTGTCTCCATCCCTTGTGGACACAACTTCTGCATGGCCTGCATCGGCAGCTACTGGAAGTCCAGTGCCCTCTTTATGTGTCCGATGTGCAAAAAGACATTCTTCAAGCAGCCCGACATCAGCATCAACACAGTGCTGAGGGAAATCGCTGATAAATTTAAGGCAATGAAATCCAATCCAGTCGCGGACTTTCAGAAGACAATGCAGCTGGACCCAGGAATCAGGACCCATGAGGAGCTCCCTACAGAAATGCCTGAACTGATTCCTCCTAATGGACCGTGGGCCCAGGAGGTGTCCTGCGACGTGTGCACTGGGCCTCAGCGACGGGCGGTGAAGTCCTGCTTGGTTTGTTTAACGTCTTACTGTGAGGAGCATCTGAAGACGCACACTGCCCGCTTTACCAAACACAAGCTGATCGAACCTGTGCAGAACCTTGAGGACCGTATGTGTAAGAAGCACGAGAGGTTGCTGGAGCTGTTCTGTAAGAAGGATCAGACCATTGTGTGTGTGCTGTGCACTGAGATGGACCACAGGGCACATTACACTGTTCCTGTCGAACGAGAGTGGACAGAGAAAAAGGTAAAAGTGCCACTTCTCATTGGTAAAGGGCCAATTCTATTGTTTTGTCCACTATAAATAACGAACAACTGGATCATGACAGTGAAACGCTTCGATTTACTAAAAATATTGCAGTGGACTGGAAAGGAAGCTACACACTCTGTATGTCACTGATAAGCATGATAAACACTGCAATACCCATCATGCTCATAAATGCTACAATTATTCCAGTGCTGGCACACCTCTACACAAACCCACATTTCTCTCAACATAGGGGAAAAAGCAGTATTCGAGTAAAAAATAAATTGTCAGAAAACAGATTAGAAGTTTACTTATTTGAAAAAGTAAACATTGCTTTACTCATTACTTGTTACTAGCTGAATAAAGAAATCAGATCATGTAAATAATGGATGGCCAACTTCAGTCCTGCAGGGCCACTATCCTACAGAGTTTAGCTCCAACCCTAATCAAACACACCTGAACAAGCTAACCAATGTCTTCAGGATTAAGAAAGCTACAGGGTTGCTAATGTTAGCGAATGTGTGATTTTGTAGCATTAGTATACAAAAGCAGTAATATTTCCTAAAAAAGTAAATACATAAAAAAAGATTAATTCTATTGTACAATTTTGCAGTATTTTATGGAAATAAATGGCTTAATAACCAAAATGAATTGGAAAAATACTTCAGGAACCAAGGATGCTTCACTTTGTAATTGTGCTTTACAAGGATTTACTAGGATATAGATAGACTACGTCACTAAAAAGAGCTATACCAGAGCAGGTTTAAAAAGTTTAACACAATATATTGTGATTGACAGGCCTTGTTGAGGAAAACTGAAACTGAAGTTCAGCAGATGATTCAGGAACGACTGAAGAAAGTTGATGATATCAAACACTCCATAGAGTTGAACAAAGTAAGTTTAAGTGTGTGTGTATGTATGTCTATCAGATTAGTTTCAGATTAGTTAACATGGGCAGATGCTATAGCCTAATCCACAGAGATCCTCGGGCTGGTGTGACTTAAAGGTACACTTTGCAACTTTTGCAACTAGTGGTTGATGCTTAAAACTGCAAGTTACCCGCAAGGAACATTGGCTGCATCCAAAATTGTATACTTCCCTAGTATATAGTTGGTGAAAACAGTATGCGACAAGAGTAGTATGTGCAAATTCACAGTGCTCATTAAAGAGTATGCAAAAAGTACCCAGAGGTTCCGAAGTGTGCATATGATGGGCACTTTACTATCCATGAGGCCACGGGAGAGGATTTGTGAATGGCAGTGATGAGAGACAACTGACGCTGGTAGGTCATTTGATTATGACAACATGGTGAATGTAGTACGTCCGGATTACATCCATTCTACACATATTCGTACTATATAGCACATACAGTACATTATAGCACACGCGCAGTAATTAATTACTTATAATAAATTACATAATAAATTACAGCCAACTATTCAGCGCAAATAAATATGATGGTTTGAGGTAAAGCTGTCAGTGTAGCAGGGTCGTAACCACCATAGACAATGAGGGGGACAATTCACGATGATGTCAAATCAATACACAACACCCCCCAATAATTAGAAATGTCCAAATTCCCCCCAATATTTGAATGCTGCTCTTTTTATTTATGTTTGAACTGATTAGTGTGTATCTCCTCCCAAACACAGAGCAGCACTCAGAGAGAAATTGAGGACAGCATGCAGGTATTCTCGGATCTGATCCGAGCAGTCCAGAAGGTCCAGGCCGAGCTGGTGCTGGACATCGAGGAGAAACAGAAGAAGACAGAGAGCTGGGCCAACAAACAAATACAAGAACTGGAGCAGGAAATAGATGTTCTGAAACTGAGAAACACAGAGTTAGGGTATCTCTCACACACTGAAGACCACATTCACTTCCTGCAGGTGAAGCATTTTTACCCTATCATTTTTTTCATGTAATCTGTTCTTAATTTTTACTAATGTAAAAAGTCTTCACTGTCAGTTTTGTTGATGTGGATTATTTGATTCAAATTTAAGAATGATTAAACAAATCTAGAGACCCATGACTATTTAAAAACTCATAAGCAACTTGCATACTTGTACAGTGCTAAAAATGACCTCCAATGTGTTTTGTGATCAATGATGGCAACAAACATTCAAAGGTTTAGTTTAGATATACAAAGATGGCACACTCATATTACTTATGAATGGGAGAAACTGCAGTGCCCAATATGGTGTAATAAGTCCCACCTTCTAAATAAAAGAGCCAATTGCTGATTAGTAAAGTCATTGCATTACTGCAGCTGCCATTAGAAGCTCCGGATGCTACCGGAATATTGCAAAAATGGACGGCGAGTGAACAGGGAATTTTCTGCTAATCTTTGTTGTATGCCACACAGCTTATTTAAAATGTCCACTGTCTTCTCCTCCAGAACTTTACATCATTAATGGCTCATCCAAACACTAAAGACTGGTCTGAGACCTATGTGCATGCGGATCAGTGTGTTGGTACCACCAGAAAAGCAGTGCTCAAACTAGAAGATACACTTACAGAAGAAGTAGACAAACTTGTAGAAATGGGTAAGAACTTAACTGTTACAGTATTTTACTAATACACATCACTCTTCTTCTGCCCCTATACTTTATATTCACCTCAACAAGTGGCACAGTTTTAAGGCAGATTGGCTGTAACCATGAAGAATTAACTCTCTTCCTTAGGTCTACCTAAAGGTCTTCCTGCCCTTGTGAAGTAGTGCATACTTGTATAGAGTGGTGCAGGTATGAAGTCACTTTGAAGGCCAACTAGCAGTCAGCATCACACTGGTTCCCTTGACAAAAACCCAATAGGATTTCCCCATAGGCTTTTGGATTATTGCAAAAAAACAAGCTTTGTGATCAACAAAAGTTTATGATACTTACACGTTTTGTCCATCAAGATAATTTTCCCAGATGTACCCAATGTGGTAACACTTTATAATAACGTTAATTTGTAAGTCATTTATAAATGGTTTGTTAATGATGAACTAATCATTTACAAAACATTCATAAATTAGCAAGTGATATACTAACATTTTATGTTTTGTAAATTCCGTTACGAGTCATTTACAAGTGATTAGTAAATGATTAACTAATAATTTACGAAACATGACTATGCATTTATAAATGATTAATAAGTGATATGTTCATTATGTTATGTATGTTTTGTAGATTCAGTTATAAGTCATTTACATTTGATTAGTTAATGATTAACTAATCATTTACAAAACATGAATATACGTTTCATGAATGTTTAATAAATTGTTACTTTTTTTGTATGTTTTGCTCACATCAGGTGCACAGTGGTTAAAGACTCCATGTGTTTCAGAGAAGACAGCTGTCTATACCCTCACCAGTCAGCACTTACACTGCAGTACACACTACAGTGTACAACACCTGTTATAGATGTGTAAACGCATGAATAAATCATTTACAACACTCTCTGCATCCCCTAATCTAGTGTAAACTATTCATCACTTGTAAATGTGTTACACATCATTCGTAGATAAGATTCGTTGATCTTATGCCTTACTGATTCTTGAAGTGTTAATCTACGAATGATGTGTAACACATTTACAAGTGATGAATAGTTTACACTTTAGATTAGGGGATGCAGAAAGTGTTGTAAATGATTTATTCATGCGTTTACACATCATTGTGTTGAACACTGTTACTTACCTGTTACAAATGATCTGTACGTGTATACAAGGCATTTACAACACATTCTGCACCCTCTAATTGCTACATACATAAAAAAAAATAATAAAAATTTTTTTATTAAACATTTATGAAACGCATATTCATGTTTTGTAAATGATTAGTTAATAATTAACTAATCAATTGTAAATTACTTATAACTGAATCTACAAAACATACATACAATAATTAACATATCACTTATTAAGCATTTATGAACGCATAGTCATGTTTCGTAAATAATTCGTTAATCATTTACTAATCACTTGTAAATGACTTGTAACGGAATTTACAAAACATACATAAAATGTTAGTATATCACTTGCTAATCATTTATGAATGTTTTGTAAATGATTAGTTCATCATTAACTAACCACTTATAAATGACTTACAACTGAACGTTATTATAAAGTGTTACCACATTTTCCCAGAATGTTTGAGTTAGAATAGTTTATTAGAGCATGATTATAAAGATAACAAGGCTGTAAAAGCAGACTGAGCTGACCTGTTCGCCGTGATGACGTTTAATCTCCCTGACAGCCTCTGTAGTCCCATTTAGCCACTTGTTAGCAACTGCCTTTTTAAAGACACATAACACCTTCAAAAAAATCACACTTGGGGTAATACTGATATTTATGTCAGTATTACAGTATTTGTCAGTATTTATTTTTTAAGACTGACTTTTATGTCGTAGAATAAAACGCGAAAGTGTCTTGAGGTATATAAGGAAGTGCGTTGAGACCACTCAACGAACAGGTTCCTCTTCAAAGCGTAGGCGTGTGTTTCTACGCGTCTCGAAGAGCAGTGTTTTTCAACCCTGCTCCTGAAGCACCCCCAACACTGCACATTTTCTTTGTCTCCCTAAACAAACACACCTGATTCAACTCATCAGCTCATTAGAAGAAACTCCAGGACCTGAAATCGGTGTGTCAGAAAGAGGAGACTTTCAAAATGTGCAGTGTTGGGGGTCATCCAGGACAGGGTTGAGAAACACTGTCGTAGAGGTTGCTCTCGCCGAAGTGATAGATGGTGGTGATCTCCCAGCAAGCCATACTGCTAGCAACTCATGGCAGTGGATATGCCAGTGCAGCCGAGGTCCTGTCCAGGAGCCCGATGCTGCATGCCCATAGCACATGGCACCCCAGCTGGTGGTGGAGGCATCTGTTGAGACAACAACATCCCTGGACACTTGTTATAGGGTAACTCATGCCCATAGAAATGCAAGGTCTGACCACGGGCTGAAGGTTTGGCGACAGGCTAGGGAGATTGCCACCCGGTGCGTGCCGCGTTGCCATACCCATCTAGGGACTCGGTTGTGAAGCCAGAGCTGAAGCAGTCTCATATGAAGCAACCCGAGTGGCGTGCCTGCAGCTGCGGATGATATATGTTCCAGGAGCCTCTGAAAAAGTTTCAATGGGGCCGAATTCAAGCAGTTCAACACCAAGTGAACATGTTCCTCTGAGAGTCCTCTGACCGAGTCCAACTGCACACAGAGAAAAGAGATTCTCTGCAAGGGGAGAGTTTGCTCTTTTCCCAGTTGACCCAAAGCCCCAGATGGCTGAGGTGCTGGAGCACCAGGTCCCTGTGTTTGCACAACTGCTCTAGCGAGTGGGCCAGTAGGAGCCAGTTGTGGAGATAGACGAAAATTTGAACGCTGTGTTCTCTCATAGGAACAAGGGCCGCCTCCACGACTTTCGTGAAGACACGAGGCAACAGGGACAGCCCGAAGGGGAGGACTTTGAACTGATATGCTCGATCCTCGAACGCAAAGCACAGGAACGATCTGTGTTGAGGGAGAATCGAGACATGAAAGGATGCATCCTTCAGGTAAAAAAAAAACAATCTTGGGGTTGAATGCATCCAAAAATGTGTCTCTGTGTCAATATTTTAAACGGGAGCTGATGCAGCGATCGACGTCTGATCCTCCTCCGGAGCCCTCACAGCAATCTCACCCAGAAGCTCCACAGCTTGAGGAGTGGGGGGCCTACGGAGATGTACTCGCTGGGAGAGCTCCACTGTGATCCTCTGGTCACCCTGTGTATACACCGAAGTAGCCCTCTGCTAGGCAGAATAACTAGATCGGAGCATAGCAGAGGGGACTTCACCTCATTTGAGGTACTCGAGTCTTGCAACACGGCGATGGTCATCTTCCCGCAATGGGTACATGACTCGTCCACAAAAGCACCTCAGCGTGCTTTAAGCCCAGACATGTGAGGCAGCGATCGTGACTGTCAGACGGAGCCAGGAAACGACCACATCCAGAAACACGGGTGGAATGACATCTTTAAAAAAACAACAACAATGTCACACCCTTGCTTGCTCTTTTAGGGAAAACAAGCTCTATAGATTATTGAAAGTCTAGTGTGCACAGAAACTCTTTTAGTTCAACAGCAATGAATGCTGAGAAAATGCTCTTTTAGAGTGCAATGTCCCTTTAAATGGCGGCCACCGCTGCAGCGGTGTGTCACACCAGCATTCTCTGGAGAGCTTCTTCCAGGTTCGTAGAACACTCGTACCAGTGATTGCAGAGCAGAATCGACGAAACGCTTGGCTGTGAAAGTTGAATGTACGATGCAAGCGCGCTTCCTTGCAAATCTCGCTTGCCAATGTGTATTGGCTAGTTTAGTTTACACTCGAGGGTGATTGGGATCTTGGGCAAGATCCCAATTCGTCAGTTCAGTTCGGACGTAACGTCGAACATGAATGAGGTAATACTGTATATGCCCATATATCCCCATCAATAGGGAATCTGTTTTCTCTGTCATGGTTTTAAATAATCCTAGACTTAGTCTAGTCTAGAGTTTAATATCTCTTGGAGGAAGATCAGAGCTTTTTCAGGACTAAATTGAGGCTTAAATTTAACCTACCAAGAGGCAGGTTTAACTTCTGATTAATGTTGTGTTTCAAAAAAGATACATGGATTACTTGGACTAAGGATAAATACAAACATGCACGCAAGCATGCACACACACACTAGAGTTTATACCTCGCCAAATGATTTCAGATATTTCAAAGGTACTTATAGCCAACAACAACAAAATAGCAAAAGAACAAAAACCCAAAACGACACTGACCAAGCAAGTAACTATAGTAAACAATAGGTTAAAAACGACAAATTATTTCCATGTTTTTTGCGACAAAATTACGTTTTATTATATACGGAAAGCATACTCTCTTTCTCCCGCTCTCTCTCTCACTCAAACGCACACACATACAGCAGGGACACACACTCGCACAGAAACATATTGTAAGCGCTACTCTGACGATTTTATCAGTAAAATAGTTTAGCAATTTAAAAGCTACAAGTTTCGCTATAAGTAGAGATGCTGCTGCCGAACACTTTTGAGAGACACACAGATTCAGGTAGATTCATCTCTCTCTCTCTCTCTCTCTCTCTCTCTCTCTCTCTCTCTCTCTCTCTCTCTCTCTAATAACTGCATTAGTCTGCTATAAGAAATTACAAATGTCTTGAAATACATCATCTGAACAATTTAGATTGTTTTCTCTAACAATTAGAGGTGTGGTAAACGTAGTAGGCTACAGGATAAGCTGAAAGTGTTAATAATCTTTTGTTGTGCTTTAAAGTACACTTTTTATGTGTTGACTAACAAACAAATGCACAAACAGATTATTATTCAATGTTATATTTAATGTATGTATATTTTAAACATATTTTCAATGTATCAAATTGCAACTTCATCATTAAATATATTGTAATTGTGCAAATATATGACATGACATAAAAGGTTTTTCTGGAGTTCTAATAAAGTAAAATAATGATCAAAACCTCTCAAGTACACTCCAACCTATAAAACAATTACTTTATTTATTTATTAATTTATTTATTTTTGTCATCTTAAACAGAGCTGAGGAGAGTTCAGAAGTACTCAGGTAATGTTTCCTTGTTCATTTAATCGGTCATATATCACTAGACCACTTTGCATTCAAGTGGGTTTATCTCTGCCTGGTCTGTTTGATAATCTACTCATGTCTCTGTTGTATGTCCCCGTGAAGTGGATGTAACCTTTGATCCGGACACGGCTAACCCGTGGCTGCAGCTATCCGAGGACAGGCGTCAGATGCGTCATCTCGGAGCATGGCAGGACCTGCCCGATACACCAGAGCGCTTTGATACGGTGGTTATTGCACTCGGCCGTGAAGGATTGTCCTCCGGACGACGTTACTGGGAAGTTCAGGTGGGCGAGAAGGACGACTGGTACCTAGGTGTCGCCCGGGCATCTGTTAACCGAAAAGGGAGGATTTCGGTGAGTACGGCTCACGGTTATTGGGCTTTAGCTATGAGAAAAGGACGAGAATATCGTGCTTCTTCCTCTCCACCCCTCCTGCTTTCCATCGAGCCCAAGCTGAAGAGAGTGGGTGTATATGTGGACTACGAAGAAGGACAGTTGTCATTCTATGATGTACAAAACAAAAGTCACATCTACACCTTTGTGGATTCGTTTAAAGAGAAACTCTTCCCGTTCTTCTACCTCTACTGCTGCGATAAGGCCTCTGACACTATGATGATCTGTCCCATGCAAGAGACGTCTCATACTAAACAGTGCTGAAACATAAGCTCCACAATGACTTGGTCTGGTGACATGACGTGCAGTACTGCTGTTTCTATCCTGTTACTATGTCTGTTTGAGAACTGCTTTCTTTGCCTTTATTTCCTGACTGTTATATGGATATTTCTACAAAAAAGTAATCAGTTTTATTGCATGGCCAATTATGACAAAGAACCAAAGCATACAAAACAAATTAATAAGTATAATCCATGTTTACACATTTTTACTTATGCATTATGTGTATGATTGAATAACTGAATGTTGAAATAAACATGTAAATCAGTGTAAGTGTATTTATTAGACTTATTTTCACATATCAAACTATTAAAATACCACTGCAAGCTTCACCATTATTTTTTGTTAGTGTGTTATTGGAAAATGGTGTACAATATTAAAAGCATCTTAATTAAAATATACATTTTTGATATAACTTTTGGCCAGCCTTTTGGGAAATTTGTTTACATTTTTACTGTTTACATGGACTTCATTCAAATTAAAAACACATTGCAAAAAAATATTTCGAAGCAGTAAATACTATTGAATTTTTTTCTACTTAAAAAAAACATTCATACTTAATTCAGTGTGTTACTTGAAATTGTAATTTATGAGTGAAAATTGTTTTTACACCAATTAGTTTTTCCTGTTTAGGGGACAGGCAATATAGACTGCTAAACTAATATGACCAACCTTGGCAGGGGCGGATCTAGAAAATTATTTATAAGGTGGCAAAGGGGTAGCAACAGATGAGCAAGAGCTCATGCAAAGTTATTGTGAATTTATGGCCTGACATACACATTTATGTACATGAATATGCAAAAAACAGTTACATCCAAAACCCCCAACAGATTCTAAATATTTCTGAGCTTGTATCATTACACAAAAAAAAAACCCGAATAAAATTACTGTATATTCCAGGTTAATAACTGCATTACTTTCACAGCAATTAAACAGTATGACTTGTCTTGTATCTAACTGCACTCACAGACATTTCTTGTAAAATCTACAGTCGTCACATAGAGTTGCAGAGGAGGATGAAAGAGTTGAGAAAACTGATCTCTTGCCACTTCAAGAAACTTTATTTAAGTATATGCCTGTGTATGGACTAATTACATGCTTGATTAGTGATATTAAAGTGTACTTTATTTGTGTTACAAGAACATTACAAATTCATTACGAGTGTCTTCAAAACATACACAAAATATACCATAAGTATATTTATACTTTTATATAAGTATATATATTTTTATTTTTGCCTTTAATTAGGATAGAACAGTTGCTAGACAAGAAGTGAGGTGGGATCAGGAAAGGTCCATGACCCAGGACTCGAACTCCAGTCTCCCGAAGCACAACAGCGCTACATGTCGGCGCACTTGCCCACGAGGCTATTGGCACTGACTACAAGTATATACTACAAATTGCACACTTTGTAAACTTTATAAAAGCTTTCCAGGTTTTTGGTGAAGATGAGAACAACAATGTAGTCAAAAGTGGTGATGATGCATCTTAACCAGAAGAGGATGAAGAGGCGGGTGAAGAAGTGGAGTTTGTTGATGTGACATCACTTCTGAATGAAGATGATGGCTTTGAGTTCTAGCTCCCAAAGCACTATTGCTGTGCTTGTCACCTGCTTAACCTAATAGCTACTGTTGATGGGTGTTTGGTGTTTTAAGCCCCCAATGGCGCCTTGCAGGCAGCGAGGGGATGGGTAGGTTTAAGGTTGAGGGTAGGGTTAGCTGCCTCTAAGGAGCCATTGGGGGCTTAAAACACCATCGAGCCTGTTGATGCCATGAAAGCAACATCCAATGAGGCATACAATAAAATGTACCGTTCAACATTTGGAAAATGTAATGCACTTTGGAACAAATGTGGAAGATCCACACTTGTAGCTGAAACTGTTGAAGATGTTAGCTTCTTCCAGCTGTTGCACCCGAATCCAACCAGGTAGAACTCCTTGTTCATGGCAGTAGAAAGACTGCTGAGAATCATCAAAGACAAGGGTGAGGGGGCCAACATTGTCATCTGCACAGACTTAAAGGTTCCAGTGTAAGTAATAATTGTGCATGGCTTATGTGATCATAATTTAACAAAATGTCTTGAATGACTTTAAAACTGTCCATGTGTTTCCCCACCCTTTCTTTTGCATTACCGGTATCAGAACTTCAACTTATAATTGGTCCATTTTAATTTTAAAGACCCTTATTCCTAGTCTGCGATAGTGTAGAGCTGTTTGAAGCTGCACTGAAACTGCAATTTGGACCTTCAAACCGTTGATACCCGCTGATGTCCACTATATGGAGAAAAATCCTGGAATGTTTTACTCAAAAACCTTAATTTCTTTGTGACTGAAGAAAGACACAGACATGAACATCTTGGATGACATGGGGGCGAGTAAATTATCAGGAAATTGTAATTCTGAAGTGAACTACTCCTTTAAGTGGGCACACATTCATGCTCTCACTCACACACCCACCCTACGTTGCAGGCCTGATGTTTTCCAGAATGCATTTTACTGCGATATGATAATGCCGTGGCTTCGGCTCACATGAGCGGCTGTCTTGCTCTCTCACGCTGCAACAGAGGAACTCGGAGCGCTACACCAGGTTTCCGAGCTCAGAGCCCTCCCTTGGACAGCACGCTAAATACGCATAACCTTTACTTTATCTGATTATATGTAAGTGTGAACTCGTGAAATAATTTGTTGAGATCTGCCAAAGAAACAGTCATGATGAATATCCGATTTGTATGGAGGCATCTGATGACCAAACTAAATTGGAATTTGCGAATGAATAAAACATCAAGCGAGTCCGGAGCAATGTTCACAAAGCACATTTTAGTGAAAAGTATCAGTAGCTGAAAGCAAACCGCACTCAGACCACCACCTGAGATAGACATCAGCGGAGGGGGCGGTTTGGGGGGGGGGTGTGTGTGTGTTCTAAAGCCCCCTTCCCCAGCAAAGCTTTTACCTCCTTGTTCCATAACTGGAGCCTGCTCGGCACCTATCACAGTAGACAAGACCCATTGAGATATATTTGGCAGTAGTTTTCATGATGCTAAAAAATCTACTAAGGGAACTACTTAGTACTACTACTTCTGGTGTTATTCGAGCGACCAATTCGGTGCCCTGAAGCGGTGAACCAGCAGGGGACAACCAAACTGATTGCTCTGAAACCCTCCTCAGAGTGCGAGCATCCCAGCCCTGCAATGTTTCCGTGCAGACACTGAGACTAGAACTCGCTGGAGACCGCTGTGGCCAAAAGCACACAAGGTGGCAGGGAAGGCAGAACAGCCCCCTGTGGGCGCTGAAGGGAAATGGGGACCGTACAATGAGATGTTGACCACTTCCCCCCAGAAGGGACTGCCCTCAGAGGACTGGCACCATTGGTGTCAGGGCCTCTTCGCCGAAACCGTCTCCGAGATTATGACAGTCCTCAGATCCGTCTGATCCCGAAAAGACTTCGGCTGAGACTACTGAAAGAACCAGCCTCTCAAGACTGGTCTCTAGCATAAATCGAGTAGCCAATCTTGGGCCCTGAAACGGATGAACGGCAGGAAGCAATCGAACTGAACCCTCTGAAACCCTCCTTGTAGGGTGCGATTCTCCCAGTGCTGCAACGTTTCCGGGCAAACACTGAGACTAGAACTCGCTAAAGACCCCTGAGCCCCTAAGCACACGAGGTGGTGGGGTTGGCAGAACGGCCCCCTGAGGGCACTGAAAAAAGATGGGCACCGTATAATGAGGTGTTATCCATTTTCCACTGGGAATTTCACCATTAAATTCCTTAGAATTAAATGCAGCCAAAGATCTATCAGACAAGGAAACACAGTCTGTATGAAAGGGTGAATCATTTATTAATACAGACATCTAACTTTAAAAGAAATCTGATGAATATTTATCATTTAATTCCTCAAAATTAAACGCAGCCAAATATCAACCAGACAAGTAAAGAATGGTCTGGATGAAAGGCTGAATATAGTGTATTAATACAGACATCTAACGTCTCAAAATCAGATAAGTATTTGCCATTTAATTCCTCAAAATTAAATGCAGCCAATGATCAGCCAGACAAGAAAAATAGCCTGTATGAAAATACTATTTTCAGCCTTTCAGCCAGACCATCTAATTTCTCAAAGCCAGACAAATGTTCCATTTAATAACTCAAAATTAAATGCAGCCAAGAAATATACAAAAAGAATCATAAATCAGTGCTTGCAAACACACATACTTAGTTTGCACGTGATCACAGGAACAAGAGAGAAAGAAAAATTCCCATCTGCTCAGTTCCCACCACATTATAAAAATATTTTATCTAAATAATCTAACCATTGTCACAGCAAACGCGAGATCCAAGCCTCCAGATTCTTTATTGCAGACTAGTATTCTAGGTGTTGCCTCGGCAAACGCGAGATCTGAGCCACTTCCATAAGACTTTATTCCCTCGAGAAGAAAGCCAACAGGAGCGGAGCTAAAAACTCAAGATAGTGCATGCTTCTTTCCACGTTGGGAAATTTTATAAATGACCACTGTACTGTCAGCCCCCACGAAAGCTGACATACATGCTCCACTCCCAAAAAACAACACATAAATTGCATTCAATTGATTCAAAATTATTGTTTGGTATGCGCTTTATAGCTGATAAATGATTTTAGTGACAGTTTATGGTTAGGGTTGGTGATGATACGGTTAAATGTTTCTTTGATAAGGAACAACAAAACATGTTTATCTAACTACGCAAAATCATGGTGACAAAGTGAATGTGATAATATTGTCATGATGAACAGTCTCACCTAACCTGACTCTGATGCAGCTTCTACACAGAATCCATCATTCATTCGACCCTCATGGCTGCCAGAAAACCCAAAATAACTCTGTTAGGAGTGCCAAGGACTGGCTGACTCGTCATTTCTCAAAGTAGTTTGCTTCTTGAAGTCTTTAGATGCACTCAAATGCTGACATTTCAAATGCTTTCATCTTGAGACATTGTCAGGATTTTTCCTCAGCAGTCTTATCAAACCTGACACAGATTTTTCCTCATTCAAATGTTAAACTCAAGCACGCATTTCAGAAAGTGACTAATAAAAGTTTTCAAGTTAGAAATAAAAGTAATAATTTTCTTTCAGCACAACATTCAGCACTCTCAAAGCAAATACTTCGCTGTGGATTTGCATGTGTAATTTGCTCACCTGCCCTGCTTTTGCACGACTTACATGGACAACAATGCACAAAGATGTGCAGGTGTGAAAGATGTGAATATATTGATTTGTTCATGAGTGTGTGGTTAGAAAATATCTTCCTCTTAGTACCTACAATTATTATTAATCATAAATTATGTCAACATAGAAAATGAGAAAGTAATCATAATAAATGAGTAATGAGAACAATTAACTTCAGTATCACTTGCATGAACATTGGTCAATTCCATGATGATAATAATACCTGTTTAGCAATCATGTTTAACAAACAATCCTCTCTGGTGTTAACTGTACAACTTAGAACAAAAGTAATGTAGTTATAAATCATCTATCCTGTGCAGTTGGTTGACAGTCAAAAAGCTGCAAAGCAAAAGGTAGCAATGCTATTGTGCCTCTTCATTTGCTAGATTGGAGATATTACAGTAATAGCAATATTTGGACAGAAAGCATAAAACATACACACACACACACACACACATTCAAAACATCATAGCATGCTTTATTTATGTTGGGTTTGGGGACATTCCATAGACATAATGATTTCCATACTGTACAGACTGTATATTCTATCCACTAACCCTACCTCTAAACACAACACCAAGAGAAAACTTTCTGCATTTTTTCATTTAAAAAAAAAAAAAAAAAAACATAATTAGGATGATTTATAAGCTGTTTTCCCCAAGGTCCCTACAAGATAAAAAATCAAGTTTAATTTCCATTTAAAGTTACAGGTTAGATAGACAGATAAAGTTACAGGTTAGATAGTTAGATAGACAGATAAATAGATAGATAGATAGATAGATAAATAGATAGATAGATAGATAGATAGATAGATAGATAGATAGATAGATAGATAGATAGATAGATAGATAGATAGATAGATAGATAGATAGATAGATAGATAGATAGATAGATAGATTACTATATCTGATTTCATTTGTTTCAAAATCAAGATTTGCCCTTTCTCTCACACAGAGACGTCAGTTTGATTGACAGCACAAATGACCAATGGACTTGAGTTGTTCCCGTCTTTGTTGGGATGAGGATTAAAGTATGGACGGATTCCACCATGAAAACTACACTTAGTAAATGTGTAAATATGTGACTGAGCCACCATATCATAGAAGGAGACCAGAGCCTCCTCACAGTCTACAAACACTCCCAGCTTCTGGGGTTTGGTGTTGAGATTCAGCAGGACTGGAGGGTCTTCAAAAGCTCCATACATGTTTTGACCGCAGAGCACAATGGACCAGTATCCCTCGCTGGGTTTGTAGGAGACTTTCCCTTTCCTGTTCGAGCCTTCTCTTATCACCCCGAGTTCCCAGCCAACCTTCTTCCCCACCTCCACGACCCAGAAAGCTCTTCCCGACGTGATGCGAGGGTTTCCCAGGACTCCTCCAACCAGGTCGAACTGTTGTGGACTGCCTGGGATGTCATGGCTTTTTCCAGTGTCTCTGACCACTTTGCCGTCTCTAGTCACCTCTAAGTGTGGATGTGCCGTTTCTGCATCCAGAGTCACGTCCACTGAGCAAATACAAGATTCTCATATACTTGATGTTTGAGCTTCATTTCAATTGTTATTTCATTCAAACATTAGTTAACTGCATTAGTTAACATGAACTAACAATGAACATTACTTTTAAAGCATTTATTAATCATGTTAATTTCAACATTTACTTATACATAATTTAAATCAAAAGTTTAATGGACCTGAGCTGACACAAACAAACAGTTGTATTTTTTATTAACAAACGTTAACAAAGATTAATAAATACTGCAACAAATGTATTGTACATTGTTAGTTAAAGTTAGTTAATGCATTAAAGTTAACTAATGGGACCTTATTGTAAAGTGTTACCAATTATTCCTACACATACCTGAAAAGCTGTGAATTCTTCTCATTTCTGTAATGAGAACAGATAACATATAACATCACAAAACAAATCATGACAACAGCTTTACATTTAACCCTATTATGGTCTTCGTTTGGAGTGACACTCCATGTAACATTTAATTTTGTAACAGAATAATAGGGTTTCTTTTTTTAACAAATGTAATTTTACTCTGTTTATTAATGTTTTTACTCCACATTTGTGCTTAGGTTTTTATACAAAAACAGCTTTTTATGTAAAATTCACTTTATAAAAGACCCAAATTTCTAAATTGCATTTATGGGGATAACATGAATAATTGTACATGGTTTAGTGTAACATTTTTGCCCATATTTTGGAAAATGTAGTTTTAAAATTAACAAATTATCATTTTAGCCACTAAATGGCTATAGAGCTCCACTATATGCTATTTGCTATTTGACTAACTGAAAGATATATTTTCACACATTTTTCCAGTTGGATTAATATCTAAATATTATGAAATCACAATTCTAACAATAAAAATGACTTTTTTTTTGTCTAAGTTTAGCATTTTTTGTACTGAATTTTGTTTTCCAATAATGTTACATTATGATTAGAATCAAACCTAAAAAAGATAAAAGTTGAGTTTTTAGAGTTTATCATTTATTTCAATCTTCTTTTTTTTCATATAATTGTACAAATGTAATCTACACTTCAGTTACTAACTGTAACAGAACAGATATGTACAGTTATATTATATATTGAGTACAAGTACAGTGCAATGCATAAGTGAATACACCCATGCTAAAGTTGACTAAAAAGAGGAATAAAAAATCATATTTTGGAAATTGAACTTAATGCCTTAATTTAAAAAATTAGGAAAAATCCAACCTTTAAGAACACCAATTTTCTTTGTGAATGAATAATGTATCGTAAATAAATAAATGTTCTTCCTTAAAATACATGGTGCATAAGTGAGTACACCCCTATGTTAAATTCCCATAGAGGCAGGCAGATTTTTATTTTTAAGTATTTAAAAAAAAAAAAATTTTAGGATACTATGCATCCTGATAAAGTTCCCTTGGCCTTTGGAATTAAAATAGCCCCACATCATCACATAGCCTTCACCATACCTAGAGATTGGCATGGGGTACTTTCCATAAGATCATCTCTCAATGCAAATCAAACTAGCTTTTAGGCTAACTGAAATAAAACCATGCCAATCTCTAGGTATGGTGAAGGCTATGTGATGATGTGGGGCTATTTTAATTCCAAAGGCCAAGGGAACTTTATCAGGATGCATAGTATCCTAATTTTTTTTTTTTTTTAAATACTTAAAAATAAAAATCTGCCTGCCTCTATGGGAATTTAACATAGGGGTGTACTCACTTATGCACCATGTATTTTAAGGAAGAACATTTATTTATTTACGATACATTATTCATTCACAAAGAAAATTGGTGTCCTTAAAGGTTGGATTTTTCCTAATTTTTTAAATTAAGGCATTAAGTTCAATTTCCAAAATATGATTTTTTATTCCTCTTTTTAGTCAACTTTAGCATGGGTGTATTCACTTATGCATTGCACTGTACATGACATGAACATCAAAATGCAATGAACTGAACAGCATAACAAATGAGCAAATAAAGTCTCTGACCCCAAAGACCACGAGTGTCACTATTTTTTTCACGCTAACATAAAAACAGATATCATTAAAAAAAAATGTGTTGTTGTTGTTGTCGTAGATCTAGAAAGGGTTGAGAGCCGTACAAAGTTTCATGCCATTTGGACAAAGAGATTTTTTTTTTTTTTAATTCAGCAAAAGTAATTTGCGGGTTAAAAAGACCCCGAAGACCATCAGAGGAGGAGTCCTATTATGCATTTTCACTATTTCAACTTAAGTTAGTCTGTAATGTTGCTGTTTGAGCATAAAAAAGATCTAAAGGGAGACATTTTATTTAAAGGGCACCTATTATGCAAAATTCACTTTTACATGGCGTTTGAACATACATTTGTGTTGGCAGTGTGTGTACACAACCACCCTATAATGATAAAAATCCACCCAGTGCTTTTTCTTTTAATCCCCATAAATCATAAGCACTGTCTCAGAACAAGCCATTCTCAGATTCGGGACAATGTGACGTACTTTTGCACAAGCCCCTTCCACGACTGTTGGCTGACACTGCAGTTTTAGCGTAGACTCACCCTGAGTGAGCCACAGTCCGCCATTGTTTATTTTAGTTTTTTAATTGCGTTTAGTAATTGCAATTAACATGCAATTAAGTGTTCGAAAACATTACATTCAGGTCATATACATTTACTGTATATTATTTCTGTAATAAGTCATATTTTTAAAAGTATGCTGAAGTATACTTCTTTTTCACAAGGGCTCACAAACAGTGCAGGACATCTTGTCCAAATCCTTAACTCTATTTATCGGCAATAACAATAGGGAATGTTTGCTAATTATATTACAGCTCTCAGACATAATCACTCACCAACAGCGCAAAGTTTCTCCAAGTGAGTCTCAATCTCTGCAAATAAGGCTGCCTTTATATTTCTCATTGTGCCAAAGTTTAATTCAGTGTCAATGGAAATCATCCAGTCATCTCTGAACTCAGTTGGTACAGACGGGTAAGACTGAAAAGGGACATATAATAGTATTATTTGGGGCATATAACAGTATTATTTTGTGTTTGTAAAATATTATTTCATGATTAACTGACCAGCAGGAAGAAGATGCCATCTTCCTCATTCATGGTGCGATTCAAAGAGTCGATGGTCTCCTTATACTTGAGAATGTCTTTTTGTATTTGTTGTGTCTTCTCATCCATCTCCTTCTCCAAACACCTCCTTCCGTCCTCCAGAGGAGCCAGCAGCACCTGCTCTGATCTCTTCACAGCCTCCATCACTGCAGCAAACACTTCCTTTATCTCCTGCTGCTCTCTTTCTATCAGAGCCTGCGAAGAGTGGAGGCATATAACACAAAAATTAAGCATATTCTTGATCTGGCAAGCTCTAAATCATTTCTTTGAGTCCAGGTCAGTGTTATTATTGTTTAATTTTTTTTTAATGACCCAAGGGAAGGATGAGGATAAGGCTGAAACAAAATAAAATATAAATATCAGATGAAAATCAAACGAAAATCAAAAATGATGTCTTAGCAACTAACTGAAATACATATGTTTAAGTAGGGCCTGCAAAATTGCACAAACCTAAAAGGGATAGTTCACCAAAAAAATTGAAAATGACCCCATGATTTACTCACCCTTAAGCCATCCTAGGTGTATATGACTTTCTTCTTTCAGACAAATACAATCAGAGTTATATTTAAAAATTCCCTGGCTCTTCCAAGCTTTATAATGGCATTGAATGGAGGATGAATTTTTGAAGTGATGCGTAAGTTTGTGTAAGAAAGATGTCCAAAAGCGTTAAAAAAAAGTTTTGCTGACTCTGGAGTAGGCTACAAGGGGAAAATAGGGAGAGGGGAGAAGCTGTTTTTTGTTCAAGCACACATCTGTTTTAATGTATTTTTCCATATATGTGTGTGTGTGATTCTTGGAAGCCAGCACAGATAGGAGATGCCACAGATAGGCCACATTTCTCCTTATGGACTTGTTTCTCTCTTTGTCTTGCATTCTTTTTGAACTACATACTTTTAAGTATATCTCGATCAAAAGATTGAGTACAAGTACAGGCCAAATATACTTGGACTTTTCTCTCAGTAAGTGTAATTTTAAGTATATTTCTGAGAAGTATATAAAATGTAGACTGAAAGTATACGTTCTTATTTATAGTTTAAAAGAAGTATACTAATAGAATACTTATACTTAATAGAATACTTATTTTTCGTAAGGGGACACAGCAATTGGAATTTTATTTATTTATTTTTTGCACTTGAATATTATTGAAGAATATATTTCAGATAATCCCTGCCCCTAAATAGCATTTAAAAACAAAGTGAACTGCCATTGGATTGTGACAGTCTCTTTCTGTCTATATGGGCAGCCCAAAGTCAAATGTTTGTGAAACTAGTCTTTGCATATTCGTCTTTACAAAGGATGTGGCATGTCTTTGGAAACTCAAACAAACACATGGAGAGCATGCAGACTCCACACAGAACAGCTATATTACCATATCAAACTCTCATCAACTGTTTATACGCAGTATACAATGTGCCAAATATTTAAATCTGCATGATTAATCTTTAAAAGATCACAATCTCAATTCAAACACCTATGCTATCTTATTCCTAAATGACAATTCTGTCAGGTCCATTAAGTCAAGAACACACAGACAATAAAAATAATTTAAGAATTTTTATTGAATAGATTGCAAACAAGTTGATGTTCCGGAATTGAAATTTGGCGGTATGGCTCTGTTCAGGGAGTCCTGACAGCAGCAGCATTAGGGAACGCTCACACAGTTTAGGACTGAGAGCTAAAATATCCCCCTGTGAACAGAGCAGGCAACATGACAAAGCAAATGCCACGTTATGCATAAGGAGGAGCTGGCGGGCAGCAGAAGCGAGCAGCAAGCATGTATGAGCAAACTGAATGAGCTTTAAATAGGGCGCCTTGTTTGAGCTTTGGCCATTGAGCAGCGAGGGGAGTTAACGAGCTAATGCAGATCAGCTGACAGGACAGTGTTGTTAGCAAATAGCATTAGCAGCGTCTTGACTACCTGGCCTGCCAGAACTGACGCTGACGCTCAATTTCTGTCAGGTCCATTAAGTCAAGAACACACAGACAATAAAAATAATTTAAGAATTTATTGAATAGATTGCAAACAAGTTGATGTTCCTGAATTGAAATTTGGCGGTATGGCTCTGTTCAGGGAGTCCTCTGACCTTTCATGAGCACCATGAAATAGCAGAGAGTCAGAGGACAGCAGCAGCATTAGGGAACGCTCACACAGTTTAGGACTGTGAGAGCTAAAATATCCCCCCAAATAAAACCACACCTGGCAATCCTCTGAGATACAGAGGATGATTTAACAATTTATATGCTTAGTAATCTACGAATATATGGATAATTTGCAATATGTTATAATCAGATGAGTCCCCTGACCATTCATGAATTAGCAGAAGTCAGGGGACAGCAGCAGTATGAGGAGATAGCAGCCACATAGGGACAGCATTATCAGCATGAGGGGATGCAGCAGCAGCATAAGGGCGCTTACGTTATTTTGACTAAATGAGCCACCCCCCCAAAACAGAAATTGAGTGTCTCAAACGGTGTCGTCCGAGCCGCCCTAATTTAGCGATTTATATTATGGTAAAAATGATTGATTAATTACTGAAATGACTATTCAAGACCGCAATAGCTAAAACATGCTGTTACCTAGAATTATCTGTCTTTGAACTGTTTTGACGGTCTACAGTGTAAGCGCTATGAAAAGATAACCAAGCCACCTTCTGAGAAACGAGCTAGATGAAGGAATTAAACAGCTGGTAGCGCATCCAGGGGCGTTATACTGAGCAGAGCGCGAGCATAATGATCAAATGTGTTTATTAGCGAAACAAATCAGAGACTTGAGCTCATGGCTTTCTGGGCATCAAGAATAGCCCGAACGTCAGGACGGATAGCTTAAGGATTAAAACCGGAGCGGATTTCTTACCAGCGTACAGATCAGCAGAAGCGAGCAGCAAGCATAAATGAGCAAACTGAATGTGCTTTAAATAGGGCGCCTTGTTTGAGCTTTGGCCATTGAGCAGCGAGGGGAGCTAACCAGCTAATGCAGCTCAGCTGAAGCAGATCAGCTGACGGGACAGTGTTGTTAGCAAATAGCATTAGCAGCGTCTTGACTACCTGGCCTGCCAGAACTGACGCTGAAGCTCAATTTCACCTGTCTTTTAAACATTTGACAAGTATGATGACAATGCAACATTCAAATATATGTTGGCACTGCCGCTGACCCAGACCCAGAGAGAGCAGTTGTCATGTAGCTATAGGTATGAAACAGCTTTGCTGTCTTTTCAACCACACAGTATCATTATTTCTGTGTTACTTAATCTTATATAGTCACTAAATAATTCATTCTAACCCATTTTTAAAAATAATAATTCAAATGAATTAAATATTTTAAATAGAATGCAGCAATTAACATTTTATAGGAATATGTTATTTTGTTTAGTTGTCTATTCAGAATTGTGGGAGAATCGTGATCTCTATTTAAATCGTGATTCTCAGTTTACCCAGAATCGTGCAGTTTCTTGAATGCTGCTGTTAAATGCGCTGGCGATGAGATAAACATGGCGGACTGTGTACAGCTCACTCAGGGCGGGGTCTATGCTAATAGGGCAGAGTCCGTCAACAGTCGTGGTTAGGGCCTAAGCATCACTAAGTGACGTCATAAAAATCTAGAACTGAGAACTTTTACCATTACAGGGGTGGTTGTGTACACACACTGCTGACATCCATTTATGTTCAAACATTATGTAAAAGGGAACTTTAATTTAGTGAGTGGTGTCAAGTTATACATTGTAATTTTTTAATACAGATGATTTGCGTGTTTTGTAGAAAGATGTATGTACCTGGTATTTTTTGGCTGATTCCTTAAGCTCGTCGAGTTTGTTTTCCCTCTGATTGATCATCCTTTCCAGCTCTTCAATAGTTGTTTGCTGCTCAGCCTGTACACACACACACACACACACAGCTTTCTGAGTACACTGAATTAATCTAAAGTCAATTAAAATTATATCAAAACCCGGTGTGATGGGCAACTATGTAAATCCAAATTTTGTGTTTAATAAGTTGTAAATTCATTGATTCTATAGTATTTTTTTCTTTCTCAATTATTTAAAAAACTCGCCAGTTTAAGTTTTGTTTATTCTTTTTGGGAAACAATTAAATCCCTATCTCAGGCGAAAAGATTAATCTGTGTTATTTCCCGAGAGCTTGATTTTCTCACCTGTCTCCTTTCTCTCTCTATCTCCACAGGTATCACATCTCCACCCGACTTCACACATAAGGTGCAGATGCAGCGCTCGTTCTGTCTGCAGTAGAGTTCCAGAGGCCTACCGTGCGAATTGCATGCTCTCTGATCCAACTTTTCCATGGGATTCACCAGTTTATGGCCTTTGAATCTCACCATAGACTGGTGCGGCTTCAGGTGTTGATCGCAGTACGAAAGAAGGCAGTTCAAGCAGGACTTCACGGCTCTGAAAGTGAGGTGCTCGTCACAGATGTCACATGGGACCACACCTCTTTCTCCACAGAAGAGGCTCATGTCGGGTAACTGCATCTGGTGAAATTCTCGCAGGAGGGCATCGAGCGCTACGTTCACAGATGGCTTGGTGGACACAGGCTCCTGGCAAAGAGGGCAGTGTGGCTCGGACATGCTTATGTGCTGGTCCAGACAACGCTTGCAGAAGGTGTGCCCACATGTGGTTGAGACCGGATCTGCTAACAGGTTTTTACAGATGGGGCAATGAAGGTGGCGAGAGACGTCTACGGCTGTAGTCATTTTGATTGTCTGTCAAAACTAAGGGGAAAACAGAACAGCTGCAACAACAACAACAGCAGCAACATTAATTATAATATTGATGGCCATGGATTAATTACACCTACAAAAAACTGTTCTTGATAAGACTGTTTGCTCAAAGATCTTACATTTAAGATGAAGTAATAACTAGGGGCCAGTTCCATCAAGGCCCTTAAGTTATAAGAAACCTTAAAACCCTAAGTTATAAGGTTAAGGATACCCTTAGTGAAACATCTGTTGCAAAAAAATAAAATACCTTAAGGTCTTTAAAGGGACACTTCACCCATTTGCATCAAGCCTTGTATCGTTAGAAACCCAGTCATATTTTTGAATGGTCGTGCATTATTCCCTCATTTTCCCCTGAGACGGGAGAAATAAGGATTTCAGTGTTGCAGTTCCTGCTTACAATGACGTAAAAATTGTCATTTTGCGTCATTCTAAGCAGGAAGTCCCATATCTTTGTAGAGGGATTGAGACTACAAACACTCGTTCCTCATCTTTCCCAGGGGGTTGGACCCACTCACGCTACAGACCTATTACAGATCAGTGGGTGGGACTTCACTTTCTGAAACTAAAAGCAATATCCTCCATCTTGTTTGGAAGCTAAGCTAACAGGGGCTATGGAGCCAGATGTGAAGTTACGACAATGGCGGAAGGTATTCAGTATGATATGGAAGAAGAGGATTTCGAAAGTCTGATGCTCGAATCAGATGTTCGTGTCTACTTTTACGAGCCGCAATATAGCGCAGCGGAGGCTGATGGAGGAACAGGAGGCGGCTGCTGCGGCTTCTGCAGCCGAGGCAGAAGACCTGCCTGTCGCGGACGAGGAGCCCGGACTGGCTCGAGCTGGGGCGGACTGGTGGTGCCTGTGCTCTCACTGTGCGACTACGGACACAGAGATAGAGTCTGTCTGCTGCAAAGAATTTCAACGATGGCAATTTCTCCTGGAAGAAAACTCTGAATCAGACGAGGACGTTTGTGTTGTGAACATCTAGTTTCGCACCGCATATGTTCTGACTGAACATCCCGATACCATGCAATAATTCACCATTTCGAAAGAAATACAAGTGAGGAGTAATTCACTAATGAGTTCGCCAACTAACTAGACATTTTGTGTGAAGTGAATTTCAAGTTCTGGTGGTAGCTAGCCTTGTAGACGGAAGAGTGATTTCTCTGATAGGCGGATATGCGCTGTTCTGGATTAGTGGGAGTGGCTTGCGGAGCTGTGCAATGTGGTGCATTGTGGGAGTTGTTGTCTTTCATACAAATGCGCCCTAAAATTACTTTCTGTCTTTCTTCGGTCGAGAAGGCACCAAATACGAAATTTATTTTACATTTCGACTACATATATGACCCACTTTCAATAAAGATCAATGTTCCCACGGGTGAAATGCTCCTTTAAGGGTCATAAAGGGCTTAAGGTACCTTAAGGCCATCATTAAGCCTTTCCCCTTATTTGCTTAAGTGTTCCTTTAGGTTCTGTTATATGTTGCATAAAAGTTCTTGGAAACCATTTGTTTTTGGTTGTTCACTGCCGGTCATCCACTTCAGGGCATTGGACATACTTCTCGTAATGCACCAGATGTTAGTCTCGAGAGGACTATCTGGCAACATCGTGACTTCTGCCAAATGTGTCTCAATGGGTCCTGCAGATCATAGGCTACGTTCACACTCCAATTTATGTATCTGATTGGAATCTGATCTAAAATTATTGACGTCCACACTGTTATCGCAACTGTTTTGTACGATTTGTGTGTCTATGCCTCTCTTTCGTTTTCCGGGAATATCTGCTTTGGTTTCTATGGTAATGACGTTGCTTTGGTAGGAATACACCAAAAACAACAACAACAACCACAACATGGAGGGGTTTGCAATAGAGGCGTTGTCTTATTTAAATTTTTACAACATGACAATGTGTAGCCGCCGCCAATAATTTAGGTTATCCTAAATTATTAGGATAATAGTTTAGGTTAATATTTTAGGTTAGATACAGACAGGGCTTGACTAACTTTTTTGCTCACCAGCCACTGTGGCTAGTGGTTTTCCAAAGTTACTAGCCACTTAACATTTTCACTGGCCAATTTTGACACCGATACCATGGGCAAAACTGCCACATATATATTTTTAATATTATCTATAATAATATTCTTTTGTGTATTTGACTGTTTAAGGTCAAGAAGCAGCAAAAAAGAACTCAATTTAGCACTGAGGGGCAGCTTTATGTGCGCGCACTTTGGGTGTGAGAAAAAAATCTGCGCGAATGAGTTATGCACAATGTGCGCAATCCCATGCAGAAATTCAAGCCCTGTAACACCAACAATATTCATCCGAAGCAAATTAAATGAGTGAGTGAGGGGAGGCGGGTTTGTGTGTCAACTCACTGTCGGAAAGAGAGAGCGAGAAAGCGCAGCTGGTACCGTGTGTCTATTCCAAGTAAGATACACCGGTGTTTTGCCAGATGAGAAGTTTATTCTATGTATCATCTTTTTACTACTTTAGTTCATTTACTTTAATTCATTTTATAACTGTATCATTTATCTCTTTTAATTCCTTTTATAATTGTTTTAATTACCCTTGCTTTTATTTTGTGTTTATTTTCTATGCAAAGCACTTTGAATTGCCATAGTATGATTGATTATTGTAATTCCTTTCTATGTAAAGCATTTTGAATAACTGTTTTAATTTTCCTGGCTGTTATTTTGTGATTATTTGTATTCCTTTCTATGTAAAGCACTTTGAATTGCCATAGTGTATGAAATGTGCTATATAAATAAACTTGCGTTGCCTTGCCTATTCAGCGGAAAATTAGTATTGGAAGCATTTCAGATATTTCAGTATCAATATATATCGAAAAATGTATATTTTTGAAAACACTACATTGTTTTGTTTATTATTTCAAATGCCTTTTTAAATCACTACAACTGAAAAATGTTTATATTATATAGCTTATAAAATTCAACAAGTAGGAGTGACTGCAGTACACGCCACTGCTGAAATCCACCGGCATTTGGCAGTTTTTGGCGGATGTTAATGTCAAGCCTTGGATACATATAAATAAAAAGAAATGAGTCAAGGATCATGGATTGTTATTTGTATATTAAATTATTATATAATCATATAAAACTAATTAAATACTTAAAATGTATTCAATTTAATTAACTGGTTTAAAAATATTTTTTATACAATTCTGGTAGTTACCCATATTGGTAAACCAAATCAGCTGCAAAAAAAAGTACTTATAAATATAGCCCAAATGCGGCCCATATGGAACCCTAAAATAAACGGGGCCCAAAACTTTAACCAAGCTGGAGCCCACATTCAGCCCATTAAAGTGCCCACTCTGACCCCATATCCAGATGAGTATGTAACCATGTAACCCAGATAAAACCCATGTGGTCATGTTGGCTGGCTGGGACATTGCTAGGCGGTTGCTAGGGTGTTGATAAGCAATCCTAGGATGTTCTTTGTAGTTGTTAGGGCATTGCTAGTTGGTTGCTAGGATGTTGCTAAGCATATAATTACCATTTATATTACCATACCATGTATAGGGTGTTCTGTGTAGCTGTTAGGGCATTCCTAAGTGGTTGTAAGCCAGATTGAAAAGAGTCCATTCTCAAGTCTCCATGATATACTGGTCGCTACACACGATATGTGTGTGCATAGTGACAAAAGATACAATGCAGAGGTCTAATTTCTTGTAGAACTTGTTCTTTATATGGCACGGCAATGCAACTCATGGCGTGAGAGGCGGAGAAAACCGCAAGACATGATGCATGTCAAAGATATTTATAGCACATAAAGACAACCAAAACTTAACCCTTAAACCCTGGTGCCATTGATGCTGCATTTTGGCAATCCAATGGTTTTAAATAAAAAAGAATTGAAATTGATTCAACAAAAATTGCATTATCGAACAAGTGAACTGCATATTTAATATCTTATCTCTTAAGTCTGATGGCTTAGAAAAGTAATATCATGGCTTTCCTCAACAAGCTGCATGATTTGAGGAATCATTCCCAAGCTGCCAAATTTGAAAACATTTCAATATTTATTGTTTTTAAAAACAACAATACAAAAGTAGTATGAATAGCAAGTGTGATGGCTTAGAAAAGCAACATGCAGCGTGATTTCAGGAATTATTCACATATCAAAGTTTACCCCCCCCCCCCCCCCCCCCCCCCCTGGAATTAAAAAATCTGGATTTAACAGAAAATAATTGTATTTGAAAATTGCAGTGATAATTCATTCTCTCTCTTCCAGCGCGTGTGCGCACGCACCTCTCTGTCTCTGTCTCTGTCTCTCTCTCTCTCGCTCTGCGTCTCGCGCGCACCTCTCTCTCTCTCTCGCTCGCTCTGCATCTCGCGCGCACCTCTCTCTCTCTCTCGCTCGCTCGCTCGCTCTGCATCTCGCGCGCGCACCTCTCTCTCTCTCTCTCTCTCTCTCTCTCTCTCTCTCTCTCTCTCTCTCTCTCTCGCTCGCTCGCTCTGCTTCTCGCGCGCACCTCTCTCTCTCTCGCTCAGCATCTCGCGCGCGCACCTCTCTCTCTCTCTCTCGCTCGCTCTGCGTCTCGCATGGCAGAGGGGAGCAGCGTTTTAATTCAGTTAAACACAGATATTATGTTGCTTCTCTAATTGTACATGCAAGTATAGCCGAAATCATTTGTCTTAATGGGTCGCGTTTCAGTCACTATTTCATATTAATTACGTTGTTCCTTCTCCCTTTCCCCCCGCGATTTTGTCTATATCGCGAATATAAGACGACCCCCCATTTTTCAGCCTATTTTTAGGACAAAAAAACTCGTCTTATATTCGGGTATATACGGTAATACTTTTTAATTGTTTTGAAAAACAATAGAATTATGATCAATAGTAGTGATCCTTTCGTTTGCAAACACCCTAATGGTCATGAGAAATAAGCAGGAATTAGATTTACCTTAATCAGAAGTATGAATTCTTTATTCTTCTCTTCAGTGACTCTGTTCTGTCTCTCTCTCTCTCACTCTCCTATTTATGTACAGTAGAGTTTCGTTTCCTCACAATCTCTCTCTGTTATAACTTTCATTCCCAGAAAAAGAAGATACACCCTCTGTTCTCTGCATTTACCACACCCCCTGTTATTACTCCACATTTACACACATTCTCATCATTGCTTTGCATGTGCTTTTGACGTGCCTGCATTCAATAAATCAAAAGCAACCGCTTTAGTTATTACCAACATCAATCAATGACATTATACATCTTCACATTCTTTGTCCATAAATGTATTGTATTGCCTGTTGACTAAGTTATAAGGATATTTAGGTAACTGAGCACGTTCACCCAGACTCTTGGGAGAGTCTAGGGAGTCAGATAAAATGTTTCCAATGAAAAATGATTTACCTGCATAAGGTAATCACATTACAGGATGTCGAGGAAGACCAGGCTGGATGAAGATGAATAGGAAGTGTATATATGGTTAAAGGAATTAGGAGGCTTTATAATAATCTGTTCATTTGTTTATTCAATCAATTCTGAAAGTCTTAGTTTATTGATAAATGAATATGCATAACAAGAAGAGTATAAACTGTGTATCTGACCAATTAACTTTGAAGGACCACTATGTCTCATACTTTATATGTGGGCTCATATGAAAAATAATCTGAAGTAACACGGATGGAATAGAGCAAAGTTTGTGGGAAAAGATTAACCAATTAATTCATTTTTCTTATGTAAATGTATGCCCAAAGTGTACCCCTATTATACACACAATTATTGTGCTTTATTCTTATATTGAAAGAAACCTGACACCTGAAGCCCTCATTCATTTTTATTGGAAAAGAGCATCCATGATATTATTCAACATTTCTCCTTTTGTGTTGAACAAAGTCATACTGCTTTGGAACAACACAATTGTTACGACTGTGAGTTAAACTGAATGTGTTGCTTAACCTTTTTCCCAATCCATGATGTTAAAAAGCAGAAAGTGAAAGTGAAACCAAGTGAGGATGTTGCCATGAACAAGAAAGCTTGTGGTGAAATGAAACTAATATGCAGAATTTGAAACTGAGTGAGAAAAAAAAAAGTGAACTGACATTAAAACTAAAAACTAAAAAGGGAAATTTTATGTAAATAAATGTGAAATTTCTGTGAAGGTAGGTTATGAAGAGTAGTTCTCAATCTGAGAATGTATCCTGTTAATAGAAAAACGACTCCAATTATGAGCCCTGATCTTAGATGTAAAAGGAAATTTAGAAATAAATCCAAAGGGTCTAAGATAGCTGAAGATAATTCGCTTTGGTTGGCGCTGAGCCAGAGATGGACGCGCTCAGTGCTTGTCATATATCACAACTATTCAGTGTTTTCAACCACATAAGGTTTATTTCAGGTTTCAGACATTTAAATACACGTACTAGCAAAACAATACATTTGTAGTTTGTAAAATACACAGTGATGTCCATGGAAGCGGCAATAATAATCCTTGTATTAAAATGTGACGTACCTAGTGTTTTATTCATATCAGATACACATTGTAAAGGTAACGTCTCGGGTTACGACTGTAACTCAGGAAACTCGACAGGGGACAGGGAACTCGCACTGCGTCCTGAGACACTTTGGGGAACGCCTCAGCGTGACTGATTCTCAGGCAAAAAGGGTTACAGTCATAACCCGAGACGTTCCCTTTCCTTTTCCATTCTTCATTTTGTCTAAGGGAACCCTGGTTATTTAGAATTGCCCCCCTGTAATAATTTTGTAATGTGTTACATTTTTTGGCCGTTAATTTTCCCAGACCCTTCCCCCCCAATTTGGCGTTCAGCACTTAATTTTCGTAGTGTTTTCCCCCATACGCTTATGGGCATGGTTGATACATTCTAATTTCACTACCTAGAACCTCAAAGTCGATCACCAGTCCTGTAAAAATATCGATGCACATCCCGATCCCATAATGTGATGTGAACCCTCTTTTCTGCCAAGTGCCATCAAAAGACACACTAATATTTATGACCGCATCTGCATCCTCTCTCAGCAAGTCTGCCACATCTGCATCAATATCCGCATAGGCCTGCCTGATGCTCTCTGGTCCTGTGAAGTGACTCCAGACCCCTCTCAATTTCTGCCGCTAAAATGAAATGTGCATTGTATACTGTTCAAGTGTTCATTTGTTTTGTTTTTATAGATTTTTATAAATCTGTACTGTAAAAGTAAAACTGACCACCGCAACACAACATAATGAATGAGATGGCACTTTATTCTATTCTTATAAATCTTATAAATAAATATTCCATCCATACAAAACAAATATTGTTACAGTAATGTTATAATATGTTACAAGGTGGTAACAGTATGGAAGTAAAATAATGACAAATGTTTTTGAAATAAAAAAGCCTGTTGAATTGCACTACTTGAAAAAAATAGGCATTGCATTAACCATGCTTGCATTTTAATGCATTGTATTTTTAGGGCTGAAATTCAACATGGTTGAATATTTAAGTGGTGAATATTTCAATTAAAAACATTTCAAACACATTTTCATTATTAAAAATTCAATAATCCATATTCACCTTTCATATTTCACTTCCAAAATATTCAAACTGTTTAAAAATACAACCTATAATATTCAACAGGCAATTTTCGGTCCATTTTATTTTGCTTTGCAAATTCGCTTCCACAAATTCAGTGGTTCAAATTCGACAGTAAATTCAACATTGACATCCAGGACCTGCAGGAAAAGCAGTAGATTGGTCGACCTGTTAGTCGACCTCACCAGCAGGTGGTGCAAAAGCACGTGTTGTGTAAGTAAAAAACCAAACATATCTTCATACCTGTTGTGTTCTGACACAAGGCCATTAACTTGTTATTTTTGTTTTATAAATGCATTTTGCTTACGGTATTTCTACAAATATCAACCTGATAAATATGGACTGAATACACGATTAAACAAGATAATCATGCTACCAAATACGTCTGACACAATGTTTTTAAGAAAAATCAGTGTTTTAAAATACAACTAAACCATGATAACGGATGATTTTTTGACAGTCCTACATAAATGCATGTCGATGCAGGCATAGTGCAACCACGCAATGTTCGAGAAATCTAATATCGTTGTAATCTTTGCAATGTCTCACTCACAAAGCACAACTTTGTGTTGGGTGATCCAGGCATACCTTTACTAAAATAAAATATTATGGAGGTCATTGTACTGTAATTGTAAACTGTAATTATACCATATTTTATTTATTAATATTATGGCTTCATGTTGATTTTAAGTTTTTTTGTTTTTTGTTATTTACTAATACCTTTATCTTTTAACTAACACTTCAACATCTTAAAGAGATGTTTGAGCTAAGGATGTTCTCTGACCCATAATGGAATGTTCTCAGTAAACAGTCACAGGTCAGAACACGGGGAATCAATACCAGAGAATAAACACTTGGTAATGTTAGCCGGAGCAGAACAAGACTTCGCAATGTGTGAGAGTCAGAAGGCAGTTTATATAGAGGGGAGAAGTGGGAACACCTGTGCAGGTGATTAGACCTAGGTACGGGGCTTATGGGAAATAAAGGTCAATACTCTGGTGAAGGTGTTCTTTGATGAGCGGAGAGAGCCACAGAGGTGTGATCTATGACACCTACCTTGCTGTCCACCTTTTTTTACTGCATTGTGGTTAAATTATTGATTTTATTTTACATATTTGTTCTGTTACAGTCACACCAGTTCATAGGTGTGTGTGTGTGTGTGTATAAGTGTGTACGTGTGTGTATGTGTGTGTGAATGGGTGTGTCTGTTTTGCACTCTTGATGTTCTAGAGTTTCACCCCTTCATTGTTGTGCACTGCTTTTAAAATTTCAAAATGTAAAATGTTTTGGTCAAAAGTGACCAAAGATCACAAGAGGGTTAAATGGTAATTCCATTTTACAATTTACTGCTCTTTACCTTCGCTATTTAACAGTCTTTCACCGTTAAAACTATAGATTTTTTTTTTTTTACAGTATGAATGAAATCTGGACATACTAAATTCACCATGTTGTCATTATCATGTGACCTACCAGTATCAGTTGCATCATTTCACTCATAAATCCTCTCCTGTGGCAGGGGCGGAGCCAGACGATGTAAACATTCAGGGCTTAGCCCTAGGGGGGGTCCAGGAGCATACTCCCCCGGGGAGATTTTTTTCCCATTTACGTCAGCTAAATGCACTATTTTTCAGGCTGTTTGAGATAATAGAATGCCTAAAAATTATGGGAAAATTATGATTAAAATTATTATTATCACCCAGTACAGCCTACAACCTATTTTGTATTTAATTGTTCTCCAGCTGTAGTGAATCCAAAACACCAAAAATGTTAAGGATGACTCATTTTCACCCCTGGCAACTAAAAAGAGGCAACCATTATCTGACTATTTTTAAGTTAGCCTATAGGTAAAATTGGAATTTGGTGTAAATATCATTACTAATCTTAAGAGTTCAGTTCTGTTTAGTTTGTGCTTAGCTGACAAATTTGCTACATCAAAATCCATGCCATAATAATTTAGGCTGCTCTACTAGCAAACAGCAAATGCTGCAGTGCCAAGTAAATGTGCTCTTCAATACTCTGAATCGAATATCAGGCCAACAGAAGAACATTTACTAAAATTATATTATATTTCTTTGGGAAATAGCACAGTATGATAAACAACATGACCATATATTATTATGTTACGGTACTTTATTTGCCCTGTGATAACTTAGCATTTGATACAAGCTGTGTGTTTCGGTTACACGTGCGTATAAAAAACTTTGTTATGTCCATATTAACTTCAGCCGGTTAGCCAGTAAGCTCGCTACGACGCCGGTGAAACATACAACAGCCCGCCAGCCCCTGATGACAACGACGAAGAAGAAGATTTATATTACCGTCGATTTGTACCGTCCGCCACCACGCACGGTAATAGAGCTTTTGTTTCATTTTTTACCGCTCCAGTCAGAAAGACTGAGAGGAAATTAAACAAAGTTGAAGTTATTTTAAAAAACCTAAAAGATTCTGGGCTTTTGACAAAATATTCGGGGCTTAAGCCCAATTAGCCATTAGCCATTCGTTTTTTACATTTTACATGATATAAAATGTTATAAATATTATACTCATGTTATAAAATGATGCCTTTTACAAACGATTTTCAATATTGATGCACCAAGATTTTTTTTTATGTAGTTTTTATATAGACGAAACCAAGAATAAAGTTTATTTAATAATCAGTAAAATGGGAGGGACTTCCGGGTTAAGGATGCAGTAAGACGTGTGTGTTTTAGCTCCGCTGACTTTCACTCAAATTTCATCAAAACAAGACAACAAAAAGTCCGAAAGGGATCTCAAAGCCTTTAAAGTGTTGCATACGTCCAGTATAATTTGCAACTTGCTTTTCTAAATGCCGTCGAAGAAACAAGGAAAGAAAGATGCTGCTGAGGGAGAAAGTTCGACCGCGTGCGCGGGCGAGACGGAAGAGGCCTGCTCAACCGCGAGTAACGTTAGGCCTAATGACCCTGTGCTACTTGCAATTGAATCACTCCGAGTGGATTTGGGCAAGGTTAAAACTGATATTACAGAGAGCTTGAAAGGAGAGATGGCGATGCTGGAGAGGAAAATTGATGCGAAGTTTGATGTAATGCAGCTAACCATAAATGACCACCGTACAACTCTCGAACACCTTGAACAGACCGCTACGGCCTCGTCAGATGCTGTTACGAAACTACAAGCCAAAGTTAAGAATCTGTCCGAGGAGGTGTCAGCACTAACGGAGA
This sequence comes from Rutilus rutilus, assembly GCF_951802725.1. Classification (NCBI taxonomy): domain Eukaryota; kingdom Metazoa; phylum Chordata; class Actinopteri; order Cypriniformes; family Leuciscidae; genus Rutilus; species Rutilus rutilus. The sequence continues at coordinate 48,417,704 of NC_140211.1, read as the reverse complement.
AGTGCATCGATCTGGAAGGCCGTTCTAAGAGACAAAATATAAGAATCGCGGGAGTCCGAGAAGGTTTGGAGAGCGGTCAAGGTGCCAGAGAATTTGTAGCTAAACTGCTCATGGAGGTGCTTGGACTAGATGAACTTCCTGTTCTGGACCGAGCGCACCGAGCTCTTCGATCCCGACCCGAGGACAGTGAACCGCCGCGCCACTTCATCGCTCGAGTGCATCATGGCCATATCATGGAAAGCATCATGCGCAAAGTGTCATCACAAAGAAAGCTAACCTTTAACGGTCGCTCAATCCAGATTTTCAGAGACTACCCTTCGGCTGTGGTCAAACGTCGAGCGGCCTTTGCCAGAGTACGACAGCTCCTTCGGGATAAACCTGGTGTGAAGTTTGGCATTCTGTATCCTGCGAAGCTGCGGGTGACGTACAGCGAGGGAGAGAAGCTTTTCACTGATGCGAACGAAGCATGGAAATTTGCAACCGAGCAGTTTGGGGCAGGAAAGTAGAATTTGAACAAGAACTCGAGAAGAATTCCTGTTGTTTTGTTGGAAGTTTCTTTTAATTAGCGGACTAACGTTAGATGCTGGACCGTTGTGAAGTCTTTGAAAGGTAATATGCGGAGGTGGGCTTTTCTTTTCTACGTTTTATTTTTTAGCTTACTCTTTTCTTGCCTACAACTTCGTGGAAAGTTGTGCTGTACATTTGTTTCTGTAACAGCTAAACATGTTCTGTTATTATCTAATGTTTTGTTGGGAGGGTGGGTCGGTGCTAAAGGTTTCCACGGTAACAACTACCAGTGTAATTGGTTGGAGCAGTTTAGGATGTCTGTTATAATCACTGTTTATGTTTAATAATCTAAATGCAAAAGGGGCTTCACTGAATTTTTCAACCTGGAATGTTAAAGGACTGAATGAACCAGTTAAGAGGGGGGAAATACTATCTCATTTAAAATCACTGTCTTCGGATATTATGTTCCTGCAAGAGACACTTTAAACGCACTGCCCACGTTAGACTGAGGTGCAAGTGGATTGGACAAATATATCATTCCAATTTCTCTGCCAAATCTAGAGGCACAGCTATCCTTATTCGTAAAGGAGTTCCGTTTAAAAATAATCAAACTATTTCAGATAAAGAAGGGAGATATGTGATAGTTGTGGGAGAAGTATTTTCTGTGCCACTGACATTAGTCAATGTTTACGGACCAAACTGTGACAAACCTGAGTTTTTTAAAAAATTGTTTGACTTAATTCCTGATATTTCAGATACAAATCTCATAATTGGGGGCGATTTTAACTGTGTCCTAGACCCGTATTTGGACAAATCCTCCTCCACAAAAATAGTTACTGTAGTTCCAATTCAAGTACATTTTTGAATGCATATATAACCAATTCTAATATGTTTGATGTGTGGAGACTTCTCTATCCGACGGATAGGGAATACTCTTTTCATTCCCAAGTCCATAATGTCTACACCCAAATAGATTATTTTATTCTGGATGCTAAACTTTTGCCCCAGGTATGTACGGCTAAATATCATAATATTGTTATCTCTGATCACAGCCCAGTTACTTTTTCTATTCAATTAGATAATATGGAGAAACCACAAAGAAACTGGAGGCTTAATTCTCATTTACTTACACATAAAGACTTTATCAATTACTTAAAACAGGAGATAAAATCATTTTTTGAATTCAATGACAAGCCTGACATGTCTATAGGGGTGATATGGGACACATTTAAAGCATACATTAGGGGCTGTATTATTTCCTATCAGGCATCTCAAAGAAAAAGAAGTAGAGCTGAATTAGAGGTATTGGAAATCAAAATTCGAGAATTAGATATTGAAAATGCTAAACATCCATGTATTGAAAAATATAAAGAAATTTGTGCACTTAAATACAAATTGAATCAAATTCTCTCTTCTAAAATTTCAAAATCCTTTCTTTATGTAAAGCAAAAATACTTTGAATTCGGTGATAAACCTCAGAAACTTTTAGCTCGACAACTCCGTAAAATTATATCTGAACGCACAATATACAAAATTAGATCAGACACAGGAGAAACTCTCACTTCTTCTAGGGATATAAATACTAGGTTCCAGACTTTTTATGAGGCATTATAATCATCCAAAGGATGTATAGACCCCTCAGTTATGGTTCAGTTTCTAGACCAACAGAATCTTCCCTCATTAAATCAAGAACAAGTTGACGAGTTAGGTGCAGACATTACTATTAAAGAAATATCAGATACTATAAAATCTCTAAAAGGCTGTAAAACTCCTGGTCCAGATGGATTTTGTAATGAATTCTATAAAGCCTATAATGATCTACTTTCACCTTATTTATCTAGGGTTTACAAACAGGCTTTTATAGATCAATCCCTGTCACCCTCTCTAGATGAGGCAATTATTATTGTAATCCCCAAAAAAGGAAGGAACCCAGAGGAACTGGGTTCTTATAGGCCGATCTCACTACTAAATACAGATCAAAAAATTCTGGCAAAAGCCTTGGCACATAGATTAAACAAAGTAATTAGAAATTTGGTGCACCCAGATCAAACCGGCTTCATACCAAAACGTAACTCTTTTTCTAATCTTAGGCGTCTCTTCAACATAATGTACTCCTCCAGAGGCCGGGCACAAGATTTAGCCATTCTGTCACTGGATGCGGAAAAGGCATTCGATCAAATTGAATGGCCTTACCTATTTGAGGTACTAAAGAAGTTTAATCTTGGAGAAAATTTCATTGCAATGATTAAATTGTTGTATTCTAGTCCATGTGCAAGAATTCTCACAAATCAAACAATATCCTCTCGTTTTAAAAGTGTGTTGATGCCAGTCACCATCAAAGATTCTTCTTGGCTTCATCACTTGCCCTTTAAGGTTGCTTCAGAACAATTCACATATCTAGGAATAGAGGTGACAAAAAAGTTTTCCAATTTAGTTGAGGCTAATTTTCATCCCCTGTTGGTTAAACTTAAATCCATGATCAAGGTCTGGAGAACTCTTCCCATTTCTCTTCTGGGCAGGGTAAATGCAATTAAGATGATATTTCTCCCACAATTTTTGTACATGGTACAGAACATTCCTGTATTTCTGCCCAAATCTTTTTTCAAAAAATTGGACTCTATCCTGGTTCCTTTTGTCTGGGACTATAAAGTCCATAGGATTTCTAAGCAGCACCTATGTAAATCCAAGATACAGGGTGGGCTCGCCTTACCTAATTTTCTTTACTATTATTGGGCGGCAAACCTGAGGGTTTTGACTACATGGATAGATTCTACTATGATAGGGGAGAGCTGGCTGATGCTGGAACAGGAGGAATGCTTCCCTTATTCCATTAACGCAATACTTCTATCACCCACAGGTATAGCTAGTTCACTTTATAATCACAATCCTGTTATTCATAATTCTATTCGTATTTGGAAACAGTTAAAGACGCATTTTAAATTCATCCAGATGTCTTTCCTGCTCTCTATCTCAGCTAACCCCTCCTTTTGCCCTTCGACGTTAGACAATGCATTTGAGATGTGGAAAAATGTAGGGCTACGAAGTATAGGGGATCTATATATTAATGGAAAATTTGCTTCCTTTCAACAGCTGTGTAAGAAATATAATATTCCTTCAAATAATTTCTTTAGGTACCTTCAAATTAGAGACTTTGTGAAGTCTAACATTTCTAATTATGTTACTGCCACGCCTATGTATCTGGATGCATTTTTGGAAAGACGTCATAGAGATGGTAATACCATCTCCTCTCTGTACAAGGCTTTAGAACAGGTGAAAGGTCCTTCGATGGAGAAAATTAAATCGGCCTGGGAAGAGGAACTTGCAGTAGAAATTTCTAGTGAAATGTGGGAACGCAGTCTTGAACGTATCCACAGGTGTTCCATTAATGCAAGACATTGTCTTATTCAGTTTAAAGTGCTTCATAGGCTTCATTATTCCAAGTCTAAACTGAACAAAATATTTCCAGAGGTGTCTCCATTATGTGACAAATGTCAAATTTTAGATGCCAGCCTGTCTCATTGCTTTGTAATGTGTCCAAAATTACAAAGTTTCTGGGAAAAGATTTTCCAGGTTTTTTCAGATACATTGAACATATGTTTTGAACCAGATCCTATGTTAATTATATTTGGAGTTTCGGAAGAGTTTTTTAGACTTACACTGGTACAACAACATTTTGTTTCGTACGGTTTAATTTCTGCAAAACAACTTATTCTTTTGTTTTGGAAGAAAAAGGAAGTTCCAACGATTAAACTATGGCTAACAGAGATGACTGGTACACTACATTTAGAAAGAATTAGGAGTGCTCTAAGAAACAAGATTTTGTTATTTGAAAAAATTTGGTCCCCTTTTATTTCTTTTCTGCAAGCTAGTGATTAATGTTTACTATGCCTTCATAACCTGCTTTTACCACTGGATAGCACCTTTGGGTTGAATTTTTGGGTGGGTTGTTATTTATTTGTTTTTTTTGTTTTCTTTCATTCTTTTTTGTCAGGATGTTAGTTTTATTTGTTTGCATAAAAAAAGTGTAGTTACAAAAGATTTTCTGCTGAAAGACCAAATAAAAACATTTAAACCCCTAAAAATCAAAATAAAACTTACCCCAAACTAAAAAAAAAAAAAAAAAAAAAAAAAAAAAAAATCAGTAAAATGTATTAAATTTATTTAATAATCAGTAATAATAAAACTGAGTTGTATTGCACAAGGCAGGGTTTTATATGAACTTTTTAATAATCTATTAATTTGTTGGGTAACACTTTATAATAATTGCATGCTATGAGTCATTAGTTAAGTATTAGTAAATAGTTAATTCATCAGTTATAAAGCATTAATAGACATTAATAAGCAGTTTACAAATGCAGCTATAAATGCTTTATTCGAGAAGTTAAGCGAGACGTTATAGCAATGTTTGAAATTCAGCAGATCAACAGCCTTGAGCAAACCCTTCTTTAAAAGGGGTAGGGATACTTAATGTATCAAATAATGAGACTAAGTTTGATACTTGCATGTCTCACCCCTTTGAATAAAACTGTCCTGATGCAATTTGTTGAGGCTCCAGTTGATCTTTGCCAGCCCGATCTCATCCCAAGGCGTCATATGTTGACGCTTTTGACATTTCGTCTACATCCAACCCACATGGCACCCTTTAGCGTCAATATGAGACGCAGATAGATATGGGCCAGAAGGCGCCTCCTAGCGGTCTAACCCTAACCCTACCCCAGACCTAAACCTACCCATAACCGAACAAAGCTCTGTGCGTGTCATATTGACGCTAAAGGGTGCCATGTGCGTTGGATGTAGACGAAATGTCAAAAGTGTCAGTATATGACGCCCTAGGATGAGAATGCATTGTCTTTGCTGATGCTGTCTTGATGAGAAAGAACCAGTTGAAGTCACACAAAGCCGCAGCCTGGCAAAAACTTAGGGGTCCTTAGAAGATTTCTAGCACGGCATCATCTTCACATCGGAATTTCTCCGAATTCGAGGAAAAACCTGGGTGACCTTGTGATCAGTGATATTTTAACACAAAAATTTTAAATTTACCCATGGCTGTTTTTCAAATGTAACAGATTTTCAATAAAATCTCCAAGTCTCCCAGTCATTTACTTTTACTAAAACTGTGTTATTTACAATCTCCTGTTGTTAAAAATTCTTTAGATATAACCAGATCAAAAATGGGGCATTTACACCTATAAGTGCCAGCAGTGCCTTTATTTTACGATCTTTACGATCCTTTGTCCTTCTAGCGGGGCATTTGCATATGTAATTTGATTGTCACTGAGTTAGCATTCAATTAACAAATAGGGAACAAAAATTGGAGGTCATAGATCCCAAACATGCTACACGTGATTTTAGTTAACCATAGTTTGCAATTCTGAAACATTAATCTAAAAGAGTTTGAATTAATATCTAGTTCAAACCCTATAAAAGGAAAATCGTGAGGTGGGAAAATTGGATACATGTTTATACATTTCTCAAGTGGTTATATATAGAAAATGTAGTATTAAAATAGTTTATTTGTCCTTTTCAATGAGAATTAAGTGAGAGTCACAACTCTCTGTAAATTCCTTCTGGTCATAAACAGTCTTATCAGTCTTCATGTGTCCTGTAACCAGACACTGGTTCTGCCTGTGTTCGCTTCAATTGGGATAGTTGCAGTTTTCGAGGGATGGTTTCCACATATAGAACTCTTAACACAGTTTGTTAGGAGAGTGGGTTTGCTGGATTGTACATTAAATATAATAAAAAATGTGTGTGTGTCTGATTGATCCAGACGCTACATCATCATGTGTGTTGAATGTGTCCTGGTGAAGGATATGGCATCATATTGTGGGGATATACAGTATATATGAACATAAATATATGTACTGTATACAATATATGCACATATACATACACTTACACTGGAGATTTTAATAGGTCTGTGATAAACAAATACATAAAAGTAACGATTTCATTTCTATATGTGTGTATAAAATGTGTTTAACATACATTTCTTCCATATGTACATATTGAAGGAAAACGTGGAATGTGCCTGGGAAATATAGAATGCGCATGGGGACATAATTCTATATTCTAATTCAAATAATGTCTATGGTAGATGCAGGAAGAACATGTAGCGTAGGTAAACCCAAACATAAAAATCTTAGAACATTTTGTCCAATTAATGATTTAATTATTTAAATTATTATTGATTTTAACATCCATGTTTTACATATGAAAAATACAAGATTAACATACAGTTTATAAAGGTTTTACAGAGTTATTTATAGTACAATAATATGTACTGTATAGGCTTGGAAACAATATATGGGCCTATATTTTTTTATTGAGATGTTATGCTCTTAATGTTAATGTGTTAGATTCAGTTGTTTATATTGGAACTCAGCAGTTACAAATAATGCAGTGTTTCAATATGAGGACTTCAGATGCAAAAGCCTCTAAGTTCGTCTGAAGTTTTTGTTTAATATTAACATTTTTATCAGGCTCCTATGTACAGGTTTCTACCCAAGTACCGGCATTTCTGAATGGGCTGAGGCTGGGATTTAGTGAGTTTGAAGTGAAAGTGTTTGATGAACGTATACTATGTGCGGAGGGCATTCACTCAATATTATTATCTCATTTTTGACAGAGATGGCTTTTAGAGGCTTTTGCATCGGAGATCTTATTTGCTTTCTATGGTGAGAAACCTGTATTTTATACCCCCCGACACTAACCCTACCCCTAAACCTGGACAATCACAGACGATGTTCTGCATTTTTTAATTTTTTTAAAACACTAAATTTTTTATGATTTATAAGCTGTTCTTCTCATAGGCACCAAAAAAAAAAAAGAAGTCCCCATTAGGTCAAAGTTTACTATCCTTGTGGACACACACACATTGGGTTTTCATGGGGACATTCCATAGACATAATGATTTTTTTTGAAACTATATATTATAACCCCTAACCCAACCCCCCAGAAAACTTTCTGCACTTTTACATTTTCAAAAACATAATTTAGTATGATTCAGCTGTTTTCCTCATGGGAACCAAAACATGTCCCCACAAGGTCAAGGATTTCAGACATTTTGTCCCCTTAATGTGGGTATACCTGAACTACACACAGGATTGTTTTATGATATTACTGAGCACATTGACCTCCACAGATTTTATCAACTCTTACCCCTATACCAATCACAGAAATATGTGCAAAACACTAGATTTAAATAAATAAAAAGTTTGGGCCGATTTATAAGCCTTTTAAACTAGGACCAGTAAAACCAGTCGGTTGTCATTATATTTCACTATATACTGTAAGTGAGGACATTTGGCCCCTTACAAGTATAGCCAAACACACGCGCACGCACGCACGCACGCACACACACACACACAAATGAAGATTCTTAATCAGTGACAATTTCTTTCTGTCTCTTCTTGTTGCATTTATGTTGGACAAAAACAAAGAAAACATTTTTTCCTTTTAATTTTATTTGAGACATTCCAGATTATGGAAGGTTAAGATTTCCCAGTGAGCATCCTTTTTCTGCTCTAAAAAGTCAATAGAAATATCAAAATAGTTGTTACAAGGCTTTTCTATTGTTTAACAAACACATGCTTCTTTAGCACACACACATTCTCATTAGATGTTAAATGGGCAGAAAAACAGGTGCAATGATCCCCAAATACAATGTTTGTTTAGTTTTTTCTGAAGAATGAGTATATTGGTGCAGAGTAGTTAAACAACAAGACATCCAGACTGCAAGACTCAGTTTGCGATGGCATGAATATGGAGAGACTGATGAGTTCTTAATGTCACAAAAATGCGCATATGACAGTGAAGTAATGCCTGAGATAGAGGTAAGAATTTATTCATCATCCTCATCCTCATCATCATCATCATCATCATCATCCTTGTCATCATCATCATTATCCTCATCCTCATCCTCATCTTCGCCATCATCGTCATCGTCATTTTCATCATCAGGGTTGATTTTGCCAGTCATCACGTCTTCGATCCAGGTGTCGAGCTCATCAGCGGTGGGCATGTCCTCTTCATCATCCATCTCCAGCCACACACTGTCAGCCTGAGAACCAGACAGACAAGATGAATCTGAGACAGTTACTGAGAAAGAGACAGACAAACCTTTTCCTTTCAAATCATAGTGCTTTAATGTCAAGTACGTCCCTCTTTGTAATGATGGGAAACAATACATAATTATTAATGATATCACAGTGTTTTGTTGATTAGTGATGTTTCTCTTGTAGCAAGGCAAAAATGGCACCAAAATTAATAAAATACCCTCAAAATTGATTAGGTGGGGAAATGCCACTAGTATGAGCACTTTGGTAACACTTTATAATAACGTTCAGCTGTAAGTCATTTATAACTGGTTAGTTAATGATGAACTAATCATTTACAAAACATTCATAAATGATTAGCAAGTGATATACTAACATTTTATGTATGTTTTGTAAATTCTGTTACAAGTTATTTACAAGTGATTAGTAAATGATTAACTAATTATTTACGAAACATGACTATGCATTCATAAATGATTAATAAGTTATACGTTAATTATTGTTTGTACGTTTTGTAGATTAAGTTCTAAGTCATTTACAATTGATTAGTAAATGATTAACTAATCATTTACAAAACATGAATATGCGTTTCATAAATGTTTAATAAATAATGTTATATATATATATTTTTTTTGTATGTATATAGCAATTAGAGAAAGTGTTGTAAATGCCTTGAATACACGTACAGATCATTTGTAACAGGTAAGTATCATTTGTAACAAGTAAGTGTAACACATTTACAAGTGATGAATAGTTTACACTTTAGATTAGGGGACGCAGAAAGTGTTGTAAATGTTTTTCACACTTTCTGCTTCCCCTAATCTAAAGTGTAAACTATTCATCACTTATAAATGTGTTACATATACATTCATAGATAACATTCGTAGATCTTATGCCTTTTTGATTCTTGAAGTGTTAATCTACGAATGAAGTGTAAGACATTTACAAGTGATGAATAGTTTACGCTTTAGATTAGGGGATGCAGAAAGTGTTGTAAATGATTTATTCATGCGTTTACACATCTATAACAGGTGTTGAACACTGTAGTGTGTACTGCAGTGTAAGTGCTGACTGGTGAGGGTATAGACAGCTGTCTTCTCTGAAACACATGGAGTCTTTAACCACTGTGAGCAAAACATAAAAAAAAAAATTAACATAATTTATTAAACATTTATGAAACGCATAGTCATGCGTTAATCATTTACTAATCACTTGTAAATGACTTGTAACAAAATTTACAAAACATACATGAAATGTTAGTATATCACTTGCTAATCATTTATGAATGTTTTGTAAATGATTAGTTCATCATTAACTAACCACTTATAAATGACTTACAACTGAACGTTATTATAAAGTGTTACCAAAAAGGGAATATTAAGTGACATTTTAGACATAATATTGTTAGTATTGTCTGTTTTTGCTCCATTTCTCCAACTAAAACACTTCCAAACAAAGCAAAAAAGTTTGAACATCCTTTATTTTTAAGAGTCAGGATGTTTCCGTACAGGTGATTATTATTAGTGGAGAGGTTGGAAAGAGGTTGTTGCCTCTTCGGCGGCGCGGTCGAGGACTCTGCCCAACAGTTCTCGGCCGCCCAGAAGCAGACTGAGGCGATCAAACATGTTCTGACCCCACGGCCATCTGCTGCCACCCAGCCGCCGGCTCAGACGCCTCAGTCCGCTCGCCGCCGAAGGCGCCCTTCTGCGACTTCTGCCCCTCCCGCCCGGCCCCAGCAGCAGCCTTCACCCGGGCCGCGCCATGGAGGTAGTTGCAGGAAGGCGCCCCAGCCCGTACCAGCCCCGCAGCCTGCCGAACGCCAGGCGATGCGGCACTCCGGTTATGGGCAGCTCAGAGATGGGTTGTGGTCCTTTCCAGGAAATGACTGTGTTATTGATCGTTCAAGCGTGAAAGAGAACTGCCTAGCTAAACTGATTCTGGCGTGCTGTCTGTGCGCTCGATACTGGCGCGAGTCTTTCTGTGCATTGTGTGTGTGAGTATGTGCGTCAGGACATTCACAGACAGCATGATACTTCTTTATAAAATCTATAATCAGACCGTGATTATCTGGTTCAGGTGTGTTTAATTGGGGTTGAAGCTAAACTCTGCAGGACAGTGGCCCTCCAGGACTGAGTTTGGACACCCCTGATCTAGACAATGACTATACATGACTCAGACAAGAATGGACAAAGACTGACTGAACAGAGGGAACTAAATACAGACACTGATGAACACTGATTAACTGAACACAGGTGATGTAGATGATGATGATTAACTAGACACAGGTGATACAACTGAACTAATGATGACAGTGAAGACAAGTTCAATATGAAAAACAAACTAAACAGAACACAACAGTGACAGAAACACTATGAACATCCACATTAAGACAGTTCTGAAAACCTGTTTAGATGACGAGCTGCTCACAACATTTACCACAAAGTACAACGCATGATGATATACATGGCAGTCAAAACCATAGGCAGAGATTAAAGTTGACTCAGCCACTTACTAATTTTTCGCTGACACACCAGCGCCTGCGCCCGTACCCGGTACGTACGTTTTGACAGCTAGTGAAGTGATATCAAAGAACCATAGCAAAGAGCATAGTCTGAACGTACCAGAGAAATGGTACAGCCCAATGGGGAGTGAGGGTTTGAAAATCGTATTTCATTAGATTATTTCCTGAATTGTTGGTATGTGATGGTAATACTACATTTAAACACATATACAATACAAATTTTGGATAGGCTAACATTATATTTTATTCTTTTTTTTCAGTACCTCCCCAAACTATTATTTTCATCCCTTTTGGGAGGGTCCCAGGGCCGTAGCTAAAGGATTCGGGGCCCCCTGAAAAAATATTGATGTGGGCCCCCACCACCCTCCACCAATATCATATACTGTACAATAGATGAGCATGGAGGCCCACATATAACAGAAGAAGGTGATGTTGTTGTAAAACCTTTATCTTAAAAGTTAAATGTATATAAAAATTTCAACTAATAAAAAGAAATTGTTAAATAATAATAAAACCAATTTTTAAAAAGTAACAGCAAAATAATGTTTTTATCCCCATCAGTCAAAGTTAAAATTTATAAATTTACAAGAATGCAGTCAAATTTAAAAAATAAAGTAATTTATTGTCTTATTTTTTAAAAAGATAATATTATTAAATAAAGATCAAATGCATTCATTCACGTGCAGTGTGTATTCGTGTTTTATTGATGTATCAGCCGGCAGGTCAGGTGCATAATGCAATGCGTCGTGACTCGTGTACATTTTTTAAATCTATTTACAATAGTGTAAAAAGATAGGAATTTTGACCACGTAACCATTCGGTCGATTGTGGTGCGCACCGATAATGAAAAGTGACAGTACAGGCTGTAGACGGTAGTTTTCTTATTCCCAGCGAAATAATAATACAACCTGTCTTTAAGAACGTCTTGATCGACTGGGATACAACAACTCTCCTGGCCTCCCTCTCATTCTTTTCATGCCATTTCTGGAACCCTGATTTATGTTTTCTTTTCCCCAACATTTTGTCTGTCAATCTCCTGCTCTTCCACCAAGTTCATCGTTAACTTCAGGCACTGCCGCCTCAACTGTGATTGGTTCGGTAACACTTTACGGTAAGGGTACATGAATTATCATGAATTCATGTATAAATTCATGCATGAAATATGCTAGCCTGACTACGTCAGACTTCGTACTTCCGCTCAATTTCATTTCGCTTCTGTACTCTTTCCGTTTTCCTCCGGCCTGAAAACAGCCGGCCAATCAACGAACAGAGGGCGGGCTGAGAGCCGTGACGTAGACGCTGATTGTACCGTGGATGCGTAGATTTACTTCACATAATCTGCAAAAGTCGTTCACAGCCATGTTCACTCCGGTATTTCGCTCGATGGTTTTGTTTTCGCATCATACATGTGTTTACAGTGGAAGTTAGATGCGGCTGAGCATGCGCATAACACGCGCCATAACCAAACGTTATGTGATTGGCTTACGGGTAACCAATGATTTTAAGCTTCAGACTAGCGCCCCCAGGCGGTAAAGAAAACGTTTTTCTATTACGGAACTCCAGACTCTCTCTACGAAGCAAAGCGAAGTAGCAGAGTCTGGTATTACCAGGCTAGAAATATGCATTCATTCATGCATTAATATCTCATGAATCATCAGGAACTAACACAAGTTCAACGTTTGTCATTCATGACTTCATGGATGAACAACACCTTAATTAAAACATTAACTAAGATGAGTACATCATCATGAATTATGATTTATTACGCATGATCATGATGTTTTCTTTGTTCACAAAAAAAATTGGACTTTACCACCCATTGTGGATAAAGCTACGGTTATGGTACATGAATCATCATGAATTCATGCATAAAAAAGCATTAATTCATGCATGCAAGACTACTTCAATTATTAAAGGAATGTACAAAAATCCACATTACCTAATGCATGCATACAGGCTAGAACAGTATATCAATTAATGTGAGAACTTTTTTTCTGAATTATGATCTGAGTTTCCAAGCATGTTCATGTCTTCTTCATAGCCTGCAGGTAAATGGACAGACCCCAAAATTGGCCAATCACAGCACATAACATACGAATTCTGTTGCCATTCAAATACAGTAGTCATCATTAACTAAGCATTATCTATCAATGACTTCATCATGTGTGTGGTCCCTCAACTAACATGGTGACTCTGTCCTTTGAAACACTGATGAACTGGTTAACCAATGTTTTGGTTTAAACCAATGGTTTTCATTTAAATCTCAGGCATACAACTAATATAAATATTAGAATTATTCATACAACAGGGGCCTATATAGTATAACTGCAGGATTTTGTGGGGCCCCCTGGGCTATAATTGTCACCACCTTTCACCCCACTAGCGACGGCCCTGGGTCCAAGTCTCATCTAGGGCGTATGAATTTGCCCTGAAGAAGACCATGTTGGTCGAAACATGTTGGCATTTTTAATGGTTTAAGCCACTATTAATAAAGGCTTTTTAACTTTTTTCCTTCTCCTCCTTGGATTTTTTTGAGTGCCTGGGACCTGTTTTACTTTGGATTTGTTCCCCTACCCCAAGAGCACCTATCACAGACTCTTACTCTACCTGAGCGCCTGGTTGAACTTTTTACAATTCTCATCTAGGGGGGTCGGACCCCCCCAATACCCCCCGTAATTCGAACCCCGCTCGGACTGCTTCATATGAGACCGCTTCAGCACTGGCTTCGCGATCGAGTCCCGAGATGGGCATGGCAAGTACCGAGTACCAGTTACTCGTGCCTGCCATCAGACCTTCACCCCGTGGTCGAACCTCTCCTTTGTACGGGCCAGACTACCCTTAGAACGAGTTTCCAGGCATGTTGTTGTCTCAACAAATGCCTCCACCACGAGCTGGGGTGCCATGTGCAAGCGACATACTGCCACGGGCTCCTAGACAGGACCCCAGCGCCTTTGGCATGTCAATTGCCTCGAGTTGCTGGCAGTACGCTTGGCTCTGCACCGACACTGGGCGTTGCTCAAGGACCAACACGTACTAGTCCGTTCAGACAACATGGCCACAGTAGCGTACACCAACCGATAAGGTGGTCTACGTTCCCGCCATATGTCGCAACTCGCCCGCCATCTCCTCCTATGGAGTCAGAAGCATCTGAGGTCGCTTCGAGCAATTCACCTCCCGGGAAACCTGAACAGCGCAGCCGACGAGCTCTCACGGTTTCAGCCACTTCCGAGGGAATGGAGACTCCATCCCCAGTTGGTTCAGCTGATTTGGGAACAGTTCAGCGACGCACAGGTAGATCTTTTTGCCTCCCACAACTCTTCCCTTTGCCGCCTGTTTTACTCCCTGATCGAGGGTACGCTCTGCACGGATGCCCACGGGCACACAGCTGGCCACGGGGCCTCCACAAGTATGCGTTTCCCCCAGTGAGCCTTCTTGCACAGACACTGTGCAAGATCAGGGAGCACGAGAAGCAGGTCATTTTGGTTGCGCCTCTCTGGCCCACCCGGACCTGGTTCTCCGAACTTGTACTCCTTGCTCCTATTGTGGACCTCCTTTCTCAGAGATGGGGCACCCTCTGGCACCCTCGTACCGATCTATGGAACCTACATATGTGGCTTCTGGACGGGACGAGGCAGGTTTGAGTACCCTACCACCTCAGGTGGTGGCTACTATCACTTCCGCTAGGGCCTTGTCAACTCGACACGCCTATGCGTTGAAGTGGAACCTCTTCATCAGCTGGTGCTCTTCTTGCCGAGAAGACCCAAGAAAATGCCAGATCGGGTCTGTGCTCTCCTTCCTACAAGAAAGATTGGAACGAAGGCTGTCTCCTTCCACCCACAAGGTTTACATGGGTGCTATCTCAGCTCACCACAACCTCCTGGAGTCGAAAACAGTAGGTCAGCACGACCTGGTCATCAGGTTCCTGAGGGGAGCCAGGAGATTAAATCCTCCATGCGCTCCCCTTGTACCCTCTTGGGACCTCACAGTGGTCTTATCTGCCCTGCAGAGAGCTCTCTTTGAGCCTTTGCAATCAGTTAAGCTTAAGTTCCTGTCTATGAAGACAGCGCTCCTGGTTGCATTGGCTTCCATCAAGAGGGTAGGGGACCTGCAGGCATTTTCGGTTGACGAAGCGTGCCTAGAATCCGGGCAGGCTAATTCTCACGTGATACTGAGACCCCGGCCTGGATACGTACCCAAGGTTCCCACCACTCCCTTTCAAGATCAGATGGGGAACCTGCAAGCGCTGCCCTTGGAGGAGGCAGACCCAGCCTTTGCACTGCTCTGTCCAGTACGCGCCCTCTGTGCTTACGTAGACATGACCCAGTGTTTCAGGACCTTAGACCAGATCTTTGTCTGTTATGGTGGGAAGCTGAAGGGAAAGGCTCTCTCCAATCAAAGGTTGTCTCACTGGATAGTGGACGCCATTGCTTTGGCATACCAGCAGCAAGGTCGACCATGTCCCCTTGGGGTTCGGGCACACTCCACTCGGAGTGTGGCCTTCTCTTGGGCTCTAGCACATGGCGCCTCGCTAACAGACATCTGCAGAGCTGCAGACTGGGCGATACCTAACATATTCGTGAGATTCTACAATCTCCGAGTGGAACCAGTGTCCTCTCGTGTACCCGCTTCAAGTAGCCGGTAACTAGGATCTGCTCAGGTGTCTTCGCTTGCTCGCCATTCCACTCTTCGGACTGGATACGTGCGATTTTCTCCTCAGGTGAGTTTCTCCGGGAAGCCCTGAGTTCCTCCAGCACTGTTGACATCAACACCAGAGTTATGCCTGCGGCAGCTTTCGCATTGGCTAGGTGCCTCCATGTGCATGGTTCCCCGCCTTAGGCGACCCCCACATGTGTATTTCCACTGTAAGCCTCTCTGAGCTTCTATCCCTTGGCAAGCCACCTTGCCACCCCTGGGGTTGAAAGATTCCACCCTGCGGGCTGGATACCACAGTGTTCTCCATATGCAGCCCGCTCGCAGGTCATATGTGTATTCTGTAAGTCCTCCCTTCGGGCAGGCATTGTGTTGCATATTTCCACTGATGCTTCCTAGTGTACCTTGGTATTCCTGTGTTAAGTAGGAGTCCTTCGTCCGTGCTAGTCTCACGACAGGGAGCTCAGACTTACACAGTGCACTGGAAGACAGCCGAGGTGGCGTGATTAGACTGGGAACCCCATTCGTCAGTCACTGACGTAACTCGGAGTGACTGAATGAAAGGGAACATCTTGGTTATGTATGTAACCCTCATTCCCTGAGGAGGGAATGGAGACGTTACGTCTCCCTGCCACTTCCGCTGTACCGCTGGAACCACCTGAGTTCAGTCTCGGCTCCTCAGCAGGAAAACATAATGCGAGATTGCCAGCGTTCCTCTTTATACCCACGCGGTGGGGCAGAGCTGCGCTATGCAAGTTCCGCAGACCCATGGCATTTCCTTGTCATTGGCTCGTTTTGTAAGAACTCTAAGGTGATAGGTTTTCTAAGCGAAACCCCATTCGTCACTGACTGACGTAACGTCTCCGTTCCCTTCTAATGCTGGATACACACCAAAAGATAATTTTGCGAGATTTCCTGTGTTCACACTCAAGACTCTGTTGAAAATCTGTTCGTGTGTCTGTTCGTCACACCACACACTATAGGAGCAAAACGGTTAAATCTAGGATTTTTTGTCCTCATGTTTGTGGTCTATCACATTTTGAAAATCTTATAAGATGTAAAAAATCTTTTGGTGTGTACCCAGCATTAGGAAATGAGGGTTACAAACGTAACCGAGACGTTCTTCTATGACACTGCTGCAAAAACCCTCTTTTAGAACCTTTATTTCCAAAAAGGTATAATCTAAATTGCACTTCAATGATCACCGGCATTAGAGACATTAAAGAAAATTATGTTCTCACATCTTCAACGTCCACCACACCGATTTGAGGGGACGAGAGGTCAATGCCGAAGGTCTTCTCCCAGTACGGCACCATCTGCAGGGATAGAGAGGAGTCAAAGGTCAAACCTCAGTTCATAAGATACAGTACAGTACTGGTACAATAGTTCATTGTGAAATGTCATATTTGTAAATGAGAGTTCACTCTTGCTAAACTTTAAAAGGTGGTGACAAAATAAGATTGTCACCACCTTTTAAATTGTAATTATGAGTACGTCATTTTTTTTCATAAGGGGGAATGGAGTTTTTTTTTTTATGTTGAAATTACACTGCTCCATAAAAATTCCACAAAGATGAATACAACTTATTTGACTGGCTCTAAAAAAAAATGTAGAGCTGATGTGTGCTACATACAGTAGTTTACTCATTAAACTCATTCAGTGGTCACTTTTATCCTATAGAGGGCAGCAAAGTCAAACAAAGATCGGCAGAGTGCCGAAGTACCTGCTCTCAATGTCATTTATAAGAGTTCATTACATTAGCATGAAATTTTAACAGCTGAACATATTATGTGTTGTATATTTTATATAATGTATTTTGTATGCCTTTACATTTTAGGAATTATGAAAGTATGTATCCACTAAATCAACAATAGCACAGATGACAAATGTAAAAATGACATGAAAAATATAGCTCTGTTCAGAAAAAAATAAAAATAAAAAATCAGCATTTTATCCAAGGTATCTTATGGATGTACTGTAAAAGGTACATCATTCAAAACCATGTTCTTGGAGTTATCAAAGGTATATTTCATGTTTCTGGATACAGCATTATAGTGGTTTGTTATACCAGTGGAAAGTCATCAGGATCAATCCAGATGATGCTTAAATCTGGGTTCTCTGTGTTTTCTTGAGCCACTTCCTTCAGGATCTCCAGGAACTCATAACCGTCTAGGCAAAGTCAACATTCAATCATTTAGAGTCATGAAAAGTCAGTATATGAAATCCTTCAAAAGGCTTATTATACTCAAATCAGTGTTTACCAGGGTCAGACTCCTCAGCAAAAGCAACAATGTGCTGTCCGTTAATATCATCTTCCTAAGGCCAACAGAAAACAGTAACGTTCATGATAATGATAATTACAGGTGTTACAGAAAATAAATGATAAGACATCCACATTTTCTGAGCAATCACTGGATGCTGCCATAATGACTCTCCACTACCCTTTTCTAATTAAAAACCATTATAACCACCAGAAACATTACAAACCAGAAACATTTAGATGTAAGTTTTCAAACTGGGGTGCATTTTGAGACAAAAAAAAAAAAAAGATGGAAAAAAAAAGAAAAAGATTTTAGGACAGTCAAAGATAACATGTACACTTAAGATATATATCTATATATATATATATATATATATATATATATATATATATATATATATATATATATATAGATAAAACAATGTAACATAATAACTGTTACTTTCACATTCATCAAATTAAAAATATTGTTATTTAATAATATTATAAAATTAATAATATTACTGTTTTGGTCTTCTTCCTAAAGACTGATCAGAAACCATGAGCCTTACTGACATTATTTTACTCTATTGACATAACTAGTTTATAATGGTGAGAAAAAAGGCCTATAGTTTTGTACACACACACACAAAAAAAAAATTAATTTAGAAAAATGTTATTCTTCATAGTATCATACTTTTTTTTTTTTTTTTTCACATTAAATGGGTTTTTACTTCTGCTTGATTGTTGTTAGGACCATGTGGTCAAAACCTTTTACAATGTCACTCTCTAAATATGATGTCAGTAAGATCAAAACATAATTTATGAGAAAGACTCATATTATGTTATTTGCTATTAATGTTATAAATAACTCATATTATGAGTTATTTATATACTCATATTATTTTATTTGCACATAAATGGCAAATAAGATCAAATAAACTATTTTGAATTCCCATATAGACTTTGTTGAAGTTAGTTTTGCATAATGAATTGACTTTGTCTTACCCAGATCTCATACATGCTGTGGGCCTCCAATTTTCTCAGAGTTGGTCTAAAATACAAACAAAAATAAGTAACAACAAGTAAGAAAAAATATTTTATTCAAGCATCCTTCTGAGAGGACTTTTGAGGAAAAGTGTGATTTTATTTTGTTTTTCTCAGAGTTCACCTGTCGTGTTCCTCAATGTAGCTAATGATGTCCTCCTCCATGTAGGGTTTGCCAGGGATGGTGACAGGTTTGCTCATGAAGGGCTCATAGAAATCCACTTCATTAATCTGCAGTTTTAATTTCTTAGCAATCTACATACATTCAGAGATTACACACACCAGACACAATGAATGAATAAAGGGCTCGTTAAAGTAACCCTATTATGCTTTTGGGATGTTACCTTTGATAAAGCTGTTTGTGAATGTAAAAGGTTTCAAAGATCAAAGTGCAGATAAATGGAGATATTGTCTCCCAAAAGAAAGATCCGATTCTGAATTGCCTGAAATGAGTCGTCAGTAATTCCAATCATAAGCCCTGTCCCAAATGGCACATTTTATGCACTTTCTTGTGGACTTACAAAGTGCAGACTCATGTAAGACCTCAAGTGTTTAGGGTGCCATTTGGGACAGCGCCTTACTTCCTGCTTGAACCTTTATGACAAATTTGCATAAAGCCAGCCAATGGTCTTTACTAGCTGCCTATGACCGGCGACCTACTTTGATCGAGTTTGGTTCACGTTGTCGACATGTCAAGAAGATGCTTTCTGCGCTGCCAAAGCAAATCTACTTTGATGCACTTCCAAAGGATGAGAACTTGAGCTGGAATTGATAATATCAATTTCTCTCTGTATTTGAGCGATCTTATCCCTAAATGACAACAATTCGACTATGTCTATTTAATCATTGACAAGTATGATTACAGCAAACATTCAAATCTGTGTTGGTGCTGCCGCTGACCTAGTGAGAGCAGTTGTTATGTAGGCTATAGACATGAAACGGCTTCCCAGTCTTCTCAAACACATTATATTTCTGTTACAATAAATCAAACGATCACACAACTACTGGAATAAAAGCTTATAGTTCGGATATAAACACTGATGTCTATGGTAGCAATCTAAAAAGAGTAAATCACCTTTTGAAACTAACTTGATGCTTCACCGTACAGCTCTACTCTGCATAAAAGTGCTGAGGAAGATCCGGAGCTGAAATTCAGATATAGGCATTTGGTTTCTGACTCAAGCTGTAAGCGGTAGGAACTTTTAAAATAGCAAAACAGGGACACTTTAAAGGTTTCTAGTCTTCTTTCAAGGGTTTATAGTTTCACATTTTTCAAGTTTTCCTACTTAATCCTAATAATAATTTGAATGTGTGTTGTGTTGAAGCCGACAGTCTTGTGGGAAGCTCTGTGACAGAGCAGCATTTATTTGAAATTTAAATCTTTTGTAACATTATACATTTCTTTACTGTCACTTTTGATCAATTTAAATTAAAAAAATTATATTTTAAATTTTAATTAATGAGATTTTTACTTGCTCTTTAAGCATACTTTAATTACTTGTCATTTAATAAATGAGGTGTGCAGATACAGGCATCAAAGTCACATGTCAGTTTCCCTTTGTAAATGAATGAATGAATGAATGAATAAATTAAATGAATGAATGTGTGAAAGCACCTACTTTTGGCTCAAAGGTGGCAAAGAACTTGATGAAGGGATGAAATTCCTCAGCTGCGTCATCATACTCAATGAAGTCTGAGAAATAACAAATTTGGCATTAAGGAAATTGCTTGTTAAAAATGAATTCAGAAAAAAGTATAACCTAAGCTGGAATCATATCTTGAAATGATCTGGAACTTGTATCAGTGTTTGTACATGGCAAACACTCAATGGCATACTAACGTGAAGATTTCTCGCTCTTGAAGTAGCCCATGAGTTTAATGTCCTCCTCGATGTTATGAAAGCCTTTGAGCTCTCTGTCATTACTGATGATCTCCACTGGCTCCTCAATCACCTGATAGAAGAACTACTGAATTACCAGTGACATTTAGGTTGTGTGATCTATAAACATGATGTATAAAGCACTCACATCATAGAGGAATTCAAGCAGCGTGTCGGCTGCCAACTCTCCATCGTACTCTATGATCTCATCATCAGCGAAGATGTAGATGCTTTCCACCTCCAGCATGCCTGCAGAAAACAAGTGTCTGATAAATGTTTAAGAGGCGATAGATGGACTGGCTCATTCAACAGATAATACTGTAGTTGGTCTGGATACTATATAAACATTTGTGCAAAATTATTTGCCCAATTCTTATTTCTTAATTCTTAAACAAGACAATTCTTATTGTTTAGGATAAGAGTGTTGTTCTAGTAACAAAAATTAATATTGATCAAGGAACATTGATCAAACAAATTGCATTAAAGAAACAGATCCTTCAACTACCGTGACCGGGAGGGGACGTGTTCGGCTCAATTCCTAGTTTTGTCATGGCCACGACATATTAACTCATGCGGAACATGATAATATGTTGTGGCCACAAGATATTAATTTGTGGAAATGTCATATTAACTCATGGGAACCTGATAATATGTCATGGCCATGAGATATTATTTCGTGGGAATGTCATATTAACTTGTGGGAACGTAATAATAAGTCGTGGCCATGAGATCATTTTGCAGAGGTAACGACATCCTTATGTCGTGGCCACGCGATGTTAAGTCATATTATGTTAAGGGAATGATAGATTCTTATGAAAAGAACTGTGAGACTCTATGTAAAAAGAGACATCAGCATGTTTTGCCTCAGAAAGCTGTCCAGATTACACATTGTTAAATCTATGATGACCCTTTTCTATCGGGCTTATATTGAACAGGTCTTGTCATTCTCCCTTGATAATTTGTCTTTGAAGAACAAAAATGATTAAGTGGGCTAGTAAGATTATAGGTGAACCACAACTTAACCTAGCAGGTCTTTACTCCAACCAGCTAAAGGCTTAAGGCAAGTTTTATTATAAGAGATTGTTCCCACCCTTTACATGCTAAGTTTCAACTCCTC
The DNA here is from genome assembly GCF_951802725.1 of Rutilus rutilus. Lineage (NCBI taxonomy): Eukaryota > Metazoa > Chordata > Actinopteri > Cypriniformes > Leuciscidae > Rutilus > Rutilus rutilus. The sequence goes on along the minus strand of NC_140211.1, from coordinate 48,395,687 downwards.
CGCTGGTTTGTGGCCCAAAGGTGGAGAACTAGACAATATAGGAATAATTCTGTACCTGCAGCTATAGAATTAATAAATAAAAATAGCAGGAGATGAGACTCTTTGCTATGCATGGCACTTTATGTATTTTAGTTTTTTATACTTTTGTATATTTTTGTATATTTTATTTGTTTAACATTTTTATGGATTTTTTTAAGTATGGATTACTGAATCTCCTGTCTGCACAACAAATTTACCCTTTGGTACTAATAAAGACACCTTGACCTTGACCTTGAGTTCTTGATTCTGATTGACGATTGATTTATTCACGATAAAGCACGGTTATGACCACTTCACCCAATGGTATTTCCCACAATTTCCAAAGTGTGGAGGGAATATTACTGTATTTAATAGTTTTATGTTTCATTCATGATACTATATGCCCATCAGTCCAGAGTTATATGGACTATATAATAAGGTTCCATTTTAACATTAGTTTTCTGTGATACAGAGCATTTATTTGCATTTGTTGTTCACTAACAGCGTATACTTCAACAGACTGATGGCTACTGGAAACCAAAAGTAAGAATTGTATTACAAGCTGTAATAGAAGATTATGTATTTCAGATGCATTCATAGGATGGGATCAGAGATTACCTAGCTTCTTAGCAACAGCTCTGTCTTTCTTTGAATCCACCAGGCCGAATCCAATGTCCTCATCCTCAAGATCATCAAGCACCTGGGCGGCAAGCTGCAGGAACAGCAAAGAGTTTATTGTAACATATACGAATCTACATCAGAAACATAGACTACACACAGAGTGTTCAGTCCTTTACTAATTGGAAAAACCTTTAAGAGTAGGCCATTCAGCACTACAGCCATAAAACACAACCACAACCTCTCTCACACGCAATATACTCAAAGCCTAAACGAGACACAAGGCCATCAATGCAAATGCCAAGATTGCTGCCTTTGCACCTTCTAAATCTGTATGAAATAGGACCTAGAGAAAGACAAGAGATCTGACCAATGCAGAGTCTGATCAGGCATGTCAAAGACTGGACACATAGACACAGGTGCAAATGTATGTATGCTGTTGCTCAGGTCAACCACATACATAAACATCAAGAGACAGACCAGTGCACACTATGATTCTCAACACACCATAAGCATGTGACCATTTTATAATTTCAGTTTGTATACACACATGCTTGAAATAAGTGCATAAGTAAACATAATAGTAACATCCATTAGTTACATTAAACTAATAAAAATATCATAAATAACTATTTACCTTCAGGCGGATAACTACAATCTCAGTCGCACTGAAATGTCATTCACTAAACACTGAACTAATACATTTGTATTGAACAGCTGATTATTATATCATATCTAATTCCTCCTCCTGTCAGCTTGATCAAATACCTACATACTTACTCAAATACTTTTTCGTCACACATTTTAAGTCCAATGCAGATGAAAATGGGCAAGGTAGTTCAAAATAGCATCATGGTTTGCTAAATAAAGTAAAACAGATATCCAAAAGGGTGCAAACAAAACAAAACTGCATGCATGGCAAAAACAACCGGACAATGAACTGAATGAACTAAGAAACTTAGTAATACACGAGGATAATGAACTCGAGGATAATGAATACGAGCAGGTGTGCTAATTAATAAAAAAATCTTAAGCTACGTTCAGACTGTCAGTTCAAATACTATTTTTGTGCATATCCGATTGAAATCTGATCAGATTTAGCAAGTGTGAATGACAAAAAAAATCACATGAAATGCAAAATCTTTTTCAAATTGCATTTCTGGAAGTCTGTTTCAGTCTGACTGCTCTTATTGGATGTCTCGTGGTTTGTGTGACTTTCTCATAAGGGAGCCTGGTGGAGCCAGAAGAACAATTGACACAGGTGAAGTCGAGGGGGCGAGCAGCCAAGGCGGACCCGACTGGTCGATGAGCCAAGGTGAGGCTGAGGGCTCCACCTTGAGATGAGGCAGAGCCAGGGAATCGCCACAACACTGAACAGATTCTGGGTGAGGAAACAGGCTTGGTGTTGGACTGAACCAGTGGCGACGAAGACAACTCTATGCTGGACAGGAATAGAGGCGACAAAGACAACTCTGTGTTGAATGGGACTAGTGGTGACGAAGTTAAAACAGAAAAGGTGCAGGGACTAATTAATTACTAGAGAGACTAATAATGATCAGGAACACAGGCAAATTGAGAACATGGAAAGATGAGCAGGGACTAGCAAGGACCCCTTGGAGTCTCAAGGGGTGCTTCTCGATACTCAGATTAATGCTTCCTCATTCCCTCGTTCTTCTTTCCTCCAGGAAAAAAACCCCAGAAACCGATCGAACTCAGCCATCTTTGAAGGGCATCTCAATTCTCCATTTGCACCCCAAGGAGGTGATGAACGAGGAGTGAGAATGCTTCCTGAGGAGTAATGAGCGAGGATACACTTCCCTCGCATCCTAAGGGGGTAGAGCTAGGAAGCGAGGAAAGGAAACCAGCAAGCACAAATTAGAAATGAGAAGTACCCAAAATATCCTCTTCCATTTACTCCAAAAATTCAGAGGCCAGCTGCAGCTCACTCTCAGTGACAAGAGTGTAGGTGGGGCTTTCCTCCATGCACTTGTACTCCACAAGCAGTCCCACAGCAGTGTATCTGGCAATGTATCTCACACTCCATGTGAGCCATGGGAGACGGCTGGCTGCATGGCTCTGGGTCTGGAGTGGGGCTGGTGACATCCTCCTTGGGGCAGATGTTGAAAGCTGATTCATTGTTCACCAGCACCCACTCCAAAAAATGCAAATCTCTTCGAGGAATAAAACCAGGCAGGTGTTCCTTGGATTGTTGGATTGCTCGCTAAGGCTAGTATAATAAAACACACAAAGCGAGTGAGCGAGTGATCGGGAGAGTGCGCAAGGCACATCAGATCTAAATAGTCCTTGGTGTGGTTCTCTAATTATTGCTCTAGTCTGAGTTGGACGGTGGGTAAGTCCACAGTAAGGGGAGGGGAAAAGGAAAAGGATGCAGCAAAAAATCCTTTCTGTTATAGGTCCAGTTTTCTGTCACGGTTTAAGTCCAGTGAAGATGAAGATATAGTTCAAAATAACAGCGTGGTTTATTAAATAAAGCAAAACAGATATCTAAAAGGGTGCAAACACAACTAAATAGTTAGAACAAGCTAGCCAGACCTGGATTGACAGAACTCAAAACTCATTCATTTACAATATGTTTTTGTCACGTGTCAGTGTATGTTTGGACTGTCAGTTTGTGTTTTAATTTGTTCCTGTTTTCCTTTGTTCTTCTCCCACCACTCCTTCGTTTCCATGGTTACCGTCATTATCAGTTCAGTTGTATCACCTGTTTTGTCATCATCGTCATCTGTATCACCTGTGTTCTGTTAATCAGTGTAATCTGTGTTTGTATTTAAGTTCTATCTGTTCTGTCAGTCTTCGTCTGATCTCCGTTACATTTAGTGTGTGTTGCTACCTGTTCTGCTGTCCTATGTTTAATTACATTAAACCTTCGTTTTGGAAAATATATCCTCGTCTCCGTCTGCCTTCCTGCAACCACCCGTGACAGAAGATCGGACCAGCCCATATGGACGACAGGGCTATATTCGTCGCTATTGCTCAAGAGAGCACAGAATTTTTCGCCTTTGTGGTGAACTTCGTTCGTCGAGCCGTCATTAGCCCCCTCGACGATGAAACCCTCAAGCTTTCCACCAGGCCATTGACCTCCGATGGACTGAACTGGAGGAAAAGCCATCAGCAGGTGTTTGGTGAGCGTCGCGTCCCGATCCAGAGAACAACCACCATCACCAGCATCTCGTCCCACCAAGACCGCCCTTCCAGAGTCTCGTCCTGCTGAGACCGCCCTTCCAGAGTCTCTTCCTGCCGAGGCCGCCCTTCCAGAGTCTCTTCCCGCCGAGACCGCCCTTCCAGAGTCTCGTCCCATCGAGACCACCCTTATAGAGCTTCTTCACGTCATGCCTATCGAGCCCTCTGCAAAGATGGCTGCCGCCTCACCGCCTGAGCCCTCGGCAAAGATGGCCGCCGCCTGAGTCCTCAGCCACGATGGTCACCGATGCCACACCACCTGAGCCTTCAGCCAGGATGGCCGCCACCACGTCAGAGCCTGTTCCTGTCCCTAGACCTGTTCCTGCCCCAAGAACTGTTCATGTTCCTAGACCTGTTCCTGCCCTAAGAACTGTTCCTGTTCCCAGACCTCAGTCTGTCCCCAAGCCAGTATCTGTTCCTGAGCCTGTATCTGTTCCCGAGCCTGAACCTGTATCTGTTCTTGAGCCCGAGCCCGAGCCTGTGCCCGAGCCCGAGCCTGTTCCCGAGCCTGAGTCTGTTCCCGAGCCTGAGATGGTTCCTGAGCCTGTTCTTGAACTCCCACCCAGCCTCCCTTTCTCACCTCCTCCCTTCATAATCTCCTCATCCACGCCTCCACTGCTTCCTGTCAGCCCCTCAGCTCACCCTTATTCCACCATCAGGGATGTGGGGTCGCCGCGGGTCTGCCAGTCTCCATCATGGTCGGTGAATCTCCGATCTCCGCGACCAGGACTCCACCTCGGCCCATCGGCCCATTAGCTCTACCTTGGCTCTCACCTCCCTCATCTCCACTGTGGTCCATCAGTCCACCAGCTCCGCCGGGCACCCTCGTCCCTCCAGCCCCGCCTTGGTTGTTCGTCGGCCTGCCCTCGCCTCGGGACTACATTCCTCTGGCTTTGCCTCGTCCCTTCGTCCCTCTGGCTCCGTTGGGCTCCTCACTCCCTCCTGCTCCACCTTGGTCCTCTGTCCCTCCGGCTCCACCGCGGCCTTCTGGATCTCCGCCTGTGCCTCGGTCGCCAGAGCCGTCGGCATCGCCATGTCCCTTGGGATCCTCAGCATCGCCTTGGTTCGTCGGCTCTCCGGCTTCATCCGGATATCCTCTTCCACCTGCACCGCCTCCGTCAGTCGGCCCCCTGGAGTCACCTGCCCTGCCTCCACCATGGCTCCTCCCTCCACCTGCTCCGCACTGGCCCGCCTGCACCGTCTGCTCCACCCTGGTCCCTCCTGCCATCTGTCTGCCCTTCATCCTCCTCCTGAGCCCTGGGTGGGACGTGCCTACTGGGAGGGGGAGTACTGTCACGTGTCAGTTTATGTTTGGACTGTCAGTTTGTGTTTTGATTTGTTCCTGTTTTCCTTTGTCCTTTTCCCGCCACTCCTTCATTTCCATGGTTAACGTCATTATCAGTTCAGTTGTATCACCTGTTTAGTCGTCATCGTCATCTGTATTACCTGTGTTCTGTTAATCAGTGTAATCTGTGTTTGTATTTAAGGTATGTCTGTTCTGTCAGTCTTTGTCCGATCTCCGTTACATTTAGTGTGTGTTGCTACCTGTTCTGCTGTCCTGTGTTTAATTACATTAAACCTTCGTTTTGGAAAATATATCCTCATCTCCATCTGCCTTCCTGCAACCACCCATGACAGTTTTATTAACTGATTGTTTAATTTCATTTTCAGATCCTTACTTATTTTGGCTATTGTATGTTAAATGATCATCTGACTGCCTTTTGTTTCCTAATTGTACATCTGTATTGTGTGTTATTTGTCAAAAGTATGTAAAGTGTTCTTGAGTTATTGAACAGTGCTATATAAATAAAACGTATTATTACTTATTTTAATGTGTTGACTTACATATTAAAGCACATTTAAAATATGTGATTATAATTTAAACTTTAGTGTGTTATTCATTATTACATTTAAAGTTGATATATTTTAAAAGGTTAGTTCACTCAAAACGTCTCAGGTTACGCATGTAACCATGGTTCCCTGAGAAGGGGAATGAGGTGCTGCGTCCCCTGGAGGGAGCTATGGGGAATGTGACCGGTGTCTGAAGCATGAGTCTAAACACATCCCTAAGGTGCACACCAGCAACAAGATCATAGACCGGAGCTTCTCAAGAACGGAGGCCTCAAAAGTGTGACTCTAAAGAGTGGAAGCCTAACTACGTTCATATTCAGGCCAGCTTCCAAGGAGGCTCACAGAGAGCCTAACACTCTGAAGATCTGTTCAAGACAGCCCTGAAGAGTGAAGGCCTCAAACAAGAGGCCTAGCAAACGCTCCAACCCAAGGGCAGTACTGAGAAAGCTCATAAAAAGCTATAAACTCTAACTGACCCGCAAAGCTCCGAAAAAGTGAAGGCCTCAATACAACGACTCTTGTAATGAGAGGAGGCCTGACAACACTCCACATGAAGGTCAGTAGCTAAGGAAGCTCCTAGAGAGCCTAACAATCTGACATACTACCCTACCGCCTAGCCGAGCTCTAGGACCGGAGGCCTCTGTATGACGACTCTCTAAATCGAGAGGAGACTTAACAATGCCCCACACTCAAGACATCTTGCAAGGAGGCTCACAGAGAGCCTACAACCTGCAATTGCTATCCTAGCAGTGCTCTGGGGAGCGGAGGCCTCAATAAGATAACTCTCTCTAGCGAGAGGAGGCCTTAGAATGCCTGCAGTAGCCAAGGAGGCTCACAGAGAGCCTAACAACTTAGCAAACTGCCTGGCCAAGCTCTAGGAGCCGAAGCCTCAACATGACGACTCTCTAAATCGAGAGGAGACCAAACCACGCCCCACAGAGAGCCTAACAACTTAGCAATAGGCTGAGCTCGGAAGATGGAGGCCTTATAATAACGACTCTCTCTCTCTCTCTCTCTCTCTCTCTCTCTCTCTCTCAATGCTACCCCAGGCGTAGCTCTAAGGAGCAATTTCTATAAAAGTAGAAGCCAAGGAGCCTCAAAGGGAGCCTAACAACTTGACAATACTGCCTACTAAAAAGCAGGAGCCTCAAAAGACGATTCTCATAACGAGAAGAAGCCTAACAATGCTCCAGAGCTAAGAGACAGATAAGGAGGCTCAGAGAGCCCAAAACCGCTTCCTGAGGAGGCTCTGTGGAGCCTAATCAACTCGATCCGGATGCAGGTGAAGCTCAAAGAGTGGAGGCTAAAATAACTTTCTATAGCGAGTGGAGGCCCATGGTCCTAAAGACACTGGCCAAGGAGGCTCAAAAGCCTGACAACTCAGCATTACTGCATGGTGGAGCTCTGCGGATGGAGGCCCCCACATGACAACTGTCTAAAGCGAGAGGAGGCCTAGCAACATCCTACACTCAGAACAGCTTACCAAGGACTACTTGATGACGCTTTCTGAGCAGAGCTCTTGGAAGCGGATGCCCAAAAATACTTCCATAAAATAAACAGTCAGGGAGGCTCCCGGAGAGAATAACTACCTGACAGAACTATCAGAACATTAGCTCTGAGAAAGCGAAAACCTGAGCAAAAACACTACTCATAGGTGAGAGGGCATAACACGCTCTAAATAAAGCAGTAACTATGGAGGCTCCAATATCTGAGGAGAATTTTTTTTGTTCTCCCCGATGTTGGACAGGTTTACCCAGAGATGTCTCTCCATAGCTACCATGGATCGACCGATCGCGGCGGCAGTCTAATTTGTGCACGGAGAGCCAAATCTTCAGGGGGGAGCCCCTGGCCCTAGTCGAGCCGGTGAGCTCCACTTGCGAGCCCCACGATTTCAGTCTCTTACTCACCTCAGCTGCAGCGGGTCCTAAACCACGAGGTAGAGATGGCTGTCCTGATTCCCTCGAGAAAAGGGACAAACGGGAGTGAAGCTTCCTCATGGAAAAGTGCTCACAATGCACCAATACAGCCTCCACAAGGATGCCCCTTGCCCAGGCACAAAACGCACATATCATGTGTGTCATCAGATGTCAGGAAACACTGACACTGATGAACACACTTCCTGAAATTCATAGTTCTATTGCTGGCTATAGTTTGCCTATTTAGACACACGCTCAAATAGACAGTCTCCTGAAGACAAGAAAAAGGATGATGTATTTCACAGGTGCCCTTTTCTACTCAAAGTTGCACCAATGGTGACGTCATAGGCTGCCACCTGTCAATGTCATGTTCATTGTCATGTTTAGACTCATGCTCGTAGCGTCCTCTAGGGGATGCAGAGAGAGTTCCCTTTTGAAAGGGAAATGAAAATTGTGTTGTTAATTACTCACCCTCTTGTCATTCCACACCCATAAGACCTTTGTTCATCTTCGGAACACAAATGAAGATATTTTTTTATTAAATAAGAGAGCTTTCTGTCCCTCCACTGGGAGCAACGCAACATACATAAAACAAACAAAGCACTTGCGTCGCTTCATTAAATTGAGGTTTAAACCACTGGAGTCACATGGATTACTTGAATGATGTCATTCCTATCGTTCTGGACCTTGAATGTTTAAGTTGCGTTGTTCCCAATGGAGGGACTGAAAACTCTCTGATTTCATCAAAAATATCTTAATTTGTCTTCCGAAGATGAAAACAATAAATCAGCACACAAATGTCAAAGTTACAGCACTCACAACAAGACACTTGAGCTTCATTCCGCCACATTTTTGCTACATCAGAGTTTGCCCCCATCTTCCTGAATGAAATCAACAAGGCTGTGTTTAACACAGCTCATGATGTAGAGGTTGGGACGTGGTGACAAGCTAGAGGGTGAGCAGCACATTCAAAAATAAATAAATAAGTGGACGGATGCATTAATGGCAGCAGCAGGTCACTTGTCTCTGCCTCACAGGAAGTGCTATCCTGTAAAAACTCACTGCGACATCTCTCACCGGCCACATCCAACACGTCTGAAGGAGCATCATTTGTTCTTTCCATGGTTCTTACAAACTGCTCATTTGTCATAAAACACCTTTAGAGTGGCTCTAGTGAGGGGGGAAGGATGCTATTCAGATATTTTGGATGAAGCTTTAGTGATAAGCCAGACTTGAGAAACACAGAGATAGAGAGAACAGAACAAAACACAATCATTTGAGGGCTTGAACATACCTGGTAGGTCAAGGCGGCAGGGCTTGTTAGCAACTGCAGAGAAAGGTCAGGTGACTTTAGATTTGAGCATAAAATAACTAACAGAGCATAAAATACACTATTCTTGCTCTTAGTCACAGTTAAAGATTTAAAAACTAATTTATTTTAGAAATGAGGAAAATTGCTTTGTACAAGACTCTCTGGACTCCTGCACTTCTGTTCTGTTATTTTGTCTTATCATGCCAACAGATGTTCAGAAACTAATTCAAACAAACAACCCAGGCTCATTGGAAATACGTGACTGCTAAAACGTATAGGCCTACCTACACACACATTTCACTGCAGTTTACAGCTGAAATAAACACAAGTGGGCAGTAAAAAAAACAACCAATTGTATTTATTTTCACACAAAATTATGATTACAGGTACAGATTATCGATAAATAAATGTCAAAATACTAAATAATAGTGCATGATTTGTAAACAGATTTTTTTTTTATGTTTGCACCACACAATAAACTCCATATGTGCACATATGGCAAAAAGAACCCAGATGACCTACTACTTCCGATGAGATTCTGAAGTGTGCATCCGATGGACACTTTACTACCCCAGGAGAGGATTTGTGAATGGCAGTGAAGCACACAACTGACAACATGGCGAATGTAGTACATTTATATTCATACTATATACAGTATGACGTCACCATTGGTGCGACCGTCACCGTACTACATACTTTTTTAGGGCTTGTAAAGTAAGCACTTATTAAGAATAAGCGTTTCTCTTTTTTTTCCCTTAACACATTCTATTGACTATAAGGGACGTTGCACCAACATCTACTAACTCACATTAGAGCGTTAGTCGAGTATTAGTAGACTAGGGTTAGAATTAGAATAAGTTGACATATACTTGCAAAGTTACTTATAGTCAGCAGAATGTCTGTTGGAGGACCATCACAATCAAGAGTTAGCAAATATTAAGCAGACAGTCTACTAATACTCTAATAGGAATTAGTTGACATGTAGTTGCAAAGTTACTTATAGTCAACAGAATGTTCAAAAGGGACCATCAAAATAAAGTGTTCCCAAAATAAAGTACCTACTCAAGAGAGTGTATGATTTCAGATGCAGCCAAGGTGGATAAGCTCGCATCTGCAATGGAGAGAAAAATGATAGCCTTTCTTGTGGATGTGTCACATGAAAAGTGCAGTGATATATGTACCCAGAAAGCACCAAATTGTTCAATGTTCACAAATAGAGAATACATTTTATTTTATTTTTTTAAAGGTATTAAAGGAAAAATAAAATAGTAAAACCATTAAACAATTCTGTTGGATTCTGATAACTATTTGCTTCATAAAATAAATGTTTTGCTGTACTTCTAGCAACAGATTGTTGATGTGAAGTATGCTTATTTGTGAGAATATGACAGCTGAAATGACTCAACTATGATTCATATCTGACAGCATGTGCTCAGACAGAGAAAGAATCTTATAAAACGAGAAAAAAGAAAAAGAAAAAAAGAAACACATTTCTTTTACCCTTAGGTTGTGTTTGGATCATTTTTACCCGTAGAGGATTTTCTTGTACCCGAAAATGCTAGTTCATGTTATGTTCATGTTAGACTTTACTCACCCAGAGTCTAACAACTTCCCAAAAATGTTTTTATACTTTTTGTAATTCTTTGTGTGGTTTCTTCCACATTGTAACAAAAACTACATGCCTAAAAAAAATTGCTTTTAAATCTCTCATTATGCTACGTCATCACCAAATATTGTAACATAATCCACTGGAGGCGAGCTTGAAGAACCCAAGTACATTTTTATTTAAATCCAATGTAAACAAAAAATAAATAAAACTTGACTCGGCAGGACTTGAGTAATCTTGACCAGGCTCACTAACAAAACTCACCGAACAATGAGTTACACGAACATTACTAGACAAAGTAACAATTAAGGCAAACATAAGGTATTAAATACACAAGGACGGATGACTTAACAAGGCCTGTAGACAATCAAGACAATGAACACAAACACATGAGACTTGGGAAGCACATGCCATGATCACATGACGACAAGTGAATCACACTTGCATGTCAAAGGGGAGCATGTCAAAACAAAAGGCTTCACTGTAAAAAATGATCGTAATTTTAACGGTAAAAGACTGTAAAAATGCTACAGTGAAAAACTGTTAATTGGTTAACAGAAAGTTTCCGTACTATATACGGTAAATAACTGTGATAGATCTAACGGTACATTTAATGTAATTTTACTGTAACATACCGTTAAATTTACAGTTTTTGAAAGTGAAAAAACAACTCATTGTATAATTTACAGTGAAAAAACGTAAATTGACATTCCCACAATTCCTTGTGACACTTCGCATTTGATGTATTTTTGTTGAAATAACTATGTTTGTTTCTTCATAATTTCCTTCGTTTTTTCTAATCAGTTATGTACATTAGGGGTTTATGTTACATTTAATGTTGTTAAATTAATGTTTATTGCATTTTTAAAATTTCATGTGTTACCATGATGGTGTTTAATGTTTGTGTGAATGACACTGTGCAGCTTCTATATATATTAGTATTAACTTTCTTGTGGAAGAACTGCTTGTGTTGAGCTTTGATTGATCGTGTGACTCTCATTACTGCTGTGATTGGTGGTTATCAGTGTACAAAACAGATATTAATACTTCAATAGGACGGTAAATTAACATTATATCATATTACTGAAATTTACTGTTATATTTACTGGATTATACTGTAAAATTGACAAATGTTGTTTAGAATAGCACGTACATTTTACAGTTTAAACCAGTAAATATAACAGAACTCCAGTGTGTTATATGCTGGTTTAAACTGTAAAATGTACATGTTATTCGGTAAAAGCAATTACTGTTTTGTTGTATATTTTACGGAATTGTTCTGGTAACCCCAGCTGCCAGTTTTTTTCCGTAAAAACTACGGGATTTTTTTTACAGTGTTGTTTGAGATGAGCAAAATCTGCGCAGAACCGATCACCGGTGATCAGCGCGAGATGCATGCCGGTTAGAAATGTGTCCGACTGCGGTCCGCCTTGCTCTGATGTCATGCTGACGTATGTCAAAAAACTCTCGCGAGCGCAAGGCAGACGTGTCGGATTTTGCAGTCGAGCGCAGTTGCTCTCCACCGACTGCGCTGATCAAAAGCACGATGTGAAACGACCTTCTGACGACACAGCTTAATCAGAGAATGTCTAATAAGGGGAGAACTTCCACTCTCAGTAAACTTCCGGCTTCTGAACTGGTTGCAGTTCCACTCTGGTTCCATATGAGGGCGCTCACAGAATGAATGGAGGTCTATGGAGCTATACCCCTCAAAATCCACTTTTCTCAGGATATAATTTTTTGTCTAGTAATTTGAATGTTGTATTCGAAAGGAGATGCAAAGAAATGACACATTGCTGGGTGTTAGATTTTTTAGAGTCACTTATTTGCTTTAAAAAGTCTTTTAAAATGTCAATGACATCATACACATCGCACAACCAGAGACATGCTTTACGGCAATCCTTCAGTCACTTTGGTGCTTTCGCACTTTCTTTTCTCTCGAGGCATCGACAACACAGCTGACACAAGTAAATACTCGTGCTAGAAGAGTTTTTGTTTTGTTGTTTTAAAAGACCACACCGAAAATACACACACACACACACACACACAATGCCATCAAACGGTATCTCTGTTCGTAATCAGTCTGACCACTGACCAATAAGCATTCATTAGCAGAATGCTAACGTGTTATGGGCAACAACAACTCAACCTGTAAGAAATCGAAAGGACATAAGTACTCGTTCATTCAACTTTCGACCTATAACCCATGTTGAACTTGCAAAACCTACAATCAAATCTGAGATTTATCAATGGCAATTGGGTGAAAGAGACAAATTTAGCCGTCTAGCTCTATAGACTCCCATTCATTTTGCACTCATGGGCGATCGCCCCCAGTGGAACTCTGGTGGAACTACAACCAAAATTCGGTTGTGGCCAGGCTCTCCGTAGACAGGCTCTGGCTTAATGCTGATTGGTTTAAACAACCGTGATGTATTGTTCTCTTAATTTAAAAAAAAAAAAATTTATTTTAAAACTCTGATATCATGTTCTATGTGTATTATGTGTGAATATTCCCAAACAGTGCGATCTCTATGGATTTATGCAATGTAATTTATATATATATATATATATATATATAAAATATTGATAAACACGTATTTGGAATAGAATTAAATAACAAGTAGGCTACTTTGAGTGTCTTGTTCATTATATTTATTTTCATATAAAAGCAACAGAACTTAAATTACATCCAGTTTATTAGCAACACTGCACAAGCATGAATCAAGCGATATCCATATTTGATCTCGCCGGTGTCAGATCTACTGCGAGAAGAACTGTCGGCTTGCCTGTGCTTTTTTCACTCCTCTCCTCACTGCAGCCGCCTACTGTTGCATACATTTCAGGCGAGGCATGGCGCATCTCAAAGAAGCCTAAAACCAAAATTGGTTTACCTTACTTTTCTTTCAATTAGGACAGGTTTTTATTTCTTTTGGAATTGATCGATCATAGGCCTTATTTATCTGAGCTTATGTAGGCTACTTCAGTTTTTGAGTGAAAAAAAGATTATTATATGCTGTGGATTATTTTGTCAATTTTACGTAAAATATGATTTTTTTATTTTTTTTATTTTTTTACTGTTTATCACACTACTGTTATTTTAATGTTTAATCAGGAAATTCAAATGTTCTGAAATACTTTTATTTTGTAGAAAATGGTACAAAGTCATACTTGTGGTGTTCAGGGTAAAAAATGACCAGCCTACAAAAAAATTGTTTATAAATCTCTTTTTATTCTATTTTTGTCACCAAATATTGGATTCGATCTTTTTGTCAAGTTGTTTTCTTTAAATTACGACAGGTTTTGTATTTTTGAAACTGATTGATCGTAGGCCTCATTGATCTGAGCTTATATTGGTAAAAAATGATTGCCCATTGAAAATGAATGGGGGAGTCGAAAATCAGATAAACAATTAGTGTTCAGGAGCGTGTTCATCATGTTCATGTTTACATGTACATGTGGGCTTGTAAAAATAAAGGCCTCAGACCTGTTCATGTGTAGATACATGCATACTTGTGCACCTGGTGCACTATAAGGTAGAATAACTAGAGATTTATAAGGAATTTTTAATTTTTTTTCAGGCCAGTCATTTTTGACTATGAACATCACAAGTGTTATAAGGTTTTCAACACAGCACAAGGGTTAAGCTGATTTAATACCAAAATCACTTGTGACACAAACATGGATGTGTGAAAGAATTGTAAGGTCGAAATTACTGTGTTTTTTTATGCTGAAGAGAAACTGAATTGCCCATGCTAATTTTATCACCGGAACGGTTTATTCCTCTTGTTTGTAATGTTTAACATGTTTAGAGAGGTCTGACCTTCACTTAAGAACTCAGTGATTACAGGAAATCAACAATGAGGAAAATAGTTCATTTAAATATCTAAACCTGCAGCAGAAAAAGCAAATTACATATTTGACCTTTGGCTTCAGAGGTGAGTTCATAATAGCTAGGCTACTTTAACAAATAACAAAAAAGTAGCATGGTGTTTTTTGGAGTTATTTTCTTTTCCCTTTAGTACATGGCAAAATTGAGCAGTAGTCATTAACTGGCTTTGCTTACAAGTGACCATTAAAAACAGTACTGAATTAGTTTTTTTTTTTTTATTGTTCAATCTATTGTTCTTTCTGTCTGTAAGGCCTATAAACCTTCAAACTTCAAGGCATTTTAAATTTTTTATCAAAACTTTCAAACAAGACTTTGTCAAGTCACATATTTCTATATCGCTTTTTACAATACAGAATGTTTTCAAACCAGCTTTATAGTGATAAAAGGAAAAGAATGCAACAAATTTTGTTTTGGCTGCTAAGCAGCTCTAGAAGAAAATAGTGTCATTGTCCAGCTTAAAGGTACAATATGTAAGAATTTTGCATTAAAATATCCCATAATCTCAAGGCCAGTGTTATATATTTTGTTATGTTGATTACTTACAATATCCCAAATGTTTCCAACTATTTTTAAATCGTGAGAAAATTGCGATTTTAACCAAGGAAACGGGGCGTTAGAGCAGGGGGGAGCTGGGAGTCGCCAGTCAATTGCGTCATATCCGCGTTACCCTCGGTTTCCGCTCGTACTGCGTGGAGTCCTGGACAAAGTTGTAGCGTCTATCAAGCAACAAACGTTAGCTTGTTTCGTGCAGTCGTTATGGAACACGTTACCGATTGCAGCTGGTTCTGTCGACAAAGCATGCTTAATTTTATATTTTCCAAATGTAGCATTCGGTAATAGTTATGTTTATGTAGGGAAGTATTATTGCTTTAAATTTGTGACATTGTTTATCATGTCTGGTGTTTATGGCCATGTAAATAAATATAGCATGTGTTATACATAAAGATTAATCAGTATTTTGGCAAATGATGTGGGTATGTTCGAATGTACTTTTACAACAATTGTTTAGAACACGTAAAACTGCGCCGCGTTATCACAACAATGAATTCGACATACAGTAACATCTATGATAACCAATTTAGTATTAAACCTTACTTTTCTTGCGGTTAATTCATTTTAATGAAATAAAAGAGTGATGAGGTTCAAGAGTCAGGAAGGAAGAAGACAGGGGTCGGCGTGACTGGGACTCGTACTTTATTAAAATAAAACAAAACAAACAAAAGTCGCGCACAACGCGCATTCACCGTGGCAACCGCGACGGCACAAAACAGTTCAAAAATGAGAGCTCGGATACACCGGTTTTCTTTCTCTGCGTCCAATTCTCTCTCGTTCCAGCGCGCGGCTTATAAGCGGTCTCTCCACGCCGATCACTGCAATAAGACACAGGTGTTCGTCATTTGCACTTGACCTACTTGCGTCCCGCTCGTCTCGTTTCTCTCTCTCTCTCCCATTACAGACCGCGCTGAACCACGCCCCCCTCGCCACAAAAAGCATGTCATTATAAAAATAAAACTTTTTCGATTCCCGTCTGACTGATTTACATCCACGGTGGAGTTTAAAACGACAGTTCCCATCATTCCACGCTCCTTCACATCGTCATCAAGCTACGCTGTTGTTGTTGTTTGGAATGTAGCGCCCTCTAGTGGCAAAAAATTCTTGCATATTGTACCTTTAAGTAAGTTCAGTGTTGATTAATTTCTGTTGTAATAAGTTAGTAATTTAGTACATTTATCTATACAGCATCTCTGGAGAAAACAGTGATGTCATCGTCCAGCTCAAATCATACAGTTCACATACAATGGTGTCAATGCAGGCAGATCGGTCCATGTACTTTTTGATCATTTCATTTCCTGTTTGTAATGGAATAACGAGAAATGAAAACCAGTTTGTTTATTTCATTTGCACACGTGGGCAGCGCTGAAACACCCCTTTCATCTGATTGGTCAAAACGCTCCGCCTTCAGTAGGCTATGAGCTTTTCTTTCTGTCAGGCAGAATAAGAGTCAGTACGAGTGCGGCACTGACAAATGCACTTAAATAAAATAATGTCTGAAACCACCACTCACTGTTAACTACGCACAATATCTGAAGCAGAAATATGTTGCTGGTCACGTAATTCGTGCTGCTGCAACTTGCAAGCGACCCCATTATTGTGAACCACAGTAGGCTATATGGCAGATTATTTTAGCATGATGTATTTCCCATTGATAAATACAGTGCTAATAGTTCCGTCACTTTGGAATAAAAATCAATAATAGGCTGAACTGTACCATGATAATATGTACTTGACATTTACCACTCTCGTCTTATTTACATCAAAAGGCAGGTAGGCGTGTGTGACATATATGTAGGCTATAAATAATTTTGAAAATTGAATAGAAATAAAGTTTTTGAATGAAATTTATGACTGTAAGCATGTGTAGCCTACTCAGTTCACAGGAAAAGAAAGAGACAGAAAAGAGAGAAGCTAGAATCAGTGAACGCACATGATAAAATTACCAGGTTTGGGATTAATTAAAATCATGTCGGTTGAAGAGCACGGCATATAATATGTTGGCTTTATTATCTGAGCAATGAAGGCCGTAATACTTAATGCTGTCCACTAGAGGGGGTGACAGGATAATAACTCTTTTCTATTGTCTTTTGCATCAGTTTAAATGACAAATACATGCATGAATTTCATTCATAAATAAGCCATATCTGTGTATCCACTCTCTAGTTTATTTTAAGATATTGTTATTCACACTGGTTTTTGCATTTAATGTTTGTCCATCTGGAACTTTTATTTGTCATGAGCTCTATATTTTAAAATAGCCTACTAGAAAAAATATGATTCAACAACACAAACTCTGTTTTTACCCGGCAAATTTGTTTTCCTTTCAAGTAGGCAATAGCCTACAAGTTATCCTGCTTTTTGCCATGGCTTGCCATACTGCCCAGAATAAACAATATTTTCTCCACACGAGATATTTAAAAACTCTGCATGTAGTTTTTGTGAAGACGAGCGCATATCTTACAAAGGTTCCAGTTATGTTTAGTCTATTGTAGTTTGTAATGCTTGTTATATTCCTAAATGTATACAGGCCTAACACATTTAAAGGGCCCCTATTATGGATTTTTGAAAATTACCTTTCATGTATTGTGTAACATAGCTCTAAGTGAATGAAAACATCCTGCAAAGTTTTAAATCTGAAAGTGCACCATATATAAAGTTATTGTCTTTCAAAAGTGGACTCTGAGTCAGTTAAATGAATTGTTTTTCAAACGAGTCATAAGCCGTTTCGTTGTGACATTGAAACATTAGCATATTGCCTGCCCACTTATTGCGTGCACAGACACCAGGGAAAACTTGAACCTCAAACCTGCAGTTCTACTTGCATCATGTCACGCACCTACAATGTGAAGACAAAGCCAGTTTTTTTTTCACTCCCCAAGGACGAGCATGTGAAGAATCAGTGATTAAAATTCATCTTTACCATGATATCACAGCAGTATAATCCTAAACTTTTGCTGTGTTCCCTTTATTTCACTGACGACTGCTTCTCAAATCTCGGAGTTCAATGCAGGATTCGCAAACCGCTTGCTCTTTAAAGATGGTGTTCAAAATACTTAGTTTTGAGTTTTATATTGTGTAGGTTTCCTGCTAACTGGCTAACTCACGTTATCACTGTCTTACTTAAATACTTCTGCTAATCAGCTGTGGGCCACTATTACCTATAACTGTGTCTATAAATGCAGATTGTCTGTCATTCTCACTACTTTGAGGAAAGGTTAAGTATAGAGCAAGATTTGTTTTACCAATGTTTATGTTACATCAGTCATTCACGCTAGAGCTCGGCTAATGTATACATTGCATAAATGCACTCTTATTGATACAGTTTCCATGTGTTCACCGCAATATATTACAAAAATACTCTGTAAATAAATTAGTACAAGTAAAATAATCGGTTTGTTGATGGACATGCACTTGTTAATGCTGACGGTGAGGAATTACAGTTGCAACATCTCATAATGTACCTCAAACTGAGTAGTGTATCACTGAGAAACATCCTGCTCGTGTCGTCCTTACGATGGAGGTTTGGGTTGAATAACTAGTTCTTCCATAATAACCAGTGTTTCATCATTGGACTCGCGCTCGCATTGATATGGTAAAATCTACGTCATTTTTTCGTTACTGTCTTTAGTTTACGGTGTAGGAAGCCTCGGGACAGCTTTTTTGTTTTTGCGCACTGCACGCGGTAAACCAATCACAACAGACTGAGCTGTCTGGCCAATCAGAGCAGAGTATCTTGCGGAAAGGAGGGATTTAGCCAATAGAATCTGTTGTTTGAGAATCATTGAAAATGTGGTGATGTGCAAATGTATATTATGAGGAAATTAAAGACGGAACTATTTGCACTGTATGTATCAATGGGAAATGCATCATACTAAAATAATCTGGCATATACTGTGGTTCACATTAATGGGGTCGCTTGCAAGTCGCAGCAGCACGAATTACATGACCAGCAACATATTTCTGCTTCAGATATTGTGCGTAGTTAACAGTGAGTGGTGGTTTCAGACATTATTTTATTAAAGTGCATTTTTCAGTACCACACTCGTACTGACTCTTATTCTGCCTGACAGAAAGAAAAGCTAGTAGCCTACTGAAGGCGGAGCGTTTTGACCAATCAGATGAAAGGGGTGTTTCAGCGCCGCCCACGTGTGCAAATGAAATATCGAACCCATAAACCGATTTGTAAACCACAAACGAAAAGCCAAAATCGAATTTTTCGTTTTTTAAACTAAACTAAAAACGAATAAACGAGCTGGTTTTCATTTCTCGTAATTCCATTCCAAACAGGAAAGGAAATGATCAAAACGTATACGGACCCAGATCAATAATATTGTTGAATATTAAGTGTCCCCAACTAAGCAAGCCGAATAGTGCATGATCATGATTCAGGCTGCATTAAAGGTCAGAAGTCAGATTGGATCGGAACATTCCAAATATTTATCCAGTTCCATCTGGTTTAAGATCACGCTGGTATGGAGATGGGTTTGTTGAGGATCTGTGCCACTGGCTGTTGTGTCGATGAGACCTTTACAGGGGATAATCTAGTTGACACAATCTCTACTGGCACTTCAGGGCTGTCATTATTCAGTTCAATGTTGATTCAGTATTACTGAATATTAATATTAACTTCATCAATCCAACATTCAAAATGTGTCTTGGCTGACATTACTTTTTCTAGTTAAATTTATGTGAATTCCTTTGAATTCCAAATAAATTCCTTTTAAATGGCTGCTGAGAGCTAAAATGTGCAGCTACTGTTTGTAATTTCTTCTGTTGCGATGCACAATACATTTTCTTGGTATTTTTATGAGTGTCTTGGTTTGGGCTGGTGGCTCAGCGAGTGGCACATTCACCACTGACTCATCACCACTGAGCTCGCAGATGCTTTCATCACACTAAACAACAGTGCCTGTTTTTGTCCCCTATAATCCAGCATCTTCCACCCTCCAAAACCTGCACAAACCACAATGGGACTTTCTGACTGCAGCTTGCTGTTTATGTGGACAGCAAAAGGCCAATAGAAAAGAATGATGCTTTTCATTTGATAAACCTAAAATTTAGTATCAACAGTTTAGTGAAGCCTAATTTTCTATCTTGCCATTTGAAATCATAAGGGAAATATGAAACAGCTATGATTACAGAGCAAGATTATTAAAATCATAACTACAATCCTAAAGGCACCAATACAATATCTAATGTAAATATTTTTCTCTTTCTTATTCTCTTCCGCCAACCACTAATGTCTTTGTTTTACATGGTAATTACATTATCATACCAGATGGTCCTATTCATACATTTCCTAATAGTGATCATTGCTGAAATTTAAAACTGGTTTAGCTGTAGTAATGACTATAATAAAATATATACACAAAATATTTAAAAGATATTAATTTGGGACACTTTGTAAATGAGATTCCCTGAGCAAGTGTCAGTTTTGTTTTGTTTCATCCCTGCAAACAAAAATATGTTCTAAAAAAGTTTTGGCTAATGTTCTCAAATTATGAAAACATTATTTCTGAAAATGTTTCTGAACGTTCAAATCATCCAGTTTTAAATGTTTTAAAAACTTCTTCTTTTTTTCTTGGTTATGTGAACATTTAGGGAATGTTTCATTTTATTTTGTTGCAAACATTATGGGAATGTTACTTTTGAATGTTTTCTGAACATTCTAAAACAAGTAGCAACATTTAAAAATGTTACACAAACGTCCAACTAAAACGTTTAAAGGTACACTGTGTAGTTTTTTATTATTTTATTAGCTAAAATCAATGTCTTTATTCATAAATATGTCCTCATTGGTGTAAAATTACCTCCGCCAATAATCTGACTTGGACTGTAAGTCCAAGGAAGCTTCCATGTTGTTCCGCCATTTTGAAAAACTATAATAGCAAAGATGGACAAAAAGCACTAGCCTACCTCAACGCGTTTCCACAACGTGTTTTCGTTCAGAGCCAGCGTCACGTGACTGAAACCAGCTGAAACGGACAAGAAGATCAGTGAGAGGTCGCTTGTCATTGCCCCGGCAAATTTGAAAGGCTGCACTGCACGGTACTTCATAATGCAGGATCATACCTATGCTGAGCCACAGGAGAAGGAATCCTCGTCGCCAAAAAAGCAAAAAAATGTTTTTATTTAATAGGAAATGTGACAGGCGAATTAAAAAAACGAGGGTAAATATCGGGATAGCTTTTGGCAGGTGGAAAGAGCTAATGAAGGAGAAAGACTTTGAAAGGGACACTGAAGTTGCCTGCTTTCTTCTCGACAGGTAAGTCAATGTTACGGTCTAAATTATAAGCTTATTTCATTGCTTGGTTGTGTAGAAGTAGAACATGTATAGTTCAACTTGATGAAGTGCTATTGGAAGACATGTTGTCATAGCTTCTTGGTACATAACGGCTACCGTAGTTGCAACACGCATTTGAAAAAGTGAGGCGCTAGAGAGCATTATTCGTTTGAATGCTAAATACAATTTCACCGCTAGATGGGAGAAATTCCTACACATTGTACCTTTAAAAAAAAAAGAATAAATTATGTTTTTTGTTCTAACATTTTTGACAGCATTCATTTATTACAGATAACTTTGAACAAACACTCTATTAACGTTACTGGAAAAAGTTTGTCACAGAATAGAAGAATTCAAAGTGAGTACTGAATTGAATGATCTATGCTGAGATGCTCAACAGTTCGTATCTGTTGTAGATGGAGATGATTGCTGAATGGAGGACTGAATGACCACAGATAACAGAAGAAGACTGAAGAGTTCGGGAAGAGGATTGCACAGTAAGTGTCTCAGAGATAGGTAGTCGGATAAGTGGTTCAGACTTGAACCATGAGACCAGACAAAGGTGAACTGATATGTTACTGCTTATATACAGTAGTGCATGGGTGATTAGTGAATGCAGGTTCTGCTGGTCAGAACTCTGGTTGATTGGGAATGAGTGGGTGGAGTGTAGAGATCTGGTGCTAAAGGTATGGCTGACTCTGTGACAGAGGGAACCTTGCCAGATCGTTAGCTAATGTTCTGAGAATGTTCCCTATTAGCTGGGATATCTCACACATTTTAATTTGACAGAGATTGTCTCTTTACTTTAAGGCCCCTCCAGATTGTAACGACACACCACTACAGGAAACGTAGATGAACCCAGGCCAGGTGTGGGAGTTTATTCAACAAAACAGTTGAGTAGCTGGAGATGAGTATAGGCTACAGGTAATTGATAGCTTGTACCTCATGAAACTGATTTTGGACAGACTTCTGAGGCAGCATAACTGTTTGTGGGCATTTAGAGTGGGCTTTGCTGATAACTAAGCAAATATTTAATTACTACAATAGTAATTTCTCATTAGAAATGAGATTGGTCAAAACCGTACATTTATCTAAAAACTGAGCACCCACCGCAACTTTCAGATGCCATCTTTTTTTAGCTCAACTGTCACAGAATGGAAAGTACAGGATTGTGGGATATCAAAGGCAGCAAAGGATATGTATGCTGACACTTTGCAATACAGAGGTTGTCTTATTTACAACGTGAAAATCTGAAGCCGATGTGCTGGATTACTGCGTCTTATGAGGCAGCAGCAGAAATTTAGGAGGCTGGTATGCGTGGCTTTGTTTCAAAACATGTCTCCGTTATATTGTCATTTTCTGCTCATCTGGTACTTTGCATCAACTTTTTGCAGTGACTTTCAGTATGTTTCCTTCAACGTCTGACGTTTACATTTTACGTGGTGTGAGAAAGTCACATAAACCATGTGAAATCCAATCAGGCGTGCGTTTCCCAAAGCATCGTTAGTCGACTATGGTCGCAAGTTCCGTCGTTATCAGCATAGTTTAACGACTCAGTGTTTCCCGAAACCATCGTTCCAATGAACATTCGCAAACAGCATCGCAAAGTTGTGTGGTTGGAACGACAGCTTTTGACCTGTGGTTAGAAGCATAGTTTCTTGTTTGGATGACATGTGGACTTAATAAATCCTTGTCTTAAACAAAATAAGCAAGCTGACATTCATTACAATCTGTATCTTTTATTTAGATTACCTACAAATTAGTTTGTCAAGAGATTTAAAGCACCGTTTTTGAAGATTGCGCATGTGTGAACGAGCTCTACTACGAAAGAACGAGCCTATGATTGATTCTGGAAATAAAGCAAAATAACTGAGAAAAATGAGAAATAGTCCTCAGATGCCATGTTCGTAATTTATAGCAAAACATCTAGCATTAATTCGATCTCAAACAGATTCATTAAAAGAAGTTATTAATCCAGCACCTGCGTGACATCATTAACCAACTTGGTTGAACGACCAATTTGCGACAATACTGTTTCGGGAAACAGTCGTGACTGGCTAGTTGATTTCTTTAACGATGCATCATACTATGGTAGTGAACTAGCGAGTAACATCGTGTCACGGTTCATGAATTCACTGTCTCTCTCTCGTCTAACGTGCTGTTGTGTGTGTGTGTGTGTGTGTGTGTGTCTGTGGGCGTGGTCACTGATCATCAGTGATCAGTAGCGCCAGCTGGTTTCAATTGTATGTCCCTTTATAAGCTCAGTAACTGGTGTCTCATGTTGTCAGATCGTTGTGGTTTCCCGGTGTGTTTCCCGTGCCTGTTCCTGTGTTTCCCTGTGCCGTTTTGGATCTTCCTGTCTTCGTTGAGTCTTCCTGGATTACCTGCACTCTTCACAAGATCATCAACCACTTCACGAGGGATCACCACAGGATCACTGCACCAGCACCAGTTGCCCACCGAGGTCCCTGCGTCACCACTCCACCAGCGTTTGTGTCCGCCCACCTGTCCCGCTGTTTGGCGTTCACCTGTGTGCTGAGTTTCTGACCATCTGTGTGTTTTCAATAAAGAGCGTTGTTGCATATACATCCTGTCTGTCATCCGTTACAGAACGATCTGACCATCTATGGATGTAGCAGGCGCCACGAGTTGGGACGAGTTTGCGACTCGAAGCATTGCGAGAATGGACACCCAGGAAGAGAGCATCGCCAACACAGGTCGGGCGGTGCAAGCGCTTGTGACGCAGGTGTCCGAGCTCACCCAACAACTCCAACAGCTAAGAGTTCCCACTGCGCCGCCCACACTGCCCGTTCAGCCCAATCCACCAGAGCCGCCCCAGCAGCGCGAACCGAGACTTCCGATACCGGAGGGATATTCAGGTGAACCGGAGTTTTGCAGAGCATTTTTGACCCGATGTTCTATGCACTTTTCATTACAGCCGCTGACGTTCAGTCAAGAACAGTCGAAGGTGGCATTCGTGCTGACACTGTTATCTGGCAAGGCGGCTCTCTGGGGAACGGCAGTGTGGGAGAATCAAGATCCATGCTGCGCCTCGTTCCAGGCACTCTCCGGGGAGATGAGAAGGGTCTTCGATCGTGCGGTGGCGGGTAGGGAGGCGGCCAGACTACTCGCCGATCTCCACCATCTCCAAGGTAACGGCTCGGTGTCGGAATATTCCATCCGGTTCCGCACCCTGGCTGCAGAGTGCCGATGGAACGAGGAGGCGCAGTGGGATCGTTTCCTGCATGGGTTGGCTGACCGTGTCCAGAGGGAGATTTATATGCTGGACCTTCCACGCAGTCTGAATGGACTTATTGAGTTGGCGCTGCGAGTGGATGCTCGGTTGAGCAGAATGGGTCGCTTCCAACAGAACCTTCCGTTTCGCGGGATGGAGAACCTGCGCTCTGAGAACCTGGACACGGTCAGTCCCGTTTGTGATCCCGAGCCCATGCAGGTGGGTAGAGCTCGGCTTTCCCGGGAGGAGAGACAACGGCGGAGGTCCCAAGGACTGTGTCTATACTGCGGGAGGGCGGGTCACTTCATCCACTCGTGCCCGTTAAAAGATCAAGCCCGGTAGTAACAATGAGGCTACTATCGGGTGGGATCTCCGCCGAGAAGACCTTGTAGCGTTTATACGCCCACGTATAAATATTATTAATTATTATTCATAACGGAATATGACCAATAATTAATATTTTAATTATTTTTAATTATCTTCAGAATTTACTGTAGCAGAATCAATAGTATGATCATTTTATCAGTTCATCCAATGAACAGAAAGCATAAACAAGTATTAACTCTAGGAAATATAATATCTTCCTGGTCAAGAAAGAATTAATCCCCAGCTAACAATAAATTACGAAGTAAATTAAGGGTAACAGCATAGGTAACTTAAATCGAAGTTCAAGACAATAAATCTGATAAGCACACACGAGTAATCTCTTTTAAATACAAACAATACTTTATTGATTATATAGACTACTAACACATAAAGCTAATATCTAACACAAACACACGCACACACACACATACACATTCATACGCGTTGCAGAAAGGGATAGAGTGAGGAAAGAGTGGGTTTAAGAGTGAAAGGATGAAATCTCACGATTCCATATACACTAGACATGACCTGAACAAACCATCAATCATTAATTTAACCCTTCTATCGTTTTAGGCAGGTTATTAAAGTTATATAAATACACCAGTTAAGATTTTAGCCTGCATGGAGGTACTTGCGTATTTGCTTTTGGGGATTCCCTTTTTGTTGCGTGAAAGGGGTTTTCCCGGTCCGTTCGGTCTCCTCGTGCCTGATGTCTGGATCACGGGGTCAGTCACGTGGTGTGCTGGCGGAATGAAAGTCTTTGTTTGAAGCTGGCTTTGCAGAAGAAACGTGGCTCGAAATCTTGTCGCAAAACTTAACTTAGAACCGACACTCACAACGGAAAAGAAATGAAACTAAGAAAAGAAAGGAAATTGAGAGTAGATGATGATGGCTTGAATGAAGCTATTTAACCCATGTTCTTCAGATCTTGATTTGGGTTATTTCGTTTGCGCGTTTACATGGTTCCTATAGAGAGAGAGAGAGCTTCGAGAGCAGCGAGAGAGAGAGCGAGAGAGAGCAGCGAGAGAGAGAGCTTTGTTTTTGGGTCTAAGGTTTTAAACTAAAATTTTGTCCAACCTCCAGGATGAGTTCTGGCCAATTAGACACTGGCTGAATTTAGGAGGTGACGTTCTTTTCAGTTCTGATCGTAAATCATGCTTATCTGTGCTCTCCTTACTAACAGAGAGAACAGGGGCCACAGTTTAGACATGATTTCTAATTAAAAGAAGATCAAAACATATTACACCGATATCATTCAAGCCATCTTGCTAGTTGTGTTCGTAAGATAGCATTGATATGAAACAGTACACACTTTCATTCATTCACTCCTTCTAATAGTTAATATAATAACTATTACCTGAATTAAATGGGATCAAAACATATTATCTTATTAAAATATACATATAAGTGGTGGAAACAACCCAGGATTAGGTAGTTGCATGATTGTTTGATCATGAGTCCATTGAAAATTGTTCTTGAATGATTTTATGTATAGTTATTGATAAGAATCAGTTCTCTGGTGAAGAGACAGAACTCTGTTTGTTCAGAGGTCTTAATGAGGCGGTGGTTCAGGAATGTTGTCGGGGGTTTCAGTAACATCTGCTGGTGTCGATTCTTCTTCTAAAGGGTCTTTTGCAGACTCTCTGGCACCGGGATGGGTGACTTATGGCTCTGGTCTTGGTGATTTGACTCTGGAATGTGCGGACACTGTCTTTATCTTAACCAGTCCGTATTAGGCCACAAAGCTAGCCATTGACCAGTTAGGTGTTAGTGCCGGGGGCTCCTTCAATTAGTCAGACCGGTGATGATCATGAGACGTTCTGAACAAATCTTCCCCCCTCAGTCATCGAGAAGTAGAGAATTTGAATTAATATTCAAAAAGAAGATTAGTTGGTGGTTGCTTTCTACCCATTGTCGCTACAACCTCATCATCACCATCATCAGCTACTCTCCTTCCGGTAAGACTAAGGTGGGCAACCCACACGCACGACACCAAGGGTTTACTGGATTCGGGGGCAGAAGGTAATTTTATGGACTCTGAACTGGCTCATCATCTTCACATCCCGGTTTCCCCTCTTCCGTACAAGATCTCTGTCAAGGCTCTCAATGGACAACAACTTCCTGACATTTCACACTCCACTGAACCTATCACTCTCATCACTTCTGGCAACCACACAGAGACAATATCATTCCTCCTTATGAACTCACCTCTCGCACCCATCGTACTCGGACATCCCTGGCTCACTTTACATAATCCCAGAGTCGATTGGGGTCACAATTCTGTTTCTATGTGGAGTAATACGTGTCATGAGTCATGTCTTGTGTCTGCGTGTACGTCTGTACCTGTGTCTGTATTCCAGGAGGAGGCGGTGAATTTGTCTAACGTGCCCGGGGAGTACCAGGACCTGAGAGAAGTGTTCAGTAAGTCTCGTGCTGCTTCTCTCCCTCCACATCGTCCCTATGACTGTGCCATAGACTTAGTGCCAGGTGAGTCTCCGCCTAAAGGCAAGTTATATTCACTTTCTGTTCCAGAAAGGGAGGCTATGGAGAAATATATTTCTGATTCTCTAGCATCCAAATTCATTAGACCTTCCTCATCTCCAGCGGGGGCGGGGTTCTTTTTTGTGGGGAAGAAGGATGGATCTCTGCGACCGTGCATTGATTACCGAGGGTTGAACAACATCACGGTAAAGAATACTTATCCTTTGCCGCTGATGTCTTCAGCCTTCGAGCGGTTACAGGGAGCATCCATCTTCACAAAATTGGATTTACGTAACGCTTATCATTTGGTTCGCATAAGGAAGGGCGATGAATGGAAGACCGCGTTCAATACCCCCAGGGGGCACTTTGAATACTTGGTCATGCCCTTCGGGCTGTCCAACTCCCCAGCGGTCTTCCAGGCACTCGTCAATGACGTGCTGAGAGATATGGTTGACCAGTTCATATATGTCTACCTGGATGACATATTGATTTTTTCATCTTCTCTCCAGGAACACGTTCAGCACGTCAGACGAGTGCTTCAGAGGTTGTTAGAGAATGGGCTTTTTGTCAAGGCGGAGAAATGCGTTTTTCATGCACAGTCTGTTCCTTTTCTAGGGTACATCGTCTCGTCTGAGGGAATGCGTATGGATCCTGACAAGGTTAAGGCTGTGATAGATTGGCCAAGTCCAGATTCCCGTAAGGCCCTACAGAGGTTTCTGGGGTTTGCCAATTTTTATCGGCGTTTTATTCGCAACTTCAGCCAACTAGCCGCACCTCTGACTGCCTTGACCTCCCCCAGAACGACGTTCAGGTGGTCCGATACAGCGGAAGCTGTATTCGCCAAACTTAAGAGCCGCTTCGTTTCGGCTCCCATCCTCGTTGCCCCTGATCCATCACGTCAGTTCGTGGTGGAGGTCGACGCGTCAGAGGTGGGGGTAGGAGCAGTTCTTTCCCAACGTTCTTCCACAGACGACAAGATGCATCCTTGCGCGTTTTTGTCTCATCGTTTATCACCTGCAGAACGTAACTATGACATTGGTAACAGAGAATTGTTGGCAGTCAAGTTAGCGCTGGAGGAGTGGCGTCACTGGTTAGAAGGGTCAGGGGTACCTTTTATCGTTTGGACCGATCATAAGAACCTAGAATATATCAGAACAGCCAAAAGACTCAACTCTAGGCAGGCTCGGTGGGCACTTTTTTTCGGACGTTTTGACTTTACTCTCTCGTACTGCCCGGGTTCCAAGAACATCAAACCCGATTCATTATCTCGTATTTTTGACCAATCCGAACGCCCGTCTACTCCCGAGTGTATTTTACCCGAGACATTAGTGGTCTCCACTCTCAGATGGGAGGTCGAATCGAAGGTCATGAAGGCCTTAGAAGGGGTAACGCCTCCGCCCGATTGCCCACCGAATCGTTTGTTTGTGCCAGAGGGGTGTCGGTCCGACGTCATTCAGTGGGGTCATTGTTCCAGTATAGCATGTCATCCAGGAGTAAATCGCACCAGTTTTTTGGTGAAGCAACGATTCTGGTGGCCATTAATGGCTCGCGACATCCGCAGTTTTGTTTTGGCTTGCTCGGTTTGTGCCACTGGCAAGACCTCCAATCGACCCCCGGATGGGTTACTCCAACCGCTGTCTGTCCCTTCGAGACCCTGGTCCCACATTGCGCTAGATTTTATTACCGAAGTTTTACATCCCCAAAGCAATGGTCAAACGGAGAGAGCCAACCAAGATCTGGAGAGAGTGTTGCGATGTTTGGTTTCCAAGAATCCTTCCTCCTGGAGCCAACAACTCTCTATGGTGGAGTACGCCCACAATTCATTACCAGTGTCATCCACGGGCCTTACTCCGTTTGAATGTAGTTTAGGTTACCAGCCACCAGTTTTTGCTAGTACGGAATCCGAATTCGCGGTCCCCTCCGCTCACGCCTTCGTCCAGAGGTGTCGCCACACTTGGACTAGAGCCCGTGAGACTCTTCTCCAAGTGGGGGCGCGCACCAAGGCTAAGGCCGATCGCCACCGGTCGAGGCCTCCCGTATACGTCGTTGGTCAAAAAGTGTGGCTTTCAACCAAGAACATTCCTCTCCGCTCCGTTTCTAATAAACTTGCTCCCAAATTCATCGGCCCGTTTCCTGTCACCAAGATCATTAGTCCGGTGGCAGTCCGACTCAAACTTCCTCCTGCGTACAGGAGAATTCATCCCGCCTTTCACGTGTCAAAGATTAAACCTGTGTTTTGGGCACGCATTAATCCGCCAGTCCCGGTTCCCCCCCCGCCGCGTCTCGTAGATGGGGAACCAACTTATTCGGTTAACCGTATTCTGGACTCGAGAAGGAGGGGACGCGGATTTCAGTACCTGGTGGACTGGGAAGGTTACGCTCCGGAGGAGAGAAGTTGGGTTCCTGCTAGAGACATTCTGGATCACTCCCTTATCGATGATTACAATCGACAGGTAAGTCCGTCGGGGAACGCCAGGAGGCGTTCCTAGGGGAGGGGGTACTGTCACGGTTCATGAATTCACTGTCTCTCTCTCGTCTAACGTGCTGTTGTGTGTGTGTGTGTGTGTCTGTGGGCGTGGTCACTGATCATCAGTGATCAGTAGCGCCAGCTGGTTTCACTTGTATGTCCCTTTATAAGCTCAGTAACTGGTGTCTCATGTTGTCAGATCGTTGTGGTTTCCCGGTGTGTTTCCCGTGCCTGTTCCTGTGTTTCCCTGTGCCGTTTTGGATCTTCCTGTCTTCGTTGAGTCTTCCTGGATTACCTGCACTCTTCACAAGATCATCAACCACTTCACGAGGGATCACCACAGGATCACTGCACCAGCACCAGTTGCCCACCGAGGTCCCTGCGTCACCACTCCACCAGCGTTTGTGTCCGCCCACCTGTCCCGCTGTTTGGCGTTCACCTGTGTGCTGAGTTTCTGACCATCTGTGTGTTTTCAATAAAGAGCGTTGTTGCATATACATCCTGTCTGTCATCCGTTACACATCGTTGTACGGGAAATGCACCCCAGATCAGTCATAGACTTTGTTCACACTGTCCAAATTCTAATAGGGTGGTGGTGGCGCAATGGATAAGACACATGCCTTTGGTGTGAGAGACCCGGGTTCGAATCCACTGTGAGACACCAATGTGTCCCTGAGCAAGACACTTAACCCCTAGTTGCTCCAGAGGCGTGCGACCTCTGACATATATAGCAATTGTAAGTCGCTTTGGATAAAAGCGTCAGGTAAAATGAATAAATGTAAAATGAATAAATGTAATATGTGTGTATCCGATTGGAATCTGATCTGAAATGATTGACTGTCTACATTGTGTGTCGCAACTGTTCAGATCCGATTTGTGCGTCCATGCTGCTCTTTCGTTTTCCGGAATATCTGCATTGGTTTCTAAGGGAATGGCTTTGCGTTGGTAGGTATATGCCAAAAACAACAACAACATGCAGAAAATTCAACATGGAGGAGTTTGCAATACAGATGTTGTTTTATTTACAACATGACAATGTGAAGCTTCTGCACTGGACTACTGCATCTTCTGAGGCAACAGCAGAAACGTAGGAGACTGGTATGCGTGGCTTTCTTCTGTGCTGTTGTCTCCGCCGCAAATGTTGCACGTACATGTAACAAGTATTTATCATAATGTACTTTAAGTAACATTACAAGTAATGTCAGAAAGACATCAGTTCTGCTGTTGTTCATAAACACCAGTAGTGATATTGTACAATGAGGACATGGCCATTTTGCTGGAAATAGAGTCATCAGTGTCCTTTACGGTCTTTACCAGTGCCGAACAGGATATACTGATTCATGAACTTGGGAGCTGGCGAGCTGATTGAGACCTATGTTTGAGAAATGCAAGTGCTTTTATGAGTGTGATTCAGCTTTAATATGAACACTGAAGTCTCAGGCTTCTCATTTCACTGTGCAAATCTCACTCTCCAGCAGCAATGATGAGAAACATAGAGAGAAAGTTAATGAAGCATGTGAAGCTGTGCTTCATAAGTGATTACTCATTCATAAAACCTCTATGGAGTCCAGATGCATCCAATTCATCTGGTTATTGCTCTGTAGCTATAGTTTAGATGAATATGAAGACTCACATGCAGATGCGAACAGGAAAAATACTAGCGGGTAAGAGTATGCGGTTAAAAGAAAATATATGACATAATTGACAGGGGAATTATGTAATAGTCCTTATTGCAGCTAATTTGTCACAATGAAATACACTTTGTTAAGAAAAGGTGCCATTACACTATATACTGTCCATTTCAATAAATTGGTTAACTGGGATTACAGGGATTTTTTTTTTGCATAATCAATCATATATTCCACTGTGTAACACTGCTACGGAAAGCAGACACAGGAGAGGAAGATGGCAGGTGAACAGTGATGTTTATTTATAACAGTGGGGTAGTGAAGAAGTGAGCAGATAAATGGAGTCCAAAGTATGATCTTGACGGAGACTCAGAGGAAAGTAAGACGCTGGAGACAGGGGGAATAGTCCACTTTGTGAAAATGAGATCGGACCCTGAGTTGTGGTGAAGTGTGTGCTTTAGTGGTAGTGATGAGGGTGATGATGAGGTGCTGGTGTGAGTGATTGGGAACGATGTGCAGGTGGGAACCGAGGAGAGTGATGGGAAACGAAGTGCAGAGGATGGTGACTAGGTTCATATGTGACAGAACATAGGCGCGTCATCGGGCGGTATAAGGCTGCGTATAACGTATGACGCCCTGGAGGCTGACGAGGACATGGTCTATTTGGAGCAGGTAGCCTCCAGAGTGGTGCTGGTTCAGGCGGCCAGGGCGGAGACAGCCCTTCAGGCGACCAGGGCGGAGCAGGCCCTTCAGCAGACCAGAGTGGAGCAGGCCCTTCAGGAGACTAGGGTGGAGCAGGCAGCCAGGGTAGAGACGGCAGCTCAGGAGACCAGGGCAGAGCCAGCAGTTCAGGTATATATTGGGACGAGGCTCTGGAATGGTGGCAGCCATCTTGGGACAAGACTCTGGAATGGCGGTGAGTTCACCATCGCTGGGATGGCCGTACGGGGACTCACCGCTGGCCAACACCCACTTCACAAAAGTCTCGAAGTTCTCGAAGCCCCACACCAGGCAGGTGTGCCTTTGTCTCAGCATTGAGGCTTGTATAGTAAAATACACTCAATGATCGGTCTGGGTAGGAGGTAAGGCACGCCAGATCGAGGAACGCCATGGTGTGGGCCTCGAGAGAAAGCTGGTCCTGGTCGATGCAGAGGAAAAGCACAGCAGGATCCATCTTTAATGGTATAGGTCCAATCTTGTGTTACGGAAAGCAGACACAGGAGCGAAAGATGACAGGTGAACCATGAGGTTTATTTACAACAATGGGGTGAAAGTGAAGAAGTGAGCAGGTAAATGGAGTCCAAAGGATGATCTTGACAGAGACACAGAGCAAAGGAAGATGCTGGAGACGGGGAATAGTCCACTTTGTGAAAACAAGAACAGACCCTAAGTTGTG
The DNA here is from genome assembly GCF_951802725.1 of Rutilus rutilus. Classification (NCBI taxonomy): domain Eukaryota; kingdom Metazoa; phylum Chordata; class Actinopteri; order Cypriniformes; family Leuciscidae; genus Rutilus; species Rutilus rutilus. Next base: position 48,362,865 of record NC_140211.1, on the reverse strand, counting down.
GTGAAGTGTGTGCTTAAGTAGTGGTAGTGATGAGGGTGATGATGAGGTGCAGGTGTGAGTGATTGGGAACGATGTGCAGGTGGAAACCGAGGAGAGTGATGGGAAATGAAGTGCAGAGGATGGTGACTAGGTTGATATGTGACACACAATGATAAAACACTTATTTTGCAGCAAAAAAGAAAGGATTCAGACTTCAAAGGCCACGCCTTCGAAGGCCCTGAAGGTCGGACTGAACTTTGTTAAATGGGACGGTCTAGCCTATGGAGGACTGTTCTTGTCACCTAGCAACTGTGACAGCTGCTGTTGATGAGTGACAGTAACGATTGTACTAGACTTTTTCGAAAGTTATATTAAACTGTCTGAAAACAAAACAGGGTTCACAAACTGTCTAAATATGTCCACGATGGTCCATTTCTGTATATATAAAAAGTATTTACTATATACAATTGCATCTTAGTAAGATATAAGTCAACATTTGAACCTATTTAAAGGGATAGTTCGGCCAAAAATGATATTTAACCCATGATTTACTCACCCTCAAGCCGTTCGAGATGTATATGTCAATCTTTTTTCAGACGAACACATTTTCAGTTATTTTAGAAAATGTCTTAGATCTTTCAGTGGTTATAATGATGCTGGCGTATGACGTAGGACGTAGCGTAGGAAGCGTTGTGACATAGAACGAACGTAGAGTTTTGTTTTGCTCTGCTCTCTGGCTGCGCTGTCACGTTCGTTCTACGTCACAACGCTTCCTACGCTACGTCCTACTACATACGCCAGCATCCATCTCTGTGAACGCGCGTCGACCGCTACCGGAAGCCAGTTATTTTCGTTTATAAAGATTTAAATATGTAAATTTTTACGACAAAACCGCACGGATTACCCTCAGAAGGCCTTCGTTTATCCCCCTGGAGACGGATGGATTACTTTTGTGAAGAATGCATGCACATTTTGGGACTTGAAGGAGGTGGACCCCATAGCTTCACATTATAACCACTGAAAGATCTAAGACATTTTCTAAAATAACTGAAAATGTGTTCGTCTGAAAAAAGATTGACATATACATCTCGGACGGCTTGAGGGTGAGTAAATCATGGGTTAAATATAATTTTTGGCCGAACTATCCCTTTAAAGTTTATTTCATTTTTACATTTCTATCAGATATTTGAGTGAGTTGAAACCCAAAACGTACTTTTAAAAGTTTAATTTGGCAGTTTCTCAAAAAAAATCCTGTCGTCACTGGCATGCAATGAATTATGGGGTAGGCAAGGCCGCGAAGGATCCATCCGTTGTATCTTTAATTTAACGAATGACGCATTTGGAGGCCGCATTTGAAGGAGCCTTTGATTTGGGACAGCCTTAGTCGCGCTGCAGCGACGCAATTGGCCTTCGATCAGCCAAACAAATATTTTTCTATAGAAACAGTAATTAGCATAATGTGCACATGTCTGACAGATTGGGCCACCCACATGAGTTTACTTACAAGATACAAAAAAAAAACATGTGTTATTGTGTGTCCTTACCATAGAGCTTAGTAATTGTGTATTTTGCACTACATTTTAAAAATCCATTTATATTACTGTTGAATACATGTATATTATTTGCTAAAAGTCAAAACTAATATATCAGACCTTGCTAGCTGCAAGTTATCTGCAATATTAGTAAAAATGTAATTTACACAACATGTCTTTACCTGTCACGACCTTGTGTTGTGGTAAAATTCGTGGTTTATGTATATTACACTGATTGGCCACAACATTAAAACCACTGACAGATGAAGTGCATATGATTTTTATATCATTACAATGGCACCTGTCAAGGTATGGAATATATTAGGCAGCAAGTAAACAGTCAGTTCTTGAATTTCTTGTGTTGGAACTGAACTGGCATCAGGGTCATAGACGCCTAACCCCGGTTTCACACCGCAAGCGTCAGCGGCGCGTGAGCAGCGCGTATTTTTTTCGGCGTCCATGTTAATCAATGAGTGCATTCACACCGGGAGCAGGAGCAGCGCGTGAGCATCAAGCAGGAGCGTCGCGTGAACAGCAGTGCAGCGGGGGTTTCGGCGTCCGGTCTATTTTTTGCTGTGCTGCTCACGCTCAATTAAAGTGAAAGAACACTTTTGATGCTTTTGATGGACAAAATAAATGTGATTTAACACAAAACGTGCTCAAAATGCACAGAATAAGCATGTCAAGAGTTTTAACAACAATGCCAATGTCTAGTGTTTTAACAATTATGCCAGAAAAGAAAATTAAGTATAACAAATATGTATTTACCCATTTAAACTTTTTAATTATTCGTTTTGGGTGAAAGTAAGGTGTATTATTATAAAAACAAAAATGTTGAAAGAACTGACCCATTGTTTGAAATGGTTATATTGTCTGCCAAACACGGTTTGCAGCCGCTGCTGTGACGCTGTACTACGCTTCCAGTGTGAATACTAGCGGGAGTCTGCTGCTGCAGTGATGATGTAGTTGCGCAGATGCGCCGCTCACACTTGCAGTGTGAAAGAGGGGTCAGGCTCACTGATGCACATACACTCACCTAAAGGATTATTAGGAACACCTGTTCAATTTCTCATTAATGCAATCATCTAATCAACCAATCACATGGCAGTTGCTTCAATGCATTTAGGGGTGTGGTCCTGGTCAAGACAATCTCCTGAACTCCAAACTGAATGTCAGAATGGGAAAGAAAGGTGATTTAAGCAATTTTGAGCGTGGCATGGTTGTTGGTGCCAGATGGGCAGGTCTGAGTATTTCACAATCTGCTCAGTTACTGGGATTTTCACGCACAACCATTTCTAGGGTTTACAAAGAATTGTGTGAAAAGGGAAAAACATCCAGTATGCGGCAGTCCTGTGGGCGAAAATGCCTTGTTGATGCTAGAGGTCAGAGGAGAATGGGCCGACTGATTCAAGCTGATAGAAGAGCAACTTTGACTGAAATAACCACTCGTTACAACCGAGGTATGCAGCAAAGCATTTGTGAAGCCACAACACGCACAACCTTGAGGCGGATGGGCTACAACAGCAGAAGACCCCACCGGGTACCACTCATCTCCACTACAAATAGGAAAAAGAGGCTACAATTTGCACGAGCTCACCAAAATTGGACAGTTGAAGACTGGAAAAATGTTGCCTGGTCTGATGAGTCTCGATTTCTGTTGAGACATTCAGATGGTAGAGTCAGAATTTGGCGTAAACAGAATGAGAACATGGATCCATCATGCCTTGTTACCACTGTGCAGGCTGGTGGTGGTGGTGTAATGGTGTGGGGGATGTTTTCTTGGCACACTTTAGGCCCCTTAGTGCCAATTGGGCATCGTTTAAATGCCACGGCCTACCTGAGCATTGTTTCTGACCATGTCCATCCCTTTATGACCACCATGTACCCATCCTCTGATGGCTACTTCCAGTAGGATAATGCACCATGTCACAAAGCTCGAATCATTTCAAATTGGTTTCTTGAACATGACAATGAGTTCACTGTACTAAAATGGCCCCCACAGTCACCAGATCTCAACCCAATAGAGCATCTTTGGGATGTGGTGGAACGGGAGCTTCGTGCCCTGGATGTGCATCCCACAAATCTCCATCAACTGCAAGATGCTATCCTATCAATATGGGCCAACATTTCTAAAGAATGCTTTCAGCACCTTGTTGAATCAATGCCACGTAGAATTAAGGCAGTTCTGAAGGCGAAAGGGGGTCAAACACAGTATTAGTATGGTGTTCCTAATAATCCTTTACGTGAGTGTAGGGAGAGAAGGCTAGCCTGTCTGGTCCAATCACACAAAAGAGCTACTGTACCTTTAAAAAATCTGCTGAAAAACGTAATGCTGCCCATGATAGAATTAGAAAAAATATCAGACCACACAGTGCAGAGCAGTTTGCTGCATAGATGCAGACCGTACAGAGTGCCCATGATGACCCCTGTCCGCTGCCGAAAGTGCCTTCAATGGGCACGTACAGTAAGTGTCAGAACTCAACCACTCAACCAAGAGATGGCAGCATGATGCACTGTGGGAAGAAGGCAAGGGCAGTGGATGCAGTGTAATGCTCAGGGCAATGTTCTGCTGGGAAACCTTTGGTCCTGGCATTCATGTGGATGTTACTTTGACACGTACCACCTACCAGAAGATTGTTGCAGACCATGGCAATGGTGTTCCCTGATGGCAGTGGCCTGTTAAAGCAGGCTAATGCACCCTGCCACACTGCAATTGTTCTGGAATGGTTAGCGGAGCATGACAAAGACTTTAAGGCATTGCCTCAGCCTCCAAATTTCCCATATCTCAATCCGAATGAGCATCTATGGGATGTGCTTGATGAAAGAAATCTGATCCATGGAGGCCCCACCTCGCAACCTGATACCACAGGACACATTCAGAGGTCTTGTGGAGTCCTTGCCTTAACATTTCAGAGCTGTTTTAGCAACATGAGGGGGACATGCATGATATTAAACAGGTTGTTTTAATGCTGTGGCTGATCAAGTGTATATTGCAAATATTAAGTCTATTGTAAACTATTTTACTATTACTATTACTATATTTTACTATTGTAAAAAAAAAAGAAAAAAAGAAAAAATGTATCCCTTCTGAAAAATCTGAAAAGGCATGAGTGGAGGATAAACAAAAGAAATCGGAGGACAAAACAAAATACTAAATACAAAAACAATAAAAATTAATAAATGTGTTCATTTTTGAAACATGAAAATCAGTTTGACCCAGTCTTAACTGCAATACCTCTACTATATTGTACACAATACCTTCTGTTTTTGTCTGTTACTATTTTTCTCTACAGTAGCCTATTGTTAAGGTTACATTAACATGTGCCATTAACATTGTGTCATTAATGAAATGTCATTACCGCAGCAATGTTTTATTTAAATTATTCAGATTTTTATTTGCAAAAATTATTTTAACACTTAATGATTTACACAGTAAAATTACAATAGCTGTCATGAAAAGCACAATACTTTATCTTTTGCGTGTATGAAAACAATTGATATCCAAGTTTACTGTCTACATTTTCCATGGCATAAAGAAAATCATAAAATCTCCTAATTTAAAATGATTTTTAATATCAGTATTTATAAAAATGCAAACATTTTGAAAACAACTATTTAAATGTCTTAGATTTGTATAAAAATTAAAAAAGAAAAGTGTATAAAATGTTTGTTATTGTAATGTTGTAATGTAAAGGACATTTTGTAAGAAGAGATGAAAACCATGAAAAATAAACATGCTCCAGATTAAAATCTTAACGACTACATGCAATTGTGTGTACATTTTTATACTGTGTAATCAGTAATCAGTCTGTGATGGTTACAATTCACAGGGGTTGATTTTTTAATTTGGGAGAGTCAAAAGTGACAGTAGTTGCAGAAACACCCATATATAGAAAATGATTGCTGTTTACTAAAATATATTGATATATTAGTGTATATAATGAAAATATATCATTTTTGATTGTGTTCATTTACCTTAGTTATTTACAATTATTTTATTTTACTTCTTTAAAACCAATAGGTTACATATTTGATACATCTGATTGAAAAATATTAAGAAACAATAATATTGTTTATCGCCCATCTCTACCCATGAATCCACTTGTGCCAAATCCACAACAAATGAGAAATAAAACAGCCATGATTGTCTGAAATGAGGTATAAGGCTCTGTTGGTGTCTTGGAAAACAACCTATGGTGTGAGCCTGTACTTTCCGCTTTCCGCATTAATAAGTCAGATGTGCCATGAAGCACACAAAGATTATTATGCAAGACTCCACTGGGCGGCCATAACAAATTCACACGGCTAGTCTATATATGCAAACTACAAGAGAACAACACACTCTCAGAAGAAAAGGTACAAAAGCTGTCACGGGGTGGTCCCTTTTCAAAAGGTACACTTTTGTACCTTATTTACCTGTAAAGGGTGCATATATTTGTACCTTAATGGTATGTAGTAGTAACTAAATGGTACATTATAGTACCTTTTGAATGGGTGCAGGCGCATAGTCTTTCATTACAAAGTGACATCGACAACTACTAACCTGGCATGCATAATATAGCGCTTTTAGTCTTTTTCGCGGATCCGCATGAATGGGGATCATTGTATCAATCTGTTATCTGTACAAAGAAAAAACGTTTCCATTTTTAGTACATTGTTGTCTTGTAAACGTACCCATAGTCTGCGTAAAAATAGCCCTCAGTTTCAGTTGATCTTTGTCCCTCATCAGAATTGATTCTCATCTGTACGGGAATGTGGTGGATTACCCTCTAGAGCCGGTTAACATTCAATCATGGGAAAAATGCATAGATTAAAGGTGGCGGTTTACTCCCACCTTAGGCATCCGCTGATTTTGGGAATGGATAGGCCTGCTTTTAAACAATTATTGGGAATTCTTTGTGTAGATGCCTCTTGGGCAAGAGGGCTGGGGAGAGGAGAGGCTGTTGCACAGACTGGGGAGGCTGTTGCTAGTGACGGTAGTTTCGGTAGAGGATGATCTCGGACCAGAAGCGACTGTCCCAATCAATCCGCTCGCTCTGGTCCCAGGGGGAGATCACCTCTCTCGCCAGTGCAGCTTCGCCAATGTGACAGGTCGCACAGACCTTGTACAGCACCATATCGAAACGGTCCCATGGGTGGGGGTGCGCAGCCAACCCTATCGTTTACCTGAACGCAAGAAAAAGTGGTACAGGAATAATTAAAGGGCATGCTGCGGTTGGGTGTAATAGAAGAATTGTACAGCGATTGGGCGAGCCCGATAGTTTTGGTTCCCAAATGTTTCTGTGTCGATTACAGAAAGGTGAATGCAGTATCGAAGTGCGATGCTCATCCAATGCTTCGGGTTGACAAACTGCTTGATCGTTAGGTTCGGCTTGATTTTATTCAACACTGGATTTGACAAAAGGGTATTGGCAGATCCTCTTATCGCCATTATCTAAAAACAGCTTTCACAATGCCGTTTGGATTACACCAATTTGTTATTTTCTGTTCAGTTTGTTTGGGGCTCCCGCTACCTTCCAGCGTCTCATATACAAATTCCTCTGGCCACATACTGCGTATGCCGTTGCCTACATGGATGATATCAATATCAATAGTTATGATTGCCAGCGGCATCTTGAACATCAGCGCACTGTCCTGAGACCGCTGAGGGAGGACTCACAGCGAAGCCGAGGAAGTGTGCTGTTGGGCATGTGGAAGTACGGTATCTGGGCTTCCACTTGGAGCGTCCCCAAATTGACAAGACCACAGCAATTGCAGCCTGCCCACGTCCTACGACTAAAAAAGGAGGTGAGACAGTTTCTGGTGATGGCGGGATATTATAGGAGGTTTGTATCTAATTATTCGGAGCTGACTGATCTCACTAAAAAGGAAGCTCCAGATACAGTCCAGTGGTCGGAACTGTGCCAACAGGCTCTAACCAAAGTGAAGGCTGCTCTGTGTGTCGGGCTGCTCTTGCATTCTCCTAACTTTGATATCCCCTTTTTATTGCAGACCGATGCGTCAGACAGGGGTCTGGGGGCCGTCCTGCCCCAGTTGGTCGGAGAAGAGGTAGGGCCAGTGCTGTATCTAAGCCGTAAGCTCTAGATAAGAGGCTAGATACAGCACCATTGAGGCTGTTCTCTCCCTCCGCTATTACCTCCTTGTACAGGAGTTCACTCTCTATTCGGACTATGACCCCCTCAAATCGCCCCACCGTATGCGCGGATCACCCATTAGTATCTGCCTTATAAATTCAAGGAATGTGAACCGGGGGCGCAGATGGTTGTGGCCGACTTCCTCTCTTGAAATTGGAGGGAGGGGGGGTGGCTGCAGGCCTGAGACAGGCAGTGGGGGTATGTGTCGAAGAGGGCATGGTAAAGCTGTGTGTGTGGAGACGAGCGGTGAGCGGGTCAAGTTAATTATGATTAACACCTGTGTCTAATTACAGTAACTGGCGGAGAGATGGGATGAAAGTGGCCCACAGACCTGGGAATGGGAGAGAAACCCTGAGGACACAGTTTATGTCGTTTTAAGAAACCTTTTTTATTGTGAATGCGCAAGAGCGCTATTTTGGTTTATTTTCTGTTTGAGAGAGACAATAAAAGACACTGAAAACTCGCTGACCTTTTTATTTTTTAACCTTGTTACACTATAGTAAACTGTAGAAAATTGTAGTATACTTAAGCATATTATAGTATTTACTACACTTTGTTAATTTATACTACAGCATGCTTATTAACTATAGTGAAATGATAAACTGTACTATATACTGCAGTATACTTTAGTATACTATATTGCATTGTAGTGTATTGTAGTATTCTTTATTATATTATAGAATATTATAGTATTTACTACACTTTAATATATACTACATCATAGTATAATATTAACTAAAGTAAATAAAATGTTCAAGCAAAAGGATAAAAAAATATATTAATAAAAAATTAAATAAACCATTTTTCACGTAATCATATACTATACTACAGAAATAGTCTACAGACATTTAATAAAGTAAATGTAAAAAAATTAACTGCATAATCTAAACTGCATTAAATATAAATGATTATTAAAGTTACTCAGTGTTGTGTTTGGTAAGGATCACACCGACACAGAGAGTAGCATCAACTTATCATATCTTTTTACTTCATCTCACTGTCCTTCAGACCCAAGTAAACAAACACATTCATTCGTCAGGCATAACATAATGCTTCCAGCACAATCAAACTCTATGCATCACTGAACACTAACTCAATGCATTATTAAACCCCAATTGAGAGAACACAACACTCAGTCAAGAGCAGTGAATTTCTCTTTGTGTTTGGTTGTTTGATGATAACCAGCTTATTTTAAGGACATTTTATGCCTGCTACGTGTCAAAAAAAAATGTTTTTTGGATTCTGATGCGCTGGGTTGATGAATTCCCTATTTTACATGGAGGCAGAGGAAGCGCGAGGAACACAATATAGCTGAATGTTTAAACAGCTTGTATGCTAGGCCTTTACATTTCGGTGGAATTGCCTCTTTATAGAGGATAACTTTCTGGAGGAAGATGGTGATGACTAGAGCTCTGAATATAATCGTTTTTCCGATGCATCACGATGCATGTTGATGTAAACGATTATGCAACGGTGCACAAAAAAAAGAATAGGCCTATCAAACATACCCCTTAACTGTCACTATATGGTTGGTCTTGTTTTAAAGAAGACATTTGGCAGATTATTGTAGAATTATTGTAGAATAAATTATGAAAGTTAAACAGAAAAAAAGTTATATAAGTTTGAGCTTGAGTTTATGAAAATGTACAATGTAAAAATATAATTATTTATATAATATATATATATTACAAAATATATTTTACTCTAAAACTGCAAGAAAATTAAAGCCAAAAATCTAAACAAGTTGTGTTCCAGATTTTAGGTTGATATCTCAAAAAATGAGCTTTCAGTAAGATTTTATTTGGGCGCAGTACCAAACTTTTTCACTAGATGGACAGCCAAGCTTCCTTACTGACCATATAAGGGCGCTTCCATTTTCATATATGTTTTGAGTGATCTGAACCATGCATTTCCATAATTTCATACAATGTATGAAGTATACATCCTATTCAGAAATAGTATGGGTGGTTTGGCAGTATTTGATTTGATTTCAACCTCTAATAAACACATAAAAAGAGCACATGTGAACTATTAAGTATAGCTTGCTGCCGCATCACAAATCGAGAATCCATAATATTTTTATATATATTCAAAACATTTTCAGACCTTTTTTTCTCATAAAATTGAATTGGTGTTATCTTTTGAATTCTTGGCATGAAAACAAACTGAGGTTTCTACCAATCTTTCATGATTTTTCATGTTTATTTCTATTTCAAAATAAAGGCCTAAACACGCCTAATGAATATGAAATATTCTTGTTGCAAATTGATAAATTACTGCTTCTCTGTAATTTATTTTAGAAAACAGCCACCAAATATGAAAACTAGAGATTGTAAGCTTTCAAATGATATAGTTTGTCAATATTACTTTAGGTTTTTACTAAGATATTATTGTTCTAAATATATATGGGCAGGTGGGACGGTGACACTATACTGTTTTTTTGTAGGCTAAATAAAGAATGCATATTATATATTAATAAAAAAAAAGGTGTGTATGTCCTTTGTCCGTCTGATGTTTTGGTTTCGGTTTTTATGAAAATAACATGAATGAATGAGAAGGGCATTTTTTCCCTGTGTAGTCCCATATTTACTACAAAATGTTACACAATAACCCAGAAAGAGATTAATGAGATTTTCTATGTAAAAAAAAAAAAAAAAAAAAAAAAATGGAAGTCATTAGGGTATATCAACTGTTTGGCTACCAACATTCTTCATTATATTACTTTGTGTTCAGCAGAAGAAATACATGTATTCAGGTTTGAAACAACTTGAGGGTGAGTAAATTATGACAGAATTTTCATTTTTAAGTAAACTATTCCTTTAAGTGCAATAAGCAGCGAAAAAGAACTAAAAAAGACCAGAAGAACTTTAGTATGATGTGGATTTATGTGCATGCACATAAATCTGCAGGTTAAATTATGCACAATATGCACAGTCCCATACAGATATTCTAGCCCTATAACACCAACAATATTCATCCAGAGCAAATGAAATGAGTCGGGAATGGGGGTGGCGAGTTAATGTGTCAACTCGCTGTCAGAAAGATGAGAGGGCGAGAAAGCGCAGCTGGTGATGTGTATCTATTTTGCGGAAAATGAGTATTGGAAGTGTTTCAGATATTTTCTTATAGATATATATGCATAAAAAAACACACTATTTTTGACAACACAACATTGCACTTATTTTATTATTTCAGATGCCTTTTTTAAAAGACTAAAATTGACAAATGTATAAACTGACTACGTTACACGCCACTGCTAAAATCCACCCACATTTGGCAGGTTGGCAGGTGTTTATGTGAAGCCCTAGTTATCACCATAACACTTCTTATGGCTTGTGACCAACATACATGACAGTTGCATGAAATGTATGATCATATGCATGTAGTTCAAAGCATCAGGTTTGTTATGCAGCAGCTTGGGTCATATGTTTCTGGAGCCACAGCACCGTATAGGCCTTTCATTACCATGGCATCTGTGAGGCAGGGACTTTAAAGTTACTGTACATAACCATGGGGCAGTTACTCAGGGTCAAAATAGACCATGAATCACTTTGAGACTCCCTATAAGAGACCTAGTGTTTCCTGATTTAGAACAGGACAGAAAATACAGGCACTTTCCCACCCAATCTGAGTTGTTTAAATTGGCCTGCACAGTCAGATTTGGAAAGCACTTGCCTCACTACCACTGCTATAGTTTTACTGCCAGCTCATAAAAAACATCCAAATCACGACACTAATGCCTTTTCAGTGATGGAGTATTAGCAGGTAGTGTCTCAGATGGTAACCATGACAGATCTGCATGTGATAACTTAAGAGATTAAACATGCAGTGTTTTCAGATGTCACATCCTGATGAAGAGGCAAATCAGAATGAAGCACTGCAAGCGGCAAGAGAATTGGGGCTCAATGGGAATAAGGGGGCTGTAAAATAAGTACTGTTTCCTTATTTATGAAGGCTGTGCCTTTTATATTAACATCAGGGTTATCAAAAGATTTAAGGTAAGAAACAAGTCCAAAATCTGAGGGTAAATTCTCAAAAAATATTCTCAATCTCAATGGCAACCAGATCCATGACAAATATTAACTAATAGACTAATAGAATATTACTAATAGACCTTAGTCAGGGTATACAACCTAAAGTTTTTGCTATCTTAAATGACGATGCAATTGATGGAAGTACAGCCCATTAAAATTTTGTACCATTTTGATGCCAATAAAAGCCAATTAAGCATTTAAATTGCTTGTTACAAATTTTCGATTATTGTTTTTTTTGATAATCGTGACTGAGGCTGTGTCCGTACGTGTTTCCCCTGATCGCTCTGCTCCCGGGAGAAATCTAGAGAGGGTCCGTCGCGACGGGGTCTGTCTACTGCTAGTAGCCCCATTGTGGCCGGCCCGAGTATGGTTCTCAGACATAATATCGCTCCTAGAGAGCCCTCCATAGGAGATCCCCATCAGGAGGGGCCTGCTGTTGCGAGCAGAGGGTTCAATATTTCACCCTCGGCCAGAGTTATGGAAACTGTGGGTCTGGCCCCTGAGGGCTCTGCCCTGTCACAGCTCTCAAGATTTTTGTCAAGTTTCTGGTAGTTGAAAGTTTGACCTCTATCATCATTTCAAAAGTAAATGTCAAATCCCTCACAGGAAAGCATTTGAATGTTATTTTGCAAGAGGGATGGGAAACCTTGGAGTTACAAGCACTGAAAACCAAAATAAAAAATAAATGACAGAGAGAGTCATAAAAGCACTCAACCTTTGATAGATTTTTCTTTTTGGTGGGTGCAGTACAGTTACTCACTGAGGGACTAACAGTAGCTCAGCTGAACTGTAAGAGGACACTTACAGCAGTGATCTAAAAACGTCAACACCGACAACAGCTGAGAAGAGCTAGCTGATCTTCAGTTAGCATTATCACGGCTATCAAAAAATCACAGCAGGAAACACGTTTGTAAGTATATTAATAATAAATCATAGACCACATCAGAGAGATATCAGGTATAAATGCAGAGCTTTCATCATTCCAGGACAGGACAGAGTCCAGAGCCTCATTCATAAAACACATACAATTAAATGCCATGGATATTATCATCAAAAAGGAGGAACATAATGGGATTCATAAAGGCAGAAACTGACATGAAAATGTTCTTATATGTACATAAGAGTGTACATGTGAGTGTGCATGCGAACTAAAGAGCATGTTTTTTTATTTTTGTTTAAAAACTTTTTACATTATTTGTTAAAAAGTAAAAATCGTATTTGACACTGATAGAATGTTCATAGGCTACTAATCTTTTGGTGCTTTTATACCGTTAATTCAATTAATGTAACATTTTTTATGAAAATATAGATAAATGTAAAGATAAATGGGTGATCACAATATGCATTCATATAAGTATATGCACAAATGAGCAATATATATATATATATATATATATATATATATATATATAGTGAGTGCCCTACTTCTGAACCAAATAGATCATTTTGGCGTCTGTAGCTGATGCACTTGTACAGATTGCGCTTGAATTTAAGATGAACTTTGTTATATAAAAAGAGATTAATTCAGAAACATTTCATAGACGTTATCACTACTTAATATTTAGAGTTAAAATAACTTTCCTGGATTTAACTTAAGATAACTAAAATAGCTGTAATACAACTTAATTTCAATACAACAACATTTTCAGGCAGCACAAACACTTACTTTTTTATTTATTTATTTGTTTATTTATTTGTTTGTTTATGTGTTTGTTATTTATTGTCATTTAACATTTCGAAAACTGTCATACATTCATATTTAGGATCATTGTTTGTACGTCTTTATAAATGAGGCCCCAGAACCCTACTCGCCTCTCTGTGATTCAACCCCATCACCCAATGGTTCACTGAAGGTCACTTCATTCCTTGAATATTTCCCAATTGTATTCCTTTCTCATAATTCTCCACGCACCTCCAAAGCAAGTTCTTCCACTTCAAACTGCTTTCTGGACATGCGGTCCTCGCCAACAGGTTTGTGGAAGTAGATCACCATGACATCATATTTCTTCATCACAGACTTGTAATTCTTGCTGGTCAGTTGATGGACACGGTCCTTGCCGTCATATTCAGGGAACTCCAGGCCCTTTTCGCTCCAGCACAGATAAGCAAAAGATAGTAGAACCCCTAAAAGCACCCAACCCCACTTCATGTCACTGTTATGTCTCACTTGAAAAGGTTAAAAATTAGTTGCTTGTTTTTACTTTGTTCCTAACTAAAGTCAAACTATTAGGAACAAGGTCCAATCCATGTGGTCACCACCCAGAGAAGAGCAGGTCTCAGTCCCTACACTCCCTTTTAAAAAGGCACATGCACAAGCTGACTGGCTTATGGGGAGGGTGGGGATGTCACTCAGAACACGGGTAAGATATGGGTTGGAGCAACTAGTGTGAAACTCGAATTACATCCAGACCAGCCAAGCAATCCGCTTGTTAAGTCATGACGTAAGGACTGCTGTTTCCGGTTCCAAGCCTCTACTCATTTCACTTGAGAAAACTATCTCAACAGCGATTTATGAGCACTCACTCCTGCTTAATTTGTACTTTTTCAACACGTACATCCCTTGTTTTCAAAGAAGTATTTCCTTCGAAAGCATATCCCAAATATAAAAAGTCAAAATATGACACTCCCATACTTAAAATATATATTTTACAGTCACTGTTATGCAAATTGAAAACCACTATATTGTAATGATCATAAACAACTCAAATTAAGGCTCTCGGTGGCCCTCCTTAACAAAACTTAACATCTAGCACAGTTTATCTTTGGTAGAATATAAAATATTTCAATGCAAGTATTTCAGTCAAATATGATTTATGCAATATGTCAAACCTTTTAACCTGCAGGGGAGAAAATCAACCCTCAGCAACAGTTTAAAATTAGCCCAATTCCACTGGAAAACAATGAACTTGGCAACCCTGCAAGGAGGTTTTTGACTCTGGTAAGCATATCCATAGCAGACTGGTGGGACTGGCTTTGGACGGCATCATGCCCAATGCATTATTGGTGTTGAAGTTTTCCTATCTATTCGGCAAAAGGGAAAAAACAGGCTTTATAATATATAGGCAATATAACTCTGTAACTCCTCCTTTCTACTGTATAAGCAACCAAGTTCTATTGAAAGCCCATTTTGCCAGTGGTGAAGTACCCCTTTAAGCTAAGGATTTAAAAAATGATGGTATACACTACAGTCTCCGTTTTCATGGTGTCTCCGACACAAATATTTTAATGATTTATAAAAGATAAATCATTGTCTGGCCATCTGAGATTTTAGTATGAGACAAAGTTTAGGATCATGATTTTTTCAGTAGTATTACATTATAGTGTGAGTGTATATTAGCACTGTTTGTTGTTTTCTTTTGGCATCTGAGAGGTGACACATGATATCAGACTTACTGATCGGATTGAAATGTTCGTCAAATTTGACAGTTTTTTTTTTACCTGCTGCTAAACTTAGGGTGCTTTCGTTGAAAGATGACAGGTATTAAAGTGGGCAACAGGATTCCATTGCCATATTAAGTTTTGCAGGGCTTTGACCCTTTCTAAAAATAAGATGATGTTTGGACACTGAGATCAAGATGGCGTTGAGCCATTACATGGTCAAGCTGGCACAACTGAAATGAAGTGTCTAGTTTCACTCTGATTTTGTTGGCCAAGGCAAACACTCTCAAAGCTTGTGTTTGGAATATGGGAGGAATTGTCTGAAAATACAAACAAATTGGCTATTTATGACTTCAGAACAATGTATTATAATTTTAGCATAACCTACATACAAATAACATTTACTTTAATGCATTGTAAGTGTCTGCCAAGTCCATTAATATTAAAGTAATGACAATTTCATGAACATAAATCATATACATGTGTGCATATTGTAAAGATACACAGTATTTTGATTTCTTTTTCATTTTGATTTATTTAGCATATTTTGAGATTCATTGCCTTCATAGCACATTCATTGCCTAGAATGAGATTCATAAAAAGCAGCAGATGGATAGAAAAAGAGATGAAACATTGAAACAGTCCCTCAAATATTAATTTACAAAGTAAAATCATTCAGTTGGGATATTAGTTAAGTTTGACACTTGACCTCAGTTCTTATATTTCATGTTTTTATTTCATTTATTTCATGTTTGGGCAAGTGAAGTGTAAAGGACTGTAAAGATTTATTTTTTCTTTATTTTTTCTTTTACAAAAAAACAACAAAACAAAATGAAAAAAATTATAATAATTATCAGCTGCCAATTATTTGGATTGCAGTGCTTTTGCTTTCAAGTAGACCACAGTATTTTGATCTTTGATTTTGTTTTGTAGATGACATTGTGTGCTGTGTATTTTTGTTTTGTATTAAAAGCTTTTTACATTATTTAACATAAAAGTTTGAAAATCTCATTTGACTGATAGAATGGCTACGTTCATATTTTCAGTTTTTGGGATTGACAACCAAATTTACTTACAGGTGTGAGTCTCGAAATGTTCTGTTCAAACAGAAACTTACAGTAGCCCCTCAAATACTGTCAATTGTTTGCCACCGCATGCTTCTTAGCTTCCTGAAGCCTCTCAACGATGTCAACGACATAAGAAAGTATTTTTCCTTCTCCTTAATCAATGACAGATTTAGCCAAAGATGTCTCTCTGTGGCCACCAATGCTGCAATTAACCGACCTATAGCTCTGGCTGTCTCTTTGGTGGCCCCACACAGTTCTTTAGCGTCAAGCCCCACCACCTCACCTTCATAATCGATGAGTAGACTTGGGGACTGAACACAGGCAGAGAAAGGCTGGAAGGCCCCAACGTGAAGATTGCACTTCACTTGATAGAAAATGCTTATCAAGTTTCTTATTACTACGAGCTTTTCTTTTTTTATGTTGGCCTGTCAATATTAAGATTGTTCACAGCATGAGTGACAACCAACACCAACTCCTCATAAGCAGGGGAGGGAGGTGGTGAGCCCTCAATCTCCCCAGCCTCGATACTAGAGCACATCTACCTCCTCAAATCTGGATAGCATCAGCACCTGGCACTCACTTGGGATGGAGGAAACCACAGAGCATGCTTCCAATTCCCTAGTGAAGGTGCTGGAACTAGGACAAAGCCCGTCTCAAGCTCCTCCACTAGATCAATTTGCGAACCCCATGATCCTAGCCACTGTTCTGCACGCAAGCCTGACCGGTCTCCTCGAAAACTGCCAGGTGGGAGCGGAGTATCCACAGCGGCAAACATTCACAATGAACACAGCCAGCACCCTCGAGAGCTGACTGTGCATGCTTCTCTCCCAAACAAAAACGCAAAGATCATGAGTATCTATGAGACACACACAATCTGGACTGCTGTTTACTCGCCATAATCATTCGATATAGTTCCAACGGGACCAAATATGTTTGGTCCGGGGATCCTTTATAGCTTCCTGTTTACGACCTAACACGGTAAGCAATGATGTTCCACCAATGAGTGATTACACATTTGCTTCGGCGCTATGACGCAGAGATGTTGCCATAGCGTGATCTCTGATGCTGCGTAGAAGTTCTCTCAAAAGGGAACTGATGGGAGCAGTGGAGAACTGTGACTGTATCTAAAACCTTCAGATGACACACCTCATATCGCCGTCGCTGTAAGTTTCTAAAAGCAAAATCACACATGAAAACCCACAACACAAGGTTTGTCATGTGTTTGTGCATCGCAGAGCACTCCCTCACACTGTATGCGTGTCAGACAACTAGTTGTCCGGTCTGGTTCCGTTGTATACAGCGCAGGTTTTCCGAGAATGTGGTGAGTTCTGAAAATGTAAGGGTGTGAGTTTGAATGTTATAGAATGCGGATGTCACTCCAGTAAGTAACTGAACTGTGTGTGAACGTATAAAGGGGTACTTCAGAATTTAGCATTAAGCTTTGTATCAGTAGAAAACCTGTAGTATTTTCGAATTACCGTGCTTTCCACCCTCATATCCCCCTGAGACGAGAGATTTATGTATTTTTTGTCTGGAAAAAATCCTCCGATGACGCAAAAATCGTCATTTTGCGTCATCGGAAGATTTTTTGGCCAGAGGCTAAAGACTACAGCCAGTAGTAGGGGCTGTCCCGCATGTTTTCAACCCGCCCATAGGAGGTGGGATCTCACTCACAGAATGTACACACAGTGTCAGCCGTCTTTCTTTGGAAGCTAAGCTAGCAGACTCTTGTTCTGTGGAGAAAGCTGAGTAGGAGAAAGCTGAGTAGTAGTGGTTACCATCCTCTTTTTCCCGGACATGTATGGCCATCGAGATCGTCCAAAATGTCCGGGATTCGGCTTTTGCTTTCTGCAGTCGCCATTCATTGTTTACATGCACACCTTTTATTTCAATCTAACTGAATTCATTCCGATTGGTGAATCTGAATGTAGTGTTTACATACATTCATACATTTAGAACGCAAAAGCCGAATCCCGGACATTTTGGGAGATCTCGAAATCCTGAGCAGACTCGTCACGGAGACTCACTAGTAGCCTAGCCTTGTTGTTTACTGCGCTCTCTTACCGTTAGGCGTGGCTTGGGAGTGGCCTCCTAGGGCAGCAAAGCAAGTGCATTCTGGGAGTTGTTGTCTTTCATCCACATAAGCCAAAAATACATTTTCTGGCTTTTCTCAGTCTAGAAAGCTCCAAATTCAAAAATAATTTCACATTTCTTCTACATAAATGACCCATTTTAAATACACATTCATCTTTCCAGAGGTGAAGTATCCCTTTAAAGGTTGTATCAGCGATTTCAGGCCCAAACATAAATGATCACATTCATCAAATCTTTCCTAACGATCCGCTAGCTGCCCGCCCCATAAGCATGCCGTCAAAAAACGTGTCTCTACAGGCAGCCTAGGCTCTGAGATCTGCACACAAAAACTGTTGTGAGGTTTTCGCGTGCAGCCGTCATAGGCAGCCGTGCACGAGCGCAAAACCTCACAACACCCACCCCTGTCGGTGATTGGTTGGAACACTATTTATTTTGGTTTTGAGTGGTGGTGAAACCAACTGTTTTTGTGTGCAGATCTCAGAGCCTAGGCAGCCTACAGAGACGCGTTTTTTTGACGGCATGCTTATGGGGCGGGCAGCTAGCAGATCGTTAGGAAAGATTAAATGAATGTGATCATTTATGTTTGGGCCTGAAATCGCTGATACAACCTTTAAGGACTCAAATACAGGCCTGACAACCGGATTCTGCTGCTGTGTGAACATGGCCAATATAGCAATTCAAAATCAGTCCCGTGGGGATCTCATAATGACTCTATAGTTTAACTCTAAAGCAAAAGAAAGAAATATAGGACATCATATATCCAAACTTTATGACAGTGCCCTCTTGTGGCATTGTCATTAATAAGCATTTACATTTGTACATCAATTTATATTTATGCATCTGACAAACATTTTTATCCAAAGCCACTTGCATTGGATCACTGGAAACACATCTTAATACCAAGTTGACATAGGCCATTTTTTTATTTGTCTTGTACAAGATCACAGTAATTGCTTCATTTTCAATTTTCACATTTTCAAATTTTTTTTTTTTTTTGGTGTGATTTGATTTTGTTAATGTGAAATAATAATCCGGTTATTATTATATCATTATAATATCATGAAAACCTGTAGGCAGAGTGACAGAGGAAGAGATTATTGCACATGTAAACATAACAAAACATGACAGCTATTCACTTACAAATCTGACTAATGCTGGGTACACACCAAAAGATAATCGGGCTGATTTTGGGCCGATTTCCCCCCTTCCGACAATCCTAGCTATGTCCCGATTATCTTGATGGTTTAACAGATTATTTTATCAGATTTTCCCTTGGTGTGAGGTGTGTTAAGAGTGTCCGAACCTGCTCGGAAGAACGTCGGAGCCGCTCCGATCGCGAGTCGTAAATATTAAACATGTTTAATATTTACGATCAGAAATCCTGATGTGTGGTGGGAACCCCGAGGACAAACGCGCGCACGCTCTGGAGATTATCACGTGAAACAAAACAATATCCAATCAGAAAGCGAGATGATGGAAGACACGGTCATTCTCACACACACACACACACACACACACACACACACACTTGCAGGAAGCTTAATGTTAAGATTTAGTATTCATAAGTATAAATTTCGAGGAAACAAGCCTTTGTTTTTCATTTTAAGTGCAGAAATTTTGCAATACCTAAACACAATATTGGGTTTGAAAAATAAGAAAGCTGCAAAGTGCGTTTCAATCTGTAAACATTTTCAAATTTTTGTTTAACTTTTAAGTTTGTCACTGTTTATGTATATGTCTTTTTATGTTTGTTTATCGGCTTTACTCTTTGTACCCCCGTCTGTAATTGTAATTCTTAAAATCAATAAAAAAAAGATAAAAAAAAAAGAAGAAGCTGAGTGTTAAGGGATCAGTGAGGTTCTATAGAGGGATTAAATAACTTTTTCTAAAGAGACAATAAATCCAATAAAGAATAAATAAAGACAATAAAGAATGAATATATTTCTGTATAAAAGGTTAGGCTATATATAATGGTAGGTAGCCTACAATGGTTTTTTCACGTGAATTTTCTGTGAAAATCATTCCAAACACTATCGCAATTTCTTCCTGCATGTTGTCCGTCATGCTTATTCTGAAGTCTCACGATATTTTGCGAGATTCCCTGTGTTCATAGTTGAGACTCTGGTTAAAAATCTGTTTGTGTGTGGTGTGCTGTCTTTGTCACATCATGGCACACCACACACTATAGGAGCAAAACGCTTAAATCTAGGATTTTTTGTCCTCATGTTTGTGGTCTGTCACATTTTGAAAATCTTATAAGATGTAAAAAATCTTTTGGTGTGTACCCAGCATAACAAGATCCAGGCTTCCGTCTGCCACGGAACAGCCAATTTATTTTCACGTTTTGCAATCAAATACAGTAATGTCAGTCAAATGTACATTAAGCTACAAAAGACCTGCAATGCTTCTATACTCTCAAAAATCCTTTTATGGTGAATTTTGTTGCTTGGCAACTACAAACCTGACAGACTGTTGGTTATTGGTTTGAATCTCTTTCGGGATTCAAATTGATTCATTGTTTGAGGTGAGGGTCATCCAAACGTTTTCACATTTCAGTAGAGTGCATATGATTGAGTATTCAACTGACCATTGAAAAGCCCAGACCCTTTTGACCCCTATTTAGAAAAATGTAGGAAGCAGAGTTTTGCTGCAATCAAGTCCAACATCCTAATGCCCTCCCTGTGACTGCTTCTCCTCTGCCAGTCTTTCAGTGCACTGTTGCTGAGTCATTCTTGCCCTTACCTACTTCTCCTGGAGATAATGCTGTTGCTCCAGTTCCTGTTGATGATGTTGATAAAGAAAGTGGCTGTGGATATTGTCAGGCCATTTGACACTGCTGCATCAGACTGCTGGTTTGCTATAACATTAACTGATCATTACAGCAAATGGACTGAGGTCTCCTTTTCTCTCACTGTCACTACTGATTCTGTGGTTATGTCTGTCATCAGTCTTCAGCCACCATGGAAATCCATTGAGTATTTTAACTGATAATGGTGTTCAGTTTACGTTATCTCATGTGCTTTATTGATGTTTACTAACTCCTGCCTGTGATAGAGACCTGAGCGGTCACCAGGAGAAACTCACCAAGATGTAAAAAACGGTGCGATGTTGGCATCCAAAACAATGTTTATTCACGGGGATGTGCAAAATGTGAAAAAAAAAAAAATAATGGTTAAGAGAAATTAAACAGGTTATCAATAACAGTCTAAAAACTAGATCTGCTATGTACTAAAACAGTAAACTCTGCTCATCAACTATTGAGGCCAGAGCTACAGTGTGCTTATGCAGCACTTCAAAAAGCTTGTTCACTATCTCAAAAACCATGATCCGTCCTGCAAACCTCTTCTGATGGCTGCTTTATATACACACACAGTTTCCTGCTTGATAATTGGAACATACCATTTTATTCAAATTAACTCTTGCCTCACCATATGATTAATAAATAGATACACAAGATGATTAAGACAAAAGTTAAAACAAATAAATAAATACAATAAATAGGATGGCTCAAACCAACACATACATTTGCACAAACATTTCCATAAATAGCTAAAATGAGCACTCCCCTGAAGTTCACGCTTTGAATAAGGCCATGCCCTCTCCGCTAAAACAAAAAAGAAATACAACAGCAAACCCCATGTAAATATTATGCACAGGAACAGTAAGAACACAGTAAAAACAGTCATGGAAGACAAATTCCAGGTCTGTCCATCACACTGCCACATACCAAACATATGAAACAGAAATAAATTCATAAAACAGCAAACAATTAAAAATGATTTTTGTGGCTTACAGTGTCATATTGTTCCTGGGTTCCATTTCAGTTCATTCACGTTCGACGTGAGACGGATGTACCGTACTGATTGGGATCACGCTTAGGAAGCCTGTCATCTTCGAGTATTGATAAAACGAGCCAATGCACATTGCCGTGCGAGATCTGCATCTCGCGCTCCGCCCCGCAGTGTGGGTATAAAAACGTAAGCGGATGCACAAACCTTTTGTCTTTGGCTTCGGAGCCGATCGATGTCGATGTCTCTGATGAGTGTTGGTGTTTTCAACGAGCAAGTGTGTCGGTGCTCCTTCTGGAACTTTCCTCTGGTACGGGTGTTTCTACAGCGTGAGTGCAGCGGTGGTCGCGAGCTTTTAACAGCATTTATTTGTGTGTTTGTTTGACGGTTGGTTAGAGGGCGAAGAAGTGAGTGTTTCACTGTAACAGGCTGCACCATCTCCTGTCAGTGTTGCCGCGGCCATTCCCCTGTGTGCACCGGCACGAGAGAGAGCTATTTCCTGGAAGAGCAACACAGGTGTGTCTGCATCTTTTTCAAGATTTCATTCCACCGGTGCATTTATGGATGTGGTCGTTCCCTGTCCCCAGCTGACGGTCACAATCGCTGCATCACTTGTTTGGGCATTCAGCACACTGAAGCAGCTTTTGTGGATTGTTCATGTTCTCATTGCGGGAACATGACTATCTTGGTGTTGAGATCGAGACTCGCATACATCCGTGAGGGTGGAGTCCCCATTCCTATGCCCCGCTCTAGCGCCCCTTCTGGCCAACCCCAGAAGAGAGCTACTGCACCATGTGGTATGGGTGATCTGAGGATTACAGTGAGGGCTTCCCCACCCCGTGGGCCTCTCACTCCTCTGTCATGCCGCAGACGGTGGAGCTTCCGACCGAACGTGCTGGTCCCTCTATAGTGGACCGACCAGTCGTTTTGTTCGGGGCTCCTCCTGATGACAGGATGTCGATCGCATTACCTCCCTCTGGGAGGGTAGCGTTGCCTGAGCTGGATCCAGAAATGTCAGCTATGCTGAAACGGGCAGCCAAGACGGTCACCGTGTCCTGAACCGTCTCGGTTGGATGATTGGTATCTCGCGGGGGGGGGCCGTGCTGGTCCGCAGCGCACCGCAGCAGTGGCCTTCTTTCCTGAAGTGCATGAGGAGGTTATGAGGTCGTGGACGGCACCTTTTTCTGCCCGAAACCGGCTTAGTACCTCCACTACCCTTGATGGAGGAACGGCTAAGGGGTATGTGGCTATCCCTCCAGTGGAGCAGTCTGTCACGATGCAGTTGTGTCCAGCGACCGCTACCTCTAGGAAAGGTGATCTGCGTCTCCCCTCCAAGGCCTGTAAGTTCTCATCAGTACTCACGGGCAAGGCTTACAAAGCCTGTGGGCAAGCCGCTTCCTCTCTGCATACCATGCCGTTGCTGCAGGTCCACCAGGCCAAGGCCCTCATGGACATGCAAGAGGGTAGCTCCGCACTGCAACCGACCTCGCCCTCCGGGGCACGAAGGTTGCGGCTCGTGCAGTCTGTCTGGCGGTGTACGACCCTGCAAAGCCTTGCCACCCTCAGCCCCCTCTTGTATCACCAGCCGGAAGCCAGGTGCAGTTCGATGACCCAACTACGCCTTCTCACGCACCCCCTGCCGAGCTGTGGAGACAGATAAGTGTTGCACCGCACCCTCAGACCCCACTTCGGGCCGCCCCAGGGCCTTCCAAGTCGGGTCCCTGTCATCCACTTCTCTGCCCCATCCCGGGTACGTCTGTGGTGCCCCTGGTCCCCCTTGCTCAGTTTGTGATAGCCTGGAAAGCATTTCCCAATCTGTCCAGCGGGCTCCTCCGTACCATCAGACTCGTCTATACGATTCAGTTCCTTCGGCACCCGCCTAGGTACAGGGGTGTTCACTTCACATCAGTGTTGAGCGAACGTGCCCCTGTCATGCTTCGCAGTCCTACTGGCGAAGGACGCGATAGAGCCAGTCCCTCCAGCCAAAATGAAGCAGCCAATATGAAGTACCTCTACAGCCTGTACTTCATTGTACCCAAGAAAGAGGCTGGGTTATGGCCAATCTTGGACCGGCGTGTCTTGAATCGGGCCCTTTACAAGCTTCTGTTCAAGATGCTAATGCAGAAACACATTTTCGAATGCATCCGTCGCCGAGATTGATTTGCAGCGATCAACCTGAAAGACGCGTACTTTCATGTCTCTATCCTCCCGCGACACAGGCCATTCCTGTGCTTTGCGTTCGAGGGTTGAGTGTATCAGTTCAAAGTCCTACCCTTCAGGCTGTCACCTGTCGTGGAGGCGGCCATTGCTCCCATGAGAGAGCGTGGTGTTCGTATCCTCAACTATCTCGATGACTGGCTGATACTAGCTCAGTCTCGGGAGCAGTTGTGTGAGCACAGGGACCTGGTTCTCCGGCATCTCAGTTGCTCAGTCGCCAGTTGGGTCTTCGGGTCAACTGAGAAAAGAGCAAACTCGCCCCCGTGCAGAGGATCTCTTTTTTCTGTACAGAGCTGGACTCGGTCCACCAGACGGCACGCCTCACAGAGGAACGTGCCCGGTCAGTGCTGAACTGCTTGAATACTGTCAAGAGCAGAACAGTGGTCCCACTGAAACTTTTTCAGAGGCTCCTGGGGCATATGGCATTCCCAGCCACAGTAACGCCACTGGGTTTGCTTCATATGAGACCGCTTCAGCACTGGCTTCACGGCCGAGTCCCGAGATGGGCGTGGCAGAGCGTCACGCTCTGTGTGACAGTCACCCCAGCCTGCCACCAAACCCTCAGCTCGTGGTCAGACCCTTCGTTTGGTCTCCACAGATGCCTCCAGCACCGGCAGCAGGGGCCGCGTACAATGGGCATGCAGTAACGGAGATCTAGACGGGCCCCCAACTGCATTGGAACGCCGCTGCTCGGCAAGCATGTGCTGGTCCGTACGGACAACACCGCGACCGTTGCGTACATCAACCAGCAAGGTGGTCTACGCTCCCCTCGCATGTCGCAACTCGCCCGCCATCTCCTCCTATGGAGTCAGAAGCATCTGAGGTCGCTTCGTGCCACTCTTATCCCCGGCCTGCTCAATCGTGCCGCCGACAAGCTCTCATGACAGCCTGTGGCCCCGGGAGAGTGGAGACTCCATCCCCAGGCGGTCCAGTGGATCTGGGACAACTTCGGGGCTGCACAGATAGATTTGATTGGACTTTGGACTGATCGGACTCGTCCCATTGCCAGTTGTTCTTTTCCCTAACCGAGGGCACTCTCGGCACGGATGCACTGGCACACAGCTGGCCCCGGGGCCTACGCAAGTATGTGTTTCCCCCACTGAGCCTTCTCGCACAGACACTGTGCAAAGTCAGGGAGGAAGAGGACCCCGAACTGATGCTCCTCTCGACTGCCCCTCCCTGGTCCATTCCTCTCAGGGAGGACCTCCTCTCTCAGAGATGGGGCACCGTATGGCACCCGCGTCCAGACCTCTGGAAACTCCATGTCTGGTCCCTGGACGGTGATCTACAACAAGCTGTTGTAGACACCATCACTTCTGCGAGAGCACCCTCTACGAGGCATGCTTACGCTGTGAAGTGGAACCTGTTCGTTGAGTGGTGTTCTTCTCACCGAGAAGACCCCCGAAGATGGGATCCTGTATGCATTATCTTCATTGTTTTGTTTATTAAAAAGAAATACTGCAATAGATCTATCTTCTCTTAATTTGTTTACCAAACTGTTAAGTACAAATGAATTAAAAATAATGGTAATGCTTTACAATAAGGTCACATTAGTTAACATTAGTTAACCAATATTAACTAACAATGAGCAATTCATTTGTAACAGTATTTATTAATCTTTATTGGTGTAATAAAAAATGAACTGTTCATTGTTAGTTCAGGTTAGCTCAGGTCCATTAAATAATATTAAGATATAAAAATGTTGTATATTAATATTGTGTTAGTAAATGTTGAAATAAACATGACCTAAGATTAATTAAAGCTTTAGAAGTATTGTTAATTTGTAGTTTATGTTATCTATTGTAGTTAACTAATGTTAACCTTATGTAAAGTGTTACCAAAACAACATACACTCACTGGCCACTTCATTAGGTAAACCTTGCTATTACCGAGTTGGATCCCCTTTTGCCTTCAGAACTGCCTTAATTCATTTGTGGCATAGATTCAACAATGTGCTAGAATCATTCCTCAGAGGTTTTGGTCCATATTGCTGCAGATTTGTCAGCTGCACATCTATGATGTGAATCTCCAATTTCACCACATCCCAAAGGTGTTCTATTGGATTGAGATCTGGTGACTGTGGAGGCTTTTTGAGTATTATGAACTCATTGTCATGCTCAATAAACCAGTTTCAGATTATTTGAACTTTGTGACATTATCCTGATATTGTGAGTTATCCTGCTGGAAGTAGCCATCAGAAGATGGGTACATTGTGGTCATAAGGGGATGGACTTGGTAAGCAGCAATACTCAGGTATGCTGTGACATTTAAACGATATTCAGTTGGTACTATAGGAGCACAAAGTGTGCCTAGAAAATATCCCCCACACCATTACATCACCACCAGCCTGAACCGTTCATAAGGCAGAATGGAGTCATGTTTTCATGTTGTTTACACCAAATGTTGACCCTACCATCTGAATTTCACAGAAGAAACTGAGACTCATCAGACCATACGATGTTTTTCCAATCTTCTATTTTCCAATTTTGGTGAGCCACTGAGCCCGTACGAATTGTAGTCTCAATTTCCTGTAGTTGAAAGGATTGACACCCAGTGTGGTCTTCTGCTGCTGTAGGCCTTCTTCTTCAAGGTTTGATGTATGTTCAGAGATGTTCTTCTGCACACCTCGGTTGTAACAAGTGTTTTAGTTACTGTTGCTTTTCTATCAGCTCGGACAGTCTGGCCATTCTCAACTTAGCTCTGGAAACAACAAGGCATTTTTGCCCACAGAACTGCCGCACACTGGATATTTTCTCCTTTTCGGATCA
This sequence comes from Rutilus rutilus, assembly GCF_951802725.1. Taxonomy (NCBI): domain Eukaryota; kingdom Metazoa; phylum Chordata; class Actinopteri; order Cypriniformes; family Leuciscidae; genus Rutilus; species Rutilus rutilus. Next base: position 48,335,874 of record NC_140211.1, on the reverse strand, counting down.
TTCTTGGTAAACCCTAGAGATGGTTCTGAACGAAAATCACTCAGACCAGCCCGTCTGGCTGGCAACAACCATGTCACGTTCAAAGTCATTTAAATCACATTTTTTCCTCATTCTGATGCTCAATGTAAACTTCAGCAGATCGTCTTGACCATGTCTACCTCAATGCATGGAGTTGCTGTCATGTAAATGGCTGATTAGATATTTGCATTAAGAAATATTTGAACAGGTGTACCTATAAAGTTGCCATAGTGTATAAAACTTTATAAAACTTTTTGGTTTAAATCTATCATCATCATATAGTTGACTCTTGTCTGCCTTCACTTTTTTTTAACCAACAGCTGTTTAAAAAAAATAAATAAAAAATGTATGAATGATATCGGAATAATAGTTTGAATGCTCAAAAATGAGAGATTTAAAACCAATGTTAGACCTAAACCTCCCCCATTTTACAAGTAAATGGATGACATCTGCCCTCACATTAGCAGTATTTTTTCCTGTTGATTTCTCTTTGTGTCTGATGAGGCACAATTAAACTGTGGCTCGGCTCTGGGCCTAATTGGGTGGGTAATTATGGTTTGACACAAACGGACAGCCTAAGAGTTAATTAACCACAGTCTGGCAAATGACATTGAGAAGCATACTGGGAATAACGTTGCCTTCAAGTCATGTTGGAATTATGATATTTACGAGATGAGAAGCCATGAATGTAATTTCAAGTGGCAAACTCTGGATTTCCAACTTGTTTGGGGTGTGTCAGTTAAGGAATCATGTCAGCAGGTAATTGGTATTGAGCATAATAATTAATGTTGTCATTATGAATGTTGACAGTATAACTATTTTTGTGCACTGTTGATGAAGAATAGTGATAGAGTTTGCAGGCCTTTTTTTTTTCTTTTTTTTTTTAGAAACATACTTCTGCATGTTGGCCTAAAGTAAAATATTTATTTGTAGGACAGCTGTGATTACCATACTGTGACATTAGTTTGAGTTGCGGTAGTTTTACTGAAAATCTTTTACAGGGAAGCAAGAGAGTGAGAGAGAAACAGAGAGCGAGAGAGGTAAAATGACTCCGCATTTTCTTTGTTTCTTTGTTGACTCACACACACACACACTCACTCACTCACTCACTCACTCACACACACACACACACACACACACACACACACACACACACACACAAAAACAACAACCAGTTCCTTTCAGCGACATCACAGCATGAGTCCAGCGGAACAGAGCTTTCCAGAACCATCAGATGACACACAGGCATGTGCTCTCTGTCTGTGAATAGTGCTTTCCATAAATAGGGCACAAAACAGGGTCTCTTAAAAAGTGTATTCTTTCGGGACTGTTTCTTAACACACTTCAGTACACTACTGGTTCTATGTTCACAAGTAAGGTGTACATTTTAAAAACTTTTATTACAAAAATCCAAACTGATCACACTTGTTACACAGCTAGTCATTCTTTCAAGACCTGATCTCATTTCATTCAGTTATACACATTTTCAGTCCACATAATCAATGTTTCAAACACAATATTATTGTAATATGTAATGAGAACATTTGGTTTAATCTACGAAACACAGCAGTATGATCTTCTTTCAATTTAGTACTTTTAACAATCAATTCATTTAATAGCAAACACTGCAAGATAAAAATTTCAAATCATCCTTGTTGCTAAAATAATTACAGTAATACAGGCCACAGATACCACATTAGAAAATACACTTACATTATCTAATTTATGTAATTGAATCCATATTGTTTGTAATAGTATATATCCAGTGTGTTATCAAAAGGTGTGATGAAGTATGACACAGCAATGAGGTTTTAGGTAGAACAGAGTTTGCTACCAATACAGCAAAATGTTCTCACTGTACCATATGACTGAATCTATACTGTAGTTATAAGAGTGATATCCAGTAATATGGAAGTCTCTACCATGGTAATCTGTTTACAATATCACATGTGGCATACTGTAATGTTTGATGCCATTTGTCTCCCTTCTTCTGATGCATCTCTCTCTCTCTCTATCTCTCTCTCTCTCCCTCTCTCCCTCACACACACACGCGCGCACACACTTTGAATAGAGTGGTAATAATATAAGATAAATCGCTTTTAATGTAAAAAGAATTCATTACATTTGGTTATCCATATCGGAAAACTATGTCTATAGAATCCGTATCACTAGAAATCTATAGGGGTACAAAATGATTCATTGATTAACTTTATGAAAGACATGTTACTGAGAATGAAAGGTTTATATAGATGAAACATATTTTGTTGTGAAAAGGTTACTTTGTGATTGTGTGTTTTTTACTAAAGCACACTTTTGATAGCCTGGAAGCCAACCGAACTTAGCCCCGTCTGCAACATTTGAGGTCGGGAAGAATATGAGTATCTAGAATCTGAGTATGACGATGTCAGGCAACACTTTTGATGATCTGTTGTGATATTACTTTGAGTTTTGAAAATGTTAATGTTAATATGCCATTTTAATTGTCCAGAAGATCAAGACCTCAGCGGAGATGTGGCAGCCTAACATTCTCATTATAAGGGGAAATGTAGATTTCCATGTGAAATTAAATGACCTACTTTTCATGATGGGTTAGATTTATGTTACATAATAAGCACATCTAATAAAAACATGGGATTTGAGCCTTTAAAGGGACAGGTCACCCAAAAATGTTGTTATCATTTACTCACCCTCATTTTGTTCCAAACCTGTATGAGTTTCTTTCTTATGTTGAACACAAAAGAAGATACTTTAAAGAATGTCAGTAACCAGACAGTTGATGGCACCCATTGACTTTCATAGTACCCCCCCCCCCCCCCCCCTGCTCTTAATGGGACCCAATTGTGGAAAGTGCCTAACAAATTGACAAGATCGAAAAACTTGTTTTTCTTCTCCAGTTTCCCTCCCTCTCTCTCTCTCTGCTTTCTCTTTGTCTCTGTGTTTCCTCAGGATGTTTTTAGAAGTTCTTCTATGAGTCTCTTTCTTCTCGGTTTCGTGAACGAGTCGATCTTGTGACAGCGAGAAAGAACTTCCCCATGAGAGCGTTTCCCAGGGTACAAATACGCTGCTTTGATATGTCAGGTTTATGGATGTCAGGGTCTTGCTCTCATTTGCATGAACGTGTTTTTCTGTCTATGCACTTGAATTTTTGCATGTTCAGGACAAACTGAGCATGCACTCATGCATATATGCCTGAGGCTATGATAAATAATGAATATTATTACGTGGTCAACATATGACAAAGCAACTATTGTGCATATGAGGATCAGACCTCATACAGAAATATCCTCTGTGCATCAGATGCAGAGCAGAATCTGGTTTGCTTTTCTCTCCACGCAGCCGCACGTGTGTGATGTAAGTCAAAGCAAACTGGGTCATGGCAGCATGGCGGAATGCCACTGTCAGCACAGTGACTAAATCCTATTCTTCTGCACTTACAAATCCCTTTCAAAAAGCAAATTAAAGCTAACTTTGTGTTAACACTACACTGATACCAATGAACTTCATTCTCAACAGCAGGTATTTGCATTTTAATATGTTGGCTGCGAATGAAATTTCCATAAAACTGCCTCCTGCTGAAATATGCAAATATTAGGACTGATGCACTGCACTGTGATTAATTGGCTGAGGTCTCTTTCTCAGTTCAATTCATATATTTGTATTGGCTTGATAAAAGTACATTCTGTATATTGCCAAAGCATTATAACAAAATAGAAAATAGCTTATAACAACTGAAATAGGATAATAAAAAATAAAAATAAAAAAACAATAATAAAGAAATGCAATCATGTTCTTTATTAAACTTCAATGCTTTATTCTCTTTAGATTTGCAGTGCATTACATTTTTATGAATGTAAAGTCGATATTTGGATGTGTATTTTGTGGTAGACTTATAGTCTCGAGAGAGAGCTGTACAGTTGAATCATGTCATAGCATCGCATTTGGTGAAAAAAAATCAATAAACAAACAAGCAGAGGCTCTGAAACGATAATAAAACAGACATATAGGCTACGGATAGATAGATAGATAGATAGATAGATAGATAGATAGATAGATAGATAGATAGATAGATAGATAGATAGATAGATGTACTTCCTCTTGTGGGAAGATGCAGTACTGCAGGGCGCAGAACATTCCATTCTCCTCCCAAATGTAAATCACTGGGATTCTCTTTAAATTAGTTTAACAATATTGTTGTCTTATTATACTGTAATTGTTTTTATTTTAAAGATCGGCAAGGTGGCTCTTGTCAGCGGATTTATCGCAGCGAGAGAAAGAGCGAGCATGACGATGTGGGATTGTGTGGAATAAAAAGGAGGAGGGATTATCTGACCGGATAGCAAAGTGACATCAGGCCCGAAAAATGTGTGTATGTGTGTGTTTGAGACTGCAGATTCAGACAGTGTGACTGGTAAAGAGAGAGAGAGAGGGAAGGAGGAGGGGGTTATTGGGAGAAAAAGGCGTTTCCATTCTCAACCGGCGAGACGGTAAGAAACGCGCGAGCACGATCGAGTGAAAGGACGCTTAAAGTTTCCGTGGCGTCTTCGTTTATAACCACACTAACTTCATCATATTCGCACTCTAGTTTTGATTCTTTTCGCTTAAGTTTTGACTGAACTGTGTTTGTGGTAAACTGGACTTGGTATTTGGGTGGCCAAAGCGCACAGCGGATCTCATCCATCACCACACCGAGTTCATCATCATCATCGCTGGATCCCCGAGCGCCCGGAGTAAGTCACTCATCTATTTGCCAAAACATTCTAGCATGGCATTCTTTGAAGTATATTGAAGCACATCCCTTGGTCATCATTCAAATGGTAGACTACGCGTACCAGGGTAGCCTACCACAGTATGCTGTTATTTTGTGCTGTGTGTTAATTAATTTGGTCACATTTAATACGCCGCCATGCAACCAGACCGCTTTCATGGGCTCGATCCGGTCCGGCTGATTCCTCGGCGAAATGTGCGTCTTTTAATCATTTAATTACAGTTGTGTCGATGAAACAGAATCCGAAAGCCTTCTATTGTTTTAGAATAATGACTCAATTCCTGATTTTTAACTACACGTCGCTTGGTTGTTCAGAGTGTCATGTTGAGAAATCATATTTCTTTTTTTTTTTTTTTTTTTTTTTTTTTATTCAGCCATGGGGTTGCATAATGTATAAGTGATTACAATTTCGGGAATTAATTGAAATTCCTGTAGATTGTCTGCATTTAACCACCGTACCTTTATTATTTTCACTAACAAAATCTGGCAGTCATTGAACACTTTTGGTTTTTATTAGCTTAAGGAGCTCAGTAAAACTGCTGTGGGAGCAGTCTGGACTAACTCATAATGCAACCTCAGTCATGACAAAAACTCTCTTCCTCTTGGAGTCTAGTGCTTCCCTGTTCCTTTCACAGCCCATTTTTTTCTTCTCGCTTGAACAAAATTAAACCAGATCCAAGTGTGCAAGTGCATGACCAGATGCATTATCTGGCAGTCACACAGGTGTGTGCGTTTCCTGCACCTGGAGAATGGTTTCTGCTCTCCTATCTCATATATTGATTTGTGTTTTGCCTGTGGTAAGGGAAGGAGGCAGCTCAGCAGAAATACACTTCCCTCATTGTCCTTTGTGTGTGTGTGTGCAGAGCTTTTCAGGCTAGGATTGTTTGCTGGCCAAAGATGCTGGAAACCTTGTTTAACAGAAACTTTAGACCAACAACAAGCCAAACCCCAACTATAGTGTTTCTTCCGGTCCTGGCAGTCTTCAGTTGCACATTTGGTATGGAAAATGAATACAGAATTTAAAAGAATTTAAATTCTTAAATACAGAAATACATTTCCATTTTACATATTGGATTGTCATTTTGCATATTACATTTCAAATGGAATATTGTTACCCATAAGATTCCATAACTTGTGACCCAAAAATGAGTCGCATGTCTGTCCTTGGGAAAAAAAAACTAATCTGAATGCAAAATAATAATAAAAAAAAAAAAAAATCTTTCATAGTTGGAATAGCAAGATACTTATCAAGGGAGAAGCAAAACGTCTTCCATATCTTTTGCTACTTATGTTAAGAACCACTTTTTCTTCTCTTACACTTACTTGGTAAAATCTAGTTGAATTAGGCAGTTAGGCACTAGTTGATTGATCTAAATTTTGTTAACTTATGCAGATGTTTTTTTGTTTGTTTTTTTTTGTCCAGCAGCAACCTGTTTTATTATCTTCACTGCTGTCTCTGGTCATTTGAGAAAAAGTTTGCTGCCTTTTCTTGGATATTTGACAGGAATAACTGGCATTTGCTCTTCATGTACATACATTTGGCAGATGGTTTTATCCAAAGCTGTGAACTTGCTTTCAAGTTGTACATTTGATCAGTTCATGATGGGAATCAAACTCATGTTCATCAAATTCTATTGTTTGAGCCACAGGAATTTCATTTCCCTCTTACAAGTTTTCCATTTATTCCAGCATTTTTGATAAAGAAAATAAACTTTTGGAACACTTTTCAGAATTTGAAACATACCCGTCTGAGTCAGGACCAAGTTAATTCAATTCACCAAAATTCAACTTTCTCTGTAGGCTTTTACATTCAAGGTTTTAGAAAGGCTGTCACTTGCTTTTGTTCCTGTCAGTTTTTGTTGGAATTCTGGAAATGTTATTTTGTCATAATACTGAATGACACTGGATTGCAAACAAAAGCATTTGATGAGGAATGTTCTAGTGCCATGCAAGTATCTCTTGAGTACTGTTACATAAGATCCATTTGGGGTTTCAGGTTTACTGTAAAAGTGTGTGTGTGTGTGTGTGTGTGTGTGTGTGTTTGTGGTTGTTCTCTCTGGTAAATCTTAGTCCTGCTGTTCAATCTCCTGAGTGATAGAATGACCGTGCAATTTTACATCCGGTCCAGTCTCACTCACAAGGTCGAGCTGAATCTATCCTCTGTCGAGTGATTTAAATAGTCAAAGGTTCACAGCACATCTGATCTATAGCAATGTTTTGTTTTTGTTTTAAACTGAGTGGAATGGATGCTCCAACCAGCATTTTTGCAGTCGATACTGACCACCGATTTCTTGTCATCATGATCTGCCGATTGACCAGGTCACTTGTTTGGATTGGTTTTTGGACTTTTGATAAAAAGGCTACCATGGTTCCAAATGCCATAACTTTTGATTGCTTTGAGATATCAACACAACATTTGGCCCAGATGCAGTTGACATCATGTCAAGCATGAATCATAAACAAATAAATGAAAAAATTGCATTACATTTTCTGGGATTTTCTCAGCAGTGTTGTAATAATGCAACATAAGAACCTCCAAACATGATCGACATCTATTTTCTTCAAAATTTGAAAGGTTTTCTGTTAAATAAGAGTATGTACTTGCTGATACTTTTTTTAGTAGTGTTATAAGCCATTACTTTTAATATGCCACTTGAAATCAACGTGAAATCATTAAAAATGCCTTCAGTGGGTAAGGGGTTAATAATATAGTTATTGTTATAGTTATCGTTCATGGTGAGTATGGCCTTTACACACACCCAAACATAATTTTGTTTTATATAAAACAAACAACAAATAAAATTAGAAGCACGAAGCAATTTTTGACAACATTAACAATATTAACTACGACAGCCGGACTTTAAATGAATACATTATTTTGGTTGGGTGATTTATGGTATAACATATTGACTAACATGAACATACTACATGTTCAAATAAAGTTATGAAAAAAAAAAGTTTTATAAAATAAACCTCACATCTCAGCCATTCATATCAAAATGATAAATGATTATAAATATTTGATTTGATCCATGAATAATTCTAGATACCTTATTATCCTAATTGTTTCGATTGTTAGAATGAACATTAGTTTATTCTTCATCAACAGGTTAAAATTTACAACAGTGCATAACAAATTCCTTCAGATTTTCGCATTGGTCTGAACAAAAAAGCAGACAGGTAAATCCACTCTCTGACTGTAAGTGTTGCCCTGGTAACGGCTGCACACAATGCATACAGTTAATTAGTTTAAAGATTCATTCCTATAATTTCCCTCAGCAGGTTGTAAAACTTCACTGCCTTCCGCCCTGTTTCCACACAAAACGAAATCTGCGCTATATGCTGCACCTCTGTGAGACTGTTGCTAACTTTGCTTAACACTGGCAAATGTTTACAGTCAGTCTTTAAAGGGGACCTATTATGCAAAATTAAATTTACAAGGTGTTTGAACACCGATGTGTGTCTACAGTGTGTATACAACCAGCCTATAATTATACAAATCCACCCAATACTTTTTTTTAAATAATCCCCATTAATAATTAACAAACTCTCCAAATGCGTGGTTTCAGATTTCCCCCTACTCTTACGTAAGAGTAGGGAAGCTCCGCCCCTGACTGGTGACGATCTGCCCTATTTGCATAGATCCCGCCCCGAGTGAGCCACAGTGACTGCAGTCGCCATTTCTGTTTACTCGCTGTTGGGTATATATGATGTCTGTGCCAAAAAACATTACGTTCTGTTGCTGGATGTACCAACGAACATAAGAGTCTCCATAGACTCCCAGCATCTGAGTCACTGAGGACACCATGGTTGAAGTTGCTACTCGAGGATGGATCAGTACCAACTGTTCGTGATCCAGTTTACAGTCTCCGGAGCAGTTTTTACGGATATAAAGTTAACACGTTTATTAAGCACCCCCTAAAAAGGCATAGCCTAAATATTTTTGTTTACTGTTAGTTGTAACAGGTGTTTTTGTGTAATTCGCTGTGTGTGTTGATGGTAATGCAAGGGAGAGAGAGAGTTTATGGATAATACTTTAATGCGCATTTCTTATGGCAAGCCGTTTTAACATTTAATCCTTAAAACCTACTAGTATCTATTTTCATGCTACTAGTACTAGTTATTTTTTTAGATATTAGTATCTATTCCATTAAGTACTATTGCTTATTCTTTAGGTGCTAGTTCATGTTCTTTAGATACTATTCCTTTTTAAAAGATACTAGTAGTTATTCATACTAGTTCTTTTTTTTTTTTTTTTTGACTGGTACTCATAGACACTAGTACGTATTAATTAGATTCTAGTGCCTATTAAATTGGTACTAGTACTTATTTATTAGATACTAGTACTTATTCATTAGTTACTAGTCCTTATTATTAGATTCTAGTACTAGTACTGAATGGAATAGATATACTAGTGCTAGTCGAATAGTATACTAGTGCTTATTTTTTAGGTACTAGTGTCTATTCGTTAGATACTAGTGCTTATTCTTTAGGTACTAGTACCTTTTTAAAGATACTAATACTTATTTGTTAGATGCTAGTTCTTATTTATCAAATACTAGTTCTTATTCCAATAGTGACTAGTATTTAATTATACCTAACTTGTTAAGAAAAAAATAGAACTACAGTGCTTATTTTTTAGTTACTAGTAACATTTTAGATCAAAGATATCCTTACCTTAATAGATACTAGTACTATTTAAATAATCCGTATGCAAATAATATGTTGAATATTAATGAACCAACAACATATCAAAGAGAGATGAATTACAGAATGCCAGTTTTATAATAACAATATAATAATAGTCTAATGAATAGGCATATGTAAAATAGTGCATAGGCCTATATACTCTTATTTTGACATGACTCTCATTCTCAAACACAGATTAATATTCCGAATTTTTGATTAAGGAATTATGAATGCTCTCCAAAAGTTCCAATCTTTGGGTATTGTGGTTGTTTGGTTGGTGGGTCTTTATTATAGCCTACTGTACATTCAAAACAATAAATGTCATTAAACATGTATATTTCCTTGTGTTCATGCTAACCAATTAGCTAGATAAACCAACAAAGCCAGTTACTTACAAAAAATCAATCTTCTATAGCCTTAGTTTAGCCTGCTTACCATATGAACTCTGATTGGATGGTTGAGAGTATACTCATGTTTATGTAATGGTCTGTTAAAAGAAGATATCTCTTAATATTTTCTTTCTAGTTCCTTATGAGGTTGAAGATATCTGCGAATTAATAGATACTAGTAGCTATTCTGTTTTGATATCATCTAATAATTTACGACTAGTAATTATTCCAGTATTGACTAGTATATTTTTAAATATTACTCATAAGTATTCATTAGATGCTAGTACTTATTTATTGTATACAATTACTTTTCATTCGATATACTAGTACCTATTTAATAGTTACTAGTAGTTATTCGTTAGGTACTAGTACTTATTTATTAGACACTAGTATATTTTTTTTAATTGTAACTAGTAACATTTCTTATCTTAAACTCAACAGTTTTTTTTACTCGTCTTATGTTATGACTACTCAGAACGACCACTGTAGAGTTCAATTAAAAATCCTACTAGTAAAATAAAAAAATCTTACTAGTAACATTTGGAATAAATACTAGTATCTAATAAATAGGTATCTATTGAATAAGTACTAGTAGCTAATTAATAAGTACTAGTATCTATTTAATAGGAACTAGTATCGAATGAATAAGTACTATTCTATATCTATTGAACAAGTACTAGTATTTAAAAAATAAGTACTAGTACTTAATGAATAACTACTAGTATGTAATAAATACGTACTAGTAGACACAATTGGAATACATACTAGTCAGGGCTGGGTTTCCCGAAACCTTCTTAACGCTATGTCGTTCTTAAGTTACACCTTAAGCTGTAGGCTACCTTATCGTTAATACGTGTTTCCCGAAACGTTCTTAGTTAAGTATACCTTCTACAAGTCATACGTTCGGAAGGTTGGTCTGGACCACTCTTAGCTTTACCTTATCACTGTTGCAGGTCTATATGAATATAATTCTGAAGGTTTAATACACCCAGACAGTGTTCAGTTAGGCTAATTCAAGTGTTTTCATGCAAAGAATAAAATTGTCATTACACTGATTGTTGTTAGAATCTTAATTATATTATTATATATATTATATTATTAATTTAATAAAAGAGCGCTTTTAAAGGCCAGTGAAAGCATAGGCTACTGTCAGTTAAGTCCTATTCGGACGCTAATTTTTTCTCACGGGCTCGTCCGGTATTTTAAACATTTACAGGGGTAAGTCTGTGATTTTAGTGCCGTCCGAATCCATAATATCAGTGTTTTTTCTCACCCAACCTGCGTAAAAATCCCTGGCCAAATTAGTACCTACTGTTTTTTGACTAACAGGTCGTGTGGTAATTTAATTGCCGTCTGAATCCAAATCTCTGAGTTTACAAGAAGAGCTTCAAAATTTACTGTTTAAATCCTTTTTGATCACTGCCGAGTACCGTACGTAAGATGTACACTTTTATTACTGAAATGCTGGAAAGTATTTACAAGAACAATATTTCATCGCAGCTCCACCTCAGCCAACAAAAATGGGAAAGAGAAGAAAGCACGTAAACATTTGAAATGGTCATCATGGCAGCAATATATGATACAATTTTAAAATATGTAGGCTAGGCTATTACAGGCTATTATAGTTTGGATTATTTTTTTATAATATCCCATGAATCCTAATAAATGCAATTTCAACTATTTCTAAAGTGCTTCTTTTATAAAGAACACCGCTTTCTCACATAAACAGCCCCTGCACGCGAGAAAAATTGATTCTCGAGCCATCTATATCAACAAATTCAGCACCATCGCCACGGACAGCACCCGGTAACGTCGTACGTAAGAAGGTATATCTTAAGCAGCTTCCTAAGGTATGATTCGGGGAACACGCCTAGCAATGGTATACCTTTAGTTACCTTTAGTTATACCTTAAGAGTCTTCGTAGCTGTCATGATACACACACACCAACGGGTAGATCCAAAAGCAGTATTTATTAGGGTAATCCGTACTCACAATCCATTCCAGGCAAAGGGTCAAAATCCACACAAGTCAATCCGAAAACAAGAAACAGGCAAAAACAGACTTCAAGAAGTGGTGTGACATAAACAAGGACTATATACAGACAGGGTATATATACACACAGATACTAACAAGGTGACGGGAAACAGCTGTGTGCAATGATCAATGAGTGACAGAACAGGATGATGGGAAATGTAGTTATGAGTGAATGACACCGTGGGGGAAGAGGACCTCTAGTGGTTACCCAGGGAACACAAACCAGACACTGTGACATAACCCCCCCCTCTACGGAGCGGCTACCAGATGCTCCAAGACACAACTACAAAACAAGAGTCCAGGAGGGAGGAGGAATGGTGGAGGATCAGGTGGAGGATCAGGGGGAGGGATGGGGGGCCAGGTCCATGAATGGGAACAGGAACAGGGGGTGATGGCTTAGCCGGCGGCCAGGGCGAAACAGACAGTCCATCGGGCGGCCAGGGAGAAGCAGACAGTCCATCGGGCGACCAGGGCGGAGACGACAGTCCATCGGGCGGCCAGGGCGGAGACTTTCCCTCCGGCGGCCATGGCGGAGACGACCCTTCGAGCGGCCACGGCGAAGCAGACGACCCATCGGGCAGCCAGGGCAGAGACGATCCTTCGGACGGCCATGGTGGAGACGACTCCTTGGGTGGCCATGGCACAGGAACCGACACCGGCTCAGGAATAGGAACAGACACCGGCTCAGGAACAGACACCGGCTCGGCGGCGGCCATCTTGTCCGGAGATACTGGCTCAGCAGACGTGACGTGAACAGTCTCTGGATAGGCAGACGTGACGTGAACAGTCTCTGGATCGGCAGACGTGACGTGAGCAGTCTCTGGATCGGCAGACGTGACGTGAACAGTCTCTGGACTGGCAGTGGGTCCTTGGCCTTCAGGGATGGAGGAACCCCTCCTCCTCCTCTTCCTCCGTTTGGAGGGGTGAGGCAGTGGAATGGCGGTAGGAAGCTCTGGTGTGGAAGCCATCTGGTCTGGTGACACCGGCGTCGAGTCGGCCACTCTTTCTGGAAATCTAAGTCCAACTGATACATCCCTCCTGCTGCGGAAATGAAGGAACAAACCTGTCAAAGTCCAATATTTCCAGTCCCCTCATCTCCCAAGCTGGCAAGGGATCATCAAGGCAGTGATTAAAAAAGTCTTTCAAAGCTGCATCATTAAATCCAATGCCTCTTGAGAGAGTAAAAAATGTCTGATATAGGCAACCCACCATCTGGCCCTGCTGACGTAGGGTTGCTATATTGCAGAGCCGTTCCTTCCTCTCCTTCTCGATAGTTGGGGAAGAGATACGAAACCCTGTACCGCTGGATCCATGCATCATGATGGAGTCCTTCTGTCACGATACACACACACACCAACAGGTAGATCCAAAAGCAGTATTTATTAGGGTAATCCGTACTCACAATCCATTCTAGGCAAAGGGTCAAAATCCACACAAGTCAATCCGAAAACAAGAAACAAACAAGAAACAGGCAAAAACAGACTTCAAGAAGTGGTGTGACATAAACAAGGACTCCATGACAATGACTGAACAGACAGGGTATATATACACACAGATACTAACAAGGTGACGGGAAACAGCTGTGTGCAATGATCAATGAGTGACAGAACAGGATGATGGGAAATGTAGTTATGAGTGAATGACACCGTGGGGGAAGAGGACCTCTAGTGGTTACCCAGGGAACACAAACCAGACACTGTGACAGTAGCGCGCTATGAGACAACGTTATCGGGAAACTCAGAACTGAATAGTTGATATCTGAATGACAGATCCCCATAGAAGTCAATGGCAACAATTTAAAATGTGTTACTAGTATCAAAAGAATAGTTACTCACTATCGAAATAAGTACTAGTATCTAATGAATACGAACTAGTATCTAATGAATAAGAACTAGTATCTATTTAATAGGTACTAGATACTAATGAACAGGGCCTGAAGTTAACTTTTTTGACCACCAGCCACTGTGGCGGGTGGATTTAAAAATCCACCTGCCACAGTAACTTTTTACCAGCCAGTTTTTTTTTTTGTTTTTTTTTGCCTCATAAAGGTGAAAAATAGAAATCACACAAACATTTTTCTTTAACTTGTAAGAATACATTTAAGTGCTGTCAAGTTATTAACGAAATCATTTTAAGTAATAACAAGTCTTAGACTATAATTTAAAAAAATCTTTTTATTCATTGATTTGCTGTGTCACAGACATAGTCATATATACTGACTGCTGCTAATGTGGGACGCACATACACACACACACACACCGTGCTAACTCAACAGATATAGACCTAAGTTACCCCAGCTCATATGTAAACAAATAACATAGGCTACTGTGTTGATGGCTGATTTATTCAGTAGACAGTTCCTGGCAACTGTTAATTACAGCCTTCAGGAACCGTTAAGCAGAACTAAATTAATATTAATATTACTGATAAAGTTACCGGGTACCGGACATTTTCTCACTGGTTCCCAACTCCCAACATAGATTTGCACACACATCTGTGTAACTGTCATTGTACCATAACCAACGTCAGATTTGCTTTATCTATTCTCATCCCATCTCACCAACAGTTTAATACTTAACGTTACTCGCACATCCAAACGTAGAAGGGCCTCATCTTCTTTCCGATCGCGCGAACGTTCCGAAACAGGAGTCGCATCTTCTCAAACTGCGCTGCTTTCATGGACGTCAGTGCCTTGACTGCCTCGTTACATCAGTAATGAAACAAACGAAACGAAACGAACGAAACGAAATTACAAACGAAATGGCGGACTTAAAAAAAAAAAAAAAAAAACAGACGCAAAAAAACAACTAATGAATCACTCAATTCTCATTGGCTACCCGCCAATGTGGCAGGTAGATTGACAGTTTTACCCGCCAATTGCAAAATTCACCCGCATTTGGCGCGTGGTCGGGTGTTAATTTCAGGCCCTGCTAATGAATAAGTACTAGTATCTAATAAATAAGGACTAGTACCAATTTAATAGGCACTAGAATCTAATTAATAAGTACTAGTGTCTATTTAATAGGTACTAGTATCTAATGAATGAGTACCAGTCTCTAAAAAAAATAATAACTTGTATCTAATGAATAACTACTAGTATCTTTTAAAAAGGTATAGTATCTAAAGAATAGGCACTAGCACCTAAAGTATAAGCAATAGTACTTAATGGATTAGATACTAGTATCTAAAAAATAAGTACTAGTAGCATGAAAATAGATACTAGTAGGTTTTAAGGATTAAATGTTAAAACGGCTTGCCATACACTGCTTGTACTGTTTTATTCAGCTCCTACGGTGATTTTCTGGAGTAAAAATGGACGCTTCATCTTTTGTGTGATGTACAATAAACTTTATAAAGCTCATCAGTAAAGTTTTGGCCATCATTCGGACAGGGTCCACTACAACAGGCTTATACTAATAGTGGATAAAAGGAAGATGACATAATTATAACCATAATTAAACTAAACTATACCTGTTCTATCACCATGCAGCATTTTCTGGCTCCGTAGGCATCATTGTCCGACTCCGGTTCGAACTGTTCGACAGTTTCTGACATTTTCAATGTATGAGATTGTCCTGTTTTGTTGCCATAGAGCTCTTGAAGCTCTGCCCTCTTCTAGAAACAGGATGGGAGCACCATCTAATTTGCATTTAAAGGGATACACACAAAACGTTTTTTTTGTTGTTGTTTTTTAGTTTTTTTTTTTTTAAGTTTTTATCATGGTTTATTGTCAAACCGGTAACTGTTTCATCTCCTAAGACGTCCTGAAAACTAAACCCATTTGAACAGGGCTTTTACCTGGTATGTGTTTTACATCTATTTTTATGCTTTTTTTTATTATTTTTTAACATTGCATTAAGAATCACTGGGTGGAAAGACCAAGATGTGCATGCATTCGAAAAATGTGCATGAAAAACTTTGGAGCTCATTTGAGGCAAATCATTTTTTATCTAAAGAAGACATGCGCATAAACTATGATGGAAACACCTTTACCAAATAAATCCCTCGATGCGCAAACACGCGTGACTTTACCTCAACGGTGGATGTGATTGCATAACTGGAGACCTATCGCATCACACAGCATCTCAAATGTTGGTTTGGTCATTCTGAAATGCCCGAACCAAAGTCTGTCATCAAAATGATTTGGTTTAACTCCCTCCCAGAACCGTCTCACATGATTGCGTTCCCAAACACCAGGCATTTTCAGGTAAGATATCCTGAAAGCTTTTATTGGGTTTCGTCTGCACGCTCTGAGCCGCAACTCATTTATGATGGAGGAAAAAAGAGAAAGTTTCTTCCCATATTGCAGCAACATCCATTTTTATTACAGATATGTATGCCAGTTCCCCTGGAAGTGATTTTTTTTTTTGTTCTTATGAATATGGAAACGGTGCTTTATGCTGCACGATATTGGAAAAAAAATTACATTGCGATATTTTTCCCCCAACGATATATATCGCGATATTGCGAGCCATCAATCCAGGCTAAAGTCAATAATTACCATTCCATGTTATTAATAATTTCACTAATAAGCAAGCTTCATTACAAGTAACAAAAAGGCCACTTAATATTTTATTCCAGAAACATATTTCTCTCAGAATTCGGTGAACGTTCTACACAGGACCTAACGTTCTTCAGGTTCTAGGACCCGAAAAATTATGTTTTCTGTGCTGATTCAGTGACGCGTTCATGTAAACGCCACCTAGACCCAGCAAAAGTAATGATTCATAATATGTAAAATATTACAATGAGACATTTTAATTGTTTATTAATAAACAAGTGTTTTCTGTAAAGATGAAGTTGACAATATACTGACTCGCGATCTTCGCAGCAGTGATCGGGAGAAATGCACTTTTCATACAGATTAAATATAGCTATATTTTTGTTTTTAATGGTTCTGTTTAAAAGTAGAGATTTCTGTAGATAATAGATATAGCCTATTTCTCTTGTTTTTTTTTTGTTTTGTTTTTTTAGGTGTGTGAGGCGAGTAGGCTACCTTTTACGCTGAGTTTCGGTTCATGGATGATAGCTTAATCTCTGGTTCAGGCGCTGGCTGCTATATTTAATTATTATTAATCATTATTAAATCCAGGAAATTGGATAATGAAATACTGATTAAAATTAAGATACAATTAATACAAAACGAAATTCGTTTTAAAGAAAGGCTTTGTGCTTTCTGTTTGAGGTCTCTGTGAAAGTTTTAAAGCAGTCTTTTAGTGCCGCTTTCATAACGGTCGCGTCCGTAATGTCACGTAACATTGTTTTTTCCTCATAAATGCGAACACGAAAAATAAACGAATGTTTAAAAAAGACAACCATCCACAACTTTATAACACTCCAGCAAAGTAGCCTACCTCTTTTTGGTCAACATCCTCCTTTTTGTAGACGAAATAGGCTAGTCCCAAATAGCTGATTTTGACTTTTTTTGCGGCAGATCCTCTTCGTCGCGCATTTTTGAATGTTGGCTGTGAGCGCGGTGAGCTGCGGCACAGCGAACCAATCACTGTGCAGGCACGCAGAACGCGTATGTCACCCCAGCAAAAAGCCATACAACAAACTCGTGTTTACTGTGTGCTACCGTTCTCTTATGGGTACTACTAACGTTACCCTTCACATCGCATGTTCCGGCGATGTGACTATCGCTCATTCGCACATCGCGATGTCGATGTTAAAACAGAATATCGTTCAGCCCTAATCCCTACTTTATTCACAAATGTTTTATGCAATATTCAGTTTTTTTTTACGCACAAGTTAAATTCTAACTTCTGATAGAAACATAGCTATAGTACTGTAAATGTGCATTGTAGAACATTTTTAGAAGTTGTTCAGACTGCAAACACATCAAAGAAAAATAAATAAATAATAATAATAATCTGTGGACTAACAGTTGCTGAGTGGCCAACCAATCTGCCCTCTGCAATTTCTCTCACATTCACATACTGAGATGCTCGCAGGTACACACTCACAAACACATGCACACAGCACCCTCATAATTCTCCCCCTCTTCAGCCAAATGAAATGTCTCGCTGGGAATAATTGGATTTGATAAGACCTGATTCAGTTCAGACTTCTGCACTCAAATTGTGGTGCTACTGAAAGCATCTGCCAAGGACCGAAGCACAGTATGTGTGTTTGTGTTTGAGTGATGGTGGGTGTTAAAGTGGGAGTTATTAAGTAATGGCAATGTAATGTAACCTGTTTACAGCACACTGTGAGCTAATCTTTCCATTTGTTAATTTACAGAAAACTGAACCAATCTTTCTGATAAAAATCATTTACAGAATACTTTAATTAAACTGAACTTTTGTCATTTGCTAGTTTACAAAGTATGGTGCACTGATCACTGAATACAGTGTTCTGGGAGGTTTTTTTTTCACAAAAGCTTTTGAAATTCAGATAATTTTCTCTTCCCTGATCGATTAGATTGTCAAAAGATTGACAGGGCTATTAAGTAAAACTAAGCCTAACACAACAACAACAACAACAATATTAATATTATACAATATTAACTACTACTAATAATAATAAAACTATCAAACAAACAAACAAACAAAAAAATTGTTACTTACAGTTGCCAAAGCAACATTTCATTTAATCAATGCTTAATGTAGTACTAAAAACTAAAAATTTAAAAATATAAAATTTTTAAGATTTAAAATATTAAAATAAAACTATAGTTGATTCTCACTGATACTAAAATAACACAGACATTTTTAATACAAAATATGCAATTGAACAAATGGATAAAGTAATAGTTTTTTTAATTAACAAGCTACTCTTAATCGAAGAATAATTATAAAATTGATATTTCAGCCAGAAATAAAAATCATTATAAATCATCATTTACTCACCCACATGTCGTTCCACACTTGTAGATCTATGAGTTTCTTTCTCCTGTGGAACAAAAAAGTATTTTTTGCAAAATGTCTTGTTTTTTATCCATACTATGAAATTCAATGAGGTCCCAAAGAACATTCTATTGTATAGACCAAAACAAATAATATCATATTTTTTTGTTCCACATGATTGTCTCATTTTTATGTGTGTGAATTCTCCCTTTAGGCTTTGATCAAATTACCTGATACTAGCTAGTGTAACTCACAGCAGATTTCATTTTCACAACACGGTTTAGATAAAGCGGATGGGAGTTGTCATAGCAACGGCTTTCCTATACCCTCAATGATGTCATGTTTGATGATGTGTGGATTTATTGATCTTTAGTCTGACTCTGAAGGCACAGCATCTCTTTTGAAAGGACAGAACCATGTTAATCCTGACTGGGAATGAGCGTTACTAAAGATACCGATCTACATGAAATAACAATGAGCAATACATTTTTTAAAGCATTTATTAATCTTTGTTAACGTTAGTTAGTAAAAATCGAATTGTTCATTGTTCATGTTAGTTTAATGTGCATTAACTAATGTTAACAAATAAAACATTTGTTTTTTGTTTTTTAAAATGTAGTAAATGCTGTATCCTTTTGACCAAGATTAATAGATGCCGTATAAGTATTTGTAATGTTAACAAATGAAACCTTGTTTTTAAGTATTAAAATCATAAAAGTGAAGAATGGTGAATAATAATATGGTAATAGTTGTCAGAGCAAATTTACACTCCTAATACAAATGAAAGCTTTTGATGGACAGTGAAACAAAATAAAACTCATGCAAAAATGAACCAGAAGATTATGAATGACACATTCATATTGTTTGTGTAGGTGTGTCATCCTTTGCTGTAAGTGTTTGTAGATTAAAATAATTCATGGTTATGTGTAATAACTGTCACTGCTCTGACATACACTCTAAAGTGTCTAACCTATAAAGCAGTATGACATCTCACCCTCTGATATCTCAGCACGAACCCTGAGCTGTGTGAAACTGACAGCCTACAAACCATCTGACCGAACGGCACACGACTCCCACTCAAACTACATTAACCACAATCCCCTGTGTGGCACTGAGTCAGAGAGAGAGAGCCATCAGGACACACAGTAGTGTCCTCTACAGGATCTGGCCTGATATCACTTCATATTGGCAGAATTACTCTGAAACACAAAAACAGTTGGAGATGCATCATGCATGTCATGAGAAAGCCAACATACTGTTCTTTTATTTAAAGTCACCATGAAATCAAAATGGACAATTCTTATTTTTGTATGGAATAATATTGCAGTATTTATTATACATGATTTATCATCTGTGTACGTACTTATTATATACATATTTGTTTAATTCATAAAAAAAATAACTTCCCCTTCCTCTTGCAACAATATCTCTTGTTTTCTCTGATGACGTTTTTACTGGTGTGAGGGTGGGACAACCTGTCTGATAGCAAACCACAACCATCCAATCAAATCCCCATTGACAAAATCAAGCCCCGCCCTACATTTGTTCTTGTTCCAGAAGCCATTTCACTTCGTATAAACGTCACATTATAGGGAAGAAAAGACCATCACAACTTACATTTCTGTCTGCTTATCTATCTTTTTAAACTTTAAACATTTACACTGGTTTCAGGCCAACATCAAAATGTCTTTACACATTGTACCAAAATGTAGCTCCAAAATGTATTGCACAAAGTTTTTTTTTTTTTTTTTTTATCCAGATTTGGCTTAGTTAGTGGTACAATGCTTTATATCTGTGTGTGATATTAAATTATATAGAATTTTAGCTTTGATTTTAGGAATACAAATCGTAAGGAAATTCTGGTCTTAATTCTAAATGTGAATATGAATATGAATATCTTAGTCATATAAACAACTCATGAGCAAATATTGTTGTGTGCAGCCAGAGTTTGGCAAAGTTGAATTTTAGCTCCCAATGCAGTGTAAGTTTAACTTTGTATGCCGCGGGTAGGTGTAATTGGCTGAAGACACAATATGTACCATCAGATAAAATGCAGCAGCATCCTAATGAGGAAAAAAATCAATAATAAAATTGACTTCTGTATGTGTGCGGGAGTGTGTGGGAGTTTGTGTGAGAATACAGCGAAACTCTGCAACAGCCTCCAAAATATCTGCTGACAGTGTGGAGGAGGGACAGAGAGAGAAGGAGATTGAGAAATGAACAGAAGATGATGGCCCAGACTGGAGAAACATCAGAGATGATGAGTGAAAATAGACAATGAGGAAATTTGTCTTTCTTTGTCTGAAAGTTTAAAAGAGTATGACTATCTGGAATGAAATGCTTGCACACTATTGCACAGTAGTTACTGCATACTGACTTCAATAAAACAAAGTGAATGTATGTAACATAATAATAATAACAATAACAATAATAATAAATACTGACAAACATTTATGGTAAACTAAAATATACTAATGTAATTTCTACAGTTACATTTATAATCAAGTACTTTACATGTCTTTGTTTGTTGTCATGTGTCTTCTTTGTTCAGATTCCCGCCACTCGTTTGTCTCCTTGGTTACCGTTATCATTAGTTAGTCCACATACACATTGAAATGACAAGTGTAAACACGCTTCTGATCGGAATGTTATCCGATCAGCGTGTCCAGGTTTGGAGGTAGTCGAGGACGCATTGTAATCGGATCTCAGTGTAATGTAAACGCAATCCAACCATCATGTCTGCATTCACAGGTGGACGTCACACAAACCCCGCCCACTGTCATTATTCCCCCTCCTCTCTCCGAAACTGAGAGCTGTGTGTGTTTTTTAGTTTTTTTGCCATACAGTCGAGTGCGAAGTACTTCGCAAATATACTGAAATGACTTTGCACCGGAGCTATCCTTTTTTTTTCTTTTTCTTTTTTCGGGAATGCGAGATCCGATCTGTTATCCAGATGCAGACACCACTTGATGTGGACAGGTGTAAACGCACCGTGTCCTGATCTGCTTGATCGGATCACGGTTATTACATGTAAATGCCAAGTGTAAACGCAGCTTAAGTTGTTCCCTCACCTGTACTCCTTGTCTGGTATTGTTGAGGGCAGTTAATTCGGAAGTCACTAAATGTAGCACATTTTTGGTCACCTGAGTTTTATTTTTTATTTTTTATTTTTATTACAGTGCTGTGTTAACTGTGTCTTTACAAATAAATTATTTTCAAAAATCTTGAAGGGGGGAGAGGTCCTCGCTCGGGGCCTGGCTCGTGCCTTCTGCTGCTGGTCCGATATATCCAAAACATCTGATATATTTGCCATTAGAACAGATAAACAGTAATTTTTGTGAGAAAGTGTAAACAAGACACATGGTAGCCACGAACACGCTAGAGATGCTAACAGGCTAAAGCTGGTAGCAGATGTTCAGGAAATTGGATAAAACTAGCGATATCAATGCAGTCCGATTGTTTTTGATATAGAATACTCTTGGGGATATGGATATGTTCACCCTCTGTAGAAAGAAAATATTGTAGTTTTTAAAATAGATGTTAAGAAGAAAACAGAGGATTAAGAATCATCTTGATGGAATACTTCAAAAGTGTACTTCTGTAAAGCAAAGATAATTAAAACATTATGATTTAAAATGTATGTTGTAGTAAAGCTTTTAATGTGACTATTACAAAGTGCACTTTTAAAAGTAATAATAAACATAGTCATGAAAGTATAGTTCACCCACAGATTTTAATAATTTTACTCACCCTCAAGTTGTTCCAAACCTGTATTGATTTCCTTCTTCTGCTTAACACAAAATAATACATTTTTAAGTCAGTAACCAAAGAGTTGATGGGCCCCGAGTATTTCCATGAATGAGTAAATGATGACAGAATTTTCATTTTTGGGTGAACTATCCCTTTGAAGTGCACTTAAATGATTTTATTTCATTAATATTATATAATCTGCAAATGTAGTTTTTAAAATATACTTTTAAGATTTGAACTTGAGCAAGTTCACATTCAATACAATTAAGCATACTTTTTTGTTAGAGCAGCTATTCTGTGTGGTCAGGTGTGGTTTTTGTTGAACAAACAAACAAACAAATATTAGAATAACTAGTCCCCACTAATCGACTAGTTGGTTGTTGCATAATTAGTCGACCATCTTAAACCATTCCTACTTCTGTTGAAGTAAAATGTTATTTACTTGCTTACTGGATACCTGAGATGAGATGATCTCACTGTCTAAACGGAGATGCAAATGTGCTCTTATTTAGTCTCTTTATAACCCAGGGTGTGTAATTGCTGCACACACACATTCACTGGCACTAGTTTCTCATTTCTTTGTCTTTTGAACTCTCTTTCTCTCTCCCATACACATTGAGCGAACGTCTGTCTTGTTCTCCCTGAGGCGGTGATATTTTCAGTGTTAATGAAGTAAAAGCTTTCTCCTCAAATATGCCGTATCTCTCTCTGTCACATGGGCTCGATGAATTCGAGCCATTTATACTTCACAAAATAACACAAAACATAAGTAATGACATTCATTAAACAACCGCAGCTAAGGATATACGGTAAGTTTATTTATTTCTGCTTTCCTTATGAAACCCAGCTGCCACAATTTAATTTTCTTCAAATAAAATGTGGAAAATAAAGAAGACATCTGTTCGATGACTCATCAGAAGCAGAGTTTTGAATGAGCCGATGCCTGTGATCTAAGCTAGGTTTTTCTGGCAATGAAAAACCATTTTACATTACACCGTTTGTGCCAGGCCACTGTCCTGCACAGTTTAGCTCCAACCCTGATCAAACACACCTAGCTGTGAGTTTCTAGTGATCCTGAAGACATTGGATTTGGAAGACATTGGATTTGCTCAGGCTTGCTCAGGTGTGTTTGATCAGGGTTGGAGATAAACTGTGCAGGACAGTGGCCCTCCAGGACCGAGTTTGAGAAACCCTGATTTAAAGACTTAATTACTAATGAATACTTCATTCTTAACACACTTAAGTGCACTTTGTAATAATGCCAAATTATATGTAAAATATATTCCAATCTTAATTGGCTACTGTTGTCAGGTGACATCATGAGCTTTGTCTTAAAGGTGCTCTAAGCAATGTTGGGTGACGTCACTTCTTGTTGACGTTATTGTCAAACAAAACGGAGGCTAGCTCAACCCTCCCTCCTCCTCATCCCGTCCCCTCCCCCTCCCTTCCGTGCTTCCTGAAACAGGCTTATCCGATGTAAATTCGGGACTTTGCGCGTTCCTTCTCCTTTTTCCTCTTCTTTGCTATTTGTTCATCGGAACGTTGTGTGTCGGCCATATCAAAATTCAAGAGAATATAATTCTAACGTTAGTAGTTGTCGTTGTCTAGGGCATCTCTCCTCTAGCTAACTTCCCTCTTCATGCTTCTCTCTCCTCCACTCCCCACACCCCCCTTCATGTACACACGTACTAATCCCCCAACCCCCACCCCCAAATCATTCTTGTCGGTTATTGGCTGGAACACTGTTTGTTATGTTTCGTGGTGCAGGTTGGCCCAGTTTGTTTTTGTTGCCATTTGTGGAGCCTGGGCTGTCTACAGAGACCGCGTTTTTTACAGTTTGTTCAGGGGACAGGCAGCTAGCGGATAGTGAGGAGATGTTTGCTATATGTGACCAAAAATGTTTCAGCCTAAACAACGCGTGACATCGCTTAGAGCACCTTTAAGGAAGCCATTTGTGTGTAAAGCTGAGTGTGTAAACTTTCTGTTTGTTTGTAGCTAGGAGTAAAAAATATGTCTAGCAAAGCAATCAGGAAGTGTGTGCTGCCATATCAAAGCTGGTTGCTCTCATTGTGACCGCTTTACAGTGAGCAAGCTCCGCTCCCACCTGGCATTTTTCAAGGGGTATGTGAGCCAGGTGTCTGCGCCCTGCGGATAGGGTCCTGTGGCTGCCGAGGCACCCTGGTGATTATGGTCATGGGGTATGATCATTATGATAGAGTTAGCAGATGAGCTTGAGATGGTTTTCTCTGGCATTACCTGCTTGCTCCTTAGCTCTCATGCCAGACCCCGAAGCCCGCTTGGAGGGTTCTTCTGATCTGGCAGAGAGCATGTTAATGGCCCGGTCTTGTTCTGAGGAACTAGACGTGATGGGAGTCGAGACAGATGTGCTGAGTGAGTCCGCTTCCTCCCTTACCCCCACAAATGAGGAGCCGGTCAACGTAATGATCTGCCGCACACACATAAACCAAAACATAACATAAATGTCCAGGCCTGGTCCTCTCTCATCCTTTACTTCCATCGCTCCCCCTTTTATGCTTCCAAAGCTCCTCCTTGAGAGATTCAAGACCGGTGCAGCGCACAGGTGATGCTCCTTATCAATCACGCCACCGTCTTCACGCTGTTCTCTCACGGCTTTCGGCCCCGCCCTGCATTAACCCTATTAAACCAACTGTGTTGTTGCAGACATATCAAACCAAGCTGTGTTCATTTTACCTTAACTTCAACCGTTTGCACTATTAAAACAATTTGAATTGCTCCTGACAGTGGACAACATGTGATTTATGGTAATTTCTTGCTTTCCGTCAGCAAATGATGGCAGCTTTTTGGGAGAGTGGAAAGGAAAGATTTGAACGGAAAGATACGGAGAACAGCAGGTTAGAGAGTCTTGCTTTGCATAAAATAATAAAAGAAATTAACAAAAACATGGCGAAGAAGGATTACACAGCACAAGATGCGATTGGGATGAGATTTGATGAGATTTGAGAGGAGGCTGAGCGAGACTCTTTCGAATGTGGTGTGTGCATGTGTATATGTGTCTGTCCGTGCGTGTATATGCTTGCATACTTGCAGACCTTTTTTAGCTTCAGGTTCTAAAGGGTCAATCTGGGAATAAAGGAGAATTTGCTTGATTAAAAAAGGAGTGAAGCGGTGGTTGAGGTTGTGTTTACTCCATCCTGTATGAATATTTTGCCCCTCCAGACATTGATGATGAAATTCAGTAAGTCTGTTGCAGGGGTTAGGCCTCATTTGAAATACATCATACAAATTTAATAAAAAAGTGAAGCATGAGCTCTCTTCAGCATTTAACTAGGAGAATAAGTGATAATATTTGTTATGATTGTTCACTCGAAAAAAATCAGACAAGTGCGGTATTGGTTCAGATAAAATAAATAAATGTAACTGTTCAAATCTGACATTTTTGTTTTTATAAGAATGATCACTTTTGAGAGAAGTCTCAATGTTGTATGTTGTATGTTGTAGTTACAGAGATCACATGAATGCGTCACATAATTCACGGTATAAAACCTGCAAATCATTTGTTTTCCTTTTGTCTGACACAAACACATTTGAACTCACTGTCTGTCCTCTTAGAACAGCCTATCACTACCATCTCACACACACACACACACATACACACACACACACACACACACACACACACACACACACACACACACACACACACACACACAGCCTGTTTTTGTCTGGTATTATTTATTGTGTGTGTGTGTCTCTGTGTTAAACAGAGGCTGTCTATGCACAGAGTGTGAGGATCCTATGTGTGTCTGGGCAGTTTCTTCACATGTGTTTTGTCTCCTCTCCGTGACTAAACTCTTAACACCCCTCCACAGGGCCCCAATCCACATGCGCGCGCACACACACACACACACACACACACATTTTGGGTTTCTGTGTTTTATGGCTACTTTCCATAGACATAATGATTTAATGATTTTTATACTGTACCAACTGTATATTCTATCCTCTAACCCTACCCATAAACACAGCCCTCACATAAAACCTTACTGCATTTTCAAAAAACATCATTCTGTATAATCTATAAGCTGTTTTCCTCATGGGGACCAAAACATTTCCTGGTCCTTAAATACTGGTATTACTATCGTTGTTGGGACATGGTCCCCAGAAGATATGGTTTACCAGGACCACACACACACTTACAACGTGTACACCGGACGCGACCGTTGATGTGTCGCATCACAATGCAACATCTAGAAGCTGTTTACACTAAGTATTATAGTTATGTACTTTGTTATGCCCAAACTAAAACCATAAAAAAAAACTTCATCACTTGAAATAAAATACATTTTAACTAAAATAATATATAAAAAGCTTAAACATTTCATTTTTGCTAGTTGCCAAGGCAACATTTCTCACTTTGATTTAGTTTAACTTTATGTACTAAAATAACTAAAACTGAAATAAAATCTATATAAAGATTTAAAAAAAAACTAAGAAAAATGACAAAACACAACAAAATATCTAAAACTTTAAAATTAAAACAAAATATAAAAATAAAAACTCAATTTAAAATATGGTGTCTTGCTCTCTCATTCATCTCACACATTCCCAGTGTCTCTTTTTTTTTTTTTTGCTGCCGCTTGTCACGTATCGTCATGGCGACGCTACCTTTAGCCGCCGATGACATGTTCTTCAAGGACAGAGATCCGTGAGTGTGTGTGTGTGTGTGTGTGTGTGTGTGTGTGTGTGTGTGTGTGTGTGTGAGTGTGAGAGAGTGTGTGTGTCCAAAATTCATTCACCCTCCACATGGCTGATGTCCCCATAACAACCATTCCCGCTTGCCTTTCAGCCTGGAGACTGTAACCTAGCAACAAGCAGGAGTTTTACCCCACCCCCACATTGACGCTCCCACCAATGAAATCTGTTGTTTCTCTTAGACACCAATAAGACTGAATGGAGAGAAATTCAGCTTCTCAGATGTTTCTTGTGAGGGAAAAGACCCCAGTAATCTCAGATTTAGGGTTTCAGATAACAATGCAACAATAATGGTTATTAGATATGGTATTTTCTTGTGATAAATTAATTATAATTGTTAAAGTAGACTTTTTTTTTTCAGTGTCATCATCAGTGGATGATGAATTATTCTACAAAGGTTTACTGTCTTTAAAAGATCATTACTCCTGACAAGGTGAAAGTCAATGATAGCATGCATAATTTTGATTATAAAGGGAAAGCAGGATTAGTATTTCAGTATTATTTTAGATAATTTTTTTCTTCTGGAATCATTTTGAAAAGTCTGAAATCAATAGTAAGTTAAAGGGGTCATACAATGCCATTTTTGTACAAGCTAATATGATTCTTTAGGGTCTAAATTAAAAGTTTGTAATATACTTTAATTAAAAATTCTCATTAGCATTGTAAGAAAACACTAATTTTAACTGGTCAAAAACAGCTCTGTTTTCAGCATGCCGTTTAAGTGCATGTGTCTTTAAATGATAATGAGCTTTGCTCACCCCGCCCCTCTGTTCTGTGCTTACACAGTTTGTAACACAATAACACAATAACCATAACGCGTTGTTCATTATAAACGTGGGATTATGAATTATATTGAGAACGTCGTACATAGAAAACATGCCATAATGTACCCTGAGTGTAAACAGCCGCATTCATCGTGAAGCATGCAAGCGATTTGCAAAGATGAATATAAATATTAATATAAAGGTTAATAAAACGTTACACTCACTTCTTCTTCTGGAGGTGCAGCAGGAACACGAATAGTTGGTACCGATCCTTTTTTCAGGAGCAGCTTCTTAGCAAAACCAGGTTTATACTCACCCTCGTTTGTAAAGCAGTCTGGTGTGTGAAATTATTCGCGCAAACATGAAAGCATTGACGTTGATTGTGGGGAATATTCCCTTCGAAAACAAAACTCAGCCATTGCATCTTCAGCGGTTCAGATTTAGGAACATCAAATGACTGCTGTGTTTGTTATTACACCCAAGAACAGAACACCACAATTGCTTAGACGCCATTCTGCTCATAGACAGTGCTCCAGCTTATCAACAATGACCGCGCCGGTCTGCGCGGACTATGATTGACAGCTCGCTCACGAGTGAGGGCGGGTCTGTGTTGAAACGCTGCTGTCACTCAACAATCGTGGGAGGGGCGTAGATTTTAGGTAAGGTAACTAGATTCTGTGTCAGAGTTTTGACACTATGGGAATGCTTCTGTGTGACTGCATCTGAAGCACGAGTGAAATCACTCCAATCTCATTGGCGAAACGTAGTCATGTGACAGATGACAGTGCACCCGGAAGTTATAAATGACACCAGGACCAAACATTGTCAGATAGTGCTGAAATAAGTTGCTCTCAGGCATGTAGAAAGTATGGCAAAGTGATACGGTGTCTCGTTACTTTCTTGGGTAACCAGGGTTACAGTTGTAACAAAGACATTCCCTTTTGAGGGAACAATGCTGTGCCAGAATGTTGACACTATGGGAACGTTCATTCCTACTATGCCATACTGATCAAATGCCTGCCCAAAAGTTGTGCATTATAATGATCACAAAACTTAAGTCACAAGCACTTTAGAGCCTGGGGTAGCCTTCCATATCCAGGCTATAGAACCTGATGAAGGTGTGTGGAGAGGACCATTTTGCCGCATCACAAACAACTTGAAGGGAAACCCCTGACAACAATGTCTTAGAGGAAGTCATACTCCTAGTAGAATGGGCTGTAATGACTAAGGCGTCTGCCAAAAGGAGGCCCTCAACACAGGAACCTGGGCCAAGAACCAAGGCTTCTTCCACATCACTAGGGTACGAAGTCATTTGCGCGTTACTCTGATGATGCGAAATGGGGTTGCCCCTCCAGGAAAACCCCTCAGTCTTGAGTCACTACTCTTCTTGGGCATCTTGGCAAGAGAGACATGTTATATTGCCTCTTTCGCCAAAAGAGACTGTACTTCCTGCTCCAACACCTGAGCCTGCTCTGCACTGACCACTTTGGACAGTACTCAAAATTCGCTGGACCCACAGAGACAAATTTGTCAGAAAGTAATGGTAGCGAGTCACTTCTGCAATGTTCTCATGTTTAGACCCAAAATAATCACATTGGACACGACTGGCTTGAGTCCCAACAGTCTCTGAAATTTTTTACAATGATGGCTTAGCCTAGCCTGATCTTGCCTATGGCTGAGAGAATTGACTTGATACGAGAAGGAGACAGACATGCCTGCATCGTAGTCGTGTCCTATATCACTCCTAGAAAAGTAGATCTTTTTAATGGAGAAAGCACATTCTTCTTAGAGTTTAATCTTAACCCCAAGTAGAGCTGAAGATCTTTTCCCGAACCCGACGGGACCCGACGGGTTTGGTCGGGTTCGGTCTTAATTTCTATTATTTTACACGGGCTCGGGCCGGGCATGGTAAATGAGCGGTCAGGTGATGTGTTTAAATTAGCGTGAAAATGGATCTTGAGGAGGTGAAATGGAGGCTGGTCTCTGGAGGACTTATTTTATTTCTTTGTTCCAACTTCCAAGTGGCCTCTAGCCTCCGTTAGTCATGAATAAATGATGTTAAAAAATGTATAAATTACTCCTTTTTTTACGAAAGACAAAGCTGTGTGCGTGCGGCGCAGTCTCTTTTTTTCTTTCTCTCCCTTTTCCGCCGAGTGGTGCGTGTGCCGGCTCGCGGTGTGAAGCGCGTGTCCGCGCTATTCTCCGACACTCTTACCACTGCTGATAGACGGCCTTTTGAACAGTCGGGCTGTAAAAGGGTTCGGGCTTTTAAAAAGCTGTCAATCAAAATGTACTTGTCCGGCTCGGGCCAAACTCTGTCGGGCTCGGGCCTTTTCGGGCCGAACTTTTAAGGCCCGATTACAGCTCTAACCCCAAGCACCTAATGTGCTTGGACTAAGCAAGAATAAATCAGTCATAAATGTAATTCAGAACGCACACAAATGCCCTGGAATCACAATCTAGCCAGAGCTGGATTAATGCACTTTGTGAAGGTGTGAGGTGACATGGGTAGCCTGAACGGAAGACAATAATTGGTAAGCTTTGCCCCCGACAGCGAACCTAAGAAACTTCCTGTACTGAGGAAGGATGAATTGAGAAAGCAAGCATCTTCTATTGTAACAAACCCCTCCTCTGACTTGATTTGGAACACAATGGTCTGGTTTTACAGACAGGGCTTAGACTAAGCCAGGAGTAGACCTAAAATTAGGACATTTAAGTATCTTTTATAAACGTGCCTTAGAAAAAAAACCATAACATTACTGTTGTGCATCTTGAGACAAAACAATGACACTGATACATTTTACGATATGTCAATGAAAGCTTTAGCGTAAGTTCTGCCAGGAATACTCAATCGTTACATCACTTATTATCTTCACATCTAACCAATCATGTTCTAATACTTGCAGTATAAAAGATCGGTACTCACACATGTCTGAGTTCGCAGATGCTGACGCAAACAATTACCTCCATCCTCCCCACCACCACCAGGATGGTCCCTTCCCCTCCATTCTCCCCACCACCACCAGGATGGTCCCTTCCCCTCCATCCTCCCCATCACCACCTGGATGGTCCCTTCCCCTCCACCCTCCCCACCACCAGGATGGTCCCTTCCCCTCCATCCTCCCCACCACCACCAGGATGGTCCCTTCCCATACCTCTCAGGGGGTCGGCTGCGCCCCTGCCTTCATCTTCAGGCAGGAAATGCAGATTCCGCTACCCTCGGATTGCGCACTACGGATGGGGCCTACGCCAAAGAACTTTATAAATATTTGCTTGCTGGGCTGTTAATAAATATATGCTTTTGTTACATCATTTTATCTCCCGAGTCTTTCTGGTAGAACTGCAAGTTGCATTCAGTGAAGACAGCTCAAACATACATTTAGTCTGGGACTAGGCTTAAGTCTTGTCTGTGAAACCTGGCAAATAAGTTTCAGCGTTAGCATCTTGAACCTCTTGAAAAGTCCACAGAGTACCGATTATACAAACCAGAGTCTCTCTCGGGAAGAGGGACATGTTCTGTGGCCTCTTGTGCCAAAATAGCCTGTACGTCCTGCTCTAACACCTGGGCCTGCTCTGCACTGACCACTTTGGACAGTACTCCAAATTTGCAGGACCCACGGAGACATATTTGGCAGAAGTTGCCATGCTACGAGTGCCACCTTGACCCTCTGTCTCTCTGAGGAGGGCCTCGAGTAGCAACACTCTGCTTCTATAATTTGCAAAAACCCACAGAGTCACATTTGGCAGAAATTGCCATGCTGCCAAATAGTCTAAAAAAGATACCAGCCTACACCAGAGGTCAGTCTCGAAAGACCTGCTTGCCTGCAGGGTACAACCGAACATACTTCTCCAACACCCTTCTTGGAGGGTGTGAGCCTCCCAGTTCTGCAATATATCCTGGGGATGAAGACTGAGCCAAAAGCTCACTGAAAACCGCTGCCCCACGAAATACCAGAGGTTGTGGGGTTGGCATACCGGCCTCCCGAGGGCACAGAAGAGAAGTGGGCACATTAAAACTTGTAGCAGCAAATTAGCTTATGGGAAATATGAATAATAAATAATCTTATAACTAATTATAATTAATTTAAAATGTTTGGATTAGTCAATAAAATGATCTTGATGTAGCATAATTCATATTCAATCAATTAACCTGTTTGTCCAGTGAACACTCAGTATTAATCATCTATCAACTCTCAGAAAGGGATATTTTTCGTGGCCAACTCTTTCTAACTGAGTACAGTGCTACTCATAACATGTAGCTGTGTTAAATGGGCTTTGTTTTGCAAGCAGTGACCACAGAATTAACACTGTGAATGTGCAAAAAAGTTTTATTTTACGAAACCACGAACATAAGTAGTCTAAACAAATACATACACACAAATCACACATACATGGGTATTTGGCTCGAGGTCATGGTGCAAAGGACCGGTTGATTTTACTCCGAACCATCCCTTTAAGGTACTGAGGGGAAGAGCAAATATAATTTAGAAAATTTCAATTAGTTTGGGATGTAGGGTTCTATGACATTTTTTTTTTTCCCCAAATACCTTTTCATATTCCCCAAATTAGTAATAAAACACATGTCTAATTAATTGAATTCATAAACCTTACATTTATTCAAATGTTTACAATGAGAAGGCCCCTTGAAATGTTTAATTTTATTTCTGGATTTATGATTTACAAATGTATTATCAAAAATGCTGGTAATCAAATGAAGGCATAAAACAGTAAAATGCAATCAACTGAAATGGAACAATTCATTTTGTTAAAAAAATGCTGCACAACAGAAGTTTACTGATTAAACTAAAACATGGAAGAAAAAATATATATTCCTCAAAAAAGATGTAATAATTGTATTGTTTTATTATTATTATTATTATTATTACTACTAGCTACTACTACCAGTACTAGTACTACTACTACCTTGATAGTACTCATTTATTTAATGTATTTATATAAGTTTTTTTGGTGGGCTGTAGTGAAGAGCTTTGAGTTTCTGTGTGTGTCTGATGATAGTTTTCTTAATGAAATGGTGAATTAATGACTCAGAGCAGCTCTGGAGATGAAGTTCATGTGTTCATGTTCTCATATAGTGAGACTCTGAATACACCATGACTGTCACACATGCTTGAGTTTGTGTAGTAGACCAAACTGAGACAACATGCAGACTTCAATAGCAGTATTTAATATTTACAGACACTAGTCCATTTCGCCATTTGATTAAGTGTACAGCCCTACTCTGATGTATTCATCTAAAATATTCCACGTATGTTACAGACTGTTTGCAATCAGAAATCCTGAGTCATGACCCGCACACATCCCTGTCTCGTCCTCGCTCTCTGACATCTCTATGACACATCTGCCATTCATCGCATTCCTGTGCTGTGCATCGGCGTGATGCCAGACTGTAGGACGAAGCAGAATTTATTCACTGCATGCTGAACGCATGCATGCACATGGGGCTTGCATTACTCAAAGAGGTCAAAGGTCAAATACAGAAAACGAACACTATCCCATAGTGACAAAAGAAGAGGCGGATATCCTCTGTCCATAAACACAGCGCGCCACTCATCCTCCCGTCCCTCGCCACTCTGTCTGTTCACTGCAACTGGAAAAAGTATGGTTGTCATGGAGACGCAGCTGTGAGTGGCCAGCCGGCCTTCACTTCCTGCTGTTACTGTGGTTTCACTTCCTCGCTAGGCTCAGAGGGCAGCGGAAAAAACAGCAGCTGGATACGGAAGCAAGACGTATATTACTCCTTTTCCCCTCTTTCTTCTACCAACAATCACTATCCCTGCTGTTTATAGTTAAATACATTTCATGTAAAGTACAGATCCAGTTAGCGCACATGCAGTTGCAAAACCATTTGCACTACAATTATGACAATATGTGACCATGGACCACAAAAGCAGTCACATGGGTAATTTTTTTTAAATTGAGATTTACACATGATCTGAAAGTTGGATAAATAAGCTTTCCATAGGATAGGACAATATTTGGCCGAGATTTGAAAATCTGGAATCTGAGGGTAAAAAAAAAAATCGCCTTTGAAGTTGTCC
Source organism: Rutilus rutilus (assembly GCF_951802725.1). Lineage (NCBI taxonomy): Eukaryota > Metazoa > Chordata > Actinopteri > Cypriniformes > Leuciscidae > Rutilus > Rutilus rutilus. Next base: position 48,301,824 of record NC_140211.1, on the reverse strand, counting down.
ATTTATGTTTGCGATTATGCTGCATTCACTCACAAAAATAAATGTTTTATATATTTACGGTAGGAAATTATCTTCATGGAACATGATCTTTACTTAATTATTTTTGGCATAAAAGAAAAATCGATCATTTTGACCCAGGCAATGTGTTACTGGCTATTGCCACAAATATACCCGTGCAAAATGTGACTGGTTTTGTGATCCAGAGTCACATATATTAAAAAAAATATAAGAAATACCAGTTTGAAGTATCAAGCAGCATAATGGACAGTTTTGCATATTTGTATGTTTAAGCAGACTTTGTGAGTTTTGTTGACCCCATCAAATTTTAAGCACAGTTTATGCATTAATCAGGATAGATTATAGATCAGATAATTCAAAATATCAAATGTTTGCATAACATCTCACATTTTTTCAGCTATTCATTTTTGCAGTTACAAAAACAGTGAAATATAAACACAGATCATTATGTTTCATCATTGTGTGAAGACTTGATTACACGTCACAGAAGCTTTATTAAATCTGACTGACACCCAGTTGAACGCAATGAAATATTAATTCAAGAATGTAAATTAATAATTTCATGTCCTTTTCATTTTTTGTTAAAATAAATAATAAACATAAAATTCAACCTTTAGAATTTTACTGCCGTGTTATTGTGTAGAATTGCATAGGACCACCTGCATGCAACAATACTAATACAGTTTAACTGGTATAAGTATAACCGGTTTCAAAAAAGGATATTATGCTAATTGTGGCAAGTCTACTTAAAATGTATAAAAGTGAGGATGATTTTTTTGGAGCTGACATTTCATTCCAGTGAATTTGTCCCTATTTATTGTAGATATTCCTCTATATGTATGTGTCTCATGATCATGACTCAGTGTGTGTTTTGTGTAGAAACGTGTATTAATAAGTTCTTTGTTTTTGCATAAATGACAAATGGCTTCCAACGGCGTCAGGAGCTCAGCAGATGGCTGGATGGACAAGAACACAAAATAGATCTTATGTTAAAATTGTTTAGAGGCAGAGTCTTTTACTTTCTCTCATTCTTCTTTTTCTCCTTTCCATCTATGTCTGTTTAACTCGTTCTCTTCAGCTTGATTGGGCCGTTTCTGGGAAAACATCACGTTCGCTTATAAACACGTCGATACATTTGCACACACTGCACTGGCCCTGACCATCACTAGGACTGGACGTGGACGATTACTAGTTTACTACAATATATCTCTATATGGCTCAGAATTTAGATTTTGAACACTTATTGTATTAATTTTTAAAGAACAATGGGACCTTTTAACATTGTTTGGAACATATTTAATCATTCATATGCACCAATATAACAGTATATAATAATAAACAGCAATATTTGCCTACATATATTTTTTACTAAATCATTATATTATAAAAAAATATAGATATATAAAAAAAAATGAACATTTTTTAAATTATGACACTAACAGATAATCATGTTTTTTTTTAATTAACCACGAAACAGATTATGTGAACTGATTTATGGAAATAATCAAACTGATACTCAAGGTTAAATCAGATTCTGTGCTCTGTTGTTGACTGTCTTAACGCTCTCATACTCAGCGACAGCGGTTCTGTGAGACAGCGATGGACTATGAAACCAAATCTAAAGGCTGAAAATGATTAGCCAAAGTTTGACAATATCATGAAAATATTCACTATATCTTCCCCTCAAATTTAAAACACTCAAACATAGCTTTCTCTTACACGTGGTTAGGATGAAAACATTACACTGGCGCTGATCTAACATCATCAGATGAGGAGAAAATGCTTACGGCTGAATTCACAGACACACACACACACACACACACACACACACACACACACACAAATGCTTTAATAAAAGCTAATAGTTACTACGCAACCATTCTATAGCAACAAGATATGTAACAAGGTCATATTAATGAGTGTCCATCTGTTTGTGAGTGATGGATCTGTGTTGGAGAGATGTGATAACATATTAGAAGCTGTTTACATAATCTTAGTGTAATTATTTTATTTTACATTTAACATTTTATTTGGAAAGGAGGCATTTATTTGTGGTGTGTGTATGTTTAAACATCTACCATCAACATCTATCATGGTTTGTTGTACACTGAACTAGTGTTTGAGATGTGCTTGGTGCAATCGCTGTTTTTGAATTTAGTTTTTAATTACTTTATATATACATACTGTATATGCACATATTATGTGCTGCTGCTGTGAATTTCCCACTTGGAGGATAAACAAAGTTATTTAATTTGTAATCGAATTTAATTATCTTTGTTGGCAACACTTAAAAATGGGCAATTACAGTTCATTCAGATTTTTGTTTTGTTTTATGTATATGTGCTTGTTATCTGACTCTCGTTATTGATTTAGTTTTCTTTTTCCATCCATTGGGATGCCAGCACACCTTGAATTTACCTGTTTATTTTTTACATTACATAAGCAAAAGTATCTAAATCCATGTTTGATCTGTATTGAATTTAAATCACAAAGTCTGTAACATTCATTTCCCAGATCTCCTCATGGAAAACGTACTCGGTTACTAATGTAACCTCAGTTCCCTGAGAGTAGGGAACGAGTATTCCGTAGCTATACACAGTGGGGGGAAACTCCTTTCCTCAGATTATTGAAGCCTTTTTGTAAAACGCATTGCAGCTGCACAGCGACCACAGTGAGTGTCTGGCTCACTCATTGGCTGTGCTGCGGCAACTGCATATCCAATGGCGAGGCACCTAAATGGGCGTGGCTACGTCTATAATAGTGCCAGAAATCGGCATTTTAGTAGGTTTAAATCGATTGAAGCGACAAACTTGCCATGTTACTATAGTGCGGCCGGCTATGCAATACTCGTTCCTTACTCTCAGGGAACCAAGGTTACGATAGAAACAGAGTACGTTCCCTTTCGAGAATGGTCACTTCGTATTGCATAGCTATACGCAGTGGGGACGCAATGGAAAACGCCGCACTATAAGTAACTGGTTGCACACTGGAGCTCAGGACCACTTAGCTCACAGAAACAAGCCAGAACCCATATGTATATATCGATAAGACCGGACACCGTCGGATCTGAACATATATAGAGAGATGTCAATAAGCTCATACCCAAATATATATTATACCAATAAGACCGAACACCGTCGGGTCTGATTATGTATAGAGGAATATCAGGGATATCATAATAAGGGATAATGTGCTTATGAACAGTAACATGACACGTAGATAAGACCGGACATCGTCGGGTCCAGATCGTACAGAAAGGAACTTCACCTGCAGGGAAGGAACCTCCATGTTATAAAACCTCACAAATGTGGAGGGTGAAGACCAACCGGCTGCTGCACAACTGTCCTGAATAGGAAACCCAGAGGACCAAGCCCATGACGAGGCCATGTCTCTAGTCGAATGGGCTCTAGTACCAATGGGGCAAGCCTGACCCACTGAGGCGTATGCCAGAGAGATGGCATCCACTATCCATCTGGACAGTCTTTGCTTCGTGACTGGAGACCCCTTAGATCGGCCACCGAAGCAGACAAAGAGCTGTTCTGATTGCCTAAAGGGCGCAGAACGCTCCAGATAGACCTTTAACGCTCTAACAGGGCAGAGCAGATTAGCCTCCCCATCCTCTTCAGAAGGGGGAAGAGCTAATAATGTAATCACCTGTGCTCTAAACGGTGTTGAGAGCGCCTTAGGTACATAACCATGTCTAGGTTTGAGAGTGACTTTGGAGTCACCTATTCCAAACTCCAAACAGGAGGGGCTCACAGAGAGTGCCTGCAGATCTCCCACTCGCTTGATAGATGCCAGTGCCAGCAGGAGAGCAGTCTTTAGCAAAAGTGATTTGACTGATTCAACCGACTGAAGCGGCTAAAAAGGCGGACCCTTCAGGGCCCCAAGGACCGTGGAGAGGTCCTAAGACAGTATGGAAGGAAGTCTTGAGGCGTTAATCCTCCTGGCTCCTTTTAGAGACCGTACGACCAAGTCGTTTCTTCCTAGTGATTGGCCAGCCACCGGAGCATGATAAGCTGCTATGGCTGCCACATACAGTTTGAGCGTGGACGGGGAACGGCCCGCATCCAACAACTCTTGTAGGAAAGAGAGTATCACTGATACCTCGCATGACTGGGGTTCAAAGTGTCTATCCGAGCACCAGCCGGAGAACACTGACCACTTCAGGGCATAGAGGCGCCTGGTAGACGGGGCTCTAGCCTCAGTGATTGTGTTCCAGACCTTATCAGGGAGGTCCCTGGGTACCCGTTGAGGGGCCACACATGTAGAGCCCATTAGTCGGGGCGAGGGTGCCAGATCGTCCCGTTAGCCTGTGTGAGGAGATCTTTCCTCAGTGGGACAGGCCAGGGGACTTTGTCCATCATCTGAACCAGCTCTGGGAACCACAGCCTGGATTTTCCAGAGGGGGGCCACTAGGAGGACTGGGCATCCGCTCTCCCTGACCCGTTTGATGACCTGGGGGATCATTGAAATGGGGGGGAACGCATAAAGGGGACGACTGGGCCAGGGATGGGCCAGCTGTTCTTTCGAAAAGAAGGCTGTGCAGTGAGTGTTTTTTCTCGAGGCGAAAAGGTCGACTTCGGCCTTGCCGAAAACACTCCATATCAGATGAACCGTCCAAGGGTTTAGAGACCACTCGCCTAGGGGAGTGTTGTTTCAAGAAAGCATATCCGCACCCATATTCTGAATGCCAGGGATATGTGCTGCTCTCAGAGAGCTCAGGTTGTCTTGCGCCCAGAGAAGGAGGTCTCTCGCCATGGTGTACAGGTTGCCTGACCTGAGACTGCCCTGGCGATTTATATATGAAACCATTGACATGTTGTCCGTGCGGACTAAGACGTGGTGTCCTTTGAGGTTTGACAGAAATGCTTTCAGGGCCAAACCAACTGTTTTCATTTCCAGGCAGTTGATATGTAAGCTCTTCTCCGTGCTCGACCAGAGGCCGGAGACAGGCTTGCCCTCGTGCAGCGCTCCCCAACCTAGGTTGGAGGCTTCTGTGAAAACCACTTTCCTCCTGGAGGTCACGCCCTTGTGGTACCAGTCCTGAGCCCGCCAGGGAATCAGAGTCCATAAACAACCGTGATTCACCGTAATGTGCAGGCTGCCTGACTGCCATTCATGGGCTGGCACGCTACGTTTGAACCAGTGCTGGAGCGGGCGCATATGCAGTAGTCCCATGTACGCGTGCCTGCTCTGGTGTGAGCCGCGCTCTAATAGTTGTAGAGTCGATAACTGTGCCCATAAAGATTACACTCTGGTTGGGGGTCAGTTTGCTCTTGGATAAATTGTTTCTGAGCCCTAGGCATTCCAAATGGCCCAGGATCAAAGCTCTGTGTGTCAAAAGTTTGGTTCTCGACTGTGCCAGAACAAGCCAGTCGTCGAGATAATTCAACACACACACTCCCTGATGCATCAGGGGAGAAAGCGCCGCGCCCATGCACTTCGTAAATGTACGGGGTGCTAGAGACAGACCGAACGGCAGAACTGTGTACTGATAAGCCTTCCCCTCGAAGGCGAATCTCAAGAATGGCCTGTGATGAGGGGCTATCTGAATATGAAAGTATGCGTCTTTCAGATCCACAGTAAAGAACCAATCCCCCGGGCGAACTTGCACGAGGATTTGTCTGATAGTTAGCATTCTGAATGGCCGTCTCATGAGGGCTTTGTTCAGATGCCTTAAGTCTAATATGGGTCTGATGCCGGCGTCTTTTTTCAGTACTAGAAAATAGGGACTGTAAATCCCTGAGTGTTTTAGCGCGGGGGGTGGACTAATTCTATCGCCCCTTTTGCTAACAGATTTTGTATTTCAGAGCTAAGCACATGACACGCTGCTTCTCACTGAAGTCTCGATGACCACCTGAAATTTTGGGGGTCTGCGAGCGAATTAGAGCTAGTAGCCTCGCTTTATTGTGTTTATAACCCAACTCGACACACCGGGAATGGCTTGCCAGGCCAGGGCCTTTGTGGCTAGGGTTTGGCACATATTCGGGGACGGGCCGCCTAACACAGGGGGACCTAATACCCTTGTATATGATTGTGTAACCCTTGTATTGTGATTCATGCACATACTTAGTGTTGGGCTGACTGTAAAGGCTTTCGCCTCGGGCAAAGTCAGAGTGACAACTGGGAAGGGGCCACCTAGTGAAGGGGGACAGGGAACCCGTGTGTTGTGTGCTTGAAACATACTTGAAACATACTCTTTATGTGCTTTATTTGGGTCGCTGTGAAAACAGCGTTTGTTTGTAGTGACGCGCTCAGTGCAGCTGTTTCTACAATATAAAATTCCCCAACCGCCTGAGCTGAACAGGGAGCTGTGAGATTATTCATGGGTTTCTTTGAGGGTGGTCCGGCTAGCACGAGACTCGAGCCCTCTCTTTTTACCCCCTTTGCTAGGAGGTCTTCGGAGGCCTAGGGTCCAACACAATGCTGGGTCGGGGGCCCTGGCGCTGGGGCAGTGGGTAGCGTTTAGCTGGCCATGAATGGCGGCGGGTATCAGCCGTAGGGCGAGGCTGAGCCATCGTGTGCAGGGCCGATGCAGCTTAGCCGGAGGCGGAGAAAGCGCGTCCAGCGAGACCTGAGGTATTCCAGCACGGCTTGGTTGGGTGAACCGCTCTAGTTCTCCAACTAACAGCGGTGTGTGGGCAGAGGTGAGTGGCCACGGCCTCTTCGAGGGGCGGCAGCGACTCGTAGCCATTTTCCTCTGCGCCGCCAACAGAGGAGAGCATTGCGGAAACATAAGTGCTCGTGTAGGGAGCGCGCCACGTCTTGGTTAGTTCTTCGTATCTTCCAAACACTCACTGTGCTCGCTGTGCAGCTGCAATGTGTTTTACAAAAAGGCTTCAATAATCTGAGGAAAGGAGTTCCCCCCACTGCATATAGCTACGCAATACGAAGTGACCGTTCTCGAAAGGGAACTAGTTCAATCTGAATGATTAAAGAAATTTTTTTTTTTTGCATTGTCTGAAATGATACCTGCTTTTCTAATAGCTGAAATTGTGTAATACTAATGTCATCTTTCTTTCTCTCTTTCATTAAAAAGAGGATAGAAAGTGATCGATGTAGTTATTAGAGCTCTCAGAGTGCTTACCTGGAAACAAGCTTCTATTAACACCGCTGTGTTTTGATGCTATTGAAAGCACTTACCCTGTCTCAGTGTGGAAGACAGAGTGCTTTAACTGCATTATTTTCCTCTATCATTAAGCATAACCCTTTAAACATTTCCCACAATACAGCCAAACTTCTAATTTCAGCAGAAAGCAGACGGCGTACACATATCAAACAAAGAAACAAACTTACAACATACAGTGAAGCCAGCACATGTAACTTGTGGCATAATTTCGTTTTCAACTTCTTTTATATTACTGATTATTTCAGTATGTAAATGAAATGATAAATGCAACTAAACCTTCAGATTTATCTTCAATAAAAGGTGGAGACTTTTCTAAAAATAATAATTTAACATCACTTCTAATTGGAAAGCGATTAGTTTTAATCCCTCAAGAAATTTGTATGATTCAAGCAAAAGTTTGAACGTATAATGCAAATCCTGTCATTGTATTTGTCCTGTATTTGTCCATAAATCCTGTCATCACCCTATTTATTTTGAAAATCAAATCATATCTGACCAAATTTATAACTGATGTATGATATACACAGATCTTGCCACAGCATAATTTTCATGGAAGTCTCTCTTTATTGTTGTCTGTTTTTGTTGTTGTTGGTTTTTTCTGGTAAGTTCTGGTATGTTGGCTCAATGTTGAATTCATATTTTGTGCTTTCTGTTGAGAGATACACCTGCACCTGTGCCCGCTCAATCTGTATTTTTCTAGGTTTCTTTTCTTTCGGATTGGTTATTGAGGTTGCCAGTTTGTCATCTATTTAGGGTGAAGTACATTTCTTGTTTGGGGATTTGGTGAGTGCTGTCCAATAATAAGTGTATTTTTCTTGTGTTATAATTTGTTTGATTGTCTGGGTTTGTACATCTTTAGGCTATTTTATTGTATTTTTTATTTTCTTGGGGGGTTCTGACTAAGTGAGTTTCCCTCTGGAGTGGATGAGTTTGCTGACGGGCTTCATTCAAGGTTCATCTCTTCGCAGGTTTATGCTTTGTGATAAAAGGATAGGAGATCACTTCTTCTGATTTGCCTCAAGAAATGGATGGCTCATTTTTGTATATGTAATGATAGTAGGGATACTATGTGTCCAATCATTGTTTTACTAACTAAAACAGCTTGGATTGTTACTAATCAAGATGCTGAACCAGTTTAGTTTTATACACAAGTGTTTTGGCCTATAAAGTGATGTCATACCTGCACTACTCTATAGATTTGAGCTTACCCTAGCCACAGCTGTTGCACAGAAGTGTGAGAGTGGTGGCACTGTTTCAAAAACTTTCTTACGTGTTCTTTACAGATTTTAATCTCTATAAATTTTACACTGAATTATGTGATCTGAAGAGCTTGAAACAGTGTACAGAGTGCTGTTTTCTTCTGTGCATGTCTGTTATGAGTCAGAGAGCTCATTCACTCTAGAGCTGTCAACCATATTATGTGATCATAACTCCTGCCCTTCCGAATGACGACATTGTGTTCACTTCCTTATTCTGAGTTCCACACATAAACAACTGAGAGAAACGATTCTACAGATGAAACATGAAGCCAAATAAATATATGATTACGATGATATGTTCTGTATTTGTTAACACTACAAATAATGCATATCTGTCCATTATTTAATCAAAATCCACTTTAGATTGCAGTTGGAAATTATTACACGTACTTGTACTGTATGTTGTGCAGCGGACGAGGTTAAAGCCAGATGGGAAAACCTATGAGATAGGCTACATACATGAGGAAAAATGTATTATCGGTCAGTGCCACCTATCATGCAGGGGTGACTTAGCGGCAATCATTTCACGTTCAGTGTGAAAGCTCCGTTCATTGGCGATTCGTTACCTCAGGGGTGCCCAATCCTGTTCCTGGAGATCTACCTTCCTAATGCCTAGTTCACACTACACAACTTTAAACGTCGGCAAATCGCTGTGCTGTTTAGACTACATGACTTGCTCTGGAGTTTTGAAGTCGTTGTGGTGTTCACACTATGTGACGCTACGTAAATGATCTGCAACAGGGGGTTACACACTACACGAGCTGACAACAACTCTGTCACCCAACGACTCTATCCGGTCCCAAAACCACATTTTGTCACGAAAACAAAATTGGTGGTAAAAAAATTTAAATAATATTTTTTTATTTTTTTTGATGCGTCGTTAAGTATTTTACACTTAAAGATTGGCGAGCGCGGATCACCCGCAGATTTGCACGCAATTACAGCCCGACCTGTCGGCGAGCTCGTTAACTTGCAAATCGGGCTTAAAATCCTGTAGTGAGAACTAGCCATAAAATTCAGCTCCAATTCTGATCAAATACAACTGAACCAGCTAATTAAGACTTGATAATTACAGACAGGTGTGTTGGATCAAGGTTGGATCTGGGCTGCGTTCAGCCTCGACAAAACGTTGCACAACGTTTTTTAAACAGAAACAGTGATGCGTTGAACACACTGTTCTGATGACGCAAGAGTTGCAACTATGGCAGCTGAGAAGGCCATTCTTTGTGTTCTTTGTGAAGAATTTTCGGAGCCTGATGAAGTCGGTATAAATATGTGTTTAATACTACAAAATATGCCCAATGTTACAGTTACTGCACTTGCCGCCCAGATCAAAAAAGAACATCCCAATCGAGTGAAGGGATTGCTGAAACTGAAATGGAAGCACACATCTTACCTAATTCAGACTAAAACACATCTATTTAGCCTCACATACTGACTTTATTTGTAGTTCATACTGTTTTAATACCCTATTTTCTTTCTCATTTTTAGGAAAAGCACTTAATTACCATTGTTTATTTCTATACCAAATGTCATACACTTGCAATGAAGCTAAAAATATAAACAACTACATCATTATGTTGATATCCTATATTTTTACAATAAAACTTACGACAAACATGTCTTCTAATATCCTCAGTTGTTGCGTATACCGAGCTGCATCGAACACATTTGTAAATTACTTTCCTTGAACCCATTGTGCGAGTTCACTTTAATGCGCGTGCTTTATATACATGTTGCTGCTGATTGGACTGCAGTTCTGACACACCCACCAAACAAGAGAAAACGTATCTCAAACCCCGTTGCACACCGGTGCACGCCGTTTCCAGGAAACATGACGTTCAACCCGGAAACCGTAGCAAAACGTTGCGCACCGTTTTGAACTTGAACGTGCCCCTGATCTCTGCAGGAAGGTATATCTCCAGGAACAGGATTGGGCACCCCTGGCTTACCTTTATTGCGCCTTAAAGATTATAAACTGGAATTTAGGAATACAATTTGAAATGTTCATTATTGAGTGTTCACTTTTCAAAACGTATAACAGGCAGTGATGGTGTACCCTTACTAAAAATTAAGTGGCTTTCGGTCGAATTGCAGTGCCCCCCAGAATGCGATTTCCACTGAGGGGGATCCCGTCGTCCGGAATTCAATTTCTCCCCTGCCTCAGCAGAAGTCTGGGCACGCCACTGCCCCCAAAGCTTGCACAGTCCTGGCTATAGCTCTTCCTGGGTTGACATTTCATTCAGTAACGCAGTTTTCATTTATATTTCATGCTGTTTAATGTTTGATGATCACATTAGCTTACATGTGCGTAAGCGATGCTTTTAATGCTTGTTTCTGTGTATCCTTCGTCTGTGTTTTGATCTGGAGATTCTGTGCTCTTTCAGAAGATGTGTAATAGCGCCCCCTACCGTATAACATTGAAAACATTCTGTCAATGGCCAGGGAAGCGTTGTATTATAAATGAAGGAAAATTCCATCAATGGTGGGGAGAGTTTTAGTTTTTAGATTTGAAGTAAATTCCTATGTACACTACCAGTGAACTACATTTGTATTTCATATACCAGTGAAATATAAATCAATATTTTCAAACAAATCTGTTGTATTGGATGCCAAAACATAAGTTTAAGACAGTATGTAAAACTATGTAAAAAAAATAAATAAAAAAAATAGGATACTCAATCAAAAGAGTAAACTAGGGATGATCTGATCGATCTTTTGCAGAGCGGTATCGGCCTATAATCACATTCTATGACTCGATCGGTTGTCACTAAGGCCCTGTCCCAAATGGCACACTGCATATGCACTTTCGGTCTAGTGGACTTTCAATAGCTGTTGTGTGCATGTGTACGTTAAGTCCATGAGACCGTAGGGTGTCCCATTTGTCATTTTAGGTTTCAGAAGGGTGCTTGCACCATATGCGCCCTCAAACAGTGACATTCAACAGAGAGCTTATATATCACTCATATAAAGCTTGAATTATTGGGATCGGTATTGGGCGATCATGATGACAAGAAATTGGTTATCGTATCGACTGCAAAAATCTTGAACAGAACATCCCTAGACTAAACACAACTACAAGCCAATCCATACTTGGAATACTTAATTATACATTTAAGTACATCTCGATCAAAAAATTGAGTGCAAGTATAGGCCAAATATACCTAGACTTTTCTGTCAGTATTAATAGTATTTAATTGTAATTGTAATTTTAAGTATATTTCTGAGAAGTACATGGAAGTATATTTTTTGAAAAGTATAAAAAGTAGACTGAAAGTATACTTATTTTTAGTTTATAAGAATTACAGGCTACTTATAGCACACACGAATAAGCTTATTTTTTTGTAAGGGTAATAATAATGTTTGCATTCTATCTTATGATCAGTCTTCTTTCCTAGATCTATTTGCATACTGAATTTTGATTGTTCTTGTCTTTCTATTAATTATGTGCTGCAAAAACATTTTTATTTGTGTACAGTGTTAATAAAAGCAAGAGGCATGTTGAGTGTCATGATAACAGCTAAATTGAAACCCGTGCACTTACCTGAATCTCTAACACTATTCTTTGCATTGCTCTGATTTTGGATGTGACATGAGATGTGTCAAACTACATTTGCATGGACTTTATACATTATTATTCTCTCTCTCTCTCTCTCTCTCTCTCTCTCGGTGCATGCTGGGAGTGTTGGGGTGCGTGTGGTGTGAGGGTGTTCATGAGGAGAGAACGATTGATTTCGGTTTTTTTCCGCCTTTTTTTTGCTATTTTTGTTTTTGTTTTTTTATGTTTCTAAGTTTATGAATGTTTGTTTATTTTCTTTCTAAAAATAACATTTGGTTTGTTTTGTGAGTGTTTGTGAGTTTTTTGAGGCGGCACCGGGATGGCGTCTATCCCTGCGGGGACAGTGTCACAGGTGTCGCTCCGCCATGGAATCAGGTGCGTACCGGCTCAGGGCGTCACTGTCGAAGACGTGTTGCTGGCAATCGGAGAAAAAGTTGGGTATGAAAACATTACTACAGCATCCAGGATGAATAAAGCAGTGGTGGTTTTTTTCGAGAAGCAAGACATAATAAATCAGTTGATAAGTGACGGAATCGTGGTAAGTGGCGATTTTCTTATTATCTCACCGCTTGTTGCTCCGACAACTAGAGTTACGATATCCAATGTGCCGCCTTTTATTCGAAATGAGGAAATCGAGAAAGCTTTGACGCGATATGGGAAAAAAGCTAGTGAGATTAGGATGATCCCGTTGGGGTGTAAAAACGCTGCTCTAAAGCACGTTATGTCCTTCAGGCGGCAGGTATTTATGTTCTTAAATGAGCCAGAGTTGGATATTTCGTTCAGAGTTATGCATGAAGGGAAAGCGTATTTTATTTATGCAAGCACTGGTAATATGAAATGTTTTGAGTGTGGGGACATCGGGCATAAAAGGCACACATGTCCGCACAAAGCCCAGGTTAGTGAAGTGGAAGTTAGGCCTAGTACTTCTGCTGCTGGTGGTGAGAGCAGTAAGTCAGCTCCTGAGGATGTGCAGCCTCAAACTGGATTACAGGTGAACATCGACAGTAATGGAATAGGTGAAAGTCAGAATGAAAACGTTCATGAAATGGTTGATTCTGGTAGAAGTCATGGTATTTCTGAACTGGAGGACGCTAGTGCATTAAATGATGTAGCTACGGTTAGTGTTGAAACTGAAAGTGTTTCTAATGAAATTTCTGAAATGTCTAATTCTGGCGAAATGGGTGTCGCTGATACGGGGATGAGAGATGATGATGCTCTCTCTGATATGTCTGATATTGGATCACAGTGTGGAAGTGTGGACGATGTGTACACATTGCAAGATATAAATAACTTCCTGGATGGGACCTTTGGCAGAACTGTTGAAGTTAAGGAGTTTTTTTCTGATGAGAATAAATTCATTCATACAGTTAAATTGTTGCAGAGAAATGTAAGCTTTGATGCACTAAGCAAACAAAAAAGGTTCAGGTTGAAGAAGATGTTAACAAAGCTAAGAAAGGACAAAATGAATGCTTCTCAAAACAAATCAAATGTTTAATTTACACGGGGTGAACATTTCCTTTTGTTTTTTTCTTTTTCTATCCTCTTTATATCTTCTTTCTTCTATGGAGCTGTTGAGAGTTGCCTCTTTAAATATAAATGGGGGTAGAGATGGGAACAAATTAGCGATGGTATCAGAGTTATTTAGTATGAAAAAAATAAATGTAGCTTTCTTACAAGAAACACACACTAGTCTAGATAATGAATCTGAATGGAGTAGATGGTGGGAAGGAGAAAGTGTTTTAAGTCATGGGACAAATACATGTGCTGGTATCGCTATTTTGTTTTCTAAAGGAATGAAAGTTAATATTTTGTCTGTTGAAGAAATTGTAAAAGGAAGAATATTGCTGTTAAAAATAGAATATGAAGGATCTGTGTTTATACTGATAAATGTTTATGCACCTAATAATGGACCTGAGCGTGTGAGGTATTTTTTACAGTTAAGGAGTGCTTTTCAAAAAATTGATGACAATGTTTGTACTATCATTGGAGGTGATTGGAATTGCACCATTGATTTTATTCTTGATAGAAATGGAGAGGAACCCCATCATGAATCAAGTGTTGTATTATTAAAAATTTTAAAAGAGTTTGAATTAATAGATATTTGGAGAAGAAGGAATATAGCAATTAAACAGTATACTTGGCTCAAAGTATCTAATAATAGGGTTAGTGGAGCTAGATTAGATAGATTTTATATAGGTAAAGAATGGAACAATAAAATAACGGATGTTTCTATCTTACCAGTTGGTTTCTCAGATCACCACTTGATATTGTTTGCTTTGAATATGAAAAGAACTACAAAACCAAACTACTTTTGGCATTTCAATACTAAACTTTTGCAAGATGCTTTATTTTGTGAGAATTTTATTTTCTTTTGGAATGACTGGAAGTTGAAAAAGGTTTCTTTTGAAAATGTGCTTATGTGGTGGGAGGTTGGCAAAGCAAACATAAGAACTTTTTGTCAAAATTATAGTTCACATTCTACTTCCATGGTGAACGCAGTGATACAGAGACTTCAAAGGGATATACAGGCTTTGGAGAATATTCTTATGATAAATAATGATGATGGACAAATAAAAAATGAACATTTAAACAAAAAGAAAGAACTTGGTTCAGTATTACAAGAACAAGTGAAGGGAGCATTAATAAGAGCAAGAATTTGTGCTATTAAGGACATGGATGCTCCTTCCTCATATTTTTTCAATCTTGAAAAGAGAACTGTTAAGCAAAAGCTAATGTATCATCTTCGGCGGCCTGACGGGGTCATAACCTCTGATCCATTGGAAATAAGGAAACTGGCAGTCAAGTTCTATACAGATTTATATGATGTTGAGACGTGTGATCTTGAATGTGTGTCTGATTTGCTGAGTGATCTACCGAAATTGACTAATGAACAGAAGGAATCCTTGGATGGACAGATTACTTTTCAGGAGATCACTGAGGCAATGAGTCAGTTGTCAAATGGCCGTTCGCCAGGAATTGATGGTTTGCCGGCAGAGTTTTTTCAGGCATTTTGGAGTGTACTTGGAAGTGACTTATATGAAGTTTTATTGGAAAGTATAAGGAACAAGCTACTTCCTATAAGCTGTCGAAGAGCAGTCCTTTCCTTGCTCCCTAAAAAGGGGGATTTGTGCCTTTTAAAGAACTGGAGACCTGTTTCTTTACTGTGTATGGACTATAAAATTCTTTCAAAATGCTTAGCAAATAGATTGAAACATGTTTTGGAGGTATTAGTTCACAGGGATCAAACATACTGTATTCCTAATAGGTCAATTATGGACAACCTTTTTTTGTTAAGAGATGTCATTGATCTTAATCAATTCAATAATGTTGACCTGGGTGTGTTGTCGTTAGACCAAGAGAAGGCTTTCGACAGAGTCAATCATGTATATCTTTTTGAGGTTTTGAAAAGTTTTGGGTTTGGGAAGAATTTTATATCATATATTCAACTGCTATATTCTGATGTTTTTGTGATTGTAAAAGCTGGTGGAGGATTGAGTGCGCCAATACCTGTGCTAAAAGGGATTAGGCAAGGCTGTCCACTGTCTGGACAGATATATAGCCTTGTTATTGAACCATTGCTGTGCAGGCTAAGAAGGGACCTCAGTGGAATCAATGTAATGCATGGAATCTCCATATCAGCTTATGCTGATGATGTTACTGTTTTTATTTCAAATCAAAATGATGTTAATATTTTAACTGAAACAATGAGAAATTATGGAAAGGCATCTTCAGCAAGGGTAAATTGGGGAAAGAGTGAGGGACTTATTATTGGTCAGTGGAAGGGTGGGCAAGGACCTCCAAAACTACCTGGTGGATTGTTGTGGGAAAGAGATGGGCTGAAAATGTTGGGTTGCTTTTTGGGAAATAAGCAGTTTCAGAATAGGAATTGGGAGGGAATGCTGGAAAAGGTGTCTGCCCGATTGTTTAAATGGAAATCGCTATCACCATTGATGTCATACAGAGGAAGAGTTCTGGTTGTGAACAATCTGGCTGCCTCAATTTTGTGGCATAGACTCATTGTAATGGAACCACCTGAGGATTTGATTTGCAAGATACAGAGGACATTTGTGGAGTTTTTCTGGAGTGGGGAGCATTGGATTCGAGCGGCAGCACTCTACCTTCCCGTGTGCGAGGGAGGTCAAGGTCTGGTGGATGTGCGGAGCAGGATCTGTGCTTTCAGAATACAAGCGGCGCAGAGGTTCCTGTATTGTAAGGACTTAACCTGGACTGAGACTGCAAAAATGATTCTACAAAAAGCTGGTGGTCTTAAATTAGACAGACATCTGTTTCTGATGGAACTGCATCAAGTGAATCTGTCTGAGATTACACCCTTTTATCGGTCAATGTTGCACTCTTGGAGAACTGTTTTTAAAGTAGAAAGAGATGTTGAGGAGTCCGGGAGTTGGATGCGAGAGGAATGCTTGTTTTTTAACCCATTGATTCAGACAAGACTTTTGTCAGTTGTAAGCGTGCGAGAATGTTTACAAAGGCATGGTATTGTAAAGTTGGGGCAACTTTTAAATAATGATCGATGGGAATCCATAGAAACCCTGAGAGAAGTGACAGGACTAAAGTCTTTGCGCTTGGCGGAGAAGCTGGTAGAAGAAATAGTCAATGCATTACCAAGTGGCTATAGGAGAAACATCGGACAAGGATTTCCGTCAGACTCAAGCAATGAACCCGACTTTCCAAAAATCAGAGTTGTTGCTGTCGTCGGTGAAGGACAGGAGGATGAATCTGTAGTCTCAATTTTGTCTTTTAAAACTCCACAGCTGAACTTGTTTGAAATGACATCAAAGAAAGCCATATACAACACTGCAGTAAAAGTTTTGCATCAAGTTTTACTCAGAGGACAAAAGATCTCGAGGTGGCCAGTTTTGCTAAAGCCAGATTTTCTTGTAAGAGATAGATGGAGAACTCTGTATAAACCTCCAGTCGAGAAAAGAACAGCGGATCTTCAATGGAGAATAATTCATGGTGCAATAGCTACAGACAAACATGTGGCGCACCTGAACCCAGCAGTAGGGGTGGGATGTAGGTTCTGTGGGGAAGAAGAGAATTTAGAGCATCTGTTTTTAAAATGTCATAGATTGGAAGGTCTTTTTGTTGCTCTTAGTAGGTTGTTTCAAAGTTTTGGTGAAGATTTCTCAGATCAAGTTTTTATAGGGGGTGTGAAATATAACTTTTCAAAAAGAAGGAAGATGTGTCTGTTAAATTATCTAATTGGAACTGCGAAATTGGCAATATGGAAAACCAGGAAAAATCAGGGTTTACAGCTTAATAGTATAAATGTTGAAATGATGTTTATGAAGTTAGTAGCTGGCAGATTAAGGATAGAATTTGCATACTATAATCTTGTAAAAAATGAGATGGGTTTCAATGATCTGTGGTGTGTTAATGATGTTTTGTGTGTTGTTTCTGATGGACATCTGGTTTTGAAAATGTAATTTTCAATTTTTTATTTATTTTAATCTGTTTTCATATAATGTGAATTGTTGAAAATTTAGTGCTGTTTTAAAATAAAGGTTTTGTAAATCTCTCTCTCTCTCTCTCTCTCTCTCTCTCTCTCTCTCTCTCTCTCTCTCTGTATCTCCTTATCTTTTTCTTATCTCCCTCTGCTGGTGGATAACGTAACTGCAGCGCTGTATTTAGGTCACCAGCAGATCAGTGCGGTTTACAGATACTGTCACAGACGGTAGCAAATAAACAGCAGCATGCCAACAGTGTTTGTACATATATGAAATTTGTATAAAGCGTGTGTTGGAGGGATGCCTTTGTTTGTTTCCCACTCTTTCTATTTCTTCCATCACTCACACACACTCACACACTGTGTTATACCAGTGACATTGAGGGTGATGAATGTAGAATGTCTGCACTGTTAAACCGGCTGTCACACAGCACAAACAATACATTGTAAAATAACAGAGGCGTCCATCTTGGCTTTGGATCCTGCACAGTTTCCTCAGACCTCTGTCCTCATGTGGGCTGCCAACAGCAAATGCGTTCAGATTGATTTGTTTGCCATCACAGTAAATGTGGCCACATGGAGCTTGCAGTATATCGTACCACGTCTTGGTACAACATGAAGGTGCTGATGATAACAGCACTGTTTGTGAGGCAGGAATTTCTGAGGAAGTGGGAAGATCTTGCTTTTGTTAATTGTGATGGTCATGAGCTCCACTAGAGGGAGACAGAGAGCTGTGACAAGGGAGACTTTGACCTATAACCCTCAAGGTCTGTCCCATAGACTGTAAAAAAAGATGGACAAGATTCCGCTTCCTTCCTCGTAGAAAAATGTAGCCGAAATATCCCAGAAATGGTCGTTGCTGATTACGTCATTCTGAGCCTGTCATTACGTCATTGAGAGCGCCTCAGGAAATAAGTGCACATGACTATCCCAGGTCTAAAAAATCCCAAACCTCTTCTTTTTTCAGGAAGTATTCAAATGACCAAAAAAGGATTACAAGCAAATGAACAAATGAAAATAATGAGATGGCTGACAAAAAAAACAAAAAACACAAACAAACAAAAAATGAATGAAGCAATGACAAAAGGTACAAAAAAGTAAAAAACTTAGGACATTGATACATGCATCTAGTACTAGTCCTAGAGAGGGATTTCTACTATTTCTGGTAGTACTGTTCGTATTGCAGAAAGACATTCTTAGGTTATTCTGATATCGCACAATGCTATTATATTAAGCAGAGCTTACATATACGTTTTTGTGCTTATCTGTTCATTCTCTCCGTCTTTCCCAGAGAATGTCTGAATACAGCTCGTTGTTGAGTGATCTGTCTGAGAACATCACTAATGAAGACGTGGAGCAGCTGAAGTCAGCCTGTAAGGAGGACATCCCTGAAGAACAGAGTAACTCCATCATCTCCTCCAAAGAGTGGTTCAGCTACCTGGAGAAGAATGACAAACTGGCACAAGGTGAGACAGAGAGCAAAAGACACTGGCCTCTTCAGTTTCAATCAACAGAGTGAATGAAGTAATCAAACCTTAATTTTCATTTAAAATCATTAGTCACTGATAATCTCCCTCTCTGCCATGCCTCTCAAATGTCGTGATTGAAAGGAAGAACAATCGATGTTTGACATAACCGCCCTTGTGAAAAAGAATTACACTTTAACATACTTTTAATAAAAGTATTTCATATACTTTAAAAGAAAATATTTAAGTGTGAGTAATGTTTGCAGACACTTAATTGCATGTTAATTGCAATTAATTTAAAATGTATTATAGGTGAGTGCTTTAGAGTGTTTTTTGGATCTGCTTCTTTACATGTAATTTCGTAATTCTGTTGTCTTTGCAATATGGCTTTTTAATGCACTTTTTAAAAGTGTACTTAAATGTATGGAATGATATTCCGGACAATATTCAAAGGGAATTGCAAATTGTATTTGCACTTGCATTTTCAATTTGTGCACACATATGTTGTGACATGGATTGCGTGATTTGCAAATGTGTTTGGATTTTCTTTTCCGTGTATGTAACATGTTTGCCAAATTTCAAATGGAAATGCAAAGTCCATTTGCAATTGCATTTCCAATGTCTTACAAGTTTTGACCCTGCTATTTTGGAATAGCAATAGAACATCACCCATTTTCTATTTCACTTCCTCCGCGTCCTGCCCCGACCCTCACAAAATTCAAATGGAATCGCAATCCCCTTTGCAGTCAAATGTCAGTCAGTCTTAAAGGGTCTAAAAAGTATGCCATGCCCACAAGTGGTGGAAACCGGGGAATTTGGCTATTTTTGCAATAAAAACATGCCAAATTACTTAAATTCAAACAAAGTAAAAAATCCAGATTTGATTTTACCTGGCAACCAGAAAAAAAGAAGCAAAAAGAAAACCACAGTTCATGTTCGTAGGAGGATGCTATAAATTCTGCTTCATTTCAGCATTTTATTTTTATACAAACTATATTTGTATCTTTATTTTGACATTTTAAACATTTTTGACATACATGCTGCTTAGTTGTGGGATTCCACAGATGTATCTTCATTTCTTCTTGGCAAGTAGCTTGCAACCAGAGCAGTCTTCTTTTGTTTTCATTTCTGTTTGGTTTGGTAGGTTTTTGGCTTCGTTTAAAGTGCAAAAAAACTACACAGCAGTTTTACGACAATTGTTTTTTGTTGTTGTTACAAAAATAGACACATTTATTTCCTTATAGGAATGAATAACGATGAAAACAGTGCTTTGTTTTCCACCACTTCAGGGCGTGCCATACTTTCAGACTATATCAATAAACCCCACCCTCAAGACTGATTAGCCACATTTCCACTGTTGGGCCAAAAGCGAGCGTGCTACTGCATGCCAGGGCAAGTCGCTTTTCCACTGTCACTTCCGGGGCTTGATCGGCCTCATCTGGGCTTTCTCGGCCAGGTTTTTTTTTGGCCCGCTGAATACCTTGCTTGGTCCAAAGCGGGCCAACTGTGGCTTGAGGAGTGGCCATGAAGAGAGGCGGAGTTTACCTGAGACAGGAGATGGTCAACACCGCTGCTCATTTCCCATGTTATAATATCAGGCTACCAGCTAACTTCAACATTTAAAACATTTTAAGTACATTCAGACACGCCCTTACATGCGATGTTAAAGAATACTTATGCTAATCATTGCGATAATAATTACATACGTTTATGGAAAATACCAGATACTGCTTAAAGAACGTAGACAACTCGTATATGATCATAATCGT
Source organism: Rutilus rutilus (assembly GCF_951802725.1). Classification (NCBI taxonomy): domain Eukaryota; kingdom Metazoa; phylum Chordata; class Actinopteri; order Cypriniformes; family Leuciscidae; genus Rutilus; species Rutilus rutilus. Next base: position 48,281,154 of record NC_140211.1, on the reverse strand, counting down.
GTATTTATTTGGTTTAATGATTTATCTTTCTCTTTGTTGATACCGGACTAATGCTTTTGTCCAATAGAATCTGTCTGCACCCTGCAAGACTTCAAGTTACGCCCCTTCAAGTTACGCCCACTTCAAGTCACATTCCTTCAAGTTACGCCCACTTCCAAATTACCACGAGAGGGATTAGAGAACAGTTCCCTTATGCTTTTGAATCGCTCAAAAGTACCGCGATAGCTTCGGTGTATGACATCAAATTACCGCGAGAACGATTAGAGAACAGCTCTGTATGCTTTTGAATCACTCTCGCACGAGTTTAACATAAACTGAACATATTAGAGTTAATTAAACTGACTCTTAGCTGTTCAAGAACAGAAACCTCTGAGATGACATCTTCAAAATGCTTGTTTTGTCTGTATACAGTAAAGCAAGCTACAATCTGCTTTAGTGCCAAGGTATTGATAATGTATTGCTAGAAACCATATTGCAATGTATTGTTTTTCAGTTATTTGTCCCACCTCAACTAGACTGTGGAGCAAGCACTAATATATCCTTTTGGAATTGGGCTTTGTCTAAAACATTATTATTTTATTTTTTTATAAATATTTTTATATTATTGAATATATAATATACTTTTCATGTTGTATTGTATGCCTGATGTGCTGACAATACATTTTTGACAACACTAATGAACAGCTAAATGCACCGCTGTCAAACACATCTTATGACACTTTGAGACAAATTAACAAGCACACTCATCACAAAATCTTTTATTTGAAGGGCAACACAATGAGGGTTTATGCAAACCCAATCTATGTGTTCTGGCACTAATACTGTATACAGAAAATCAGATCGTGCCTCCAGCCGCATAAAAACAGTCCATGCTGCAGTATCCTGCAAAATCATTTTCAGAGTAGAACCCTTAGAGTTTTCCTCTTTGTCCACATACCCAGTATCCTTTTACAGTCTTTGTACATATAATTGCATTGAATGCAATGGGAGATCAGATAGGGAGGAAATCGCAGAGGAAACTCATATGCTGGTTTAGAAAAGAATAAATTAGGCAACATCTATGTACAACATGCATTTACATTTTAATAATGGCAAGTGACCACTCCAGGGGCCATCTAATGTGCTGTGTTGCTGGCTTCTGCAGGACACAGATTGACAATCTCCAAGTTCCAAACGCTTTGCTCTGCCCTTGCTGCAATGTAAAAAGCGGCAAGCTGGCATGTCCAAGTTGAGTGTACCGTGATCCTGTGAGTGAGTGACTTTCACCTATAGCTCAGAGGTGCTTTACCTCTAAAAATACGTGAGGAGGGCAGAAGGAAAGAGACCAAACTTACTGTCAAACCAGCAGAAGTGTGCTTCCTTCAGAAAGGATTCCTCTCTCACTATCCTCCAGAAACGTGTGCCTGTGAGTGCAAGGGTACGAATTGCAGTATCACCATCTTGTGGCACCACAAGGATGAAGATCTTGTGCAAAATGTCCTCTCTATTCAGGACTCTATCTTGCCAACAACATCTCGTTCTGACATCATGGGCCCTATCTTGCACCCAGCGCAATTGACTTTGTACACCGACGCATGTATCATTCCTATTTTGCACCCGCGCAAAGCGGACTTTTCCCTCCACAGACGCACGTCGGTTAACTAAGAAATACACTTGCGTTCCCCGGGGCGGTTCAGCTCAAAGAGGAGGCGTGTTCCGGCGCAAACGTTCCCTCATGCTATTTTACAGGTTTAGAAAACAATTGCGCCACTGACCAGGAAAAACCTAGTTTAAAGTCAGTGGCGCGTTGCGCATGTTATTCATATGCTATTTTAAGGGCGCATGCTTGGCCATAATCAATGTAGCGTCTCATCTACACACAGACGTAGCAGTTATCATTTTTGCAAATCATACATTATTACGATAGATAGATAGATAGATACATAGATAGATAGATAGATAGATAGATAGATAGATAGATAGATAGATAGACATTTTATTATAAAAGCATACATCTAGCTTACACATTTACCCAAATTATCATACGCCTGTTTAACCGAAGTTAATTTGGGTGTGTTTCTCCATCCCCAACGTCCCTGACGAGAACGTCGGTCTCCTCGGCTGTGAACCGCTCCTGTCGTGCGCCTGGCAAATCCGCCGTTATAATAGGAATCTGCTTTAGAACAAGCGCGCCTGCTCTTAAAGGGAATGTGAGATGTCGCTCTGATTGGTTTATTTCACGTTACGCCCAAACCACACCTATGAATAATGAAGCTACTTCAGACCAACCCCTTTTAGATTTGCGCCAGGCGCAAGAGTCATTTATCCCGCCGGGAAAATAGCAACAGCGCCCAAGACCCGCCCACAAAGTTACTTGCGCTTTGCGCTTTGACACTTGCGTTTCAGATCGTTAAAATAGGGCCCCTTGTGTGGTTCGGTGTGATTTGGACAACTTCAAGTTACGCCCCTCTCTTACAGTCCGCAGACAGACCCATCTCCTTTTGTCCTCTCCTAGCAAGTTAGCCTTGGCTCACACTAGCCCGACAGTGGAAAATCGTCTATTGACATTTGACTGTGGACATCGGAAATGCAAGTGCAAATGGGGATTGCGATTCCATTTGAATTTTGTGAGGGAAAAAGTGAAATAGCCAATAGGTGATTTTCTATTGCTATTCCAAAATGGCAGGGTCATAACTGGTAAGACATTGGAAATGCAATTGCAAATGGACTTTGCGTTTTTATTTGAAATTTGGTAGACATGTTACATACACGGAAAAGAACATCCAAAACGCAATTGCAAATCACGCATTTGTGTATACAAATTGAAAATGCAATTGCAAATACAATTTACAATCCCTTTTGAATATTGTCCGGAGAATCATTCCATATAAGTGTGTTAAGAAACTTAGTCATGAAAGTTTACTTTCTTTAAGTTTATTTAATTGGGCTTTATTTAATTAATTTTATATTATCTACAAGTACAGCCTTAAAAAAAAAAAAAAAAAAAATACTTTTAAGATATGAAGTACACTGCCAGTGCACATTCAATATAATTTAGTGCACTTCTTTTTCACAAGGGTGTGATACATTTTGAGGCACCATGTTTAAATATGCTCAAGCATTCTATGTTCAAAAAAACAACAAAGGAAGTTGAATGCGTTAGAAACAGCATGAGTCCGAGTGATTTATGACAAGCATTTCCATTCCATTAAATAACAGTTTAATTTATAGTACAGATATGTTATGCTTTTGTTCTGTTTTATATGACATCTCTGTGATTTGTCTGTCTTGCGTAGATGACCTATCCTACATAGAGCACATCTTTGAGATCTCACGGCGACCTGACCTCTTGACCCGGGTCATTGAGTACCGCACAACCGTGCTAAAGATCTCTGAAGACGACGAGATTGACACCAAACTCACACGCATCCCCTCTGCAAAGAAATATAAGGGTAAAGATCAGTTCCCTTTAAAAGTCTCTGTGTCTTTTACTTCATAAAAATAAACACAATCAACAGATCATAGCTGTTACATCTGTCAGCTGCAGGTGACAGATGTTACCTGCAGCCTAGTCCCTTACCATTTCCATAGACTCTGTTATTCCTGGACTTCATTTCCCAGAATCCTCTGCTCATTATTAGTTTATCTGTTTCAGCTGTGTCTTGTTTCATTTGATCATCACCCTGTCTATTTAAATGCCTTCAGGATTCAGTTCAGTTCAGTTCGTCAGCATTTTGAGCAGTTCATGGTAGTGATGGTGAAATGAAGCTTTGTGAAGCAACACGTTTCAACACGTTGCACACTAACGACATCTTGTGGTCAAAAGGTGGAAAAGCTGCCTTTCTGTCCCAGAAGACCTTTTTTTTTTCTCTTTTTTTTATAAATCACTTTCTGCTCTGTAAACCACAAAGCAATACAATTAATCCTCATAATTCAAGTGTTAGTGTTGATGTAGTTATTATACAATGTATGAACAAACAAATGTCTGAATTACTTTATGAAAAAAAATAAATAATAATAAATGGGACTAATTCACTTGTACAAAAACAATTCTTATGAATCAGCTTTGATCTACAAATGCAGCCTTATTCACATAAACTTTAGCCTTAGTCCTAATCCTACGAGTTCATAGGCAAGGCACATGTAGGCATATATAATCAAAATAAAATAAAGATTGTTGTGGAATGGTGAAGTGCTTGTGAACTGGGGAGCTGACATTTTATTTTGTGGGTAATTTAATAAATTAATGTTTTTTTATTAAGGAACAGGACTTGTTCAACAGTGTGAGGGCTAAGTCTATTTTTATTTTATTTTTACAACTACCGAAGGGTAGGACACTCGAAACCTGCTCAAGGGGTTCGCGCTATTTTTGAATCTGAATCTGAAGCAGTCACATGACTGTCTGTGGAAACGAAGCTTTGGACGTCACAGATCACGTGGTTATGGCAAAACGAATCAAGCCCCCATACACTGCTTCAATGTGTGATGTTTTGTTCTCTTACGAGAGGTTCTCTCGTATTGCGTAAGTTGCTTACGCTACGGGTAAAGTAATCTTTTCTCGAGATATGAAGCCAAAAAATTATCCTTAATTTTTATAATCTTGTCAACGCAGTGCAGCAGCACGCAGACCTAGAGCAGGCTATCTAGCGTGCTCATTGGCTGCCCTGCGGCAACTGCAGCAGCCTATCACTGAGCCTGGCGTGACGTCACGCCCAATGAGGGCGCTTGGCGCCCTCACGCGTCACAGCCCGCCAGAAGGGGCGTGGTTTAGCGTATATCAGGAAGGGCTCGGAGGCTGCTCCCCTGATTTTCGTCTCTTCAGCGAAGCTCTTCGCATCGCTGGACTCTGAGAGAAGCCGCCGCCGTTGAAGCAAGCGACCAGCAGGCCGAGGAAAGCGTCTGAGGAAGCCGGTCGTCTTCGCCGCCTTCAGCCATCCGTGCCTGCTACGCTATCCGGCGTCATATCCTTTTTCTGCTGTGTGTGTTCGCCGCTGCGACACACACTCTCTCTTCTTCTAAAAGAGAAATTTTCAACGAGGCGTTGTTTCAAATGCCTCGCACCACTCCTGCTCTCTCTCTCCCTCTGTTCGAGCCGCGCAACTGCGCCGTTCACAAGGGACGTCAGAGCGGATGGTCACGGGGCTAGCTTCCTCGTGCTCTCTCCCTCTGTTCGAGCCGCGCAAACTGCGCCATTCACAAGGGATGTTAGAAGCGGACGGTCACGGGCTAGCTTCCTCGCACTCCCTCTGTTCGAGCCACGCAAACTGCGCCGCCCACAAGGGATGTCAGAAGCGGACGGTCACGAGGCTAGTTTTCTTTACGTTATAAGAAAGCTACCCCGCCCCGTTCGCGCGTGTCACTCACCGGCGAAAGGAAACGAGTGTTTTACTCCCGCCGAGGCCGGACCAACCTCCATTTCCTCACACATTTCTCAGTCCCCTCCTAAGTTCAGGCGACTGGAAATATCAATATTGCAGTAAACGAGCCTGTTATAATACATGCACGCCTGCAAACAAACGCCGACGCAAACATGATGACGCTCTCTGGCTACTCGCCCCTGGGAATATCAATATTGCAGTAAACGAGCCTGTTACAATACATGCACGCCTGCAAACTAACGCCGATACAAACATGATGACGCTCTCTGGCTACTCGCCCCTCTTCCCGCGCTCTCTCCCTTTGCTTGTGCCGCGCAAACTGCGCCGTTCACAGGGGATGTCAGAAACGGACGGTCTCTGTGCTAGCTTTCTTTACGTTACAAGAAAACTACCCCGCCCCTCGCGCCCCGTTCGCGTGTGTCACTCACCGGCGAAAAGAAGGAAGAGAGTGTTTTTAGTCCCGCCGAGGCCGGACCAACCTCCATTTCTCACACATTTCTCAGTCCCCTCCTAAGTTCAGGCGACTGGAAATATCAATATTGCAGTAAACGAGCCTGCTTTAATACATGCACGCCTGCAAACAAACGCCGTCACAAGACATAACGACGCTCTCTGGCTATTCGCCTATTACGACCCCTCTCCCGCTCTCTCTCTCCTTTTGTTTAAGCCACGCAAACTGCGCCGCTCACAAGGGATGTCAGAGCGGACGGTCACGAGTGATGTTCAGCACCCCGCGTGCCTCACTCACCGGCGAAAGGAAGAGAAAGAGTGTTTTTAGTCCCACCGAGGCCGGACCAACCTCCAATTCTCACACATTTCTCAGTCCCCTCTTAAGTTCAGGCGGCTGGAAAAATGTATATTGCAGTAAACGAGCCTGTTATAATACACGCACGCCTGCAAACAAACGCCGACACAAAACATGATGACGCTCTCTTATATGCTCGCGCTAACCAAAAGCTTATGTGTTTTCCCCCTGTGGTTCAGTGGCGGAATCTTAGGCTTTCGCGCCAGAGATCCGTGTTCGAATCCCGGCTCGGGCGGCAGATAAAATTATGCTGTTTGCTTCTCCGAGCTCGCGGCCAGCTTTCTTATCTACAGAAAGCGAACCCGCCTCTCGCACCCTCCTGCTCGCATGATGGTGCTCGAGTATTATGAGTGTCTAAACATATGAGTCTTCAAAGCATTTCGCTCTGTCAGTCCCCTAAAAAAAAAAAAAAGAAAAGACGACTGCAGATGTGTATTTTGCAGCCAACGAGCACGTTGTACAACTCGCTCGCCTGCACCCAAACACCGTTTTTACGGCACCCCAGAGAAATCTCATAAGCAGAGAAATCTCAAAAGAGTATAATGTCTGGTTATCCGGCTCACGCCGATGGTGTTATGAGTGTAGAAAATGTGCCCACGTCCCAGTGTTCACCCCTACACACAAGCACGATCTCCCCGGTGTCTCTCACAGAGCTCACTCTCATAAAGCGGGCACGCGCCGCTCGAGTGTTAAGCGTAGGAAATGTGCCCACGATCCCGTGCCCACACCTACCCACTGCCCACACCTACCCACCTACCCACTGCCTCACTGCGAACGTAAGCCCTGTGCCCGCTCACGAGCGCGCGCACTTACCAATAAACACGCTACCCCCGACGCTGCTTTCGCATCACGGGTTTCTCGCCACAAAATGTTCTCCGTCCACAGCGACCAAGCCATTAAGTGCTGCCCAGCCAGTCACCGCTATCAGCGAGCCTCCGTATTCGAGCACCGGCGGCGCGCGTGCGCCGCCCCATCTCCTCTGATACAGGTTCCCCATCCCGCGCAGTGCGGCGATCTGAACCCAGAGACCATTCGACCCCTAGCTATGCGTGCAAAAGCATGGGAAGCGATCCCGGGCGTGTCAGAATGGGTGCTGAATACTATAAAGCAGGGCTATCCGCTACAATTCGCTCGCCGTCCCCATGCGCTTCGAGCACGGACCGAGACGAGAGTGAATACAGAAGTAGCTCACCTACTTCAAGCAGGAATAGCAAAGCTGCTGTGCAAGGGGGCGATAGAACAGGTGCATCCTTCTCTGAGCGAGACGGGCTTTTACAGCCGTTATTTCCTCGTGCCCAAGAAGGACGGAGCTCTCAGACCTATCTTAGATCTGAGATATTTGAACAAAGCTCTCATGAGACGACCGTTCAAAATGATCACAACCAGACAAATCCTCGCGCAATTTCGCCCGAGGGACTGGTTTATTTCTCTCGATCTGAAAGATGCATATTTTCAGATTCAGATTATACCCTGTCACAGGCCATTCTTGAGATTCGCCTTCGACGGTCAGGTATATCAATACACCGTCCTGCCGTTCGGCCTGTCTTTAGCACCCCGTACATTCACAAAGTGCATGGACACGGCCCTCGCTCCCCTGAGAAGACAGGGTATGCGGATCTTGAACTATCTGGATGACTGGCTGATACTAGCGCAGTCAGGGACAGAGCTTATGTCTCACAGAACAGCGCTTCTCAGCCATCTGGAAAGCCTGGGTCTCTCGGTCAACTGGACCAAGAGCTCATTACTGCCCCGTCAGTCAATTTTTTTTCTGGGAATAGAACTGGATTCGGTGGCTGTGATGGCCAGACTGTCAACACAGCGCGCGCGCCGCATTCAACATCTCGCCACGTCTTTCCAGACGGGCAGTCGGGTTCCACTGAGAACGTCTCAGAAAATGTTGGGCCACATTGCCTCAGCTGCAGCTGTGCTCCAGCTGGGTTTACTGCGCATGCGCCCGCTACAACGCTGGCTGAAAGCGCGAGTGCCTCACCGAGCCTGGACTGCCGGCGGCTCGCGAATCAGTATGAATCAGGGCTGCGTTTCAGCCCTGCAGCCCTGGCTGGCGGCCGAATGGTACCACACGGGAGTGACAATGGGAGTTGTCTCGCACCGGAAAGTGGTCTCGACAGACGCCTCCAACCTAGGTTGGGGGCTCTCCTCGAGGGCAGACCGGTCTATGGCCTCTGGTCAGACCGGGAGCAACGCCTTCACATAAACTGTCTAGAGATGCTGGCGGTCGAGAATGCGCTGAAGCACTTCCCCCCATACCTGCGGGATCACCATGTACTAGTCCGCATGGACAATACGTCAGTGGTGTCCTACGTGAACCATCAGGGCGGTGTCAGATCCAAAATTCTCTGGCGGAACGCCTCCTCGTTTGGGCTCAGCACTCGCAGTGAGAGCCGCGCACGTGCCCGGTCACCTGAACGATGGTCCAGACAGACTGTCCAGAGGCAATGTTCCCCCGGGGGAATGGTCTTTGCATCCCCAGACAGTCCAGTTACTGTGGCGCCTTTTCGGCAAAGCGAAAGTCGACCTCTTTGCGTCAAAAGACAACGCTCACTGCCCAAGGTTCTTTTCAAAGAGCGAGGATGCGCTGGCCCAAGCCTGGCCCAGCGGCCCGCTGTACGCTTTCCCCCCGGTCTCACTGTTCCCACAGGTCATCGGGAGAATCAGGGAAACGCGCCACTCGGTGCTCCTCATTGCCCCGCACTGGGAGAACCAAACGTGGTTCCCGGAGTTAACGCGGCTCGATCTGGCATCCTCATCCAGAGAGCTAGTCTCTGTATGCATGGATACTCAACGGATACCCGTTGACCTGCCAAAAGGGGTTGTGAACACGATCACGCAGTCTAGAGCTCCCTCTACGAGACGGCTCTACACGTCTAAATGGTCTGTGTTTAATATATGGTGCACCGTCAAAAATTTAGACCCACAAACATGTGGGGTCTCATGGGTGCATTTCCCTTTTGAAGTGGAACTTCGATGCTTTGTCTGGTATTGACACTATGGGTAACACCATCAGCGTAACCAGTGTCTGAGGTACATGTAAACAAAAGCCAATAATCATTGGCAGACGGCAGTCCACGACGTCCCACACAGAGCACCCGTGAGAATAAAAGGATGCCTGAGTTAAGGCCCTTTCACACTGAGCACAATTAAATGGCAAGAATGTACGACGCAATGACACTCTTGAATAAAAACAATAGATCCCTATGACCCTCCGAATGACGACATTGTGTTCATTTCCTCGTTCCACACGGGGGACCGCACATAAATAACTGAGAGAAACGTTTCTACAGTGGAAACATGAAGCCAATATATGATTACGACGATATATGTTATGTATGTGTTTTTCATGTGGCTTGGGGTATTTTTATAACAATAAAGAATAAGACATTTTTGCATGAGAAATGGTAAGCAGGTGTAGCGTTCAGTTTATAAAACACTAAATAATGCATGTCTGCCCATTATTTAATAAAAAAACACTTTTGATTACAGTCGATGATGGTTTCTGTGTAGTACTAAATAGGGGTGTAATGATACATCGTTATATTGACATATTGCAATATAAAAATGTGACGATATGTATCATTGATGTAAATAGAGTTAGTTTTATCTAATACTTAGCTTACTGAATTTGTAAGGTATAATTCACCCAAAAATGTAAATTCTGTCACCATGTACTCACCCTGGTGTCGCTTCAAACCTATACGATTTTCATTAAACTCCCAAACACAAATTAAGATATTTTTATACCTCAGAGATTTCTGTCCCTCCATTTAATGTCCATGCCTCTAAAACTTAAAAGATTCAAAAAATGTCATAAAGGCATCGTAACAATAATCAATCGAGTGCGATCTAATCCAAATCCAAGTCTTTTGAAGAGACACAATTTCATTTCATTTCATTTTTCTTTATTTGAAAGGAGATAGTGTACATTAATCAACATTAAAACAATGTAAATGTACCCGAGTTAGCTCAAAAGTGCTAATTTCAGATGTAAAAAAGGCAGCCTTTAAAGATAATCACAGGTATAAAATCACAAGATAAAATTACATACAACACATTGTGGTTAATAAATACAACTCATGTAAAATAATTATATAATGTTTAAATGCACACAGAAAGCATTAGTGGCCACAAGTTTGGCTCTCTACAAGCCATTTTTTTGCATTCTTTTTGAATGAAAAGAATGACAAAGACTCTCTGATGGTTGCCGGCACTGTGTTCCATTGCTGAACTGCTCTTACGGAGAAGACAGCCTGACCAAAAGCTGTTTTACAATGACTTTATATGATGAACAGATTTACAACGACGTTGTTTAAATGCTTGCATGACTTAGAAAACAACATAGAGAGCACCGGGAGAGTATGTGTGTGCACAAGGCTTGTCTGTGTAAAGCCTGGGACACACCAAGCCGATGGTCGGCCGTCTGGAATTTTTTGTGTTCGGGCCAACTAAGTTTTCTCAGTGTGTTCCACAGCATCATCATGTCGAATCGGCTGAAAAAAAGCAGACGAGGACCAATTTCAGCCGATTCGACATGTTAAATCGGCTTCGGGCCGTCGGTGAGAGAGAGAACTCTGATTGGCTGTTCAGCTTAGTGAACTAGTCAGTGCACGAGAATAATAGCAAAACAGCGAGCAAAGAAGTCAAACCGGTACCAATAGGCCTTTTTCACGGAAGTTAGAATGCACATCCGGTTCAGCGTTTGTTGTGTAAAGCGACTTCCGGTGAAATGGAGTAAGGCTCGCTAATGTTACTCTTCCAGGGTTTCCGCGGGGTCTTAAAAAGTCTTAAAAAGTCTAAAATTCTGAACTTTAAATTTAAGGCCTTAAAAAGTCTTAAAAACGGCCAGATTTTCATCCTAGGTCTTAAATTTCATTTAGTCAGGTCTTAAATAGTGTTGACCTTCGTTCATTTCCAGAAACGCTGGCCGCAGAAAGTTATTACAAAGTAGCAAAAAAGTATCGAGTTGTAGCCTACAAAGCGGAGCCCTAGCAGGAGTCTCCAACACGCCGCTCGCGTGCTCCAGTAGCTCGTAGCTTGATATGAGCTAGCTCGCCAGAGGCCGTTCACATATCGCGTCTTTTGCGCGCTCAAGTTTGTTCAAATGTAGGCGCGCGGCAAGAGCTCATAATTGAAGCGACGCGGTCATTTTTTTACCAGACGCAACAAAATGAAAAAAATCGAAACTTTTCAGAATGCCGCAAACTAGGGCTGCACGATATTGGAAAAAAATTACATTGCGATATTTTTTTTCCCAACGATATATATCGCGATATTGCGAGCCATCAATCCAGGCTAAAGTCAATAATTACCATTCCATGTTATTAATAATTTCACTAATAAGCAAGCTTCATTACAAGTAAAAAAAGGCCACTTAATATTTTATTCCAGAAACATATTTCTCTCAGAATTCGGTGAACGTTCTTCACAGGACCTAACGTTCTTCATGTTCTAGGACCCGAAAAATTATGTTTTCTGTGCTGATTCAGTGACGCGTTCATGTAAACGGCACCTATAACCAGCAAAAGTAATGATTAATGATATGTAAAATATTGCGATGTGACATTTTAATTGTTTATTAATAAACAAGTGTTTTCTGTAAAGATTAAGTTGACAATACTGACTCGCGATCTTCGCAGCAGTGATCGGGAGAAATGCACTTTTCATACAGATTAGGCTATTATTATTTTTTTTTAATGGTTCTGTTTAAAAGTAGAGATTTCTGTAGATAATAGTAATATTTCTATATTATTATTATTATTATTAGGTGTGTGAGGCGAGTAGGCTACCTTTTATGCTGAGTTGCGGTTCATGGATGATAGCTTATATCTCCAGTTCAGGCGCTGTCTGCTATAGGCTATTTAATATTTATTTATTAAATCCAGTAAATTGGATAATGAAATACTGATTAAAATTAAGATACAATTAATACGAAACGAAATTCGTTTTAAAGAAAGGCTTTGTGCTTTCTGTTTGAGGTCTCTGTGAAAGTTTTAAAGCAGTCTTTTACTGCCGCTTTCATAACGGTCGCGTCCTTAATAACATTGTTTTTTCCTCATAAATGCGAACACGAAAAATAAACGGCTTAAAAAAAAAAAAACATCCACAACTTTATAACACTCCAGCAAAGTAGCCTACCTCTTTTTGGTCAACATCCTCCTTTTTGTAGACGAAATAGGCTAGTCCCAAATAGCTGATTTTGACTTTTTTGCGGCGGATCCTCTTCGTAGCGCATTTTTAGCTATAGGATTGCCAGTGAATGTTGGCTGTGAGCGGTGAGCTGCGGCACAGCGAACCAATCACTGTGCAGGCACGCGGAACGCGTATGTCACCCCAGCAAAAAGCCATACAACAATCTCGTGTTTACTGTGTGCTACTAACGTTACCCTTCACATCGCATGTTCCGGCGATGTGACTATCGCTCATTCGCACATCGCGATGTCGATGTTAAAACAGAATATCGTTCAGCCCTACCGCAAACGCACCGCAGGTCATGTGACAGGAACCAACCAATCACCCCTTTCCAGAACAACATTGAAAGCTCAGTCAACATGAAGGATGGGGGTGCACCCAAACACTACTAATAAATATAAGCTAATGTATAAATGTCAGTAATTTATCTTTTTTGACTCATTCTTTTTATAAAAAAAAATATTTAAACGCTGAAATATGAGGTTTATCTTTGTATAAAACCTTTTTTGTCAAAACTTTATTTGAACTTGTACATGTTAGTAGATAACATGTTGCAAGACACTCTTTTAAAATCTGGCCATCACTTTTAATGGTATTTTAATGTTCACGTAAACAAAAAGTGCATATTGATGCTAATCATTTTGTTATTTGCTGTTTTTCGACATAAAACTTGTTGAATTGACTTCATTCTGTAGTATTAGTACTTTTTGAACAGGATTCTGTGATAACCGTGATCATTTTGGTCACTTTAAACATCTCATCATTTCCTCTCTAGTTATGATCAACTATGATCAACTAAAATCAACAATAATTGTGTTTTTACAGTATAATATGCAAAAGTAAAATTTTCAAAAAAAAAAAAAAAATCTACCTCTCCCTCTCTCACACACACACACACACACATCAGATAATCCTAGATAGATAGAAAGATAGAAAGATAGATACTCTAATGATCCCGAGGTAACTATCTATCTAACTTGGATAATGCGTCGTGTAGGTCTTAAATTTCAATCTTTATGGTCTTAAAATGTCTTAAAAAGGTCTTAAATTTGACTTCCTGAAACCTGCAGAAACCCTGTCTTCACAACTTCCCTGAAGAATCTACCGGCAATTACATCAGCGGATGTTTTTTGACTTGTCGAGCTTCATTCAATCGCTCCGCTCCGCACTCAAAACAAAACAAATCTTTTTTGTAATAGTCATTTTAGATTATTTTAAGACTTTGTTCATCTTAATTTTATTGCTCAGTTGTGGCAGCATTATTTGGAGAAATAAAGTATGGTGATATCTTCCTGGAACAGTAATTTGTGTCAGAATTAACTAAAATGATAATATGACTTGAAAGTGAAAGGACATAAATGTAATAAAGGCTTCAATAATAGATTTAATAAAATATAACGGGAAAGTTGCTTCATAATTTGTTTTCAGAAATGCATAAACATACCTGGAAGAGGAGTGACTGCATGGTCATGATCTGCTCCAGCTGTTACCTCACTAACTATTTTGTCGTCTTGGGTGTCGTCAGAGTAGGCCTACTGTCTTCTCTTGCTGTAGCGCATAGATCATTCCTAGTATATTGGCTTAGGGAATAGCGCCACTTTTATGAGTTACATGGGATGCGACCATGGGGTTCACACGGTCCTGACTCCGACTGGGTAATTTATGCTATGCCCACTATGTTTGTGCATGTTCACAGCCTAGTGAGGCAGTCATTCCCACAGTATGATGTAGTGGGTATTGATTCCCCATAGCATCAATACCAGGAGCAGCATCGAAGTTCCACTTCGAAAGGGAATGTCTTTGGTTGCATATGCAACCCGGTTCCCTGAGAAGGGGAAAGCGCTGTGTCTCGTTGACAAACCTCTGGCCTGCCTACACGTCTCCCTCAGACAAAAGAGTTGATGTGCACCCTTTTATACTCACGGGCGCTCTGCGATGTCATGGACTGCCGTTTCCCAATGATTATTGTTTTTTGTTTACACGTGCCTCAGACACTGGTCACGCTGATGACACTCCCCATAGCATCAATACCAGATGCAGCATCTCATTCCCCTTCTCAGGAAATTGGGTTGCATATGCAAACAAAGATGATTTTTGGGCCTCTGCATAAAATGTAGCTCTTTTTTTCTTTATTTTCTTACTATATCATACCAGTCAAGTCAAGTCATCTTCATTTATATAACGCTTTTAACAATGTAGATTGTTCCAAAGCGGCTTTACAGAGATACAAGTATAGTTTAAAATAACAGAGATTGTTTTGGCTTTATAGCAGTTCTTGAATAAAGTTATTTTCCAGCTAAAGTTAATTTGATTGATTCACTTCCGTCGCAACGATCATTGGTTATTAACTTAGGGGTCGCTAACACGACACCGTTTTAACACAGTAACTCTACACAGACTTTAAACGCGAAACCTGTGAGAACGCTGATGGCGTGCACATGCGTATTACGAGTTCAGTCTATTGGTATGCGCGTTTGAATATATGTGCGCAGGTTTGTAATTCCCTACAAACCAAGCCTTAAAAAACTACTTGTTTGGCCTTAACATTTTGATACAGAATTTTATCACTTCGGGGTAGATACGCGAACGCTTTATCTGTAGAGTGGTAAAGGGATCCTGCATAAGCAGAAACTAGTTTGCACTTTAGCACCCCGCTATGACATCGGGTCCAGGCGCAGGTCCTTCATCAGATCTGGATACAGCCTGGATCCGGCAGGCTGCGGGATAACCTCGGGATAAACAAAAACACTAAAATTAGCGTAGATGCCATTCTTCTTATGATGTAACGAGTACATCAGGATTTATGGGAAGTGTTCCCGGTTCCGGCTGACCTGATCTATGCAGCCTAACATTGAATTATAGAAGTCTATAATGTGTTATATGTATGCTAGGTCAAAGGGATGTGTTTTTAGTCTAGATTTGAACTGACAGAGTGTGTCTGCTTCCCGGACAATGGTAGGAAGACTGTTCCAAAGCTTTGGTGCTAAATAGGAGAAGGATCTACCGCCAGCAGTTGATTTTGATATTCTAGGTATTATTAACTGGCCGGAATTTTGACGTGAAGGACTATAATGCGTTAAGAGCTCGCTCAAGTACTGCGGAGCTAAACCATTTAGTGCTTTGTAAGTAATCAGCAATATTTAAAAATGTATACGATGTTTAATAGGGAGCCAATGCAGTGTTGACAGAACGGGGCTAATATGGTCATACTTCCTGGTTCTGGTAAGAACTCGAGCTGCTGCGTTTTGGACCAGCTGGAGTTTGTTACCATATGAGGCATAAAAGCCTGGTGTATCAAATATGATACTCAACAAAAAACATACATATGCATTTTTTTTTTTTTTGATCTATAAATAATTTTTAAATAAAAAACTATCAAAAATAAAACATTTACTAAAAAAGATTACAAATATTTGTATACAGCATGTCATGTGACCATTAACTGGCATCAGAGAACCGTGAACTAATAATAAAAAACATTTTATTATTATTTATTATTATTATTATTATTGGCTTAATTTTATTATTGACCTAACTTATTAACATAAAATCTCAAGGGGGTACTTCAAGTAAGTATATTAGGACAAAGAGGTTCAGCTGACAAAAAAGTTGAGGAATCCCTGCATTGCATGTAAATATGAAATGATGTGAATTTTTTACATTTTAATGTGTTTGAAAGGCAAAAGCCTTCCAGAGACAGTGATAAATGGTCAAATGAATCAATTAGTAATTATTCAAATGATAATTAATGTGTTTGTCAGGAGCTGATTAGAAATGCAATGTTTAGAAAACACTTCTTAAAGGTGAAATGATTTCCGTAAATCCAGTGATCAAATGCGGTGTGGATCTCAGTTTTCAGTGATAAGCCGCGTTTCCACCGAAATTACCCGGAACAATTTGTCCCCCAGACCTGTTGCTGTCTGCGTTTCCATCGCGGTCTAAAGTACCTTGAAGATTTGGCAGATAAGTCCGGTGACGTAGGACTGCGCGTGACTTTCCAGTTTCCGCTGGATTCCGTCCTCCGCATATAAGCTTAAGCCTAAACCGCGTCATCAGTCCATCGGTTGTATTTTTTAAACTCCATTGTTGATTCGAAAAGCAAACAACTCTTACTGTACACAATACAACAGACTTTTAAAAATGGTGGTTGAAATAAAATGCTGCGTGGAGTCAACCAATCAAAATGCTGTGTGAACTTAACCAATCAGTATGTTCAGTGCCCAAGGTCCACCCCCGAAAGTTCCTGAACTTTGAAAAAGTACTACCTCACGAGCAGGGTCTTTCTACCCGGAACTTAATTTAGACCCTGGTCCCTGCGGTCGAAACACACCGAGTACCACCCCAAAGTCACTAGTTCCTAGGGAAAGTTCCTGCGGTGGAAACGCGGCTATATACATATGACTAGTGACTGGTCTGTGTGTGCAATTAAACAAACCTGAACATACAGTATATAAGCAGTAGAATTTTATATAAATTTAAAGTATAGCCAATAAGTAGAATCAATGATTATGAATAATTAGTTAAATGTTACTACCATTGTGAGAACAGCATGTAATTATGTAAACAATAAAATAAAAAAAGTAGTCTGATTACGAGTATTTTAAAATATAGGCCTAATACAATCTAATTACAAGTTCTTAATTTTTGGAATCTGATTATGTAATCCAGATTACATGTAATCAGTAACTACCCAGCACTCTGTGTAATGTTGTCTGTAACAGAGTTCTCTTTGTGTCTCTCTTCTGTGTTGTAGATATCATTCGCCAACCATCAGAAGATGAAATTATCAAACTGGCCCCTCCCCCTAAAAAAGCATGAGGTCAAAGTTCTTGACCTCTGCTCCTCATCCCCGGCACTTCATCTTGCCCATCATAGTCACTAAGCCACTCCCACCACCCCGCCCACATCACCTCCCAATGAACAGAAGCCAAGCAGCAAATCAGATTGCCAAGATGCTTTACAGCCACGCCCATGCCACGGAGGCATGGAACACATGAAGAACTAGAACGGAAGACAAAGAAATGGACAAAAAGACAGCGACCAAAAGACTTGTAGTCTGGTTACAATTGTATAGTGAATGGGTCAAGTTGTGTGTCGGAATGAAAAACAATCATTCTGTGTTCACTGACACTTGTGTTGAATATTGTATGTGTGAGAGAGAGTTTATTTGGACCCTTGATAGCATTTAGTGGGATTGTCAGAAGCTGGTCAGACCAATGTAATAGGGAGTTTGCAGTTGATGTCTTAATGTGCCACTGGCCTAAGGTGTGAATCTAGTTGTGAAACAGGTTTAACCACTGGATCACTGTTCCTTTTATTCCCTAGTTAGTAATGTGGGTAGACTTGAGGTTGGTACATTCCCTTTAAAAAAGCTCATATCAACATTTAAAAGTGTTACAGAGAATTCATCTCTGAATTTGTGTGATTGCCACTTAGAAAGCCAATATTTGCCTTCTTTAGAAATTAAATGCATTGTTGCAGGGTATGCAATTACCTAGTAGAGAATTAATACTGCTTTTTATATTTCTGCATCATACTTCATAGCAGTTTATTCAATTATCAGTTATATTTTAACAATTGTTTATTATCAAACAACAGCAGTCTTATATATCATTATAATAGTGTTCTAGTACATATGGGAGACAAAATTAGACATTTATATCCTATATTAGATGTATAACGGGCCTAAAAACAGAGTCCATCAAAACAGAACATGGTAGAACGTGTGTGTTTAGTAACATTTTAACTCAATTTCTGCAGTATTTGCATCAGGAAATAGAAGGCATATATTTTTGTTAAAACTTTAAATTTGACTACTTCTACTGTGAATTGTTTATTCAGATGCCTCAGTATACCATTATGTGAAACATTAGGATGATATCACATATATTTTCTGTATACTGATAGAGGGTAAGAAACAGCTGCGACTAAAACAGAGATATTTACGTCAAGGATGTGGTAAAAATAAATGAATAATTATGTTAATGAAATGGTAAATAAATATCCATAAATTGCAGCACTCTATGTGGCCAAAAGTCTGTATGGATCACATTGTGCATCCAAACAGCGCTTCATTTTCTAGGTGTTTTCTTCTGTTTGTACTCTAACTTTTCTTTTTAATAAGTATGACATTGATTTGAAAAACACACATCTTTGCCAATCGTTCTAACACAGAATATTAAGATCATGCTGCATTTACAAATATTAATATCATGATTATGATTGTGATATTCTTTGTGTTGGTAAGATTGCGCCTTTTATTGACACCATCTGCTGAAAGACTGTTCAAACACGACTCTAAATTTGCTTGATCACTGTGTTGTTGCTTAGCCCCTGCAGACTGTTGTTTTCATATTATAAAGCCAAAACGGTTATTGAGGACATGCCATGCGTGTTTTTATGTGTCTGCATTTCCACCCACGCATGAGGGCAGGATGCATCGTTCAGTTACAGGCTGTTTCTGCAACTCTCTATTTATTATTCTGTTGTGTGATTTCATTGAATCTAAGAAAACAAGTTCTAAGACCTTAGCAAAATCGAATCTAGAACTACATATTTGTTCAAGTCTGGGACATTTTGAAAAGATAGACTGCAGCTGGCCGTGAACATTCGTGGCCCTTTTAATTTGGAATAGTTACTGTGGATTTCTGAGGACTGTAAAGAATGTCCTGTCAAGTTTTAGATCAGTGAAATGTAAACTTTATTTCTGCTGTTGCCACCCAAAAAGGACAATTATTTATTACATTCCAAATATACTCAAAACGAGATATTTAGTAGAATGTTCATACAAAGAAAGTGAATGGGGACAGGTCAAGGCCCCAAATGGATAAAAAAAGTGTATATACTTCTTTGTCCAACACTGTAAAAAAAGAAAAGTTGACTTAACTTAAAATTATAAGGCACAGATTTTTTGAGTTGACTCAACTAAAACATCTATATAGTTGAGTTGACTCAACTATAACATCTCTAGTTGAGTAAACTCTTAGTTGAGTCAACTCAAAAAATCTGTGCAGCAAGTTGCCTTATAATTTTAAGTTAAGTCAACTTTTCTTTTTTTACAGTGAATTGGGTCCTTGACCTGCCCCCATTCACTTTCATTGTATTCGTGCAAGAACCAATAGCATTTAGTATCAATGACTTCAAACCTGGCATGATGCCGCTTAATGTACTGTAACACATTCGAATGCACGCAAATCCCCTTGCATTGTATGCAACAGTTCTCCTTTTCGTCTCAAGAAATAATAAAAGTCATACAGATTTGAGGGCGAGTAAATGACAGAATGTTCATTTTTGTCATTTTCCAAAGTGTAAGATCCAGATATATGTGACGAGTCACAAAAAAATACTGTCAAAAACAGATTGTACATGATTCTATTTATTAGATTTTTTATGTTGTTGTTGTTGTATTGATGTTTCTCAATTGTGTACAAATGTCATCTTGTGAATTTTGCGGTATGTGACATGTGATGATGTTCCCCGTCTAGTGTCTCTCTGGACACACGGCCAAACGCTCAAATCAGTCTCGTCGGACTCACCATGATCAGTCTTTGAAATGATTTGTTTTTCTGTTTGTTTTGTTCAGTAATGTTGTGGTTGTTTTGGGTTTTTTTTTTTGTTTTTTTTTTATCCTTGGTCCTGTCATCCGTGACTGAGTTCTCTGTGATATCTGATTCTAGATCAGCTCTCTATATGCTTATGCTAGTTTTACCAACCAATCAAAGACTTTAATAACGTCCCCAGACCAGCAACCAAGGGCTTCAGATGTCCTCGCGTCATTTACAGTGGTTTTCATTTCACACCTGATGTGGTTCTGCCGCTCACATATTGTGTGCATGAGCACCTGTGGGTTAGCCTTTGTTCAATGATAGCTTCTTCTATATCAAGGGCATCTGTTAAGCACTGTGCTTTGCGCTTGAAATAATTTTACCAAGTGTATTTTCAAAACAGCGCCTCAACTGGAGAACATTGGAAAAGCCATATCGCTATCGCTCTCCCTTTTCCATGTTTCCTTTTTGAACAATAGAGGCGTATTCAGATGAATTTCCTCTGCCAGCAGGAAATAATGCAGAGCTCAATGGAATAAGCAGCGTCTTTCTGTAGTTTAATGCCACTTCCTTTCCTCTATGCAGAGAATATATTCGGTACTGTGCACACGCGTCAACTCTAGACACATTTTCGATGTTGTTAATGACCACTACGTGCAGTTCTCTAGAGTATTATGTGTTCGGCCAAATGATACGATACTGTAAGAACTAAGAGACCACTGAAGCCATATACACATAATTCATGTCATTTGATTGTCAGATTGGATGTCACGGTATTAAAACATATCAGCCTTGATAATGCTGCAAAAGCTTTGTAATGCTGAAGATTCATATTGGCATAACAGAAATCACTGAATCTAGCCAAACAAAAAATTAACAACAAAAAAAAAAAAAAAAAAAATTGAAAACCTTTTGGGTGAATTGTCAAGAAAAGTACTCCTCAAAATAAATGTAATGAAAATATAATTTGCATAAGCACACAATATGTATTGATATAATTATTTCTCACTACTGTAATACAGGTTTTTATTTTAATGTGTTTTTTCCATTACAATAATGACAATGGGGGAGGATGTGCTTATTTGTCAAAATAATGCCACAATAAAAAATAAATAAAAAAACAACAACCTAAAAATAGGTTTTGTTATCTTTAGCAAAATATCATTTTCTTTCTTCTTTTTTTTTTCTTCTTTTGTTCTGACTGATGTTTTGTTCTTAAGTTGTACATACAAAAATATTGTGGATTTATAAAAGTGTTTTATTATTAATTTATTTAATGCAATTGTATCTTGTTTTGGTTGTACTGATGTATGTTTACTAATTGGACAAAATTGGAACGTCTATTCATAATTGTAAATGTGCGTGTGATGGCTCAGATTAGGTCTGTTATGTTGGTTTTAACATAGGGCACTGGGCTCAAGATCCTTTTCTATAATCTTCTGTTTTAATAACTTTACAGCATCATTTAAATGTGTTTGTGTCTTTTTTTTTTTCTTTTTTTTTATTGTAGTGTTGTTCCAAATGCTTGTTCTCTTTCTTAGTTATGCTTATCAGCATAATATGACAATTTTGACTGTGTGTAGTACCCATGCTTGTGTCATGTTGTGAAATGTTTGTATGAGAGGCCACTGGCTGTAAATGCAAGGACACCTTTAAGGTTCATTAATGTACGTATACGTATCAAATTCCCCGTCAGAATGTTAGAGTGAGGTCTTGAGAAATGTGGAATCGGTTTGGGTGGAGATTGCAACACTTATCTTTATTTATGTGATGCTGTTACTGAGATTGTCAAAAGATTGTGAGAGTGATTTTGACGGTGTTGAAATATGGTGTAGTTTGAGGGAGTGGATTGTAGTACAGTGCTTTAATGAATACAGGAACATTGATCATCACAGAACTGAGAAAAGAGAAATATGGTGATATAACTTCTGTACGGTGAATCTAACAGAGAAATGTTAGTTTTAACCCGAAAGTAAAACAATATATTATTTTATATGAAGAACATGAAATGTATTTTAGGACCATTAAGACTTCATTTACATTGTAACATTTTGGTCAGGTAACCATAATTGATTTATTTTCTGAATTAAAATCAGCATTAATAATAATAGTTCATATTTATTTTTATTATTTTAGGGTGAAATATGGCCCAAAACATATTCTTCACTTCACATTTCTAAAATGTTCGGGTGTACATGTAAAGACCTTGTAGAGAGTGTTTGAGCTGAATAGCTCATGATAAACAAGTTAATGTTACTGCAGAAATGGAAATGTGTAAAAAAAGGCAAATAGAGAGACATGTCATATATTGGTAATGCACATTTGTAGCAGGAAAACACATTCAAATATAGAGCACATGCAAAATCGTGCGCATAAGAGCTATTCTTGTAACGTTTACACTGAGGATTAAAGCATGCTCTCATGCCATGACAAAGTGCCAACTGAATTCTTGTTTGTTCAGAAGCTTAAAACAGACTTTATTATGCAGAACTATTTATTAATCTCATGATAAGAAGCTACATACAATTTAAAAAAGAGCTTGCACCCTAGAAGTTTTTGCTGTGCAGTTGTGTTTGGTGTTTAGGCGCTCGGATTGGTTCTTTTGGAGGTGTAGTGGCAGGTAAACTGAAGTGGGATTGCTATGCTGTGCTGAAGTCGGGTAGAATAGCTGCTTGTAAATGAAAACTTTGGTCTGTTTTAGACTGTTGCTGAAAGACGACTTTGTTTGGGCATTTTAGGGTCATTGCATATTTCTTTATTGATGTGTTGCAGTTGTTCTCTTTTTTCTTTTTCTAATTCAGCATAGCCAGTTATCGCTTCACAAGACACATTGGCTTGAAACGCTTTGCAAATCGCTCATTTTTCTCTTCTGACATTAAACATTAAACCTTCATGGGCAGTGTGCTGTTAGCATTTCTTCAGTATTCTTTTTGCTTTCTCTTTTTTCTTACGTTGCAGTGAAAACAACAAAGTGATGGACAGTATGAAAAAATGTTAGATATACCTACAGATGTGGCTTCTCTATCGGAGTAAATTTAGCTAAACCAAAATGATGCTGTTTTGTCATTGTGCTTAAATGAATATATAAATATTATATTATATATTAAAATATATTTGCTAACCTACAGATTTGTGCAAGACAGTTCTTTACCACACTCAGATAAAGTTCACAATGAAAAGTGTTTGCCACAGCAGAATGTTCTGATGTAAAATGCACAACATCACAAATGCATACATTCATGGTAATAATTATTTTTGCTTTCCAGGGTGGCTTTAAAAATGAGGATCTAACAGCAATTTTGCTGTGGATTTAAAGTGATCAGTCAGAGCTTATTAGCTAAAAAAAGAAAATTCAGTAATGCCCATCAGGACATGGGCAGGTCACATATCAGTCAAAAGATTTATTTTTAAGGTTTTTGAAACAAAGGCTGCTTTTATTTGATGCAAAAAATAAGTAAAAGCATTGTAAAATGTATTTTTTTTCTTGTTATGGAAAGCTGAATTTTTAGCAGCATTAGTCTTAGGTGTCACATGATCCTTCAGAAATCAATATTATGATTTGCTGTTCAAATAACAGCATGAGCTGTTTCATGAGCAGCAAATCAGCATAGCATCATTTCTGAAGGATCATGTGATAATGAAGACTGTAATGATGCTGAAAATTCAGCTTTACATCAATAAATTACTATCAGGGTAGAGGTTCAGGGATGAGGCGAGGACTCAATAATGCAGAATTGATGGGCTTTATTTAATAAAAAATAAAACCACCCAGAGGAGGAAAACACGACCAGCAGCTGGACTTGACCGGACCAACGACAAGACAGGAGCAGACAGCGCATAACATGAGAGGAAGTATTTGAAGACGATCTGGCACAGGACTGCAAACACAAGGAGAATAAGAGGGAGGACAGGTGGGGCAAATGAACCAATAATCAGATAACAAGAAGGGTGTGGTTACAAAATAGACATGTGAGCACATGACTTTTTGCACCATGTGCTCACACCAAACCAGTGGTCTCCAAAATGGTGCCCGCATGGAGTCTGAGTCGCCCGCCAAGTGGGTACACTCCAAAAAATGATTTTTTAATGCTGTTCACTTTATATATGAACAGTTCATTTTCATTTAACATCATTGTATCAGGTTTCTCTTTCAAACACGATTGCATCATTTTAAGCTAACTTGAAACGGTTACTCTTTGGTTTAACTCCATGTTATAATTTTGAAAGAACATGTTTCTATCAAATAACTCAATCAAAAAGGGCAACTTGCATTTGACTTGATAATTTCTAAGTAAAATAAATTATTGAATTAAATAATTCACATAATTCACATGCTATATTTAAATTTTTTGTCTTGACTGCTGATTTCTTGACTGAATTATATTATTTTATAAGCACAATGGAACTACTGTTTTGTTTTTGTTGTTGTTTTATTCTGTTGTTTGTCTTGCAATGATTTTAAAATAACAATGTATATAACCCCATTTTAAATGTAGGCCTATTTTGTGTCTGTCAAATTAACCACCTTATACCTTTTACAGTTTTTGCATTAGGTTGTTCTGTCTTTTACTGCATTTAAAAATTATAATATAGCATAATTATGAAACCATAAACTTTGTGATTCAATTAAATTCGTAAATCATTTATAATAAGCAAACACAGGAGAATATTGTTTGCACATGACGTCATGCTATAGCGCGAAATGCTTTTTGTTTTTTTCTATGGCTCAATCACATCACTACCACAAACCAACGGCTCTGCAACAAACTACCCACAACCGGTTTTAAAGCGGGAGGCAGCTCGTCGTGTGTTATTTGGAGCGCCATCTGGAAACTAACAGGTAATTTTTCAATCTATTTGCATCTGTGTTATTAGAGTATTAGGTAGATACTTTATGATGTCGGTTGATATTGATGTATTTTATTACAAAACATATTTGTATAATGGAGCCTTCTGAATTTAAATATAGCGTGAGGTCTTGAGGGATGCGGATAGTCGTCATGCGGTTTATCGTACATGTAACGTTAGTAAATTATAAAAAGACGACATTTATCCACTGCTTATGTTAAGTGTCTTAAACCAGTACGCAGACATTTATATATTTAGTGCAGTTCAGGTCCGTTTTTCAAGTTTATGTCGAGTCCGCTTTTCTAAAAAGTCGTAAGCCAGAGATCAAGGTTGTTCGACAGTGGACTGATGACAGTAGAGAGGAAGTGGGAGCTTGCTTTGACTGCACAGATTGGCAAGTGCTGAGGGGGGACACATTGGAAGAAACTTGCACTGTAACAACAGACTATATTAACTTTTGCGTAGAGTCTATTATACCTACAAAAATGGTCAAGGTGTATCCCAATAATAAAATGTATGTAACCAAAGACATTAAACAAGTAATGAATTTGAGGAAATTGGCTTTTAAAAATAAAGATAGAAGGGAGCTACAAAAAACAGACAAAGAACTGAGAGAAAAATTGAGGAAGGCGAAGGAGGCACACAAGAAACACCTGGAGGAAGCCTTCAAGGCTGGCAACCCACGTAAAATGTGGGATACAATGAAAAGCATGACAGGCATGCCAGGTAAAAACAGGAGACCTATTGTGACAAGTGATGAGTTAACCTCTGCTATTGAATTGAACACCTTCTTTACTAGGTTTGAAACCTCTGGGAGCAGGCCCGGATTGGCTAATCGGGAGCACCCGGAGAAATCCCGGTGGGCCGGTCTGTTTTATTGGCCAGGAGGGCCGGTGTCCAGTCATAGCGCAGCCCCACTATTTTTTTATTATTATTTTCTCGCAGCCCAACAAAAAAAATGAAGTCACTTTGTTAGAGATGTGCTAACAAAAAATAAGAGATACAAAACGAGTATAATAGCCTATAGGCGCAAAGGCGGCGCTGAAAAGGCCAGAATAATAAAACATTTCTAGAAACTGAAGCGGCCAAATAGCCTACGAGTCAGGGCCGTACCGACCATTGAGGTCTCCGAGGTCCGGACCTCGGTCATTTTTGCTGAGTAATTTGGTGCTGCAATGATTCGCATATCGCGACGATAACCGACCTCATCATCTGAGCTGCTTCAGCACTCAAACACCGCTCGTCGGCAATGGCAAAATGTTTGAGATGACCGATCAAAGCAAGCGGGATTTATGTTCACAGAAGCGCGAGCCGCGGCCGCGCGCGAATCCCAACGCGACGCTTCACGAGATAAGGTGCAAGTGGTTAAACTAAACAGCTGTTTTACGAGAGAAATTTTAAACGACCGACATAAATAATCACTTTGCAAAGACTGTATCAATCTAAGCTCAGCTTCAGGAAGGGGAGATTTACAGGTAAAGATAAAGAGACTGAGAGAAGAAGAACGAGAGATGGAGATGAGAGAGGAGAGCAGGTAGAGCAATAGCCTATTACATACTGTGCCAATAATGAGAATAACTTTATTACAATGGATTCCTATTTAACACAGATGTTCTTTGCCAATGACAGTGGAAAAATAATATGCCCCCGAACCCCCTAGCAAGATCACTTTTGGGACCTCTGTATTTATAAAACCCTGTTTACTGATATTGCACTGAATTGAAAATTATATTTTTGAAAAATACAATGAATTACAAGGCTGTACAGAACAGTGCACTATTGCAGACTTAGGCTCAATCCCAGCTCACCCCTTGCCCTGGCCTTGCCCCTACCCCTTGTCCCTTAACCCCTCCGTTTTGCGCGTTCCCGTGAAGGGGTAGGGTTGTCTCGATTCTCTTTTGGTTGGAGGGGCAGCACTAGGGGTAGGGGGAAGGGCCAGATAGCCCTTGAAAGATTGGGCCTTATATACTGAGGGTTTAATTACATTATTTTAGTCAGTCGGGAACTAAAGTGGGCCGGTCTAAGGCATGAAACTCCAGGGCTGAAAATGAGTCCCAATCCGGCCCTGTCTGGGAGTATGGAGAGATGCAGGGAGGTGTTGGAGTCAGTCACGGTGGGTTCTGAGGATAGAGTGACAATTACAGGGGGTCAGGTGGAAAACGTCTTTCGTCAGCTTAATTCACGTAAGGCCACCGGCCCGGATAACATCAGTGCCTCTATCCTGAAAACTTACTGTAAGGAGCTAGCCCCAGTGTGGCAACCCATCTTCCAACAGTCCATGGATACACACACTGTCCCCATCCTGGAAGACATCGCACATCATCCCCCTACCAAAGAAATCATGCCCCAAGGAGTGCAACGACTTCAGACCTGTGGCATTAACATCGGTATTAATGAAGTCATTGGAAAAAATCATATCCTATGTACTCTCTCAGTCTGTACAGGACATACTGGATCCGTCCCAGTTCGCATACAGGCAACAGCGCAGCACGGAGGATGCTGTTGGCACGCTCATGCATCTGGTCTCAAAACACCTGGACGCTCCAAAAATAAAGCCATATGCCAGGGTACTGTTCATCAACTTCTCCTCTGCATTTAATACAATAAAACCGGACATATTGTTATCCAAAATGGCTCAAATGGGTATAAACCCATATCGCATTCACTGGTACTGTTCTTTCCTCACTAACAGGCAACAGCTGGTCAGGGTCAATAACACCTATTCCCCCATGGTCACAACCAGCTGCGGTGCCCCACAAGGTTGTGTTAGCTCTCCTTTGCTCTTCACGCTCTATACCAACGACTGTGTTACCTCTGCACCTAACCACCATATCATCAAATTTTCCGATGATACTGCACTTGTAGCTCTGATGAAGGAGGGAGAGGGGGCCGATCTCTATGTGGAAACAGTGAATAATCTGGTAAAGTGGTGTGATCTAAATGCCCTCATCCTCAATACACAGAAAACTGAGGAGATTGTCTTTGGCACCTCTCATGAGTGCAACATTACACCATTAATCGTTCACAATCAAACCATAAAACAAAAATCATTGTTCAAATATCTCGGAGTGTATGTGGATAGTGACTTTTCCTGGACTTATCATGTAGACTATTATCTGCAGCAAAGTACAGCAGAGAATTTATTTTTTAAGGAGACTTCGGTCATTCGGAGCGAGCAGTGAAATCCTGTCTCTTTTCTTTGTGTCATCAATTCAAAGCATTCTGCAGTATGGAGGCGCAGTGTGGTTTGGGGGTCTCTCCGCTCATCTGAAGGCCAGGATTCTACGGCTCCTGGGAATCTGCTCCAAATTGGTGGGACACTCAGTGGATAATGCATTCATTGAAAGCCATTTACTGCACACCATCAGACTGGCTGACAAAATCTCCCAGGACTCTTCCCATGTGTTGCAGCGGGAGTATCAACTCCTGCCCTCCGGCAGGCGTTATAGGGTCCCAGAATGCAGAAAGAACAAATATAAACACTCATTTGTTCCTCTGTCTATATCTCTGCTGAATCAATATGGGAGAGTAAAAAAGTGTTAATTCCTACCCACTTTCATCTATATTTTTATGGCTATTGAAGACCACTCTTGCAGGGCAGGGCCCCCCATCATATTAACTATCTATGTTGTTACTGATGCTTATATGTTTTTAGGTTGTTTTTTTTTTGTAGGTTGTTGCATTGTAACTGTTGGAGCTTGTATTGCAAGACAAATTTCCGTGTACACGGACAATAAAGTTCTATCAATCAATCACGCGAGTGACGTTTTTGACGGCCTAAATTATAAGCCTAGGCCGTAATTTCTCAAGGTGGATTATCACACTTTTTTAATACCATTTGTGTAAATTAGACGCCTACGGTTTGTTTAATACATTTAGCCGTGTCTCTTTGAATACCCGTCGTGTCTCACGCAGCTAATTTTACTAAAGTCAAACGTGTAGATTTTATTCTCATTTATTGTACCTATAGTACAGCATTAAAAACAATGTTTATTCTGTGTATGTTGAGTGCCTTAAAAAGTAACAAGACATCAATACATTTTGTGCACTGTTTAGGTCGATTCCGCTGTTCTCACATGGTTTTGCTCAGTTCTGTTTTTCCCCCTCCCCCATTAGATCAGATCCATCCAGGACGTCATCTTGAGCTGGAACATCACGTTCTTTTAATAGCCTATCATTTTTGTCGACATCCAGCCTGGTGTCTTTGGTGTCTTCGTTGTGTCTCACCCAGCAAAGTATACAGGTAAAAATATTACAAAAGTCAAACTTGTAGATTTTAATTTATGCTTATTGATTGTTACCCCTAATATGTAATTAGTGACTTAATTCTAAATAGTGACATAGGGGTGTAATGGTACACTTTCATTTAATAGCACAGCACCTATTTAGATCTGCTCCAGCAAGGCTCATTGCTGAGGATTGGGTCAACGGTTAAAATTTTTAGGTAGCTGTGAAATATCACAATTCTCTATTACAATTTTGATACTACAGCAAAATTACTAGCCTAATTAATGTGAATTTAAAACCTTATTAAAGACAAGTAAGCATTCAGTAATAAAATAAGAACAAATAATCAAATTAGAAATTGCACAAATAAATACCACACCTGCAAACTTGTCGCTTTTCGGCGACAATCGCCGTTTTCTTGGTCAATTGGTTACTCACAGTAACATGCCATGCAGGCTAGAATTGCGAAACATTATTGGATAATTCTTATAATTGACATTTCTCTGGGCCAATCGGAATCTTCGCACTTTTTCTCTTGGCCAATCGGAATCTTAGCACTTGCGTCAGAATCTTGAAGCACACAGCATCAACTGAGCTCGCCATTGGATGAGACGCCTGGCTACCGTGCAAGTCTAATGGAAACTCACGCATGAATATTACATGTACCGTTACACCCCTATTGTGACTAGATCTGATTTTAATTAGATATGTTTCCTATTTGTCAGCTGACATTTTCCCCCTATTTTCTTCCCCAGACTACCTGACAATGTGGGAGTTTTGTTTTGTCTGGAGCAAATCTTAAATGTGCCTTTGGGTCATTAAGGTATGTGGAAGTGTAAGACCTGTGAGTTTTCAGCATCTACTAGATCTGAGTTGTTGAAACATTACAAATTGAAGCACAAACATTTTGGCCGTAGCCACTTATACCCATGCATGTATTCAAGTTGTCCTTGTACATATAAGACATGGAATGCTCTATTGATCCACTTAAGTAGAGTGCATGCATCTCACCTGCAAGATCCTGAGCAACCAAAACTGACTACCTTCTGTTGTAATTTGTGTACAAACAACAATATTGGTTGTGAGAAGGATTATTTTGTTCACATAGGTACACATTTAAAGAAAAATTAGGTGATTAGTTGTATGTTCTCTAGCTGTGATTTTCAGACAAATGTTTATGGTACCTTTAGGTCCCACAAAAACAGAAAACACACCCCTCATTCATTAAGTGACTAAGTTTGGCGTAGTATCTACATCTGGGGCAACTGAAAGTCTGAAAGAGATGTTTAATGGACATTAATGAGGTTGCTTCATATGGTGTATGCTCACAAAGCAGTGCAGGGGTTCAGGACCTTAATTGTGTTGTTGTCGAAAACTTTGCAGCAATGTTATTGAAACTGGAACATTTTTTTCATGTTCCAGCCATAGCAATTGATGAGTTTTTAGAAGAGCTGCACTTCTTACTGAGTACTGGATCCCTTACTCTTACATATGACAAATTCAAAGATCTGTTTCAGGAACACGTTGCCTTTGAGTCATTTATTCCAGAAATTGCTAAAGTTGTGTGCGAGTCTAATCCATTGCATACAGCAATAGGCCAGAGTGGTCTCCTAAACACAGCTTATCTGCGCAAGGAGTTTTATAAAAGTCACTTCCATGTTGTGGAACCTGTTGAATACATCCTTGATGCACAAGAGTGAAAAACTTTTAAGTATGTCCCCATTTTTAGATCCTTGCAGCAGCTGTTAGCTAGGAAGGATGTGTCTGAAAAAGTAATGGTAAACCACATATCTGCCGAAGCCATTTATGCATCCTATCAAGATGGCAGTGTCTTTAGGGAAAATGCTTTACTGTCGGGTGGCGATTTTACACTTATGTTAAGGCTGTATATTGATGATTTCGAGGTGTGTAACCCTCTTGGAACCTCTCGTAGAGTACACAAGCTCTGTGCCGTCTATTGGACTTTAGGCAATCTACCTTCTGGCTCTCATGCAACATTGTCATCAATTTACTTGGCTGTATTGTGTAAAAGTGATGACGTGAAACAATACGGCTTTAGTAAAGTCCTTGAACCTCTTCTTGATGACCTGGCACAACTTGAAGAAACTGGTATTTTCATTCATTCAATTGGTCAGTTTGTGAAGGGTACTGTTCAAGTTGTGATTGCAGACAACCTGGGTGCCCATAGCGTAGCTGGCTTTGTAGAGAGTTTTTCTGGTCAGTTTTACTGCAGATTTTGCACTGGAAAGAGCTCGGATATTCAATCAAATGAGGTTAGGTCAGATGTGTTTAGCCTTAGAAAGACAGAGAGCAATGATGTTCACCTGAAGTCTGCACAATAGACTGGCACCAATTGTTTTGGTGTTAAAAGAGAATGTGTCTTCACTACACGCCTTTCTCATTTTCATGTTCTCTCTGGCTATCCCCCAGATGTCATGCATGACATTTTTGAGGGTGTTGTGCCTCATGAACTTGCACACTGTTTAGCATTGCTTATCTAAGAAGTACTTCAACTTTGTATTGCTCAATGAGCGTATTGTGAATTTCCCCTACAAATGGACAGACAAGACAAACAAACCCCATGCAATCCCTCGCTCCATGTTTAGTTGTAAAACTATTGGAGGCAATGCTCATGAGAACTGGAGCCTGATAAGATTGCTTCCGTTCCTCATTGGACACATGGTGCCAGAAGATGAACCAGCATGGCTGGTGCTTATGGACCTTAAAGATATCGTCGAGCTTGTGGTCTCACCGGTTCACACTGATGAGTCAATTGTGTACCTTGGTTGCAAGATTTCAGAACACAGACAGAGGTTCCAGGAAGTTTTCCCTGATGTGAGGTTAATACCTAAACACCACTTCTTGGAACATTATCCTGCACTTATTAAGTCATTTGGTCCACTTGTGCATTTTTGGACCATGCGCTTCGAAGCCAAGCACAGCTTTTTCAAGCAAGTTGCTCTGCACACCAATTGTTTTAAGAATGTCCCCCTTACACTAGCAACAAAGCACCAGTTCATGATTTCCCACCGTTTGAAGTCTGATAATCTTGAAAAATCTGCACTAGACGTATCGAGTGTTTCAACAGTTCCTCTGACTGTCTTAAGAACTGAAATAACACAGGCCATCAAAAACAAGTACCCAGAGACTGAATTTGTCCAGACAAGTGTCACCAGTAAAGGGTTCTGTTACAGAAATGGCATGATTCTTGTTTGTCGTTCTCTAGACGGGCTCCCTGATTTTGCAGAGGTTATTCAGTTGTGCATTGTTCAGAAGAGGTTGTGTTTTGTAGTTAAAGGTCTGTGTGGATGGTATAGGGAGCACTTTAGGGCCTTTGAACTCACTACTTCACCCGCACAGGAGATTTTCTTTCTTGAACTCTGTGAATTGGCTGATGACTACCCACTGGCTGACTACAAGGTTGGCTGTCTTCGTTTGGTGTCATTAAAAATACAAATTCACGTGTGACAGGTGCTCTTTTGGTCTTTGTTTTTTGTTTTGAATAAATGTGTGTACTTATGACAGCTTTAACAAATGTATGTTTGTTTGTTTTTTCTTGTTCCAATAGTATTGTCAAAGTGATAATGACCTCCCCTGTCATCTTGCGGATAATCCTGGGAGAGAACAATGCTCAGAAATTGACACTTCAGTCCCTTGTTCTCTGGAAGAACTTATTGAAGAAATCAAGACACAGTGTGATTTGAGGGAAGAAATTAGACTTCAGTTTATGGACACTGACTTTAATGAATTAATAAACCTGACATCTACAACTGATGTACAGAACAAGAGCACCCTCAAGGTGATCAAACTGTATGAATCTACTACAGCATTATCAGCATCGCCCTCATTGTGTGACACAGTCATACAGTCTTCTTCTACATCTTCCGTGAGATTATCCTCTGAACTATCGCCTACTCTCACCCTTGAAGCATTGTGTAGTTCATCTCTAGGGTCAGCCTCAAATGCCAAGTCTTCCTGGCCAACCACTTTTGTTGTGCCCCGTTTCTCTTACGATGCAGAAATTAGACTGGGACAAGGCAATGTAGCTCACAGAACAAATGGCTCTTTGCTGAATCCAGATCCCAAGCTCAAATCAGGAATTTTGGATGGACTTGCTGAAGAAATCATTAAATTCAAAGTTTATCTGTCAGATTCAGAGTTCAGTGAAGTGGCTGAAGCTCTTATAAGACAGCACCCTTGCCTCAAAGAACCGGGATCGGTAACAGGCTGCAGCGGCTGGAAGATCAGTCTTAAGTACAAAATGGCAAATTGCCGAACGAAGTTGCGGAATCTTGATTGTTCTGAAGTGACCATTAATTCAATGAAGCACAAACCCGAGGGCACCACAAACCCGGCATTTGGAGTGAAGAAAGCCCGCAAGGCTGAAGTCAACTTCTGTCCATCGTATCCTCCAGGTGAAACTGTTGACAATCTTGAGACTATCAGAGTCTCCATTCTCTCTGAGGTCAAAAAGAAAAACAATGAGCAAATATTGCAGCGGTTAATGGACCGTACCTTTGCGCTCAGGAGACAAGAAGTAATCCAAGGATCTCCACTCATTGCTGATTTCAAGAACAGATGGCCGGCTTTGTTTCAAGAAAATGAGGTAACTCAGCTGAATGCTTTTAAGTGGTATTTTTACATTTCTTTCCAACACAAATTTTTACTCTCATTTAGCGCTTGGTAAAGGTTCATTTTAGGCTCTATTTGCACATTGAATTTTATATGTACTGTAAAACTGTGACTTCTTTATCTCCTTTTTGTTTTTTAGGTCTGTGCTGAATTTGCACGTCTCACAACTGTGCCCTTGATTTCAAAATTCTTCCAAAAGCTTGACGAGTACACTCCAAATCTTTTGAGGATCTTTTCCCAGCGAGGGGGAGTTCTGGGACGAAAGATCAGGAAACTTCTTGTGCCAATGTCACAGGTGTGATAACCGCAATCAGCACTATAAATGTCACTGCCCACTCTGCTTAAATCCTTTTGTTTTTTATATTTTTTGTTTACACATAGGCCTACTGTTTAATGTTTTCAACTAAAAGAAAACTTTAACATATATAGTAAGCTTGTTGTGTATATTGCCTATTCGTAAGCTTGTTCAGGAATGGTGACAAAGATTTTTTAAAAAATGAACTTAAAAAATAACGTCTTTTCGTTAAACGTCATTTAAATAAACGAATATTCGATTTTTATGAGCCCGAATATTCGAATGCAATATTTTTGAAAAATGCCCATCCCTAATTTAATCTAAAGAGTCTAATAACTCATTTAAAAATAGACATTAATAAAACAAATTAGGTTTGGGTTTCTGCCCAAATTTTTCATTTTGGTGCATCCCTTCAACTTTAACTATTTGCAATATCAATATGATTCATATTGCTCCTGACAGTAGACAGTAGTTTTCAGCAATATACTTATTACTATTTAAATTAAAACAATTGTATGTTAATAAGAATTAAAAACTAAGCTCAGAATCTATTCTGAAAATCCAAACTTTCTAAGAATTTATCCGAATTATTTTCCCTCCCACCCCTACCATTCAGAATCAAATGGTATAGAGAGCTGTGTAATGGTTTTAACAAGAAGGAAAGATTATAGAACTGTAGATGACAGTGTTGAAATATGCAGACTCTTATGTTAGTAACTTGAAAATGTTCTTGTGTGCATGCTGAAAATTGTCATCTTGTTCTCGTCCTCAGTGTGACTTAATTGATGTAAAGAGGGAGTGTATCCTCAAAGCCTTGTCTGTCTACCTAAATGAGGATCCTGAAAAGCTCATCAAGGAGTACATGGTATTTTTTTTTTTTTATTGTGTGAAATAAAAGTATGGAGTAAGAAAATCTGGATGGTGTATAAGAATGTATTTTGTTCTTTTTATAGGATGTAGATTTCGCTTGTGCTCAGAATGCATTTGAAGAAATGGTCCTAGGGATTTTTGTCATCAGGAGTGAATGCTGTGATGTCACTGATCTGCCTGCTGATGTTGGAGTGATTCTGGAAGGCATTACAGTACTTGAAGATCTTCGTAATGTAGGTAATGCTGTTGCATTGCTAATTGGACTAATATATGCCCTAAATCTGAGCTATCCCAAGGAGCTACGACATACCTTTG
Source organism: Rutilus rutilus (assembly GCF_951802725.1). Classification (NCBI taxonomy): domain Eukaryota; kingdom Metazoa; phylum Chordata; class Actinopteri; order Cypriniformes; family Leuciscidae; genus Rutilus; species Rutilus rutilus. The sequence goes on along the minus strand of NC_140211.1, from coordinate 48,246,057 downwards.
AAGTCATCCAGAAAGTTTTCCTTGGGCTGGATGGCAACAAACTGTCTCCTAAGGTTCAAGCACTCAAGACAAAGCTTTTTACAGATTCACTGTTTTAAAGGACTGATGATGTTTGTGATCTGAGATGGAGTGTTACTGTTACACCTAAGAGCCACACTAACAAATATCAGAGAGAGGTGATACATGTTTTGCCTATGCATTGTTTTTTGAACAGTATTATTCATTGTTTTTGCCGGCGTCATTAAGTTTTGCCGAGAAGTTGCAAATGCTGGAAATGTAATGGGAAAACGTGGAAACTGAAGCAAGCTCAGTTGTCATTTTCACAGAGAAGTGTTTGTGAGTAACCTACATTGTTCTATTTTATGCATCAGCAGGTATATGCTCGTTTTTATGGCTCTTTAGAAGGGTAATGTAAATTGAATTGTGCACTTAAAGCTTTGAATGTGCTGCAAAGAATGTTTTAACATGTGAAAGTGTTTTAAAGTTTTAACGGTCTTGTATCCATGTTCTGTGCTGCCTTTACAAATATTTTGTGCATCTGCCTTTGGCTAAGTTGTCTTTCACACTTTTTTTTTTTTTTTCATGAATTCAAGTAATATACTATGTCGTAATCCATGTTGTGTTCTGCCTTTGCTAATATTCTGTAAGCTTCAGAATGCAGAAAATCCCATAGCTATTAATTACTACGTGTTTGCTATGCTGTAGAAAGGTATGACACCTTTTGTGAACTTTTTCTTACCCCCAGTAAATGAATTGTTTACTACGGAAGCGTATTGCATTCACTTGAGGAAAAATACTCTACTCTGTTTTTATGAATTAACGAGTTAATTATCTCAGAATTACGAGATAATTTTTCATGAAAAAAAGTTTTTGCTGTTTTTATGAATTAACGAGTTAATTATCTCAGAATTACGAGATAATTTTTCATGAATAAAAAGGTTTTGCTCTGTTTTTCTGAATTAATGACTTAATTATCTCAAAATTATGAGATACATTTTTCTTGAAATAAAATGTATTTGCTCTGTTTTTCTGAATTATTGAGTTAATTATCTCAGAATTATGAGATAATTTTTCATAAAAAATATTTGCTGTTTTTCTGAATGACTTAATTATCTCATAATTCTGAGATAATTAACTCAAAAATTCAGAAAAACAGAGCAAAAACTTTTATTCATTAAAAATTCTCGTAATTCTGAGATAATTAACTCGTTAATTCAGAAAAACAGAGCAAATACATTTTATTTCAAGAAAAATTCTCATAATTTTGAGATAATTAAGTCAATTCAGAAAAACAGAGCAAAAACTTTTTATTCATGAAAAATTATCTCGTAATTCTGAGATAATTAACTCGTTAATTCAGAAAAACAGTAGATTATTTTTCCTCAAGTGAATGCAATACGCTTCCGTAGTTTACTGTATTCCGTTTCTGTTGTCTTTTCTGAGTTACTGAAGAAAGAGAAAATTCTTACATTGTATTAAACTGACCAAATGGATTTCGTCCAATGAGTTATAGACATAGACTAAACCAGTGGTTCTCAACTCCAGTCCTCGGGTCCCACTGCTCTGCACATTTTGTATGTCTCCCTTATTTAACACACCTGAATCAGATAATCAGCTCATTAGGAGAGACTCCATGAACTGAACTGAGTGTGTCAGATAAGAGAGACATACAAAATGTGCAGAGCAGCGGGTCCTGAGGACTGGAGTTGAGAACCACTGGACTAAACAAGAAGCATTAAATGTAGGATAACTTAAATAATTCAAGTAAACTGAAAACCATTAATTCAAGTTGAACTAAAACCATTAATTCAAGTTGAACTAAAACCATTAATTCAAGTTGAACTAAAACCATTAATTCAAGTTGAACTAAAACCATTAATTCAAGTTAAACTAAAACCATTAATTCAAGTTAAACTAAAACCATTCATTCAAGTTAAACTAAAATCATTCTTTCAAGTTAAATGAACACCATTGGTTGTAGTTGGTTTTACATGGTTGATTTTACTAGGTTTTATTTGTTCCTGTTTTGTTAAGATTACTTACTTTAATCACATGGAACCACTGTCCATGAATGAATCATGTTCAGTCAAAGAGCTATTTTTTTTAGTGTAGCCTGAATAGGTAATCTTTGAATTTTTATTTATTTTTATTTTTCATGACAACTACATAAAGTGAGAAAAACTGTGGAAACAATTTAACAAGATACTGAAATAAAATAATCATTTAATAATTTTAAATATTTAGAAGTTTGTGTGTGTCACTGTACTTTGATGTAGGCTATGTTACGTTTATGCTATTCTGTGAGTTAAGGGGGGTGGACTGACGGCATAAATAAGGTGAATTGAACTATATAAAAAATATTAATTATGGATGTTGATGAACCAGGTCATGCTAAAAATAAAAAAGACATTACTTTAACAAAGAGTGGGATACAGAATTCCTCTTCACAAACATCATAGATAAAGCTGTAGCCTATGCCTTATCTATGGAGCTATAGCATAGCGTTAGCCAAGAGACACAATATGGAGACGCATTTTACCACAACCCACAAGACCTTCAATGGCTGTTATGCTCCAGGTACATCACTGAGAAAAGAAAAAGTTTGTGAGTTGAAAGCAACATTAAGCAGGCACAATAATATTTTACAAGACCCACTAAAAAGACACAGGCTGCATCTGAAGCTTCATTTAGATCGATCCATTTAGATAGACTTCTCAGCACTCGTTAAGAGTTTATCAAAATGGTATATATACACTCACCTAAAGGATTATTAGGAACACCTGTTCAATTTCTCATTAATGCAATTATCTAAATCAACCAATCACATGGCAGTTGCTTCAATGCATTTAGGGGTGTGGTCCTGGTCAAGACAATCTCCTGAACTCCAAACAATGTCAGAATGGGAAAGAAAGGTGATTTAAGTAATTTTGAGCGTGGCATGGTTGTAGGTGCCAGACGGGCCGGTCTGAGTATTTCACAATCTGCTCAGTTACTGGGATTTTCACGCACAACCATTTCTAGGGTTTACAAAGAATGGTGTGGAAAGGGAAAAACATCCAGTATGCGGCAGTCCTGTGGGCGAAAATGCCTTGTTGATGCTAGAGGTCAGAGGAGAATGGGCCGACTGATTCAAGCTGATAGAAGAGCAACTTTGACTGAAATAACCACTCGTTACAACCGAGGTATGCAGCAAAGCATTTGTGAAGCCACAACACGCACAACCTTGAGGCGGATGGGCTACAACAGCAGAAGACCCCACCGGGTACCACTCATCTCCACTACAAATAGGAAAAAGAGGCTACAATTTGCACGAGCTCACCAAAATTGGACAGTTGAAGACTGGAAAAATGTTGCCTGGTCTGATGAGTCTCGATTTCTGTTGAGACATTCAGATGGTAGAGTCAGAATTTGGCGTAAACAGAATGAGAACATGGATCCATCATGCCTTGTTACCACTGTGCAGGCTGGTGGTGGTGGTGTAATGGTGTGGGGGATGTTTTCTTGGCACACTTTAGGCCCCTTAGTGCCAATTGGGCATCGTTTAAATGCCACGGCCTACCTGAGCATTGTTTCTGACCATGTTCATCCCTTTATGACCACCATGTACCCATCCTCTGATGGCTACTTCCAGCAGGATAATGCACCATGTCACAAAGCTCGAATCATTTCAAATTGGTTTCTTGAACATGACAATGAGTTCACTGTACTAAAATGGCCCCCACAGTCACCAGATCTCAACCCAATAGAGCATATTTGGGATGTGGTGGAACGGGAGCTTCGTGCCCTGGATGTGCATCCCACAAATCTCCATCAACTGCAAGATGCTATCCTATCAATATGGGCCAACATTTCTGAAGAATGCTTTCAGCACCTTGTTGAATCAATGCCACATAGAATTAAGGCAGTTCTGAAGGCGAAAGGGGGTCAAACACAGTATTAGTATGGTGCTCCTAATAATCCTTTAGGTGAGTGTATATGGTATATATTATAGCCCTCTAGACTTTTTATTTCTTCCCTCACATTTACAAAATGTTGGAGACCCCTGCAGTAAACAAAACAGAAACACAAGCTCATGGCCAGCGTGCTCAAACAAAACAAGATATGAACACGCAGCTAATGAGAACTCATAAGCCGTGTGTTCACACAAAACAACATGAAAACGTCTCAGGGTTATGTAAATAACCCGGTTCCCTGAAAATGTGAACGAGGCGCTGCGTCATGTTGTTGACACAATGGGAACACCTTCAGAGCATGCCATTGTCTGAGTCACGTGTAGTACACACCAAAGCATTGGCCTAGGACGAAGATAGGAGACGCAAGGCAGTGCATAATCAATTCTATAAATAACACTTACGCGAGCCGCGTACTCGGAGTATGGCATGGACATAACTTATTCAGCCTCTCTTGCTCCTGAGTTTCAAAAGGCGAAGGAGAGAAGGCCTGGACAACAACAGGATGAAACGATGAAAAAGGCACCTTACGGACGTAATCCTGCCTTGTGTGCAAAATCACCTTGCCCAGTCCAGGGGCAAAATCAGGAAGAGGTGACTGACAAAGCCTGCAGATCTCCTACCCTTTAGAGAGAGGTAAAAGCAATAAGAAAAGCCACCTTAAGTGTCAGAAGCTTCAGAGAGGCTGACTCAAGGGCTTAGAAGGGAGCAGTAGACAAAGGTTACATTAGTTAACTACTTTAGTTAACATGAACTAAGAATGAACAACTTCTACAGCATTTATTAATCTGAGTTTATGTTAATAATTAGTTAATACATTGTGAATTAACACAACCAATCAACGAACAGCTGGATTTGTATTAACTTATATTAATAAAGATGAATGAATACTTTAACAAATGTATTGCTCATATGTTAGTTCATTTTAGTAAATACAAAACTAAACAAAAATAACTAAATAAATGTTCATGTTCAGCGTTTCAGCCACAAAACAGTTGATTTTTAAATTATGAAACTATATTTTATTTAACTTTTTTTCCCCCCAACACCACCTCTTCTTACAAAATCACTGGAAAATAAGTGCAAAATTAAGCCATCCCAAATTAACATCCATGTTAACATGCGTTACCCTGAGCTTTGAAACATACCTGACTGGAAGATATCCAAGATAATATCAACATCACAGAAAATAGATTTCATCTATAGACTATGTCAGGTTCAACACACAACCCATTCTCATAAATATATAAACACCATGTCACTTCCTGTCAATTACTTTTTTTCTTTTTTTTTTGTAATCGAAATATCTCATGAAAAATATTATATTCAATTTAAATAACAGAAAAATTTCAGCAAAACATCTTATTACAGGAACGAATACTGACTCTCAATACATGTGTCCACACACTCTTCAAATGCCAGTTCACTGCATCATCAATTTGCTACACAAATTCTGGGAATTTAAGAGCAGATTATCTTCATCCAGCCCTTCTTCTAGTCTTCTTCATCATCTTCTTCCTCCTCTGGGGTATATTCTTCATCTTCAGACTCTGTGAGGATCTGCTCTTCCTCCTCCTCCTCACTCCTCATCTCCTCACCTTCTGCATCACTTTCATTTTCATCATCATCAAAACTTTCTTCTTCATCATCATCATCATCATCACCATCCACCTCCTCTTCACCATCTCCCCCTTCAAATTCACCTACAAAAAAGAAACAACAAAAATACGAGAACAATATAAAGAGCCAGATGTTCATAAGGCTCATGACTGGGTGTTTTCACTGAAAAACAAGACAAAAAAAACAGGATATTCTTTAGTCAAGTTTACTTTCTGTACCTCATTAGGCCAACAGTGTTATTTTAGTTTAACTATTATAGATATAGATACTAGTATAGATACTACTATGATTTTCATATTTCATTTTTGATTTTCTGGTTTCTTTTGAATTTGAGTAATTTTATTGTAATTGCATATCATTTTTAGTAGGTTTATTTTTAAATATGCCAATATAGGTTTCTTTTTTTTTCTTTTTCCTTTTTTTTTAAAGGGACTATGTGTAGCTTTTTAGGTATTTTATTATCTAAAATCAATATTTTTATTCATAAATATGGCCTCAATGGTGTACAAATACCTATGCCAATGATCAGACTAATCCTCGTAAACGAAGAATTTATTATCTTTATATACATGGGACGGGTAGGTCCACGGAGGCTTCCATGTAGTTCCGCCATCTTGAAAAACTATAATAGCAGAGAGGGACAAAAAGTACTAGGCCAACGCGTTTCCACAACGCGTTTTCGTTCAGAACCAGCGTCACGTGACTGAAGCCAGCAGACGCGGAGGAGCAGAGCAGTGAGAGGCGCTTGTCACTGCCGCGGCAAGTTTAAAAGGATGCACTGCACGGTTATTTATACACCGTTCATTCATACATATGCTGAGTCACAGGATGAGTCCTCCTCGTCGAAAAAGTCCAAAATAGACCGTAAAAGGAAACGCGACCGGAGATTACAAAAACAAGGGTTAATGTCGGGATAGCTAATGCAGGAGAAAGCTTTCAAAAGAGACCCTGAAGTTGCCTGTTTTCTTCTTGACAGGTAAGTCAATGTTACAGTCTTAATTACAAGCTTTTTTTTCATTGCTTGGTTGTGTACTTTATTATATTTATAACATTTATAGTTAAAAGTTAAACAGGCTCTTTGATGAATAGCAGCTATTGAGTAAAGTAACGTTAGAGAAGGCTCTGATGATGATGATATCTAACAATGCACGTACTTCAAAAAATATAACAAGTAAAGAAGGCATTACTACTAATTACCATAGTTAATGTTTTTCAGTCAGTAATTCATACTGTAACATTCTTTTTTTCGTTGTTTCAAGTTTCAGTTTGTTTTAAATAACAAACCTGTTCACCTGAAGAAAAACTCAAAGTGCTATTATAAGACATCCTGTCATAGCTTTTTGGTACACAACGGCTACTGTAGATGCAACGCGCATTTGAAAAAGTGAGGCGCTGGAGACCATTATTCGTTTGAATGCAAAATACAATTTCACCGCTAGATGGGAGAAATTCCTACACATAGTCCCTTTAAGTTAAACTAAATAAAATGAGAAATGTTGCCTCGGCAACTGGCAGAAATAAAATGAAGTTTCTTATTATTTTATTTAAATTTAGATCACTATATAACCCTGCTTTCCACCTGCTATCAGATTTGTGTCGTCACCTGAGACCACACAAATATGAACGAGCGGACGAAGTCATGTTACGTGACTCACAAAAGAATGTTAAATGCGCTAAATAAAAAGAATACAGATGTCAACTGCAATTTCGAACGTTCAGGTAACACAGAGAAGTTTGTATCCCTTTTGTTTGGTGCACCCCCTCATAATACTCTCCATAACGTTCAAGTGTTCAGTGAGTGAAACGGCACATTACTGCGGTCCGGGACACATTTAGGATTGATAGCGATATGAAGGTAGTCAAAACCTTCCACATGGTTTCAGTGATCCAATCACAAAATATTTTATCTCCTATTGTGGAGTTTAAAGTCGTTATGCAACAGAAGTAGGAACAGATCTTTTTCACACGGACGCCTGCGCACATAGGTCTACGCATTTAAACGTGCATGCTTGTAGACTAAATACGTAATACGCATGTGTCTCCGTTTTCACAGATTCGTGTTTTTTAAGGTTACACAGAGATGATGACGGTATAGTTTTCAAAAACTTGCACTTTGAAACCCGTTTCAAAGTTTGCGTTTTCAGGCCACCAAAACGCTGTTGTGTAAATGAACAGCCAGAACTCATACTCGGTTACTCAACCATCCCCTAAATTAATAACTAATGCTTTTTACAACTGAAATGAATCAAAGCTGAACTTATTTAAACTGGATAATGACTTTCTTCTAGAGCTGCTGTACAGCCAAAACACTATCTGTTGCATTCATTTCCTATTATTACTGTAAAGCTGCTTTGAAACAATCTGTGTTGTAAAACGCACTATATAAATAAATGTGACTTGACCTGACTTGACCATGATTGGAGAAGTCTGTCATTTTCACCAGAGGGTCCAGTTTAAGCATTTTGATTAAATATGATGAGGTCAAAACAAATTTTCTAAATGTGTTTAATTTAGGAAAATGAAACTAATGCATGTAAGAGTAGTTCGCAAAAAGGTCTATAACACGCATTTAGAATTCTCATTTCATGCCATCTATAAGTGATTGGCTATAAGTTCTGGGCCCTGTTTACCCCTGTATTTAACACAAACCACTTGAGACTCACAAAGTGTGCTGATGAGTGTGCTGCTATGCTGTCGCAATTCAGCAATGAACTCCCCCATCTTTCCTTCCATAGTTTCATACAGTGGCTCAGTGTCGACTGTGGGCTCATCAGGGAAAAACAGAGGTTTTTTTAACTGTCTCTGGTACCTGACACACACAGTAAAAAAAACATTACCATGTGGACAAAAAGAATCCCCCTCACAGCAAATGTTTAAAAGCACCTCAAATCAAAAGTTTGTCTTACCTTTTCATAGATGAATTGTAATCCTGAAAGAAATCCAAAGAGAAACCACAAAGTGAAGATCAAATGTAAGTTTTGTTCAAACTGCCAAACAAGGAACACTTGGTTTAATAAAGAACTCGAAAAGAGGATTTTTTTTTTTTTTTTTTTTTTTTTACATTCTACAGTGCAGATCACTTACACAGTCCTGCAAATTTTTTAAAGAAATGGGTGGAAAATGTTTACCTCGTCATTTGCAGTGCAGTTGCTCTTCGGGAATTAATAGGCATTGCCAGTCAAATAGCCAATGGTATTTTTGATACTGCTTTCAAACGCATATTTGTATTGATGCTTTAAATTAAGCTTTGTAGCCAATCACAGACTTTTGAGCGCATTAAAGCAATGGCCAATCAGAGGTGTTTAATCCAGTGGTTCAGCGATTGTTCATTGACTGCACCCTTGCAAAATGTCTCATAACCAACAAAGCATAGGCGCATTGCAAATAAGAGATTCATGGTGAAGTGTAGTCAGGTTAGGCTATACCAGGAGTTTTCACAAGACTGTAGAAGTGATTTGCGGATCAGGTAGCGGTCTTTATGTCAAATGGGTCGGGTACGGAATTAAATTAGCGCTGCTGCCGGATAACGGTCAGTTGTTCTGTTAAATATTGTGGGTGAAGGTTTACCAAACAGAACCCATGCAGGACTCTGGTGTAGATGATACAAATAATGTACCATATTTGGAAACACATTTCTAAACATATACAGATTATGCTTTTAAAGAGAATACTATATCTATCCCCAGACCCCCTGCAGGATCTTTATAGACCCCTGGAAATTGATCAATAAAATTAGAGCATAAGGTGTGCTTATGAGGAAAAAACAATTACTAGGTCTACCATAGTTTGTGGCATCAAATCTTTTGGGATTTGAAGAAATTAGCCACTTTGTATAGTCTTTGTGATCAGAGCAAAATTATTTCAGTGCTTTCTGTAGAACCATTTGCATATTTTTTATTTCCACATCTCATCCAACTATATTTGATGTATCAACCATTTCAGATAAACCCGCCCCTAAACGTTATGTGAAAACAAAATGAACTGTAGTTGGTTCCTTTCCATGTCATTCAGGTGGTCTCTTCCTGTCTAAGTGGGCAGTTCTTGGCCAAAAAAGCTTCAAAGTGGACCAGACTTTATGCTGCTCATCAACGTGTAAAACTACTGGATTCATCTTTCTTTATGGGGTCGCTTACACAACACCATTTTCAACTAAAAATGGAACAAAAAAAATATGCGTTTTGGCCATTTATTTACACAACAAAAATGTTTTGGGGGCATGAAAATGCAAACTTTTGAAAATGTGTTTCAAAGTGCATGTTTTTGAAAATGGTAGCATTAATGTCTACAAAAACATTAATTTGTGAAACTAGTGAAGTGTGACATTGCTAACTACTGGCCTGGCATGCATAACGCAGTGTTTTTAATTGTTTTCGCAGATCCGTGTGAATGGGGACCCTTTTGACAGCATTGCCGTCTGTATGAGTAAAACACAAAGGAAAAACTTAACCATTTTTAGTACATTGTTGTTGTTGTAGCCAGACAATGAAACAGCCTAAAATTCTGTCAGAAACAGTCACAGATGATTTTCAAGAATTTGAATTCAGTGTATGTGTTTATATGTAAAATGTACCTTAATAAATTGGAAAGAGTCACTCTCCTGTAGAAGCCTCTCAAAGCCTGAGTGAACCTCTTGTAGACGAGTCTGATCTTGTGCTATTCGACTCAAGTTCTGCTGGATTCCAGAACAATGCTCACCATCATAGGTGCTGACACATTCACGCAGCGATGATAGAAAAGCATCCAGATGTGCGATAGAAGTTTGTCGGAAAGCATCTAGGTGCTGTTCTGTGTCATCCCGGAAGACCTAGAACAGAACAAATATTTCAAACAAGATTTTTATATTTTCTGGATGAAAATGAAAGGGGTGCTTGCCCTTGCAAAAATGTAACTTAGCAAAAACAGTAGTGTTTAGCAAAAGCCACAAACAAGAGAATAAATATTCATTGATAAATTATTTAAGACTAAAAACAAAATTATATGGGATGTGACGCAAAGGCCTCGTGATTAAACTATGAATTGCAATCAACTAATGACATGAATAACTTCACCTTGTTAATCCGTTCAATCTCTTTTTGTTCAAGTCGATTTTTCTCTGCCTTTAGGATCTTCCTGTTCGTCTTGTGCAGCTGAGTGTCAAGATAAACCTAGAGAAGACAACAGTGAGGGAAAAAAGAGAACAAGAGAGAATTTACTAAGATGTGAATGATTCTGTTCAGCAAGTGAACATTCATTATTGAAACAAGCGGATACCGGATCGTTTTCAACCTCGTTCCTGAAGGTCCGTCAACACTGGACATTTTGTATCGTAGCATCTTAAATCACGTACTGCCAAATATTGTACAACCTTCCTTCACTCATTTTTTGTACTACATTTCAAACACTACATTGGTAGCCAACCCTGCTCCTCGAAGACTACCTTCTTGCAGACTTCCAACCCTGTTCCAACACACACGGCTGTTGTTTTCAAGTAACAACGCAAGTAAGGAACGCAAGCTCATGAAAATTTCAAGTTTGGTGAACTCTGCCCTGTAAATTTGCATCATGTGAACACTTGTGACCAATTGAAGATTGATATGCCACGGCGTGACCTTAATTAGTTAATTTACACAAATTATTCTTCAGGATGAAGAAAAGAGTCTACAAGCATAGACCTCTGTATCTAAAGGATCTGGAGCGATTCTGTATGGAGAAATGGTCTCAGATCTCTTGCCATATGTTCATCAAACTTATTTCATATTATAAGCGAGGAGCCAGAGCGGTTATCTTGGCAACGGGAGGTTGCACAAAGTATTAAACAAAGGGGTGTCAATTATTGTGGAATACATATATTTCAGAATTTTTACCTTTCAACTATTTGACTTCAAAGGTTTGATTTTTGTGAATATTTTGAATAAAAGACAGAGAAATTGCAAAGTCAAAGTCAGTTTTGCTCATATTTTCCAAGGGTGCAAATATCTGTGGAGCCCACTGTATTGAATTATGCTGAATTATGTTTTTAGAGAGACATAGCAGAGGTTGACCTCATATTACGTTGCAGTGTCTGTAGAACTTTTGTGTGCTAGTCTAGTGTGATCGTGGCTTAACAGTCTTCAGGGAAAATGAATCAGTCTTCACTTGAAAATTAAAGGCAGGTGTGTTTGGCCCCGTTTACACCTGGTATTAATGCTGCCTTCACATGCTATCGGAAAGGTCCTACTTTCCACTTCTAAAGTCATGGCTACAAGCTTGTCGCGGTCAAATGCTTTGTTGTCATGGAGAACACTAGGTTATTCGTGCCTGTTTCTCTGGGAAATCTTATTAAAGCTAAAACATTGAAGATATTTAATTTGGAATAAAATACAGTGTTCCATTCATTGACAACCATATAAACATTCACATTCAATTCTGGAATTTCAAATACATGGTAAGGTGTGTTCCAAGTTTTTAACTTGTATCCAGATTTCAACTTATAAAAAGCATCAATGTTCTCGTAATTACAGCTTGTAAGGTGGGAATTTTCTTTGAGCTCTAACTTGTACCATGTGACCACTGTACCACCTGACCACTGCACATTCATTTAGAAGTTGAGTGTCGCCATTTAAAAGTATAATTCCCAGTCCGAAGACGTGAACAGCTGCAAATAGAACATCACGTGTTGTCATCTTGAGCCTACGGTAATTACGACATGGCGTGAATGCAGCACTATTTTCACTGTGTAAAATAATGACAAGACAAAGCGATGTAGCTGTTGTGGGGAGAAAAAAACACAACTTATAAAGAACACCAGTCACACCAGCAATTGTTCTTTCTTTATACCATGTTTAAAGTTTATGGCTGAATTTCCAGGAAGTAAATACGACGTGAGAGGGCGTTCAAGTCCAATTTCCGACTAGAAAACAGTACATTCCGATAGCATGGTCAGCCAAGCCACATTGTTGGTTACACCTGGTCTTAACATGCATTTTAAATGTGTTTCCTGTGACCATACGACTGAATGAATGAAGCCATTACACTGCTTTAAGAGCAAGGGTGAAATGAGATGAATGGAAAGGATACCAATAATGGAAAGGATACTAATGGTAACAGCGAATTTGATCATAAACCACGTGTTTTGCATAGTGGAGATGGAACATATTGTTTTGGTGCACTCTCTCAAAACAGGTCCCATATAACGCACACGTGCTAGGTCATTGGGAGGCAAGTAGGGGGTCTTGTGTGTCTGTTCAAAAGCATTCGACCACATGAGTGCCTACACTATGAAAGAAATCTGACAGAATGCGTTTTTGACAACTGGAAGAGGTTGAAAGTGGAATATCTCAACACATCTTAGACCCCTTTTAAACCTGTATCGTGATCGGATCGACAAAAATGCATCTTAATACCAGGTTTAAACCAAACTTGCCCATCTTTGGAATACTCAAACCAAATATCATCAAGAGTGAAAGGTCAGACCTACCTTGAAATCTTTCATGGTGTTCTTCAGAGTTTTGATGCAGTGGCCATTGTGCGTTCCCTCTATGGTGCAGGCATTACAGAGGAACAAGCGCTCATCCATGCAGTAGTACCGGAACATCTCATCATGTTCCAAACACTTCCTCTTCCTCATGTCATTGAGCGGCTCCACCAGTGGGTGCTCTCGGAAAGCCGGGAGCTCCAAATGAGGCTGAACATGCTTTGGGCACATGGACACTTCACACTTCAGGCAGGTTTTAACTGCCATGAGACCTTTCCTATCTCCACTGCCATCCACTGGACAGTAATCACAGTGTACCTCAGCAGGTCTGTGAGATGGGTCACCCTGGCTCTGAGTGGATCGAACTGATTGGCCACGACGGCGGAAACTATCAGCAATGTTGGCCAGTTTGAAGTTCTTCTGCCAGTTGGCAGAGCTGCGGTGACTCTGTCGGCACTCTGGACATCTCAAACGGCCGCGATCTGAGCGGCTCTTGAGCCTCCGCAGGCACGGCAGACAGAAGTTATGACCACAGGGCAGCAAGTGGGGATCGCGGTAAAGGTCCAGACACACTGGACATGTCAACTCTTCCTCTAAAATGCTGCTTTCTCCAGCAGATGTCGCCATAACTAGATCTGTGAGAAGGACTCTGGGGAGTTGAACTGTAAAATATAGCAGAAGTCTAAAGTTAACTATTAGCATTACACTTTGCTACCTATCTTTGCCAAATTTGGATTGTTGATACAAAGGTTTATAAAGGAGAAGTTCACCCAAAAATTACATCACGTTATTCTAAATCCACATTGTGTTATGTTTTTAAACTCTTCATATGAATATGATTGTCTTCTTGCCAATGCAAGAGGCTATGTTAACATAGCAATAACCAAAGAAATAGCAGTTATGAAAATAGATCATTAACAAATCCACATTTAAAGGGGTCCTATTATGACATTTTATGAAGTATTGATTTTGTTTTTGGGGTGTACTCGAATATGTTTTCATGCTTGATTGTTCAAAAAACACATTATTTTTCACATATTTTTACATTATAACAGCTCCTGTCTCCCCAGTCTGGGTGAACGTGCTGAAGCCCCTTCTTTCGAAATACAAAATGTACTGTGTTTGGTTAGCTGGCCCAGTGTGCTATGATTGGCCCAGTGTGCTTTGACACCGCTTAGCGCACATTCGGGAAATGTCCCGTCCCTTTATAACAGTGAGTTTGTACAGTTTGTAACTCCACTCACTCAGATGTAAAAAAGTGGCAATTTCAAACCAATGCAAGCCTGATTTAGATTTAATAATAGTAATAATAATAATAATAATAATAATAATAATAATGTTAACAAACAAGAGGATCGTGCAGAACGGATTTCATTCACGGACTATGCAAGCACGGCATTCACATGATGTTTTAGAGTGGCATGTTTTGTTTTGTTATTTTCTTAGTTACTTAAGACACAGTGTTATACACCATTTAATTGTGATATTTGTTGGAAAACTAAGGTAATCCAAACAGTAATCAACACCTTTTTTTGCGTATTCTATGGGCCTGGATTATTTAAATGAGGAACATTATGACTTCATAAGATCCGGAAAAATCGCATTGTAGTCCAAACGAGTCGTTTGTTAACTTGTAATTCTTGAAAAGTGGATTCTGTTCATTAAAATATCTCCCTTTGGAGTGGACTTTAAGCTTTGTAAACTTGCTTATCTCTTTTATGCTCAAACAGCAACATTACAGACTAAAAGACTAACTAAAGTTGAAAAAGTGAAAAAGCATAATAGGACCCCTTAAACATGTCAATATAACGTTGTGATTTGTATTGATTGTGTATTTAAAAAAATACATAAATAAACCTCAGATATTATACTGTTGTGATGTATATATAAATATTGTGACAATAACTTGCAACTGACCTTATTAACATTCAGCAGGCAAAACAATCAAAATTGTTTTACATAAGACAAGACTAAACCTTACAAAAACACATTACAGAAAAAAAGAAAAAAAAGAGAGAGAGAAACAAAAAGCAAATACTGACAACAACAGCAAATAAAAATAGCCTATAGCTGCAAGTGGCCATCATCGCTGTCCAAGCACTAATAATTCATGTAGACGATACAATTGCCATCTGCACTATGAAACAACTACAGGATTTTTCATCAGGCGACTTCAACAGCCTCATCTACACAAAAGTAGATGAGGCTGTGACTATTTATGATAATAACTGGGATTTATCTATTAGCTACATAATATCTATTAGTTTTGATGAGTACTGATGGACTCAAGAACCATCACATCAGCATCTTATAAATGTGTGTGTGTGTTTGTGTGTTATAATAAATTATAATATAGATGCATTTTCTCTCATTCAAACAGTATGCTTTACACTATTAATAGTGGTGAATGTGCAATAAACAAAACACACAATCTGTTTTTGATTTTAGTAATGAAAATTGAAATGTTTGTTCAATTTCTCCTGTCATAATGTGACAGAATTAACTTAAAAAATACAAGCATTAACCACAACTTACCCTAGGATAATAGTCGCAGCGATGATCTCCAGCAGAATATGCCTTATCTTCCGCTGGAGAAAAAAACAAAAGTGAAAGCAAGTTTGACCGGGTCTGATGACTGGACAAAATATCATCGCAATAGAGCAAGCTGTTTGGACGAGGTGTATTGGCCTGCTCTTCGGTATTCTGGCTCTACATTGTAGAATTATATATTTTAACACTGTTTCTCGGTGTTACTGTCCTGTCCATGTGTAAATTATTGCCCTGACCCAACTGACATAAAACTCTCACTCGAAACTGGAAAACCTGACGTGCACAATGAAGATCACATCACAACGCTTTGGATGTACTCATTCATTAAGTCACAATACACACTATTCTGTTGGTTCCCCCGTGTTCTAGTCCCTTACTGAACATGCGTTGGTATAACAAACCTAAACAAACACGATTAGTAAATTGTTAAAATAAACAAAAACAAACAACGGACCCGAGACTAAAGGAAACTAGCACTGACTGAAAGCAAAGCTCTGTTTATTACTCTTAATTGGTTTAATTATCTTATTGACCCTTGGATTTTTTTGAGGTGTAACGTTAACTGGAAGAATCTGTACTGACTTTGATCCACTTGTTGCGTGATTTACTTAACCTACTTAAATGTAAAACCTACTGATACACTTGTACAAACATTTGTGCATCTTCTATAACCGCGTAAACTATACGTACCTAAATTATTTGTTGTGTAAAGCCACCGATGTTCTGGAACAGTTGATAATTCGTGATATTTTGTTTTTGTTAGGAAGAGCTGCCGCATTTATTCCCCTGTCCGCCCAGTCTCTTGCATTTCCGCAAACGGGATTTTAAATAACTATCAGTTACGACATTGTTCAAAACAAAATACAGGCTGTTTAAACACAGAATTTAAAAAATATAGCTGTGTATGTGTTTATATAAATATAAACTACAATGCCTGTTGCGTTCTGGCAATGCAGCGCTGACTAATTACGTTAACCAATAAGGAGACCTGTTTTGTACCACGTGACCGAACGTATCAGGAAGTTAGTGATGGGAGAAACGATTTTTTTTTTTTTTTTTATGCTTCACCAACACAAACAAACAGGTACATTAGTGATTGACTGCTTTAGGTTGAGCATAGCTAGTACAAAGAACAGGAAACTCTCAATAGAACAAACAAATAATTAAATAAAAAGAAATACAAAAATGAAAATAAAAAGGGGCTTTTTAAATGAATTTAAATCAATTTAAGGGCTTTCTTATTTTTAACAAATTTTAAAGATTTGCTCAAGAGTTTAACCTCATTCATCCACTGATTAAAGTTGGGTTTAGATTTAAACCATCTGCATTTATGAATGAAAAACTTTTCAAAACATAACAAGAAATTAATAACAAAATCACACTCTTTGTTTTCCAGACATACACCAAACCTAATTAACTTCACAGTGAGGGGTTCAACCCTCCTAGATCTTAACCAATTCTCCACCTCAATCCAAAAGGGTTGCACCATATCACAACAAAAGACATGCTCTACATTTTCAATATTTGTTTCACAAAAAAAAAACACAATTATTCACATCAAATTTAAATTTAAATTTGAAAAATTCATCAGTAGGATAAATCTCGTTTAAAATTTTGAAGTTCACCTCCTTAGCTTTAAAAGGGAGGGGAAAAAACTATAATTTTTCCTTCTTTTTTATTTTATTTCAACCAAATCAGTAGGTGGATGTAAAGCACCAAGCTGGTTTGCCAACCACCAATTAAAACCTAAGAAGAAGAAGATTTGAAACTCGTAAAGATTCGTATAGGTTTTTATTTTATTTTTTTGCCCCCTCTATCCCCAACTCATAGTAATTAGATACTGATTGACCCAACTCCGGAACAGATGGTGGCGATAATGCACAAATAATATGTATGCCAACCGCCGTTAAAGAAGAAGAAGTGTCATGAACCGTTTCCAAATCGCCCATTCTACAGGAAGATGCGTCATGACTCACACGCCATCATCGTGACGAAGAACGCAGGTTCAAACGCTTGGTCCAAACTCGCGGCTTTTTTCGTTTTGTGCATAAGTGTATGCACATTTGATCAAGGTTTTATAGTGCTTTAAAGTTTAAACCTGTTGGTAGACATGACAGATGTCAGAGCGCTGAGTGTTTTTCAAGAGCGGGTGAAATCTTTGTTCGGCTCGTTTCTTGATGTCCTGCTGGTTGAAATTACAGAAGCTTATAGAGAGAGTTTCGCAGACAGCATGTGCATAAACCACTGTAAGTGCATATCCTGACAAACAAAACTTTTCAAAAGTGGTTTATTAATTTTTGACAGTTGTGAATATATTTAATTGTGGTTATTAATGAATGTAGTACTTAGTGTATTTTGGTGGGACTGAAATGTTCTCAGTAAAAAAAAAAAAAAAAAAGGAAATAATAAACTGTTAAAATTCCCAACTGGGAACAATAAATATGCAAACAATAGGCAGTGCCTAAAAGTGATAGTTCACCTCAAAATAAATTTATGTCATTATTTACTCACTGTGATTGAGTAAACCTGTACTGTAAACGAGGTTTCTTTTGCGTAACATAGGAATGTTTTTGTCCAAACAGTAAAATAGGGTCAAAAACAATGCTGCACCCCATTAACTTTCACTGTATGGGCAATATACTGAATTCAGAAGAGCATGCTAATACTATTTATGCTATATGCTAGCACAATATTTTTTTTTTGTGATGCTTTATGTAAATCATATAGTTTAGTTTATTTATTTATAGCACAATAAAACAACTGCTGCTGTAAAAACAACACCAATCAAAACAGTAACATAACATGCAAAGACATTTTACATATAGAAAAGCAAGCTCAGATCATGCCAAAATATTTCATAAAACTCTAAACCATGACCAGTTGTTTCTTTATAAGCGATAATAAGCATTCGCATAATTTGGGTACGCACAAAGTCAAATTAGAGTAAATAAGGTGTCAATATTCTCCGCACTCATCAAAAACAGAGGAAAACATGAAAAAGTTGGCACAAATTGTGTATTAAAGGCAGGTGAAATCGATGTAAATATTACTGTAGTGATATGTAAGTGTCTTTTGCATGTTTCATCATTTACTGATATTTCAAAATGCTTCCCAACATTTTGACAAATAATAAAAAAAAGAGGTATATTGTGTTTTTCTGCTTAAGAAACATTCACACAGTAAATTATGCTATAAGGGGATTGGAGGTAAAAAAAAAGAAGAAATGACAGAAATTCACAAAAACTGCTAATGTCACCCATATTTTAAAACTGTACACTCATTCAATTCAATCATTCACATTTATTTGTATAGTACTTTTCACAACTAGAGGTACTCGATGCATATCGTTTCAAAGCAGCTTTACAGAAAATCCATGTGTCTATATTACAATTTAGAGTAATCTGTTATCAGAGGTGATGGTCAAAGTAATGTCCATATGTCAGAAATGTACAGTTCTAAGATAATACAAATCATTCACATAACATCATTCAGAAAAGGTGAAAGATAAGAGAGAAGCAGTTGTTAGCATTACAGTGTTTGTTTCTGAATTTATGCTTTAGTTTGAAGGAGGTCACCTAATGTTATCTCACAAACTTTTTTTAAATTTCCTTTCCGTTTTAAAAAGAAAGACGGTCATATTGCTTACCACGGTGAGTGAATAATGGTTGCACTTTCATTTTGGGGTGAACTATCGCTTTAAATATTTGATCATGACTGAAATCTGAGTGAATTCAAGGGCTTCAGTAAAATAAAATGAAAATAAACATGACATTTTATGCCTTTTTTTTTATATAAATGAAATTTTATAAAATGTATACAATTATGTAAATTTATGTAATTCAAAATATTTCTGAAATTCTTGTTTTGCAGGTGAACAATGTGCCAGTAATCGGCTTGAGAGCAATGACAATAAGGTAAATTTGAGTAATCTACTTTATAGTCTATTTTAACATCCCCAGTCCTGTTCTGACGCTGATAGTTGTTCATGAGTTTCTTGTTTGTCCTGAGCAGATCAACTGCCCACATTTCTTCAGGAAAATCCTCCAGGTCCCTTTTTTTTGGACCCTTTCCAGTAGGGCTGTCACTAATGATTATTTTGGTAATCGGTCGGTTATTTTGACGATTGAGTAATCGAATATGTTTAGTGGTAATAAAAATAGACCTAAGTGAACAATAGCCTTTAAAATGACTTAAAGTGTTAGTTCAGCCAAAATGAAAATTCTGTCATCATTTACTCACCCTCATGTTGTTCCAAACATGAAGACACAAATGAAGATATTTTTAATGAAATCTGAGAGATTTCTGTCCTTCCATTGAAAGTAGGGCTGCTTCAAACTAAAGATTTTTCTAGTCGACTTGTAGTCCTTCTTTAAAGCCATTAGTCTAATAATCGTACGTTTATATTAATTGAATTACTTAAATCTATACCGCGGAGAATACTAAACCAGAATGAGCCTTTAATATTGGCAAAATTTAGACATTCAGCTGTTTGCAATGAACAAATCAAACAAAAGTAAGTAAACTATTTCAACACAACAAATGTGTCAATGGGTTTCCCAAAATTCAACTGAAAATGCTACTTCTGATGACATCTGCTGTCTCAAAATTGCTCAACCCCACAGAAACACGTAACCTGCATGCATGCAAATAATTAAAGCGTTGCACTTCACTCTGAAACCTGCAGCACATATATTTATTTAATGGTTCACAGCTTTTGTGTCTTACACAATAACACTATGCTATATTATGATTTTTAAATGGTTTAAATATATCGTGCAGCCGTAGAAAACGGTCTAATAATGCAGGTCATGGATTCTCGTCCATAGAATGCATCACTTCCTGTATTTTGCCAGTTAATCGACACTGGTAAATTATAATCAAGGATTTTTTTATTTAAAATTGAGCACTCGAATTTAATCAAGGAATCGTGACAGCCCTACTTTTTGCACTGAGGACAATTGAGGCCCTTATACACAACTATTACAAAAGCTGCAAATATTCACTTATGCCCTGGAAGGCAACGCAATTTATTTGTGATCTGGGGGGTGTAAGATGTATAAACTTATAAAATTAAAGTTGCCATTGATGGCTCCTTTACATTTCTTTTACAAGAACCCTTTACATTTCTGGAATCTTTTTCTTTAGATTAATAAAATGCTCTTCATACTAAAAAATGGTGCTTCTTTTAAGACCTGCGTTCTTAAAAGTAAAGGTTCTAAAAGTTGTTTTCACAGGGGCTTTCACACCAGATGAACGTTTTTGTAGTTCCTACCACTATTGGCGGAAGTACCTGCTTTTAGGCATGTTCGCACCTCAGGAACTGCAAATGAGTTTAGTTATAGGAACGCCTTTTGGGGAGACTTAATTAGCTCCTACTTTAGAGTAGGGTGTAACCCAGCACAATAGGAACTACCAGTGACGTGTAAGTGCACATTGAATGGCCGAACGCATGCCATACGAAACACCAGCACCCACCATTTTTAAAAAGCTGTGTAAACACACAGTTTACATATGCCTACTCCTTGAACTAACTTCACGAACCCTTAAGTCCAGGCACTTCTCAACCTATCACTGCATACTCCATCCTCAAGTTGTTGACGTTGTTAAATGCCACAGTTAAATGATGTCACTGTCGCCTGACTTACGTCTCTTCAGAGTTCCTCCTGGTGGTGTGAATGCAACCAGGAAAATGACCCTAGGGAAAAATGTAGTTCTCAGGGGACCGCCCTGGTGGCTAGTTTCTATAACAGAGTTCCTATAACTATGGTGCGAAAGTCCCTAGTGATGCCATAAGCCGCGTTTCCATTACCCTTCAAATTGAAATTGTATTTTATTTTTAAGATATTGTTCACTGAAAAGTTATTTTATGGCATCAATTATATGTCAAAAAACCTTTAAACCTTTGAACCTTTTTTTTTTTTATCATGCAGACTGGCTTAAATAATACTTGACTTTGCACAGTCTGCATTGGCTTTTTACCCAATATCTATTTGGAATAATATTATACCGTCAACAGTCATATAGGTCAAGTGAAATCCATGTAAAGGGCCATAAACTTTACTCTGTGCATCTATAATTGCATCATCATAGTATATGATTTTCTATGATTATTTATTATTTTTAATTGTCTTTTGTCCTGCAGTCTCAGCAGGACAGTGAAGTCAGGGTGGAATCTGAAGAGTCCCAGCCATTAATGAGCTTTCAATGTAGTGACACAGTCACTCCATTGCAGTTGACGCACAGGGAATCTGAACAACCAGAAGTAGAACCAAACCAGTCAAACACCCCGAAAATTCTCAATCCGTATCCAGTTCAGGTGTCATCTCCTATATTAACAGCACAGTTAAAACAGGATGACATACAGATAGCCATTGTAGATGATACGATGATACAAACTACAGAATCCATAGATGAAAATGAAATGCAGACATTTCTGGAGATTCCCACCATACCCGTTGAAAAGCCTGAAGAAGGGCCGCCAACTGTTGATCATCAGCCAGAAACATTGGGCAAGACTGAACCAGAGCCCGAACAAGTCATTAAACGAGAAAATGAAGATGTTGCTGTGACGACTGAAGAAGAAGAACTAGAAACTGGATATCGAGAGGAGACGCAAGTGTGCCAGACCTCATGTGAAAATACTCAAGCTCAGATGAAGCCTGAAGATGGTGAGCTTCATGAACCAGTAGAGTTAGACCAGAGCACCTCTTTTCAACGACAGGATTCATGTCTTCATCGGAATCAGTCTTCTTTTGGGGTTTATTTTGACACTGTACGAAGCCAGATACCTCAGAGCGATCTTGTAAAAATGGAGTCACAGGAAATGCTTGAACCTTTACAGAGGCTGGACAGCTGTCAACTGTCCAATCGCTCTTTGACACCTCAACTCAGGGGGCGTTTAAGACCTTGCTTTGTACAAATCCAGAAGGCTGAAATACTGCAAAAATCCATCGGCCAGTCTAGACAACTGCATGTTTGCAGTATCTGTAACAAATTCTTTATCTACAAGAGAACCCTAAGAAGGCACAAACGCTTCCACACCGGCGAGAAACCCTACAGCTGCTCGCTCTGTTCCAAGACCTTCATCCTACGCAAAACCCTCCGTCAGCACAAAAAACTACATTTAAGGAGGCCGTACAGCTGCACTCAGTGTGGCAAGAGGTTCAAACACTGGAGAAAGCTACGCATCCATTGGCGTTCTCATGCCGGAGAGAGTCCGTTCAAGTGTAGCCTTTGTGGGAAATGCTGCAAGACTCTGAAGAGCCTTGACCGGCACCTGGCTTATGTTGACCACACCTGACTTATCGAGAGAGGAATCAATTGTTTTAAAAAAAGATGTAAGGACATCTTTGTATTGTCATTTGTGTGTGAATATTGTTGCACCATTTTGTCTCAATTATAACTAAGTGGAATAAATGGGTTGTATGTGTTCTTTATTGATTAATTGTTTCTTTTAAATGACAAGTAACAAAAACTTACATTCAGTAAAGAATATTGGTCTGTAAGGGTTTTCTTTTCTTTCTTTTTTTTTTTATGTATTGAGGATTTTCCTGGCCAGTCCACAGAATACACTCTAAAAACAAATGTTTTGGCTCAAGAAAAATAATAATAAATATAACGCAATGGTTTGCAGCAATATTTTTGAGTTATGACAACTTCTGATTAAATTGTTCAACCAACAAACTACATTAAGTTAGAAGGAAATTAATTTGTTGCAATGCTCATAAAAATTAAGTTGTTCCAATAGTTTAGTTTCAACATAATTAAAATGGAGTGATGGCCCTGGAACCAATTAATCGTACCTATTTTAGGTTAAATTAACAGCTAGCATAGCACATACTTTGTACCTTATTTATCATGCAAATTTTATGAACATTGCTTATTCTATAGTTTAATCAACAAAAATGTTAGACTTGTAATTTAAATCTAATTCAAAATCATCAATTTAAAAACTAATTTATTCTCTTAAGTTAACATAATGAGTGGATTCAACAATTTATAATTGTAGATGTGTTAAGATCAAACATACTTTTGATGTATTTTAACCCTTTGTGCACTGTTCGATTTCTGGGTACGGCCTTATTGGAGCGGGTCAAATTTACCCTAATTGGATTCAATACAATTGTCCAAAACTCACACTACTTATTACTACAGTACTTTTCACACATTACAAATATTAAATATCTGAATTTAAATGTTTTTAACCATTATTTTTAAGACTGCCCCTCACCCACATCTGCGTGATGTTTGTGATTACACATTTAAAACAATGCTATCTTGACTAACTATCATTTGAAAGCTTTCAGACTAGGTTTCATATTTGGCGCCTGTTTTTCTCGAAGAAATTACAGCAATAGATACATTTCGATAGATTCTCCGTTTTGATTTATTTGATCAAAAATACAGAATTTTTTTTTAATATTAATTAAAAAGAAATAAATGAAAATTTTAAGTATAATAAATTGAAAACCAATTATTTTAAATTGTAATAATATATCGCAATATTAAAAAAAAAATCTGTATTTTTGATCAAATAAATGCAGGCTTGATGAGCAGAAGAAACTTCTTTCAAAAACAAACTTTTGGCCAGTACTGTGTGTGTGTGTATATATATATATATATATATATATATTTTTTTTTTTTTTTTTTTTTTTTTTTTTACATTTTCTTAAATTTCTATTACTTATAACTTTTACTTTTATACCTGTTTTTTTTTTTTTTTTTTTTTTTTTTTTAGGTTTACAATAATCTGACATTTCGCCTTTAAAAAGATATACCAAACTTAGGTCTGTGCTCTGCCTGTGTTGAATTCCGAAGTATTCAAGATTATTAACAATTTAGGTTGGAAAAGTACTTTTCATTTGCATGTCTAAGCTCAAAAAGTGGGACTGAAAGTTAACAGGTTAAACAGTTTTGTTTTCACAAACTTTGAAAAATAAAAAGTTGTTAAAATCAGCAAGACACTGGCACTTCAGGACTAGTTGAAGAGCTCTGATATTCAACAAAGAAATTTTATTTTGTGTCTGTAGTTGCTGAACATCAAGATAATTTACAAATGTATGTATGTGCATTTCACTACACATCAGCATGTTGAAACTTTGCATCCATGTTCATGGGGAAAGAGTCACAACATTTCAGGAAAATATTTGGTATAGTTGCTATAAAACATTAAAATATGTGGGTCAAATTGACCCATGACCATCACAAATGTAATATCAATTTTGTGTGTATATGTCAAAACACATCAGCGCGTTGACTGAGGACAATCCAGCAATCAAAGTCCAAACTGGAAAATTCAACACTGAAGGTTAAGTGAGGAAGACTATCAGACTGGATGGGCAAGACCAGGCCTAGGTTGCTTTCAATATAATTTTATTGTTACATATTTCAAGTACTTATAATCATTAGGCTAATAAAATTAATGTGAAAACCAGTGGCCTGAATCAAATCAGCATTTGAGTCGATCAAGAACAGCTATATAAGATAAATTATGCACAATACTGATCTAATTACCATGAGCTATACTTTTTCTTAATAACTCAGTTTGGACTTGGTGTACTGTTTTACAACAGGCATGTATTCTGCATGCAAAGTGACCACTTAAGATGTGCACAGAAATTGATACTTGTAATATTATTTTATTGGAATAAATGTATAGATACTACTACAATGGATAACAAATACATCTTAAATGTCTATGTGAATAATAAAGTGAGTTTCCCACAGTATTTATTTTCCCTAACTGAAGGAGATGAAAATGTAGAAGTCAAATGTCTTCAGCCTATCAATGGGGAGGTCTAGAATTATTTGTAAAATTATTGCTGTTAGAGATGGGAAACAGATTCAGATAACCCTTCACAAACCAGAAGGTGTGTACAAACAGTTGTCCTTCTACCTTGGCTTCAAAGTCAGAGGACCTGTTTCCTACAACATCAATCTGTAAGTTAAGTACTACTTTATATTTCAGACTAATAAAACAGGTTAGTCTGAATAGTGTGGTTTGGGGGGTTAGTGCGCGGATGAAGAGGAGGGAGGGTCTAGCTAGCCTCCGTTTTGTTTGTTGACAATACTTCGAACCCAACATATCACTTAGAGCACCTTTAAATCATACAATTCAAATATAACTATTACACTGAATAGTAAAATTATACAATAATACATTTTTAACACAATAAAACAGGTTTCATATTTGCCAAACATTTGTCAGTAATGAAGTTTGATTGTGTTAAAAATGTATTATGGTATATTGTATAATTTTACTATTCAGTGTAATAGTTATATTTGAATTGTATGATTTAAAGGTGCTCTAAGTGATATGTTGGGTGACGTCACTTCTTGTTGACGTTCGAAGTATTGTCAAACAAAACGGAGGCTAGCTAGACCCTCCCTCCTCCTCATCCACGCACTAACCCCCCAAACCACACCCCCAAATCATTCTTGTCGGTTATTGGCTGGAACAGTTTGTTATGTTTCGTGGTGCGGGTGAGCCCAGTTTGTTTATCTTGCAGTTTGTGGAGCCTGTGGTGTCTACAGAGACTGCTTTTTTTTTTACAGTGTGTTCAGGGGACAGGCAGCTAGCGGATGGTGAGGAGATGTTTGCTGTATGTGACAAAAAATGTTTTGGCCTAAAAAACGCGTGACATCGCTTAGAACACCTTTAACTGCTCGCCTAGGTGACTGTGGGGCTGAATGATTCTCTGAACTCAAATGTCACATCCAGGACAAAACTTTCCTTGAAATCCAGATTGGCTTCATAATAAGCCTCTTTTGTCTCTTTTTTGAGAGGGAGAAAGATAAATCACCACTTTAGTATGAGTTAAATCATGGTAAATAATTTAGACATTTGAGAACATTTTCAGAGGAATGTAGAAGACGTATAGGTAAGAGAGATACAAAAAAGTTAAAATATATTATTTATAATGCTGGTGGTAAGTCGGCAAGTTCAGAATAGTTTTTATTGTTTTTACTATTAATATTGTTTCAGTTAGGACCTCCAGATCAGTTTGACGTAGTTTTGAGTGAACCAGTCTCTGCAAACCTTTTCTTTTCCCAAAGAAGAACTGAGGTAGCGTTCGCAAAGGTATTTTAGATACTTCCTCTAGTATGAATAACCCATATATTGGACACAGTTTTCAAGGTTTGGAGGGTTTGCGATTCCTGGCAGCACTTCATGAGGCCAAAAGAGCAAAATGATCAAGAGGTACAGCTCTGGGCTTCTACTTTGTTCTTTGCTTTTCTATTATTTTTTATTTTTTTTCATTATCAGGTTGTTGTTTTTTTAAATTGCACTTCAATTTTGTTCATGTATACTGACGTCAGGTTTTTGGAAATTAAGTTGTCCCCCAAAAGACTTATTTTTTTCCCCTCTCTCATTCAGAATGCCTTTCCCAGTCTGCTTTCCCTGTGTAAACTTTAACTTGTAGCACTCTACAACATCGTTATAAAGGTATCTGGTTCATTTTTATTGATCCTTGGTCTTGAGAATACCAGGTAACGTTCAAAGAAAGACAATATCTTTGTATCCCACACCCAGTAGCCCATGACTGGTTGCCCACTGAAGTTAAGTAGGGTTGAGCCTGGTCAGTACCTGGATGGGAGACCTCCTGGGAAAACTAGGTTGCTGCTGGAAGAGATGTGCTCGCGAGATTTGTCGGGGCGCCACTTCTCAAACTTGCATTGCTGGTTTTTCCCAGCGGCGTCCCACCCCCCCCCCCCAGGGGTGATCAGTAGTAACCAGAAATGATTAGTTGCAGTTATTGCTGCACAAGCAATACATTTTAAAAAAAAATTGGTTTACTTTAGGACTGGAAATCTGATGTTTTGGGTCATATTTATGCAGAAATATAGAAAATCTAAAGGGTTAACAAACTTTCAAGCACCATCAACTACAAATATATATATATATATATATATATATATATATATACAGTGGTGGTCAAAATTTATGGCACCCCTGATAAATATGATAAAAAATGGCTGTAAAAAATAAATCTGCATTGTTTATCCTTTTGATCTTTCATTCAAAAAATTCACAAAAATCTAACCTTTCATTGAAGTAAAAGAATTGAAAGTGGGGGTAAATCACATTATAAAATAAATGTTTTTCTCCAAAACACGCTGGCCATAATTGTTGGCACCCTGTTATTAAATACTTTTTGCAACCTCCTTTTGCCAAGATAACACATCTGAGTCTCCTCCTATAATGCCTGATGAGTTTGGAGAATAACTGACAAGAGATCAGAGACCATTCCTCCATACAGAATCTCTCCAGAGCCTTCAGATTCACAAGTTCATGTTGGTGCTTCTTCTCTTCAGTTCACTCCACTCATCAGGTCAGGGAACTGGGACGGTCACGGCAGAAGCTTCATTTTGTGCTCCGAAACACATTTTTGTGTTGATTTTGATGTTTGTTTTGGACCGTTGTCCTGATGGAAGATCTAACCACGGCCCATTATAAGATTTCTAGCAGAGGCAGTCAGGTTTTGATTATTTTATCTGTTTGTATTTGCTAGAATCCATAATACCATGTATCTGAACAAGATGTCCAGGACCTCCAGCAAATAAATAGGCCCACAACATATAAGATCCAGCAGTATATTTAACCGTAGGCATGGGGTACTCTTCATCCCTGTTTGCACCAAACACATCTGGTGGGTTTGCTGCCAAAAAGCCCTTTTTTTTCGTTTTATCTGACCTAAGAATCCGGTCCCTTTTGAAGATCCAGTCGTGTCTGACAACTGAATATGCTGGAGTTTATTTTTGGAGGAGCGAGGAGGATTTTTCTTGAAACCCTCCCAAACAACATGTGGTGATAGGGGTTGTTTGATTAAATTTTTTTTAGGCTTTCTGACCCCCAAGACTCAACTAATCTCTGCAATTCTCCATCTGTGATCCTTGGAGAGTCTTTGGCCACTCAAACTTTCCTCCTCACCGTGCATTAAGACAGTATAGACACACGTCCTCTTCCTGGCAGATTCGTAACATCTTTAGTTGATTATAACTTCTTAATTATTGCCCTGATGGTCAAAATGGGGATTTTCAATTCTTTAGATATTTTCTTACAGCCACTTTCTATTTTGTGAAGCTCAACAATCTTTTGCTGCACATCAGAACTATATTCTTTGGTTTTACTCATTGTGATGGATGATTAAGGGAATTTGGCCTTTGTGTTTCCTCATATTTAAACTCCTGTGAAATAAGAAGTCATGGCTGGACAATTTCATGTTCCTAGTCACCCTGGTGTGCTAAATAAAGGTAAATATTAATGGGAATATACTTCAGAGATATTTTTCTCATAAAAAATTCTAGGGGTGCCAACAATTATGGCCAGCGTGTTTTGGAGAAAAACATTTATTTCATAATGTGATTTACCCCCCAAATTTCATTTCTTTTACTTCAATGAAAGGTGAGATTTTTGCGAATTTTTTGAAGCAAAGATCAAAAGGATAAACAATACAGATTTATTTTTTTACAGCCATTTTTTATCATATTTATCAGGGGTGCCATCAATTTTGACCACCACTGTATATTTTCTGTGAAAGGAATATAAAACGAGCACATACTCTCTATTGTTTGTGTTTGTATTTTGGAATTTCAAATGTTACTTATTCTTTATGTTGAACTGTTTGTAGCATTGCTCGTTTATAAGTTGTTATATGAACAAATGTAGCATTATAAACATTTATTATAAAACAAGTATGCTAGGTATGTGTTACAGTACTTCATTGTCATACTTATTATTTTGGAACATTTGTAGTTTTTCTTCACTTCAAAGAACAAAACAATAGTTTATTATATCAAAATCAACACATTTTCTCAAGCATATCTGGGTCTAAAGCCATCATGTGCTGAAATTTTAGGGACTAAAAGTGTTTAGGGACAAAAAGAGAATAATTTTAAAGCAATTTTGAAGTTGAGTAAAAATGTCCATAAATGTCTATGGCTTTCTACAAATTAGCAGTTATTGTGCTTCTTGATCTCACTGGCTTTCATGAGCGCTTTAATGGCTCTTGCCCTCATTTCCAGCTCCAGTAATTCCAGCTGTTGAGCAGACGGCTGCTCTGTTGGAGCTGCCGGAGCGTTTTCTATCGTGGCTGATTGATCCAGTGATTCTGTCCTCAAATCTTTGCTGGGTTCAGAGGACGTCAGAGCCAGAATTTCACTGACGCTTCTATCAATGTCCTGCTGAAGCTCTACTTTCGGCTCAGCTGACTGCATGACTGGGGCGGGAGGCAGAGGTTCATCTCTGAGCACTGATTCTTCAGCTTTGATGACTTTATGACCCTCAATGTCACTGTCGTCAATTTCTGCATTGATGCTGAGAACATCACTGTCTTCTCCAGAACCCGCACCTGAGATACACACAAATGCACACTTTCATTAAAGCCTGATATTCACTCATTAAAACGTTCAGAAATAATAGTCTAAAATCTAGGGCTGCACGATATTGGAAAAAACTGGCATTGCGAGATTTTGTTTTTCTGAGATATACATATACATACAGATCAAGTCTGCAGTGTTATTTTAAATTATATTTATATTTCTGTACCTGAATACTGTTATTGTCTTCAGTGTAAATGAAATGTAGATGAAATATAATTAATCTTTGTTAAAGCTAAAAAAGTGATTTTGCTTGATTAACATTAAGGACTGCTGTCACTTTAAGAGCTAATGCACTGATCCAATATAATTATACACATCTGTTTTCTTTCTCAATTGCTTATGTAAACCATAAGCGACTGAGTCTATGAGGATACTCATAGACAGACATTTTTATTTAATTTTGCATGTATTTGTCCGTTCAAGTATCCTGGGTTTCCCCATTATGCCTTGCGCGCAGCGCGATTTTATTCACGCTGCTAGGCAGCCTGGACACCATGGACCAGATTTTCCCCTCAAAAAGGGAACCAATCACAGAACGGGGAGGGAGCAGCAAGACGATGACGACGTCAATGCGACACACCGAAGCAGTTTGTTTATATCTATGGATCCAACATGGCATCAGACGCGAAGTTACCTTTCGATGCAGCCTTAGATAGTGTTCTAAGTAGTTTAGAATGCAAGTTTATTTCGTCTTCTTCCTCGTCGAATTTCTGTCGCTCTACATACGTCATCTGTTATAATTGAAACGATTGGCTATGAGCACAGTACAGTACGTACAGGCGCATTTGATAGACATTCGTAGCATTTGATAGACATTTGATAGGCATTCGTAAACCACGCCTCAAATACGAGAAAATGAACATGTGGTTCCCAGACCACGTCTCAATGAGAAAGAGGTCTGATGTTAGCCAGGCTACCGTTCAAGCACAAATAGATGATAAAGAGAACGGAATTCTGTGTTTGCGTGCTGTGTGTGCACAGAAAACAGTTCTCTTTTGCGTCTTTGTGCGCTCAAATAGTTTAAAATCGCTTGAATGTTTAAACTGACAGGCCCTAAAACACGTGCTAATGATAAACTTTCACTATGATGGTTAAACTTTGCAATTAATCTGAGAATCACATGCGTTTCGATTCATGGTTCCTGGTCCGTACGGATCACGCATCAACTACGACCCCTATACTGGACATTGCACATGCTGTGATGGGACCATTATGCACTGTTGGGTAGACAGTGCTGGGTAGTCACTGATTACAAGTAATCTGGATTACATAATCACATTCCAAAAATTAAGTACTTGTAATTAGATTAGATTACATTTTAAAATACTCAAAATCAGACTACAGTTACTTTTCTATTGATTACATGATTACGTTGTTCTCACAATGGCAGTCAATTATTCATAATTCATTGATTCTACTTCTTTGTTATATTTAGATTTGTCCTATCAATTAAACTCTACTGCTTACATTCAGGTCTTCCAGGTTTGTGGAATTGCAAACACAGACCAGTCACTAGTCATGTGCCTATCACTGAAAGCTGAGATCCACACAGCATTTGCAGATATTTTTAGTAAGTGTTTTATTTTGATATTTCTAATAAAATAAATAAAATAAAAAAATGATTTAATTAATTAACTTTTCATTAAACTCACGAACCCCCACAGTTCCATCATGAACTCCAGTCTGGGAGACCCTGATGTAATGTAATATTTAACACACTTTAAAATATATTGTCTTTCTCTTTGTATTTTTATATCAATATGGTACAAGATGATCCTATTCAAATGAATGTGATTAACAAATTAGGTCAAAAGTAATCTTAAATGTAATCAAAAAGTAGTCAGAATATATTGCCTAAAATGAGTAATCTAGATTACATTACTAACATGTAATTTGAAATCAGTAACTACAATTTGTAAGCAATCTACCCAGCGACAGTCGGTTACTGATTCCAAATTACATGACAAAAATTGTAGTTAGTAACATGATCAATTACATTACACATTTAATATAATCAGACTACTTTTGACCTAACTCGTTTATCACATTAATATGAAATAGGGCTGTCACGATATCAGGTTTTTCACACCACGGACAAAATAATAAAAAACTGTTATCAGAGTTGAGTATGAGACAGGCATTGTCAAAGAAGCCAGAGAAAGCCAAATAAATAATCAGGAGAGAGAAAATACTGTCAAGTTCAAGAGAATAAAAATAAATAAATAAATAACAAACACAACAAAACTAATACCTTAACCTGTTAACTTGCGTCCCCCATTTGGAACACAAATCCAAGAAATGGCATTACCAAATTAAAATGCATAGGTCATGAAGCCTTTGGACTTCAAATATTGTAGATGGAAAAAATTGTAGAACAAAATTTTTTTTTATTGTTGTCATATCCTCAGAATTAATTAAATCAATGATAAAATTCTGACATTTATGAAACACTTTAAGACCATGCTATGTGATTTCATTTAGAGACAAAAATGCTAACTTTTTTTTTTCTCTTAGCACAGTGTCAAAATACAATTTACGGAAATAACTTTCCCATATTGTACTCCAAAATAGCGTTATAGTGTCAGTCAAATGATTGAAATAACATCCTTCTGTAAACTGATGTGGCTTCTTATCACAGAATGAGGAATAATGTGTCATATTTTATAGTATTCTATAAAGTGATCAAGGCTATGTCGATTAGCATTGCATTATAAATATACTTTTACTCTTTATTGTTTACTAGCTTTAATGTTTTGAAGCTATATGTGTTTATACATTTAAAATTCTTATCATGCAATTGTTTTAATTACATTTTTAATGTGTAATTATTTTAAAAAGTACTTATAATTACATATGTCTTGCTGGCTGAGGTCTGACAAGTCATGTTCTCTAAATCTAAAAAACTCCCATACTGGCAAGCTTACTTTTTTGGAGTATGGGTAGAGACTCTCCTCTGTCTCATTGGAAGACATGATTGTGCATGCTAGTAGTAGCTGCACGTGCTGTGTCTTATGCTTTACCGCCACCTATTGTATATATTTGTACCTATTGTCAATTAATGAAAAAAATATGTCAACCAGGTACTGGCGCTAGATTATTTACGTGTCCTATTATCATATGTGTACTACTCATTTCAAATATAACATGATATGGTTATTGCCAATAGCAGTATATTGTCACACCCTTAATTAACATGATATCGATATTTCATGCTTTGAATATCATGGTTATCACCAATACCGGTATCGGGACGCCCCTAAATCCATTCTTTGTTATCAACAACATAAAGTGCATATAAATATTACTTTACGACAGGAGTTCCCAGACTGGGGTTTGTGAAGGAACTGTGGGGGTTTGTGAGTTTAATGAAAAGCTATTAAATAAATCATAAAAACTTTATTAATAATAATAATAATAATAATAATAATTTTAAAATAAAACAAATCAAAAATAAAACTTACTAAAAAGATTAAATATTTAATTTGTTTACCTGCATGTCATGTGACCATTTACCAACATTAGAGAACCGTGAACTTAATTTTATTATTTATTATTATTATTGACCTAACTTATTAACAAAAAAATCTCAAAGGGTGCTTCAAGTAAATATCTCAGGTCAAAGAGGTTCAGCTGACAAAAAAAGTTGGGGAATCCCTGCACTACATGTAAATATGAAATGAAATATGAAAATAAGTTTGAAAGACAAACAAACAAACAAGCCTTCCAACAATAGTAATGCATGGTTAAATGACTGATAATATATTCATAATGAGTCATATTTAAAATAATAGTTAATATGTTCATCAGGAATTAATTAGATATGCAATGTTGAGAAAACATTTCTTAAAAGTGAAAGGATTCTGTAAATCCAGTGATCATGCTTTATTGGTCTCAGTTTTCAGTGATAGGCACATGACTAGTGGCTGGTCTGTGTGTGCAATTAAACAAAGCTGGAAACCTGAACATATATAAGTGAACATTTATATGTAGTAGGCTTTCTTTAAAAGGAAAATGTAAAATATAAAAAAGTAGTAGGTAGAATCAATGAATTATTAATAATTTACTGCCATTGTGAGAATAACATGTTATCAATAAAAACATATCTGGGTCTGATTACGATTATCTTTAAAAACCGTAATATAATCTAATTACAAGTACCTACCGTAATTTTCGGACCACGTAGCACTGCATGTGATGCACACATTGCGATATCAATGTTCAAATAATACAAAGTGCCCCCCTAATCTACAATAAATTATTTACCTTGTTTTTCTTCCATTTCAGGATTTTCTCTCAGAGAGGAAGTGGAGTCCACATTACTGTCCTGCCTGTAAATATGAATGAACACATGATCAAAAGTTCAATAACAAGAACTTTTAAGAGTTCTAAATAATTCTAAGAGTTCTGACTTACTGACTGTCTGTTAAGTTATTCCCTTCAGGTGCTGCAGTGACTGATAACTCTTTACCTTTACAAACAAAAAATAATAATAAAGCCTTCATCACAAGAAAAAGATATCAGACTTATGGTGCATAAATATCAGTGATCAGTCTCAGACAGAAATTACAAGCAGCATTGAGAATGACAATCGAATCAAAAGTGATGGTACGCTACAACATACAAATACTGATGTACATTCACTAGTTGTATGCATACAAATAATGTTTTCAAAACTATTAAAAACATATATGAACAAATATTTAATAAGTTTAGTGGGATCAACTCGATTACAACATTTTCAATACTTAAGTAAGCCAATGGAGAAAAGACTTAAAAAAAAAAAAAAAAAAAACTACCCTTTTGAGGAACCAGCTTATAATGAAGTGACAGTCTGTCCATTAATCTTCAGCATGTTTGCCATTAAATATTTGGTTTGGAAACATGTTTTGATTTGAATTCCTCAACTTAAATACAACATTGAAAGCCATTTTGATTAAACCTTCAAGCAAATACAAACAGAACTTCGGGAAGGGTCTTAGTTCGTTCCTGTCTAAATGGTTTTAAAATACGTCCTACAAACGCACACGTTTGTTTCACTATATTAGTGAGGACATTGTCTAGACTTATATAAACTTTTGTAATATATAAATCACAAACATTTTGGACAAATTGTGCAGCCTGATAAACAAGCAAAGCAAACCTGGAGTTTTAAAAAAAGACACAAAAAAGCATATTTTGAATAACGGGTTATATAGCCTACATTTCTGTGTGGATAATGTACTCACCAAAAAGAATGTTATCATATAATGTTATCCGAACAATAAATCACTTACAACTAAAGATCTTAATGACTGTATCAGCAGGAAAAAGGCAGCGTTTAGATAAAGCTTACGCTGGGCTGACAATCTACAAAAAGAACTTAATCATCAGCTAAGGTAAGAAAGGAGACAACAAAGACATTATTGAGCATCAATTCACCACTTTCAATACAAAAAACTGTGGAACTCAATGAAGGTTGTTACTAATATGGAATCAAGTAAACCACATATGTACAAACGATGATTTACAGAAGGCTAATGAACTGACTGATTTTTATCTCTTTTCAAAACCATGATTTTTCTGACAAATGTTAACTCTATCCAGGCTCTCTGAAAGACGACATGGGCACTAAATTGGAGGTAGATCATTTTCAAGTGCAATAACTGTTCAGTTGTACAAAGATATCTAAAGTACCTTTTAAAAACCACTATTCCACTCTTTCAACGTTCTCTAGACTTGCAAAGAGTCCTCCTCTTGCAAAAAGATCTGTGATTATGCAGAGCCCAAAGAAACCCTACCTGGTCCTGTACTCAAAGTTTTTTTTTTTTAACTAATATAACTCAACATGTCAAGGTTAATTATAAAATTATACAATTCAATAAGGCAATTTCTGATCCTCAAGTCATCAGTTCGAGAGCTCCCAAGTTCTCTTTACATTGTGCACAAATGGTTGTGTGAGCAAAGCCACTCACTCATCAAAATATATCATCTTACCACTCTAACAGTTTGTATAGTGGTGTGATGCCCACCACTTTATTGTGAATGAAGAAAACAGAGATGAATTTTGATCTAAAGTTAATTGGAGATCAAGCACAGCCCATTATTCATTCACAATGTTCCTATAAAGTAAGTATCTTTATATTAATATCTTATATACACAAACAAATATGTTGATTATTCACTGACATGAATGTTATATCAATGTTAAAAAAGCTGTGATCTAGGTTACAACAGAGATTGCATTTTTATATTATATATATATATATATTTATTATACTTTATGGTCTGAGTAGCAAGATCATGTTGTTCTAACAGGCTGTCCTGGAGAATGTGATTAGATGCGGAATACATCTATAGTATGGTAACCTGCCAGCACAGTTAATGTCTAGGCTTACACAACTCATTCAAATGGCCTTGAAGACCATGGGCAAAAATGAACACTTATATCTGCAGACCTTGTATGAAAATCCAATTCTAAGGGAGCCATACAAAATTCTAAAAGAAACAACACACATTCTGAAACCTAGGTAGGAGGTTTAGAATGCCAAGCTGTAGACTAAACCGGTTTAAGAATTTGTTAATTCCATTTGCAATGAAGGTATTTAAATAGCATTAAGTGATCTACTATAAGGGAAAGGTGTGTGTGTGTGTGTGTGTGTGTGTGTGTGTGTGTGTGTGTGTGTGTGTGTGTGTGTGTGTGTGTGTGTGTGTGTGTGTGTGTGTGTGTGTGTGTGTGTGTGTGTGTGTGTGTTTTTGTGTGTACACAGGTTTATATTATATTACAAATGTCCCCACAAGGATACTAAAACCTGAGATCACCTACATTGCAGGGACCATCCAGCGTTCATGAGGGAAATGCATTAATAAATATACTAAATTATGTGTTTTTGAAAATGTAAAAATGCTGAAAGTTTAGGTGTAGGGTTAGTGTAAGGAGAAGTAAGCGAAACTGCATACAAATCAAAACTGCCTAACGTTACCGAAGGAAATGTCAAACCCATGAAGAGGAAACGACTGTGAAGCTTTGGTGGTGTTGATGGACTCAATATATGCTTTGATCATCATTCTAAATCAGACCCAGACTTATCATTTGCCAAAAACACACTTTTCTCAGCTTTTTGTTCAAAATGTTGCTTTTTTATGAAACTTACCCAAATTCAAGTGTTGATTAAAAAAAAGAATGAATGAAGACACACCGCAATCACTATAATATTTTTTTCCCCCTGTTCTTTCGATATACAGTGAGGAAAATAAGTATTTGAACACCCTGCTATTTTGCAAGTTCTCCCACTTAGAAATCATGGAGGGGTCTGAAATTGTCATCGTAGGTGCATGTCCACTGTGAGAGACATAATCTAAAAAAAAAAATCCAGAAATCACAATATATGATTTTTTAACTATTTATTTGTATGATACAGCTGCAAATAAGTATTTGAACACCTGTCTATCAGCTAGAATTCTGACCCTCAAAGACCTGTTAGTCTGCCTTTAAAATGTCCACCTCCACTCCATTTATTATCCTAAATTAGATGCACCTGTTTGAGGTCGTTAGCTGCATAAAGACACCTGTCCACCCCATACAATCAGTAAGAATCCAACTACTAACATGGCCAAGACCAAAGAGCTGTCCAAAGACACTAGAGACAAAATTGTACACCTCCACAAGGCTGGAAAGGGCTACGGGGAAATTGCCAAGCAGCTTGGTGAAAAAAGGTCCACTGTTGGAGCAATCATTAGAAAATGGAAGAAGCTAAACATGACTGTCAATCTCCCTCGGACTGGGGCTCCATGCAAGATCTCACCTCGTGGGGTCTCAATGATCCTAAGAAAGGTGAGAAATCAGCCCAGAACTACACGGGAGGAGCTGGTCAATGACCTGAAAAGAGCTGGGACCACCGTTTCCAAGGTTACTGTTGGTAATACACTAAGACGTCATGGTTTGAAATCATGCATGGCACGGAAGGTTCCCCTGCTTAAACCAGCACATGTCAAGGCCCGTCTTAAGTTTGCCAATGACCATTTGGATGATCCAGAGGAGTCATGGGAGAAAGTCATGTGGTCAGATGAGACCAAAATAGAACTTTTTGGTCATAATTCCACTAAACGTGTTTGGAGGAAGAAGAATGATGAGTACCATCCCAAGAACACCATCCCTACTGTGAAGCATGGGGGTGGTAGCATCATGCTTTGGGGGTGTTTTTCTGCACATGGGACAGGGCGACTGCACTGTATTAAGGAGAGGATGACCGGGGCCATGTATTGCGAGATTTTGGGGAACAACCTCCTTCCCTCAGTTAGAGCATTGAAGATGGGTCGAGGCTGGGTCTTCCAACATGACAATGACCCAAAGCACACAGCCAGGATAACCAAGGAGTGGCTCTGTAAGAAGCATATCAAGGTTCTGGCGTGGCCTAGCCAGTCTCCAGACCTAAACCCAGTAGAGAATCTTTGGCGGGAGCTCAAACTCCGTGTTTCTCAGCGACAGCCCAGAAACCTGACTGATCTAGAGAAGATCTGTGTGGAGGAGTGGGCCAAAATCCCTCCTGCAGTGTGTGCAAACCTGGTGAAAAACTACAGGAAACGTTTGACCTCTGTAATTGCAAACAAAGGCTACTGTACCAAATATTAACATTGATTTTCTCAGGTGTTCAAATACTTATTTGCAGCTGTATCATACAAATAAATAGTTAAAAAATCATATATTGTGATTTCTGGATTTTCTTTTTTTAGATTATGTCTCTCACAGTGGACATGCACCTACGATGACAATTTCAGACCCCTCCATGATTTCTAAGTGGGAGAACTTGCAAAATAGCAGGGTGTTCAAATACTTATTTTCCTCACTGTATATCGGTAACACTTTACAATAAGGTTCATTAGTTAACATTAGTTAACTACCTTAGTTAACATGAACTAAGGACGAACAATACTTTCACAGCATTTATTAATATTAGTTAATATTAATTTCAACATTTACTAATACATTATTAAAATCAAAGGTTGTATCTGTTAACCTTAGTTAATGCACTGTGAACTAACATGAACAAACAATGAACAGCAGTATTTCTATATTAAAGCTAGGGTAGGTAATCCTGTTCAGAAACACTTTTTTTTATACTGGGTGAAATGGTCCTTCCATCCTGAGAGTAGTCAATACATTATGTGTTCAGAAAAAGGAATGAAAACAATCAGACCTCTGTAGCAGCTGCAGGACAGTAAAAACTCTGACCAATCACTGCCACTCGGTCCGAGTGTAAAGAACCAATCAGATGCCTTCATGTCTCGTGCCCGAGCCCCACTGCGCGCGCTGCCCTGCGTGCACTCATCACATGTCACCGTTCCCGGAAATATTCAGCTCAAAGCACCTGCATGCAGTCAGCGAAGGCAAACAAGGCAAAAACTACTTCCTCGGACCCTGCCCGCACTCTTGAACGACCTCCTCTGCTTCGGCCTCAACCCCGGACCTGTCCTCGAACCGACGATGCGGTACTTGTCTCCGGACTCGGAGTGTATGTTAGTCTTCATTAGAGTCAACAATGTTTTCATCATGGAAACTCTTACATGCAAAACACCGTATATGTTATGAATCTTACACGAAATTCACCTTCATCACAGTGTAACTGATGGTAATGGAAAAACGTGTATCAATGCAACCTGTTTTTAGTTTTGCCTTATAAATATAGCTCGTTACCTATAAATATAGCTCGTTACCGAATCAAACTTTACCAGTATCGATATGCTTGCTTGATAGTGAGTACTAAAAGAAATCTTATTTATTTATATTCATAGTGATAAAGTTAGGTATTTTATTACATGTGATTCTGACATGATGTCACTGTATGTACTGCGCTCCTTCCTCTCCACTCATCTCAGGTAATAAATGCGTCTTCCAGCTGAGCCTGAGCGTTTGGCGTCGCGCGTTCATGTGTTTTGGGGGCTTGGCTTTGGAAGGAGCTCAGAAGGGAGAGGGTGGGAGTGAATGGAAATAATGAGCTGTGTTTATTGCAGATTAAAAGGTCTACAGTCACTCGATTTTTATATTCTCTTTTTCAGAGTACTTACATTTTAATTATGTATTGGTATATAAAGACAGTTTAAACAAATTTGGAATGTTTTTTTTTTTAGAAAAATCCTACCTACCCTGCCTTTAACTAATACTGTTACAAATGTATTGCTCATTGTTAGTTCATGTTAGTTAATACATTTACTAATGTTAAATAATGAACCTTATTGTAAAGTGTTACCGCTTATAAAGCATGCTCAACTAAATATTCAGAGGGCCATGAAAGTTTTGTTGAACTGATCAAAAATGCTGGCTTTGACTGGTAACTTTTTTTTTTTTTTAACGCTGGCAGGGAAAGAGTTAAAATAATATGGTAAGAAATACCAGTATGCAATATCAAGCAGCATGACAAGCATTTATGAGATGACACCGGAAGCCAGACACAGTTGTGCTACACAAAGCAAATGATGACATGATAAATGAGGCAACCTGTGTTAAAACCATAAGACTGTAAAACAATATGGACGTAGAGTTCGTGACGTCACCCGTAGGTTTCTGAAGATAATTTTTTTTCACAGAGGAAAACAACTGAAAAACAGCGCTGGTTGTTCCCTCGATAGTCGACAACAACGGAATCCATTGGCGTGGGCGAAGGTATAATGCGTTCAGCAGCTGGAATTAGCTGAAGTGACGTGACGGCTAACAGACAGCAGACAAACGGCAAGTAGTGACAGCAGCGGCACCTGTCACTCAAGTGGCCACGCCCATAATTAATATAATTTAAACGGATGAGTTATAAAAAAAAAAAATTCACCCCCCTCACAGTTGTCATGAAGGGCAAAATTAGCTATATAGACCAAAACCACTTTTTGCACCAGGCTGTAAAAACATATTTTTTTTCTTCTGTAAAGTTGGCCATTTTAACATAGGGGAGATACAGATTTGACTCCCTTTTGCATCCAGCCTCAAGTGGCCAGTTGGTTTCAAGAGAGAGACAGGGAGGTATGATCAATGTTTGGTTTGTGTGTTCAGACTCAGGCCAAAATTCATACATCGTGAAGATGAATTGGATATTTACCCTCCAAAATCTCCAGCAGATGAATCTCAGAGAGTTCCTGCAGCTGATCCCAGCACAGTTTCTTAATCTCATTAAAAGAACAGTCCTGCAGGAAACAACAAGGTGTTTATTATAACAGCCTATACAATTTAGTTATTTTTACGTTTTACTTTCACCCACTCATTTTCCAAAGCAAACTTAAATTATTAATTGTAAATGCAATCTTAAAAACAATAACTCTAAAAACTGATTTTGTCTACCTGACAATGGTTTTGTTACCATGATTAGTGTTGTCTTTGGTTAACTAACTAATCAAAATTTGACTCTTCCAGACAGAGTGACAAGCAATTTCAGCTATTTGAGCTGTCAAAGGAATAGTACGAAGTAAAGTGAATGGCCTGCTTTTTAAAAATGATCTGGTTCCAAACTACGAAACTAGAAAAAATATATAGCGCTCCAAACAGGAAAAAAGCCCTGGTACTGCAGGTCCTTGTACTACAGGTGCGTAGAGCCAATGGTATATTGAAGAATGAACAAAAAGGGTGGCTAACCGTATACTGATCCACTCAAGACTGGAAAAGTCTACAAAAACATTTTTTTATTTTATAAATTGCATCGTGCAAAAAGTGCAAAGTGCATGTGAGTTAAAAACAAATAGACACCAGCATAAAAAAAAAAATTGTAGACTTTTCCAGTCTTGAGTGGATCAGTGTGCGGTTAGCCACCCTTTTTGTTCATTCCTGGTTCCAAACTACGCCAATAAACAATTCACATTTGATGTGGCCATATAAAATTGTGATGGATTAAATGACACAACACCTGTAGTATCATACATATTACACTTTTATGACAAATTGTGCTGATATCAGTCTCATAATATTGTCTATGGTCTTTGTATCGACACATTCTGACAGACCTGGTTCTGACACTATATTCTTTGCCAACTCCACCAAAACAAACACATACAGGCTCACCTGATCAGAGATGTAATGATGCATTATGAATGTCAGCAAAATAAAGATACCTTAAGTTCATCCGGCAGCATCTTTTTGAGTTTATTTTCTCCCAGCACATGAAAACACTGTTCCAGCATCTCCTTGCGGTCCTGCATGTAGGCACTGATGGGTTTGAATTCCTTATTCAGGTCCAGTCCGCCCTCCTCCAGATCACTAGGCTCACGAGGAACCTCGGGCTCCTTCTTCTCCTTTCTGGGCTCCTTTCATATTTAACAGAAAATGATTAAACAGTACAAAATTAATACTTTATAAGAAACAAATTAAAGAAAGCAACAGTGGCCATTAATATAATATGACTTTCATGTCATGTGAATTTAAATAAAAGAGAAAGAAAGAATCTGTGTGAGATGTTTTACTTAGAGACTAAGATTGACGTGGGTTTTAAATAAAATACATACAATTGACCTCTAGTCACATCTAGTCATGTCACAGCAGGCTTTCATTAGTGAAACTAAAGACACGCAGTGGTGAAAAGGCGTGGACAGGGTTAGTTTGCGGCTGACCAAATGCATTTGTAGGACTCAGGAGTTTACCTTTCAGACACAACATGTATGGGAGAGTATTTAAAAGTATCACGGAAGGTGATTTAAGGTTTGCTCAAGTCAATTTACTGGTATTTGCTCCATTATTTAACGCCCCAAAAAAGGTCTTAAACCAGGCGGTAATTTGCGCTGCTTTTGGCAGATGCGTTGGTCATTACGGAAATGATCCGGCTGCATCTGTGTTCTTCAATTTGCGCATCAGTAGATCACGCACAGAACTTTCCACTCCCATCGTTTGCTTTTTTGTTTTTTAATTGCTCTCACGCTAATTTGCCCTGTTTATTAAATGTGGCCCTATGTGTTAGCAACATGAAGAAAACTTTACCCGTAACGCCAAGAAGCCTATTAAACCGTAACCAGTCTCTCTTTCTCACCACCATGCTGGATTCAATATTCCTTCTCTTCAGCTCTCCTTCATTGTGCTCTCGATCAGAATATCCCCGTTTCTTTTCTTTTTCTCTTTTCTTTCCCTCCTGCATCTTCCCATTGCTGATGGAGCGCCGTCGCATACCAATGACGTCAACAAAAACCATAGTCCAATCAGAGAAACCGAAACAAGCACGCTTCATTACTGGCAGAAATAAAAGCCAAATTTACTCAACAGGGTAGCCTACACGCAGACGCGAGCGTGCACAACACACACATATATGTTTGTGTGTGTATATATATATATATATAGTTGTGGTCAGAACTAAAGGCACCCCTGGTAAATATGATCAAAGATGGCTGTAAAAAATAAATGTGCATTGTTTATCCTTTTGATCTTTCAATTAAAAAAATGTGCACAAATCTAACCTTTCATTGAAGTAAAAGAATTGAAAGTGAGGGGGAAGTTACATTATGAAATAAATGTTTTTCTCCAAAACACGTTGGCCACAATTATTGGCACCCTTTTATTAAATACTTTTTGCAACCTCCTTTTGCCAAGATAACTGATCTGAGTTTTCTCCTATAATGCCTGATGAGTTTGGAGAACACCTGACAAGAGATCAGAGACCATTCCTTCATTCAGAATCTCTCCAGATCCTTCAGATTACCAGCTCCATGTTTGTGCTTCTTCTGTTCAGTTCACCCCACTCATCAGGTCAGGGAACTGGGACGGTCATGGCAGAAGCTTCATTTTGTGCTCTGTGACACATTTTTGTGTTGTTTTTGATATTTGTTTTGGACCGTTGTCCAGATGGAAGATCCAACCACAGCCCATTATAAAATTTCTAGCTGAAGCCGTTAGGTTTTGATATTTGTCAACAGATTGATCTGGGTCTAGCTTGTGAGGCAGCAACAGATAAGACCACTTTCTGAGCTGCTAGGATTCTATTCAGGGGGTTGACT
The DNA here is from genome assembly GCF_951802725.1 of Rutilus rutilus. Lineage (NCBI taxonomy): Eukaryota > Metazoa > Chordata > Actinopteri > Cypriniformes > Leuciscidae > Rutilus > Rutilus rutilus. The sequence goes on along the minus strand of NC_140211.1, from coordinate 48,202,194 downwards.
AATTTTGAGAATGCAGAAGTCATTAAAAGTGGCATTTTAAGTTGAATTTGGGGAAAACCACTCTCCACATTTGTTGTGTTGAGCTATTTCAATTACTTTTGTTTGATTTGTTCATTGCAAACAGCTGAAAGTCTGTAAATGTTGCCAATAAACCTGATTTGCAATGGGGTTGAATAATTTCGATTACAACTATCAGTTAATTCTGTTATATCTTTCACAACATAGTTGAGAATCTTATTTTTACAAAGTTTGGTTAAAAAACATCCTGAAACCTAAATTGGTAAATGAAAATAAAAAATAAAAAAATCACATTGTTTTTCCCAATACAGGTTATTTCATGACATTTTATTTTTTAAACAACTGATTACTGGTGTCCACTACATCAGTAGACATATAGCATAACCAACAACATATGAGTAAAATATATTTTTCCAAAAATGTTTTTATATTTTCTCCCCATCTAAACAATGTAATGACATTGGTAAAAAATTTTTTTTACTAAATTCAAAAATCTTTTTTTTTTCCTGGGTCTCAGGAGGATATAATATATTAAACTATACAGGGGATAATTTATATGTCCGTTTTGCTTTTCTGTTTCTTGCATATTTTAAGGCCTCAATATAATAAGTTCAGAGTTAAAGGTTGTATCAGCGATTTCAGGCCACATTCATCTAATCTTTCCTAACGATCCGCTAGCTGCCCACCCAATAAGCAGGCCGTCAAAAAAAAAAAAATGCTTCTCTGTAGGCAGCCTAGGCTCTGAGATCTGCACACAAAAACAATTGGTTTCACCAACCACTCAAAACCAAAATAAATAGTGTTCCAACCAATCACCGACAGGGGGTGGGTGTTGTGAGGTTTTGCGCAGCCTGACCTCTCCCTCTTCCTCGTACAGAACTGTAAATAAATAATACTAAATAAATGATTGTAAATAAATGATAATAGGCAACGTTATGACACCTTGCTAGTAACCATTTATATTTCAAATGAATATTCTGTATGGGAGCAAAGCTGGAAGCCAGCTATGTAGTTGATAACATAATGTTCATGCATGCAAATAAAATAAAAAAACATTCTCTGCATTAGCCTATTTTAGAATACACAATATTGAATGTGCAAGTAACGGCTATTATATTTACTTGGTTATAAAATTATGTTACAAAACAACTATAATGACTTATCCAGCAGAATGAGCCATCATTGAGGTAGAACGTCGATCTGAATATCGTGTGTCTGTCGCTTTAAGAAATGCGCGTGCATGATCGTTTTTTTCATGATGCACGAAACGGGAGGGAGGGGCGAGCTAACTTGGTTTGTTTGGGATCTCGCTTCAAACACAAACAGAAGTGACGTCACCCACAATCGCTGATACAACAACCTTTAAATAATATGATGTTATAGGTTTATTATGTCCATTTTATTTGTGTATTATGGTATTTTCACTATTTATATCACCAGATTTTGCTCCAAACACCGCTAACGTTACTCTTATAAAAAAATATCTTTACCAGATAGCCAAATCTTTTTGAGAGTTTAAATATAAGATATGTCAATGTCGATCCAAAACAATGGGTAAATATACATTCACTGAATAGATGTTTTATGGATTCATCCTCAGACGTATAGCCTACTATATTTGGGGGAGAGGCGTCCTGTAACGTTAAGCAAATGTAAAAGGAATCCTTTAACATTAACCGTCCTTTCGTTGCTGTTCTTAAACAACCGTATTAAAGTGTCCTGATTCCTGAGATAAACATGTCTGGAAGAGGAAAAGGCGGTAAAGGAGGCGCAAAGCGTCACCGTAAGGTTTTACGCGATAACATCCAGGGAATCACCAAACCCGCTATTCGTCGTCTAGCTCGCCGCGGGGGCGTCAAACGCATCTCCGGTCTGATCTACGGTCTGATCAACACCGCAGTTGGTGTTGAAGGTGTTTCTGGAGAACGTTATCCGCGATGCCGTCACCTACACCGAGCACGCCACGAGAAAGACCGTCACCGTCATGTGTGTGTACGCGCTGAAACGAAATTGGACGCGCTTGTACGACTTCGGAGGTTAAATAAAAAACTACACTAACCCAACAACGGCTTTTTTAGGAGCCACACAGTCACATAAAGAGTCATTGTTTTAGCCATCAACATATAAAACGCTTTGTTTTCTAGATCGAGAATGAATTTCACTATAGAGTTTGTCGATAACGTTTCACCCATCGACACTAGCATCTTTTCATTCTCTTTAACCGACAGAGACCCAAAATATTATAAGACCATGTGTATAACAAAATATTTATCCATTTACTGTGGCTAAAATGTGGTTGTGTGGAGAAAAAAATACTAGTCTATTAGATCAGTGGTAGATCAGTGGTAGCCTACTATGTTTAGCAGAAAACGAAAATGTTATTTTACTCAAATGGGCATTCATTTATTATTCATGTAGTTTAAACAGTTCAACAGTTTCATGAATCAATGAAGTTGCGAGGAAATCTGTTAAGGTGTCTGGCCGTTATTGGCCTATTTCCTTCCAAAGTCTCTCAATGGGTCTATAAAGAGTTTTAAAATTACACGATGGTGCACAATATTTGTCTAGAATCGCTCGTTTTTTTTTTTTTTTTTTTTTTTAATCAAACTACAATAATAAAAAGAGCGGGAAATGAAACAAAGGAAACTGAGTCAGGAGGATGTCGTTCAAACATGGGGCGGTAGGCGGGGCTGTCATCTAACAGCATGTGATTGGCCCTCCTTCCGCTCGTGATGCTTAGAGTTGTCCAATGAAATACGATTTTATTGGATTCGCCCATGAAAACAGACAATCAGAGGCTCCCATTTCTCTTTGTAAATTTGCATATGGTAGTGAATAAAAGCCCCTAATGTCTTTCAAGCTCACATTGATTCGTCAGCTCTAAGAATACAACATCATGCCTGAACCAGCCAAGTCCGCGCCTAAGAAGGGATCCAAGAAGGCCGTCACCAAGACCGCTGGGAAGGGAGGAAAGAAGCGCAGAAAGTCTAGGAAGGAGAGTTATGCTATCTACGTCTACAAAGTCCTGAAGCAGGTTCATCCTGACACCGGTATCTCCTCCAAGGCGATGGGCATCATGAACTCATTCGTCAACGACATTTTCGAGCGCATCGCCGGTGAGTCGTCTCGTCTCGCTCACTACAACAAGCGCTCCACCATCACGTCGAGAGAGATCCAGACCGCTGTGAGACTGCTGTTGCCCGGTGAGCTGGCTAAACACGCCGTGTCAGAGGGCACGAAGGCCGTCACCAAGTACACCAGCTCCAAATAAAGCATCACCTGCTAATCTTAGCTACCCAAAGGCTCTTTTAAGAGCCACCCATCTTCTCGTTTAAAGAGCTTATAATCTTGTAAGATGAATTGTTTTATTTGTGGCAGTGATGGCCTGTTTCAGCAGAGTGTGGTTAAGAATAAAAGCAAGATTGTTATGAATCAAGCGTTTAATTATAAAGTAGTCTACGTAAAAAAGCTGTATTTTTATATATATATATATATATATATAATTTTTTTTTTTTAATGGCTTAAACAATTTCTGAAACTACAAGCTCATCAAATTTTTTTTTTTCAACTCTACACACAACAACAAATGCACGCAAATAGCAAACCTCATTCAAAACAAATTTTACTTCAAAAATGTTTTATTTGTTTAATAATTACACACAACCCATCAAATGATTAGCCATAATTCTGAACTGAATCAACTAAACTGACTTGCTGAATAATGACTGGCTTGTTAGAGCTGCTCTACTGCATAAGTTTAATTTGTTTCTATTGTGAAGCCACTATGAAACCATCTGTATTTTATAAAGTGCTAGAGGTGACTTAACATGTATATTCAGTATATATTTTGCATTTAAACAAAGACATGTTTCTCAACCATTAAGTTTTTATAAAAAGATACAGCTATAAGAGGGTAATGTTTTTTTTTTTTTTTTATGAAAACTGAGTTTTGATTTCTAAGTGAACAAATTAGGCATTTAAACCATAAACAGAAATGCAAGAGGGTAAAAATATATTTCTTTCTGAAAACACGAGTTTCAATTTCTAAGTGAATAAATCAGCTTTAAATGTTTTCACACATGATCATTGGGTGTAGGTTATCGGGAAATGATTGTGGCATTTGAATGGCAGTGTTTACCAAACTAAACAAGAGCTGTTAGTTTTGAATGATGTCTAACAGAGAACTGTGTTTAGAGTTTTGCAGACTTGATCTGAAGATTAAATACGTGAGTGAATCACACAAGTACAACTTTTAGGAAGCGTTTAAAGAAAACCGTAAAAGAAGCAATATGAAGAGATGCATCTGAAACGCAAACTTATTCTTTGAATTATATACAGGCTCGGACACACTCTTAATTTATAAAATTATTTTTTACCATGCAAAGCATATTAATTATAATGAATTATTAATTATGGCATGACTTTCAATTAATTGTCTGCTTCGAGGCTGAACGATATAAACAAAATCTTAAATGATCTCACATACTGTGGTAGTGAAACATCTTAATGATTATGCTTGTCTACACCAAATTGCTACAAAACCTTACAGATTCATAAATCCTCCATATATCACAGCATTACAAATGAACCCAAACTTCCACCTATAAGTATCCAGTTTTATCTGTATAGATGTACAGTTCAATCACATAAAGCGATATATATGGAAACTGCGTGATTGTTTATATCGTTGTCAAATGTAAACTATATCACAGCTCTAAACTGCTCAATGCAGACAAACATGACTAACACACCAGTTTACAAACCTCAAATTTCCATGTCAAACTCAAATATTTCAGTGGAATTATTTGTTCCATGTGTCACAAAAACAAACAGCCACAAATGTTGAGTTTAATGCTACTTAAACATAAGTAATGTGTGAGACTAGCAAAACCAAGAGATCAGAATGACTTGTTGAGAAGCCAAAACACTAACTGCTCTTGTTCTTTATTAAAATATCTTTGGGTGAGACAATGTGCCAATCAGCGCATCCATCTGTGTTTATTGACACGGACAAGATGCCAAATCAAACATTTCGATTAAAATATGCATTTACATATGTCATAACGGGACTCCTTTACATTTAGGCTCAAAGAACAATAAATGACAATATATGTGACCCTATTCAGGGTGCATGTTTGTTTTCATAAAGAACTTTCTACTTCTGACCTGTTTGCATATGCCTTTGCTTCTCCTTATTATCTATAATTTAGCCATTTTAATCTGTCTGTGCTTTACATATGTGGACAAGCAAGTTTATATTGTATGACCTCGGCCTATACTTGAACTATAACATGAAGGCTTACTGCACCTTTTTGCCACACAATGTAGATCATACAAAAAAAAAAATGTAATTGTTGTTTTTAATAAACTAGTCAGTAAGAAATCTGACAGGCTGGCAAAGTTAATAGGGACAGTTTCTAAAAAGTTCATCTAGTAGAACATTTGGCTTCCATATGGGTAATTTGCATTTTTAAGACAACATTTAAAATTAATTGTTTGGATCCATTCAATGATGTCATCAAAATCTCACTCCAACCAAAGCAAAGTTGGAAACCCTACTGTTAGTTTATGAATAAAATAATATCATTGTTCAACCAGTGTCAAGAACAAAATGCTATCCATTTAAGAACATCAATGTCCAAAGTACTCTGATAAAAATGAATCATTGTATGAATACAAGTACTTAAATAAATAAATCTGTATTTTTTAGAAATAAACCTTTGTTTGTTACTTTAATTGGATAATTTGAGTAGCTCACTTAATTTTGATTTGTAGCAAAACCATATTTTGTATAATTATATTATACATGTGGAGCTTATTTTTTCTTATTTTAATTTTTTTGCTTCTTGCACTCTAAACATGTCCAAGTCTTTTGGTACCCTGCTCAGCTTTAGACACGACTCGGAAGTGTTTTCGCTTGCATTGCTCAGATGTGCAAGAGAGGACGTTGTCTGTGAATCTTTAAACAGGCTTACCACAGTAACATCCTACAGGTGTCCTTTTCAGAGGTTGCAGTGGTTGAGGTTGCAGTAGTATGTTACTGATTTAATAAGTCTTTCTCAATCCAGTAGATCTCTGCGCTCAAATGATAAACTGCTCCTCATGGTTCCGCGATCTCGTTTAAAATGTAAAGGTGATCGGGCATTCTCTGTTGCAGCTCCTAGGCTCTGGAATGACCTTCCTCTGTCTGTAAAATCTTCTCCTACATTGGGTGTATTTCAGAGTGCGCTTAAAACTTATCTGTTTGCTTTAGCATTTGAAAATGCTTTGTAAGCATGCAGTGTATGTCATGTTTACATTGTTTTTATGTTTTAGTTTTATCTTTTTCTGTACAGCACTTTGGTTCCACTTGTGGTGTTGAAAGTGCTCTATAAATAAAGTTGAGGTGAGTTGAGTTGAGTTGAGTTGAGTTGAGAGGCGTGGCACAGAAAACCATTTACCCAACAGCTCTGGTAGTATCCCTGTTCTAATGAAGTTAACCATTAAAATATGCCTCATCAAAAAATGTACCATCAAATGGGATGTGCTGTATAAAAGGGTGTCCACACCACAAAATCACAGTATTTTACCTCTACTACATGCATTTGGGCCTGCATTTGATACTGTACATGTAATTGTGATAGCTGTGGGCTCATTCGCTCATCCATTGCAGCTGGGTTAATGATAAGCCCTGATGCTGCAACGTTGAGGTCTGCATGGAGACCCTGCATTGCCATCAGGTTCGGCTCTCAGTGTCCTCATTTTCTAGAACCCATCTGATGAAAAAAACACACAAAAGTGAGCCATATTACTTTGAATATTTTGGAGTACAATTCCTAGCTTTAAATAATAATTTCTACTTATATTAGGGCTGGACATTTTTGAAAAAACATTGTGATTATTTTGACTAATATTGCAATTGCATTAAGATTTGCGATATAAGAGGAAATTATCAAATTTACATAGGGCTGGGCGATATGGGCAAAAAAAAAAATCACGATAATTTTTTTTATATCTGTCGATATCGATAATTATCACGATAAAAGTCAAATCTTTATTCCTTTCAAGTTTAAAGGCAGATTTTTGCTCCTAAGTGAAAGTTGAAAGTTGAAACAAGAGCGTTAATTGTGGTTTTAAACTACTCTTTATTGTCAGAACATATCATGAAAACACTTACCAAACTGGTGAACATTTCACAAATCTGAGGTAGAACATTCAAACATTTGTCATTTTTCCTTAACAAAATAAATGTCTTTTTTGGACAATTAATTTCTTAGTTTCTGCATGTGCTCATTTTTATTTGGTAAAATGTAATATTCTGACTTTTTGAGTTTTATTAAACTTAACCATTGGTCATCCAGTATCATGCATTTAGATCATGACAACCACAGATGAAACCAGGCATAGCCTGTAGCACCTCACTATCATGGCAAAATGTAACTTTATGGTTTCTATGGTATTTGTATGAAAAACAGTAGCCTAGCCTAAATACATTATTAAATACTGTAATTATATTCCATTAGTCCTTTAATACATTGTCTACATTAATAATATAATACAATTCAATATGTATATCCCACATTTCATGGTGCAGTTAATATTACTAGGCTAACGTTACAGTAAATCCATGGTAAATGATGGGAATTTGTAGACGTAAAAGCCTTCTGACTGTATCGTTGCGCACAGTGTTTCTCCTGTTTGTCATCTGCCTTTAAACTGGTTTAAGAATTACATGCTTTAATGACAGCAGTCGGTATTCACACGAGCTTCGTGTTGATCAGCACACTTCGTCGTGATTCTTTTATGGTGTAGGCCTAAATCAAATCAAAATCAAGTCATTTGTTAAAATGGGCGCCGAAATGAAAACGGTGTAGCCTAAGCCTTGCGTCAGACTCACGGAGGATGTGTGTCATATAAATTCTGAATGATGCTGTAATAAGTTACCAGTTTTGTTGAACGTTTAATATGCCGGTGTAAAAATCCCTAGTTGGCTTACATTTCAGTAGGCCTACGAATGTGTTTTTTTTTTTAGCTGTAGCCTAGCTGTGTGTGAAATGTGCTTATTGTTTGTTATGCCGTTGTTAACTTTATTTAAAAGAAAGAGTTCCTGCACATTGAATACTAAAATATAGTTTAAATGTAAAAAGTTGACAAATAAAAATGGTATAGTTAAAAATAACTATTGTCACATGTTGTATTGTTTTAGGAGACACTTTGACAAGGACACTGGAAGGCCAAGTTGTGTGTGAGGAGGGCTCAGCCCAGCTTCCTGTCTGCCTGGCCTTGCCATACTGTTCACAGCATATTACATATTCAATCAGGAGGAGGCAGTATGTAGTAATGATTGAATTCTTAACAACCTCAGTACCTGCATTTTACACATATTCAATATCAGAACTTGCCTTTTATAGATTTAATATCTGTTGAGGCCTTTAAAGGGATACTCCACTTTTTTCGGAAATAAGCTCATTTTACAACTCCCCCAGAGTTAAACAGTTGAGTTTTACCGTTTTAGAATCCATTCAGCCGAACTCCGGGTCTGACGGTACCACTTTTAGCATAGCTTAGCATAGATCATTGATTCTGATGAGTCCAGTAGCATTTCTTTCAAAATGACCAAAGAGTTTCAATATTTTTCCTATTTAAAACTCGACTCTTCTGTAGTTAAACCGTGTACTAAGATCGACGGAAAATGAAAAGTTGCGATTTTCTAAGCCTATATGGATTAGCCGGCGTAATAATCAAGGAACTGTGCGGCTGTACCATGAGTGCAGCAGGCGTAGTGATATGACGCAGCGCCTGAAAATAGTCCCCAGCTCGGTAACTTCTTCCAACGTGACCGGGACTAAGTTTGTCTAACCTTTTAGACCTATTTTCAGGCGCTGCGTCATATCATTACGCCTGCTGCACTCATGGTACAGCCGCACAGTTCCTTGATTATTACGCCGGAATGAGAGTAGTTCCTAGCCATATAGGCTTAGAAAATCGCAACTTTTCATTTTCCGTCGATCTTAGTACACGGTTTAACTACAGAAGAGTCGAGTTTTAAATAGGAAAAATATTGAAACTCTTTGGTCATTTTGAAAGAAATGCTACTGGACTCATCAGAATCAATGATCTATGCTAAGCTATGCTAAAAGTGGTACCGTCAGACCCGGAGTTCGGCTGAATGGATTCTAAAACGGTAAAACTCAACTGTTTAACTCTGGGGGAGTTGTAAAATGAGCTTATTTCCGAAAAAAGTGGAGTATCCCTTTAACACAATGTTTCTCAACTCGAGAAGAGAGAATTTTTAGGGCGAATGATTTAGATGTCTCCCTCTTTAACACTAGCAAGCTAATGTCCTCATGACTGGAGTTGAGAAACACTGCTCTAATATATGGTCCAATTTCAAAAACATGATTACAAGCCTCTAAAACTTAAAACTAATCTTAATTACATATTGTCTGTTTCCTGACCCTTTAGGCGCTTATTAATCTGGAAAGAGGAACAAAGTCGAGAGGAAAATTGCCATCTAAAACGACAGGGCAAATGGTACAGAAGAAACAGGTTGCAGTGAACCCACATGTTGCCACTCTGCCCAGCAAAGTGATGGATTATCAGTAGAATTTCTGAAATGTAAGTAGTAAACACACACACACAGATCTATTTTTCCTTTAATTGTAACCTTAATATAATACCTTTAATATTGTAATATTCTCTATATTCTCATGTATCTGTCATCCCTCTATCTGTCTCTGACTGTATCATTATGTTTTGTAATATATCTAATATTGTCCTCTTTGTTCTTTTCAATATTTCTAGCCACTCTTTGCATCATGTGATGGAACAGCATTCTGGAGCTGAATTGTTCTCCATTTTTTTTATCAGAAGTTTGTTGGACTCGCCTTGTTGTTTGGACATGTTGGTCTGGTAATGAAGTGGTGAAAATTCATCTGTGTCTTTGTGTTTTTTATTATAATTTTGTTGGTCAACTTGTGGTTTTAAATGTATGTTTGCGTATTTCTTCTTTGTGTGAAGGGCCATGAGAGCTCATTTGTCATTTAAAAATATTTTATTTCATGTCCATTTAAAAAAAAAATACAATTTTGTAAATAAAAATGAAATCAAAATAACACAAAATACACTGTTTTATGACCTTTTTTTCATGCAGATTTGAAAGTTATAAATTAAATAAATTTTGACCTGTTTTTCAAGATTAGTATGTTGAATTATTTTTTTGTTTTGTGAAGTAATAGGGGAATTAAGTTGTGCATTATACAACACTTTATGTATTTAAAAACAATTGTTTAAAGCTTATGCAGTTGATAAATAATTTACATTTAAAATTCAGCTGCCAGTCTGTATGATGTTCTAATATTCAGAAATCAGGAAAATATATTGTATATACTCCATTTTACATACTTTCTCTAGATATAGCAAATACAGAGACTCTGTAGCTTACTGTAAAAAAATTTACAGGTAATTTTTAACAGTGTAGATGAATGTGATCATTTATGTTTGGGCCTGAAATCGCTGATACAACCTTTAAGAGATAATGGCACTGAGGCAGTAACCAGTAGAGAAAAAGCTGAGATGCTTGCAAAATCCTTTGTAAGGATACATAGCTCACAGAACCTCTCCAGTGAAGAGCTAGCTATAAGAATGAGGATCACTGAAGAAAATAAAGATATGCTGGGGATGAAAGTGGTGGGGGAGAGCTCACTAGATGCAGATTTCACACTGTTTGAACTAAAAAGAGCATTGATAGGTGTTAAAAATACCTCACCAGGGAGAGATGGGATATGCTATAAAATGATTGAAGAACCATCTGATGTGGCAAAAAAATGTGATACTGGTTTTATATAACAAAATTTGGGAGCAAGGAAAGCTGCCCACTGGGTGGAAACACTCAGTAACAGTACCTATAGGGAAACCAGGAAAGGATAAAATGAATGTCAAAAGCTACAGACCAATAGCATTAACGTCTAACCTATGTAAACTCATGGAGAGGATGATTACTAAAAGGTTAGTGTACAAATTAGAAAGCAGAGGGCTGATCACACCATACCAGAGTGGATTCCGTAATGGAAGAACAACTATGGATCCTGTAGTCTGCCTGGAGAATGATATACGTAAAGCACAAGTTAACAAAGAATCTGTTTTGGCAACCTTTTTTGATATAGAGAAGGCTTATGACATGCTGTGGAAAGAAGGACTTTTAATTAAGTTGAATAAAATGGAAATAGGAGGTAAAATGTTCAACTTGATGAACTCGTGCGTAAAAACATTGGTTCTGAGAAGCAGTGTTGTGCAGTGTTGGGAGTAACACGTTACAAAAGTAATGCATTACAGTAACATTACTTTTTGCTGTAACGCAGTAGTGTAAGGCATTACCAGAGCCCGTCTACGGAGAGCCTGCCCACTCCCTATTAAGTCCTATTGTACCGAATTTTGGTTGTAGTTCCACCAGAGTTCCACTGGGGGCGATCGCCCATGAGTGCAGAATGTATGGGAGTCTATGGGGCTAGACGGCTAAATTTGTCTCTTTCACCCGATTGCCGTTGAGAAATCTCAGATTCGATAGTAGGTTTTGCAAGTTCAACATGGGTTATAGGTCGAAAGTTGAATGAACGAGTACTTATGTCCTTTCGATTTCTTACAGGTTGAGTTGTTGTTGCCCATAACACGCTAGCATTCTGCTAATGAACGCTGATTGGTCAGTGAAGGACTGATTACGACCAGAGATACCGCTTGATGGCATCGTGGCATTCGAAGAGGGACCAGAAACAAACAAAACAAAAACTCTTCTAGCACGTGTGTTTACCTGTGTCAGCTGTGTTGTCGATTCCTCGAGAGAAAAGAAAGTGCAGAGCGCGAAAGCACCAAAGTGACTGAAGGATTGCCGTAAAGCAGTATCTCTGGTCGTACGATGTGTATGACGTCATTGACACTTTAAAGGAGTCATAATGTAGAAATTTCACTTTTCCACGAGAATCAATGTATGTTATGATTGCATAATGATTGTACACTGGCCGGGAAGCCGATATTTAAAAGTGAAGCGTTTGTTTACCTCAGGGTTTGTAAAATAGGCCACGTGCACGCGCACGAAAAAACGAGATTTTGATTTCTTCCCCCTCTTGACGTCAAGACGGGGGAGGATATACCAAATATGGACACCGCAAACCTATGCCGCGGGAAGCCCACCCCTCTCCCCCTCAGATTCAGTTTAGTCGACTCGAGAAAGATGGAGAAACCGAGTGTAGCCTACACTTGAGATGCTCTGTGGGTGACTGCCACAAACAACATGCAAATGTGTTTTATCTACCAAAAACGGACGAAACTATCAGGGAACAGTGGAGGAAATTCATTTTTAATGACGCTGTCCCAACAACTCTTTCAAGTGGCGTATCGTTAGGTGTGTGTGCTAAACATTTTACACCGGAATCATTTACAAATTTGGGGCAGTATCAGGCGAACTTGGCCTCGAAGCTCCGTTTGGGAAAAGGTGCCATCCCCACCATCAGGGACTTGCCAGAAATTGAAAAGGTAAGACTGTGTTTTTATTGCTCTACTGTGGTTAACAAATAGCAGCTAACAGCTAATGCGGCTATTGTATGTAACGTTACCTTCGAGGTAAACACGGGGAATGGACTCTACGAATGCTAGCCACATCTTTCCACTTTGTTTTACACTAGCAGCTACAGTAGTGACGGTACAGGAGTCCATGCTCAGTGGCTAAAACTGTTTAAATGCAAGTATAACATCACGTTGCATGTCTAAAGAAGAAACATATTGAATGTCTAAATAACCACAACGTGAAACAAGGCAAAAACACCACATGATAGTAAAAATCTCAAACCCACTGTAAGCTGATAAAAAAAAAAAACTACATCTCCGTTAATGTAATCTACATTAAATAAAAGGTAAATTTATGTGGGAGAAAATAGCAACACACGTTTTTGCTCGAACTGATGTTAATGTATGTCTCAGTCAAAATGATTGTCTTTACCATTCAGAGACATCTTGATGTAGACGTGCATCCAACAACTCTACATCTTCCCTTTCCAGCTCTGGTTCAGAGTCCGGCTCAAACATGTACGGTTGAATCCCATATGTCGCGGCCGGGTCGGGTTCTGACAACTTGCGCCATGTCAGTTTGTAATGATGCTGAAGTTACCTGCGGTGTCAAGCCCCCTCCTTCCTGCAACCAATCAACGCGCCCCTCATTTGCATTATTATAATGACCGTCCACGACAGCCAAAACATCGCATCAGATCTCGCGAGACAATAATGCCTTTAGAAATAAGGGTCTGAGGGGCTCTGTGGTGATTTTTTTTCCACTTTTCTTTTTTAGAAGTGCCTGAAAGACTATAATAGAGCATTGGGTACCAAAGTTAAAACAACATTATGACTCCTTTAAAATACTTTTTAAAGCAAATAAGTGACTCTAAAAAATCTAACACCCAGCAATGTGTAATTTCTTTGCATCTCCTTTCGAATACAATATTCAAATTACTAGACAAAAAAATTATATCCTGAGAAAAGTGGATTTTGATGGGTGATACTGCCATAGACCACCATTCATTCTGCACTCGTCCTGTGAGTGCCCTCATGTGGAATCAAAGTGGAACTGCAACCATTTCAGAAGCCGGAAGTTTACTGAGAGTGAAACTTCTCACCTTATTAGACATTCTCTGGCATTACTAATCAATTTTCAGTAATATTTTACTCGGTACATGTTCAGTAACGCTTGCGTTACAACACACTTTTAGCCCAAAATGTAATTGTAAAAAAAAAAAAAAAAAACCCTGGGGAAAAACCAGCAAGACCGCGAGACATTAATGAATAAAAAGTGCAAGTAAGTTATTCTCGTGGTCAGTCAATAGCCGCGTGTGGTGTCCAAGTTTGTAAATAAAGACTAAATGACAGCTCTGCGCTTGCGCTGGCCACTGTTCTAACCAGTTAGGCTATGTTTAGGTGGTGTTTTTCATCATGTTTTCATCACGCAATCATGTTTTTAATGCGGTGGTGATGCGTATGTAAATGGGTGGCGCTGGTGCTGCCAATAAAAGCACCTAAAAACGGTCACAAAGAACGGCAAAATGTATGATTATGAATATGTCAAATATAGCAAGGAGACATTTTAATTGTTTATTAATAAACAAGTGTTTTCTGTGTTGTTTGCTGAAAAAGTTGAAGATGCTGACTCCCGATCTTCGCAGTAGTGAACGCGCCAGAGAGAAATGCACATTTCATACGGATTACATAAGCAGAGAACAGTCTGTTTTCTTTCGTTTTGAATTGTTCTGTTTAAAAGTAGACATGTCTGTGAGGCAAGTATGCTGAGTTTCGGTTCATTTATGAGACGAGCTGCTCCAGCTCACGCGCCGGCGCCTCCATGTCCTGATTATCTCTTGTCTACTATATTTACTTCTTATTTATTAAATTCAGGCAACTGGTTGATGAAACGTTGATTAAAATTAAGATACAATTAATACAAAACGAAATTCACTTTAAAGAAAGGCTTTGTGCTTTCTGTTTGAGGTCTCTGTGAGTTTTAAAGTAGTATTTTAGTGTCGCTTTCAGAGCGCTCATGTCCGTAACTGAGAACTGACTCATCCATAACATTGTTTTTTCCTCATAAATGCGAACACGAAAAATAAGATAAAATTATATATTATGTTCTGTGGAGAGCCAACCCTTCTTCATCCGGTGGGTAGTATTAGGCTACTTTTGGTTTGCTTAGTGTAATTGACAGAATTATTAAAACATATTTTGCTAGCTAAAAGTTAAAGATTTTTTGTGTCACGCATGCATGCATGTCTATTTCCCTCATATTACATATAAAACGCATGTGGACTGATATTTTTCCAATGTCTGGACTCCTTTATTAATGGAGCATTTTCTGAGAATTTATATTTCGAGTTTTTACTGCAAATGTCGAAATGCGCGCTCTTTGGTCCATCAGTGCTTGAGTCACTGATCACATTAGAATAACATATCTCATAATCAAATACACAACTGACTGATTTATGAATGTATATATATGCATAGTTCTCGGAAATACAGATAAACGCTTTCTTTTGTTGTATTTTTGATCCTGAAAGAAAACAGAACAACAAAAGAGCGAATCATAGGCCTACATGGAGTCTGTACGTGTTATGCTTCTTACGCGGACTTTTGGGACTCAGTTTTGAACTGGTGTCAAGGCGCAATGAATGAAATGCACATTTCATAAAAAGTTCAGTAGCCTAGCTTGCTTCAAAGGGCTCTATACATGATCCCAACCAAGGAATAAGGAGAAACGATCCATGCTGCTTTAGTAGCGACCTGCTTCCTTGGAGCTTTATCACCGGTGGATTTACGAGCAGTCTGCTTGGTTCTTGCCATTATTACTTCTTTCTCAGTCTTTCTTGCGCTGGAAACGCGGCTTGATTTTACACGCGTGCTTTTAAAGTATTTGCGGGGGCATGATCGAGGCCAAATATAGGCCTATGTCTCTGCGGAACAACAATAAGGTGTTTCCCAATTATTGGGCGTTTTCAAACCGGTCTAGGCATTTTCCAACCATCCAATCAAAACCGTACGGAAGCCCTTTCAGAAGCGGAAATGCGTTATTATTTCTCGTTTTTGCTTGATTTTTACTATTATATCGATATCGCGACAACATTTATGTCAAAATAAAATATGTGTATAAAATACAGGCTACAGTACCTATTTTCTTAAAAAAAAAAAAATGTTTCTGTAAAAAAGTGTTACATTAAAGTACTGAGAGATCTTTAATATGGAATTCTTTCATAAACCAAATTTCCCATTCTTATGTTATAAGATAGAGATCTTGTATGTAATAGCCTGTGAGTGTGTATTATATTTTATACCTGCATGCACTTTTTCTCTAAATGTAAACCTTAAAAGTATAAAAAATTACGTTATTACTCAACTATTTATAATTACATTAGTTTTATTTTCATTTTGTGTGTGAACAACACAACATAAATCAAGTTGCAACGGTGATTAACAAGGAACATTAATAGCAATTTCCAATAAAGTTACCAAATCCTACTGTAAAGCAATGGTGAAAATTATTGTATTGGTCTTTCTCACCTGTATTTTTCAAAATATGATATTTATATGTAATGACTGATATTTAAGTGATATTTGTAGCTTACATTAAATGATATATAAAGTAAAACGAATTGACCTTTAAATTAAGGTAAAATGTGTTAACTTAGAATAATGACTCTGAAAACTTTAAACATTAGCATCACTTTATTGACCGTATAGATACTGTAACCAATATGATGAAAAACTATATTGATAAATGCAGCATTCTCTACTTAATGTAATAGTAAAAAAGAGAGAATCCAATAAAATAAAATAAGCAATAAATGTGGCAAGTTCAAACATGAGGAACACATTGCATGAAACATTAGATGCTTCCTCCAGCCTCATAGAAACAATCGCTTCCGCAGTATCCTTGGAAGTCATCAGAGCCAAAGAACCCCTGCATCACACCTCTTTGCCCTCTTCCTCTGTAGCCTTCATCACAGTCTTTGTATGTAGTCTCACAATGGAGACATCTGGATAGACTGTATGGAATCCTGTACAGGTTTCTGAAATTTTCACTGAATGCCTTCCAGTTCACAACACCTGAAAAAAAAAAAAAAAAGTTTTCAGCTGACCTCATCATTGTCTTAATATTCAACCATACATCACTGAGAAAAAAACAGAGAGAGAGTTGTGATTAACCAAACAGTGACACTAATAAAACTTACTGTCCAACCACCGAAAGTGAGCCTCTCGGCGGAAACTTTCCATGCTCACAATGCTGTTGAAGCACCTGCAGGTGAGGGCAAGGGAGCCAATTGCAACATCACCATCCTGAAGCACAACCTCCAGTAAGATTTCACGAAGGACCAGCGGAGGAAGCTATACATGAACAAACCATAACAATCTGACCTTCTTGTGGTTATAATGATTCCCTTGCATTTTATAAATTGAGTAATAACAAATACATGCCTCCTGTATGTTCAGGGGTTGGTCAACGGTTGCCACTATGAAGGGACAAATGAAGAACATCAGTAAATGACAGTCAACATTTACTATAAATAATAGAGTACCTCAAACAAAATAAATCATACCAGTTTTGTGTGGCTTGTCAGTCCGCCTTCTCTTTCTTTGCTGGATTTCCATGACCGATCTTGATAAATTTATGACATAAAAACACATTAATAATACAGTATATCAAGTTTCATTGCATGAAGATATGACAACTAAAAGTCACACTAACTGTAAAGGCATTTTGCCATCCTTGTCATTATTTTTTAGAAAAGGACTAATAACAATAAAAATGAAAGAAAGAAAGAAAGAAAGAAAGAAAGAAAGAAAGAAAGAAAGAAAGAAAGAAAGAAAGAAAGAAAGAAAGAAAGAAAGAAAGAAAGAGTCAAACACCTTGGTGGGAATTTCTCCAGCAAAAGGACAGACCACCATCTTCTTATACTTGGTATGTCTGACTATAGTTGGAAAAAGCACAAGTTTATCAAAACAATTCTTAAACTTACAGAATGTTTTCAATGAACTTGGAAAACCCACCTCTGAAAAGTCAAATGTTCCCCCCAAGATGACATAGAGAGCATACTGCAGCATGAATTATGTATTAATAACTGCACATGGGTTTAATTCTGATATGGCACCTGCAGAACCAATATAGTAGCCATTGATCCTACCATTAGAATGAAGACTCCACTGCTGCAAGACATCTCTTGTCGAGGTATATTCAAATTCAAATTCAAATTTATTTGTATAGCGCTTTTCACAATACATATTGTTTCAAAGCAGCTTTACAGAAAGTGCATTTCAGAAATGTACATAGAGAAATACAGTTAGTTAATCATGTATTGATTTAGGGCATAAACATCGCCCGCGTCGAGTCGTCTCAACTGTAGTATAAAATGTAAGTATTATGTGAATGCCTGGCTGAAGAGATGCGTCTTTAATCTAGTTTTAAACTGGGACAGCGAGTCTGAGCCTCGAACAATATCAGGAAGGCCATTCCAGAGTTTAGGAGCTAAATGTGAAAAAGCTCTCCCTCCTGTAGTGGACTTAGATATCCTAGGAATGACCAGAAGCCTCGAATTTAGTGATCTTAAAGAGCGCGATGGATTGTAGGGCGATAGAAGTTCCGTTAAATACACGGGAGCTAAACCATTTAGGGCTTTATAGGTCAGTAGCAATACTTTGTAATTGATACGGAACTTTATAGGTAACCAATGTAGAGACGACAGAATTGGTGTTATATGATCGTATTTTCTTGATCTAGTAAGAACTCTAGCGGCGGCATTTTGGACTAACTGTAGCTTGTAGTATATCCTAGATATAAATAAATTACATATGATATCATTTTTAACTAGTACCACTAAATTCCTAATTCTGTAAAATTTTCAATCACATTTGGTGTAAAATGAAACATACCCCAAGGTCCTCAGAATATAATTCTGTCCATGTCCCATTCAAAATAAATGAATGCCCCCCAGCCAAAAAAAAAAAAAAAAAAAACCAACACATTAAGATATACACTACAAACAGCCAATCAAACAGGGTTTTTAAGATAACTACCCTGCAATACTACATATGATTACCAAGTAAATTTGAAATAAAACAGAAAATAATAAAGGCAGAGTTTAACAGAAACTGTCCCGCCTTTATTTTTCCCATGGATTTCTTCTTAATGCAGGGATGCACAAAATTAATTAATATATGACCCTAAAATTAAAGTGTGTTGCAAGTAAAGTGTTTCTTAAATTGTATGCAATGAGAAAAAACCTCAGAGAAAATCAACAGAGTCTGCAGATATGCTTGGTGTTAAGGATATAGCCTTCATAAATAGTACACTAGTGTTCTCATTTAAGCATCTCTTCTTGACAGACACAGATCTAGCTTCAATGGCAGGAGAGATCAATATATCAAAGAAAATACAGAAATGATCAGACAGTGCTACATCCTTAATAACAATCGATGAAATGTTTAGACCCTTACTGATAAGTAAGAGGCCGAAGAGCTCTCACAGGAGGAGGGGGAGGGCGAGCTGGGCCCGCAGGCTTTGGTTGTAATGGTGCCTGTCTTTTTTTGGTTGGTATCTGGGGGCTTGCAGCAAAAGAGTGGGATAGGCTGGTTCCAGCATACACCAGTTCTTCCATTTTCTGTGAGAAGCACAGAAGTGGCGATGCTGGAGAGAGGGAAAAAGTGTCTGGTGAAAGGGGCTGTTGCTCTGGTGTCTTCGGAGGCTGTAATATGCTGTCCTGGCTTCCCTGGTTGTTTTCCAGGAAGTCGTCCTTGGGTGCTGAATCTTCAGGCAGTTCTGATATGTCTGTCTGTGGTGAGCTCTGTGGGCAGGGTTCAGCTGAGATTGTGTCCGTGAGCAGAGGTTGTTGTGGCGGAGTGGTGTCCATTTTGCTGCTGATGTGAAGTCCTGTGGTCATTCGTACTGTGTCCAGGTGTGTGTGTGCCGTTCAGATTGAGTGGATTGGCACAAACTGCAGAAGGATGATTGAGGGAGAAGTAGATATTGTCCTTTAACACTCTTGAACCAAGTTTGTTTGGGTGATGGCCATCCCGATGAAACAGTTGTCTCTGACTCCAGAAAAGATTGAAATTGTCAATGAAGTTTACTGCTTTTATATTGCATGTTTTTTGCAGCCACGTATTAAGCCCAAGTAACCGTGAAAACCTGTTTGTTCCTCTTGCTGGGAGAGGTCCACTGATGAATGTTTGAACTTTCAGTCTTTTAAGTGTTTCAAAAAGTTCATGGAAATCATTCTTAAGGAGTTCTGACTGCTCTTTATGAATATCATTCTTCCCCACATGAATGATGAGTCGATTTGCAGTCTTATGTTTCATCAGAATGTTCTGAAGTTCCCTGTTTATATCAGAAGTTGTTGCTTGTGGAAGGCAGCACGTAGTTGTATCCCTGCTGCTAATGTTTCTGATTATGGAGTCTCCCACTATCAGAGTCCTGGGCTCGGCAGCGCCCTGAGCTGAGTGCCGCTGTCTGCTCGACCTTGAGCGCCAGTTAGCATCAGTGTTAGCTACTGGCCCATTCAGTCTGTGTTCGATCACATTCATCACATTTGGGGATTCCTCATTTACATTCCTTAGTACTTCAAATCTGTTCTCAAGATGTATAAGCGGTGGTAGGAGACCAGTGTTTGCAATCCTTGTCAGAGCTGTATCTGGGGTAGAGGATGCTAGTGCGGCAATATGTGATGCTCGTGACAATCTGATGTCTCGAGTGCCTTTGGGTCTCGCTCCCTGTTTGTGCCATCGATTAGTAAGTCGATCGGCTTGTTTCTCTACCTGTCGAGGAGCACTAGTTTCATGGGACTCACCGGCTGTATGCTGAGGCTGTCCATGACGAAGCTCTGTTGTGTGCTCCATCTGGTTTGGTGGTCCCGTAAGTAACTTTGTTTCAAGAACTGCAATCCTTTGTAAAAGTCTGTGGCAGTTGGTGCAGCAAGTAGATTCCAGAAGAGGCATTTTCTCTTATCCTTGAGGCAGTTGTGTTTTCCTTTCCCGGAAGGTAAGCTGGTCGGGTAAAAGAATTCTCAGTTTTTGTAGTAATCCAAACTTTGTCGTATGAGCACTGTGCTGATTTGCTGAAGTTAAAATTAGGTGATAAAAGGAAATAAAATAAAGGAAATAAAATACAAAAAAATTGGAGATAAAATGTAAGAGCGATAGAGCAAAGCGCGGAGCAGTAAGCAAGAGCGTCCGAACAGTAGCTGAGCAGGAAGAAGAGAAACAAAAGAGAAAAGAGAACACAAAATTCTGTAACAGGACAACCTGTATATGGCAATGTAAGTGCCATCTCCAAAACCTGGAGTTTTCAGGGAATTGAGAAAATACAATTCACGCAATTTTGGCTTCATGATCTGAAAAAAGGTTTTCACCCTGTGTTAGTTGTTAGGAAACGCATAATATCAAGGAAATAATCAGAAATATGCCGCTGATTTCAGTTTGCACAACAATTGGTATTGTGTGTTTATGTATCGCAACATTAAAGCAGACACACAACATCCAATGCCCTGGCACCCAAGATGGGAAGACCACAGCATCCTTGCTCATAATTTCAGGCTACATGTATATTACAAAAATATTTTATAGTATATAGTATGTTTAATGTTTAAAGACATTACAAATGTCAGTGATCCTTACAGGTAAGTGGTCCATGGGATGTGCACAAATTGGTGGCAACCATGTCACTATGGCATGGCTGTCAACTGGATAGATGTCCACATTCTGGCCGCAAAAAGAAAATTGTTATGAATTGAACAAAATTAATTAATTTATGCTCTCAAACTTTGAGGTTAAACCTGGGAGAGTTCAATCTGTTGCAGCACACAGAAAGCAGGAATTCAGCACCTGTGTGAAAAATATCAACATTTAGCTATTTATTATTTATTATGATTTTAAGTTTTGATTCAAGTTTTTGTCTGTTTCTTACATTTCCTTCCACCTCGCAAAGGTTTGTCAGTGTTATTAAGTCTTTCTGTTTTATGACAATAGAGCCCACAAGTGCTACTTCATCATCAGCATTTGCAGAACGAACTTGAGCCATCTGTCAAGAGAACAGAAATTTTCTATTACTTACAAAACAGATTCTTAGTAGTCTTAGTCTTCTAAAAGACCTGGCGTTGCACACAGTGAATATTGTTGGCTCTATGATGAATCAGTTGTAAGTTGCTTAGGATATGACTGTCTGAATGCATAAATGAAAATGCAAATTCTAAAAATTAATCATAATAGAGGACTGCAGTTGTGCAATTAATAACTGTTTAGCTATTATTACCAGTTTACGCTGTGATCGAGTCAGTGGCTTTCCCCAGCAAGCCTTGCTAGGTTTTATCAGATGTAGTCTGGTCATTTCAGGAGCCCTGTTCTCTTTATTTAAAGACACATAAAAGAAATAATGATTTGTAAATAGCAAATAAGAGATAAGGTTCAAAGTATACATGTAATAAACTTACCTACAACCAAACGTCCAAACAAATCAGTTTGGAGGTTTATAGTCGTTTTTGGATGCCCAAGGTCCTTTTGTATTTTTGACAGCATGGATCCATTTTTTTCTTTGTTTTGCATGTGCAAAACTTGTCAGATAGAGCATAGTGCTCAGAAGAACCAGTCACTGGATGGCAATTATCACCCTCATCCATCTTCTTCTCTTTTATCCAGGGTAGGCTTATAGTTAGGGTTCCACTCTCTGCAGCTGTTATATTGTTTTCTGTAGATTCCGCAAGTCGTCCCTCAAAGGGTGTAAATGGCATTGCTTCTGGCCTCCTTAAGTTGGAATGGGTGGCCAGTCCTCTGGCAAAATCATAAATACAAATGTTTGGGATATGTTTCCATGAAAATAACATGTCCGTAAAGTCTCTAGGACTTTCGGCACGGATGAGAAATTTTACACTGTAAACTATACCACAAGGGCATAAAATGGCTGCCCATCCACCTGACAAAGAGGAGTATAGTTGGTTTAGTGAATGAAATTAATTAACTTTCAGAACATGTACATTTGAACTCAGAGCCGACCATGTACCTGATGCTCCCCAAACTTTTTGAAAAATCTTGTCGTATGCAGTTCTGTTTTGCATTTCTTCTCTCAGTCTGGATAGAAGATCAGTCTTTGATCCTTCAGTGCCAACTCCACAGGCCTTGCAGAGTTTTCGAATGTCTGCAACCTGGTAAAGCACAAATATGTTTGATATTACATTACAATATGAAACTAGCTCTTTGTGTGTTAGTTCTAACTACGACTAGAAGGTAACAACTGATTTAGACCTGCATAGTGACTGTTTCATTACTGGTCAACCATCACCATTTTTAATAAACTGCAAATTATAAGAGGCTATAGAGATTTATACTGAGCTGGTGCATACCTTTAGCTTCATTAATTCATCACCGAGTCTCTCTTCTGTCATGTCTATTTCAGCGATGTTGTCTAGTGTATTTGTGGTCTGCACTTTCTTCCACTCTGTGTTTATCACAGATGGTGACCTGCGTGTGTGTCTGCCGATCCATGGGGCCCAGTTCTCATAATTGGGTTTCAAAGTGTAAGGATTTGTGTCTCCAACTAAAATCATACAGAAAATAAAGTAGTGAAACAAACTCTTGAAACAAGGCATTTTGTTTAGATGTGGAAATACATGTGTAATGCAGTGGTTCTCAACCACATTCCTGGAGGCCCCCCAACACTGCATGTTTTCTATGTCTCCCACACCCGATTCAGATCATCAGCTCATAAGTAGAGACTCCAAGAGCAGAAATTTTTGTGTCAGACAATGGAGAGATGCAAAATGAGCAGTGTTGGTGGGCCTCCAAGAACGTGGTTGGGAACCACTGATGCATTGAACTCAACTAGTATATGTACAAGAGACAAGGAAGTTGTTACATTATTGCACATGATAGCCTAATTCTCTTGTTGCAACTTACTCCTCAACAAACCAGTTGCAATCCTCTCCCTTGAAAGAGTCTCCCAGAACTCCTCGGAATTCACCTCTCCATTGAAGGTTTCAGTTGGCTCACTTATGTCACTGACTGGATAAAGAAACAAAATTAAATTAACACAAATTAACTGCAAATAGAAAATGACAAAAAACTGTGATTGTTTACCTGCCATGTTGAACACTCCCTTTTTATGCAAGTCCATTACAACAACTGGAGGATGATGTCCACATTTTAGACACGAAAAGGCATAATCATGGTGAGTTAGTGCCTCAAAATGTAAATATGCATGAAGAAACTCTGTCTCCTTTGGGTAAGGCACGTGTGTTGTCTTTTGCAATATGGAACGCACCCTTCCAACTGACACATGATCCTGAGTGAGAACAGTCATGAGAACATATATCAGTGCTAGATTAAGTTGAACAATCTTGAGCCTAATGTATTTTAAATTTCAGAAACAAAACCTGAACAGAATTCCTTATGAAGATGCATAGAAAGATGCTTAGCAGCACTTTATCATTAAAGTTGTGAAGCCCATGCATCCAGTCCTGGTCTCGGTAAAACATACCACAATTACTGCATTTCTTGCAGTATGTGGATATTCCTAATGAGGTAAATAAACAGATAATAATTATACAAAATGTCAAAGAATCACTTGGCAATTATTGTGAATAGTATACTTTAATACTCCGCTAATACTGGAGTATAATGCAAAAAATGACATGTACTACTCACAAAAAGTTAGGGATATTCAACTTTTGCAAATTGACTTATTGTCTGGGGAGGCACAGCATCCCACTCTTCTTAAAGGGCTGCCTTCAGGTCATTGAGGTTCTGGGGTGCAGGGTCACGACCCTCTACATGGTACTGTGACAAGCCAATACTATCTGAATAACACCATTAATCCAGTCGTTGTGCCTCTGCATGAGTAACACAGGCCTGATTTCATCTTTATGGATGACAATGCCCCAGCTCATTGAGGTCGCATCATCAGGGAATAGTGGCAGGAGGCTGGGGTACCTCAAATGGAGTGGCTTGCACTTTCTCCAGACATGAATCCCATAGAAAACCTATGGGATAAGCAGAGTCGTCATATAGAAAGTCATAACCCTGCACGCCAGAACCTCAATGACCTGAGGGCAACCCTTTAAGAAGAGTGGGATGCTGTGCCTCCCTAGACAATGAGTTGATTTGCGAACAGCATGAGATGTCGTTGTTAAGCTGTAATTGATGCTCAACGAAAGTCACAAGTTATTGAGACATTGACATTTTTGTTGTGGTATACCCACCACTGTTGTTAGCTTTTGTTTGAATAAATTGCTGTAGAAGAATAAATGCATGCTTCTACTTAAATGCCCTTCTTTTATGATATATTATCACTGTAGCACAAACTTTTTACATTTTCCATAAATTTCACCCGAAAGTCGAATATGCCTAACTTTTAGTGAGTAGTATAAATCAACAGCTTATAAATATTTAATATTATCATTAAAAATTTACAAACCAGCAATGCCTACCAGTCACTACACCAGTGAGCGTCGCCACTTTAGCATTTTTGGTGATAAGGACAGGAGCACTGAGAGGAACAGGTCCAGGGCACTGAGAGCAGAACACCTCTTCAGGAATAAGATGTTGAGGAATGTCTTCCTTCTTTACATCTTCTATAAAAACATCTGATAGTGTGTCTGAAGCTTTTTGTTATGGTATATATATTGTACCATCTGCTTCAGGCCATCACTCTTTGGAGGATATTCCCATTGCAGGCCAGACAAGTCATCATGTTCTGCTGGTTCAATCTCTGCAGCTGCTTCTGGCATGGTTGTGAAGAGCTCCCGCTTCATTTGAAAGAGACACCATTTTGCTATGCACTTATGCAGACATGATCTCCTACCTTTGATACAAGGGCAGTGCCAAGTGTTTGTCTTGGAATTGTAATTAACCAAAACTCTGCCCAGTCTACTGTAATAAGAAACCCTTGGCTCATATACTGATATATAATGCTTGTAGTCGGGGCCTCCAATAGTAACAAGGCTAGTAAATGTTGCACCTTTATTTGTAGCCTGACCTTGCAGTGTAAGGCATTGGTTTTTCCTTGTGTTACAAAACCATTTTTGCTCCACCATCTCAGTCAACACGTCCTCTGATAACTCTTCATGTGGTGCAATAGCACAGGAGTAGTCTACTGATCTCAGATGCACACATGATGTAACCAAAAGTTCACTCCTTTGAGTCATTTCAGCACAAGTGTTGCACATATCCATTTCACACATTACCTTGTGTGATGAGCCCCAAATTTCCTTCGCCACATGAATGGGAATACAGGGCCCACGAAATGATTTTGCTACAACATATATCCCATTCTTTTTATCAACACACTGTGTTGGTAAATGATAAGTTGAAGATACGAGATGTATAGGTTGATGTTTCTGCTCAATGTGTTTTTTCAAATTTTTTGAATTTAGACTCACTCCACAGTGAGGACACCTCACAGTGATTCTCTTTCTTTTAATCACTGGAGGAGCTGGATGACGTGGTGGATCAGGTGCTGCTGGGGGCAGCGAAGGAGTTTCTCGTGGTGGATCAGGTGCTGCTGGGGGCAGCGAAGGAGTTTCTCGTGGTGGATCAGGTGCTGCTGGGGGCAGCGGGTGGAAACTGCAAAGATGCCTTTTTATAGCAGCTTTATTTATGTAGGTCTGTGGACACTGACAGCAGTGAAAATGCTTGGCCTTTTGGCCACAGCCAAGGCCACAGCTGTATATAACATAATCTAAAGCAAAATTGAAAATAGCCATGTTAGTAGACGTAAAAAAATGTTTAATACACATTTATAAGATATGCATATACACTCACCTCCATATTCAGTTGCTCTTATTTTATGCCCAGCTATATGGGCCACTATTTGATGATACTGTCTGGACATACAAATTTGAGATGTGCAGAAGGGGCATGTGAATAAATTAGTATCTGCAAGGTAGCACTGTGGTTGAGGCTCTTGTCCTCTCCGCTGAATTGTGATGTGCTGAACAGACAACAAATTCATCCAATTTAATTTTAAAAAAGTTTCCTCCTCTGTACATAATCATTTCACATTTTAACATTCATCCATTATGTTAGTCTATAGGTTTGACTACACATGTGAGGTATTAATGCCTGCACTGATATAATGACGAGTGTTGAACAGCTGATCTCACTGCTAAAAAAGGTCAAATCATGTTTCTATTTAAATCTAGTGGTCTGCAGAGGTTTTTGTTAGGGTTATGTTTAGGGGTACATAATGGGTTATGAGATATAATATAAATAACAGAAATTTATAAATATTACATTAAAATTGATATTAAAAATAATAAACTTAACAAGCAATGCTTTTTCAGCTTTTCTGTGGAGCTTTACTTGTTTTCTTACAGCGCACCTCACACTCAAACACCATTTCATATATGAAGGGAGTGTGTTCTGGACTGAATGAAAACGTAATTTATCCAAAATATTATAGTTTTTAACTATTTTTTAATTAGATAAAAGTTGCAGTTAGATTAATGTGCACAACACTTTCCTTAAAATGTATTTATAGTTATTTTTTGTACATATTAGTACCTATACCCCCCGGTTTCACAAACAATTTTAAAGCCTAGTCCTAGACTAAAATGTAAGTCTGAGCGGTTCCAACTGAAATAAACTTGCACTGACTGATCTTAAAATATATCAGTGCCTTTGTTTTGTCTCAAGATGAACACCAGTAATGTTTTTTTTCTTTTTTCTAAGCATATATGAAAATTATTTAAATGTCCTAATTGAACTATGGACTAATCCTGGTTTAGGCTAAACCCTGTCTGTGAAACCGGGCCATAATGTGGAATATCCCATTAACATTTGTTTACAACTATTGTTTTCTAGTCTGACAAGCTAAGCTAACTATTTTTTTTTTTATATTAGAATACGCCGACAGGAAAAAATTAAGCAAACTACCACTATCAACACTAAAGTAACAAATGCACCAAAAAAGTTAGCGAATGTTTGCTAATAATGGTTAGCGATAGATTGTAAGTGGCAGACCTCTTGGAGCTTTTTCTGTCTAATCATGTTGCAAACAAATTTACACAAACAAATTAAAACGTTAACTTAGACAAAATGAGAATTTACAAAAATCCACTTACATCCATATGCAGGACAGGTGATCTCTCTCCTCATTTCACCGCTTTCTCGCTTTATCACTCATATCTGATGGGAAAAGCGTATTCAAGTATTAGGAATCGCCCACTCAAGAGGTTGTAAAACGCCTACCCAGTTGGAAAACGCCCCAAAATTGAGGCACGCCTTTTGTTGCTCTGCAGAGGGGGTGCAGAGGCTTGTGATTGGCTAATGTGTGACGTGCATATGACTGTTAGCCAATGATTGCGCGTTTCCTCTTTTCGAACATACGGAGTGTTTCCCGCTCAAAGTGCCGCTTGTTCTCTTGAATTCTTCGCGCATTAAACGGTGTATATAACAACCGTGGGGCCTGGATTTTATACTTACTGTTGTATTTACTTATTCTGAAATATTCACCGTATTCCTTATAATTGCGCAGATCTCAGATTCGAACAAAATCATTTTACCATTTTTATAAAAGCACTGCAACCAAAGAATGATATCTATCAAACACATTACATAATTATCATGTTCAGAAATAGCATGCACACCTTGTTCATACTATTGTATTCGTAATTGTCAATATCGTACATGACTGTTCTGACAATTTTTTTTTTTAATCAACCCACTGAGTTTATGATGTTATATTAACACACAGACAAAATTGCTCTCTACGAGATAAAATGGGTGGCTCTTAAAAGAGCCTTTTGATCTTAATGAAACGTTTATTTGGATTTGGCAGCCTTTTCGGTCTTCTTGGGCAGCAGCACGGCCTGGATGTTGGGCAGCACGCCGCCCTGAGCGATGGTCACTCTGCCCAGAAGTTTGTTCAACTCCTCGTCATTGCGCACTGCCAGCTGCAGGTGACGGGGAATGATGCGGGTCTTCTTGTTGTCCCGAGCGGCGTTTCCAGCCAACTCCAGGATCTCAGCGGTGAGATATTCAAGCACAGCCGCCAGATAAACAGGAGCACCGGCACCGACGCGCACTGCGTAGTTGCCTTTGCGCAGAAGTCTGTGAACACGGCCGACGGGAAACTGCAATCCTGCCCTGGAAGAGCGAGTCTTGGCTTTCGCTCTAGTTTTACCACCGGTTTTGCCTCTGCCGCTCATTTTTGGATGTAGTTCCTACAATCTTCTGATCTATGTTGAAAGAAAGAATGAACTGCAATTCCTTCCTCCACAAACTGTCTTTAAACGAAAGTGCTAGTTGCCCATTGGTTTAGAGTCCGTAAAGATTCAAACCAATCACTGAACGTCTCTCCAAAGCCCAACCCCCTTTCTGGAGAGAATAATTATGCTTAAGTATTTTATTTAGAAAGAAAGATGAATACAGAAATGGATGTTATATGCTGTTCCTACCAAAACTGCTCCACTTTTCACACACACTGTATATTCTGTGGACAATGACCTTCTGATACTGTATTATGTTAACTTCATATTGTAATATTTGGAGCTTGTTCACTGCACATGTTGTATATGGGTGTTTGTATTGTCACACTTCCCCAGCATAGCGTTGTGTGTGTGTATATGTATATTCTGTTTGTACTGTGATTAGGCTACCGTTTGACTCTAAACCCTCAAAAGCTGTTTGGCCATTTAATACATTTATTATTAATACAAATGGTTTACTTGCTTTTTTTCTGAAATTTGGTGACATATTTCTTCGGATTGCATGAGTCTAAGTGGTCGAAAGTCACATTATGGCTATTTACTTTCAAAATTAACGGAAATCATTACATTTAGCTCTTTACTTAGAGTTAGTGGGTGGCTCTTAAAAGAGCCGTTGAGGAACAAACTGTGGACATTATTTTTGGGAGCTGCCTTTTTAGGCTTGGTGGCATTAGTCTTTGCTGACTTAGGTTTAGCCGCCTTGGCCTTTTTAGGGCTCTTGGCTGCTTTCTTAGCGGATGCTGGCTTCTTTGCCTTTTCGGGGCTCTTCATCACCTTCTTAGCAGCTGTGCCGGCGGGTTTCTTGGCCTTCTTGGGCGATTTCTTAGCGTCGGGCTTCTTTGCCGCTGCGATCTTGGTCTTCTTGGCCAATGATTGCGCGTTTCCCCTTTTTGAACAAACGGAGAATTTCCCGCTCAAGCTGCTGCTTTGTTCCGTTTACTAGCCTACTTTGCTTGTGCAATCAAACATGACATCCCCGAGCTTTATACTCGCATTGTTGCATTTACTTATTCTGAAATATCCACCGTATTCCTTATGGTTGCGCAGATCTCAGATTCGAACAAAATCACTTTATCATCTTTATAAAAGCACTGCAACCAAAGAACGATATCTATCAAACACATTACATAATTATCATGTTCATCAACAGCATGCCCCCCCTTCCCTTCTGTTGTATTCGTAATTGTAACTTACATTATGTAATCGTACATACAATTGTTTTGACTTTCTTTTTATCAACCCACTGAATTTATGGTGTTATTAGATATTACCACACAGACAAAAGTGCTCTCTGCGAGATAAAATGGGTGGCTCTTAAAAGAGCCTTTTGATCTTAATGAAACGTTTATTTGGATTTGGTAGCCTTTTCGGTCTTTTTGGGCAGCAGCACGGCCTGGATGTTAGGCAGCACGCCGCCCTGAGCGATGGTCACTCTGCCCAGAAGTTTGTTCAACTCCTCGTCATTGCGCACTGCCAGCTGCAGGTGACGGGGAATGATGCGGGTCTTCTTGTTGTCCCGAGCGGCATTTCCAGCCAACTCCAGGATCTCAGCGGTAAGATATTCGAGCACAGCCGCCAGATAAACAGGAGCACCGGCACCGACACGCTGTGCGTAGTTGCCTTTGCGCAGAAGTCTGTGAACACGGCCGACGGGAAACTGCAGTCCTGCCCTAGATGAGCGAGTCTTGGCTTTCGCTCTAGTTTTACCACCGGTTTTGCCTCTGCCGCTCATTTTTGGATGTAGTTCCTACAATCTTCTGATCTATGTTGAAAGAAAGAATGAATTGCAATTCCTTCCTCCACAAACTGTCTTTAAACGAAAGTGCTAGTTGCCCATTGGTTTAGAGTCCGCAAAGATTCAAACCAATCACTGAACGTCTCTCCAAAGCCCAACCCCCTTTCTGGCGGGAACTTATTGTGAACATTTATTTGACTAAAACAGAAAAGATGAAACTCATGATTTCTGTTCTGTCTGTGCGCACCAATCTTGCACTTCTATCTACTCCTCAACCAGACCACCTAGAGACTTCGGGTTTTCGGCATTATGTTAAGGAAGGTCTAATCTCGGGAACGCACAAAAAAAATCCAGGAAAAGATTTTGGATTTCCTGGAAATTCCAGAAAAAAATCAGTTTTTTTGCAAATTTCTCGGCAACCATAATAGCTATCGAGTTGAAACAAATTGCAATCGATAGCTTCTAAAATTTACAATAATATTAGAAAAAAAGAATTGATCAAAAATCTTTCCTTTATGCTTCAAAAATTAATTAAAACTTTATATGAAGGGAAATAAGAAAAATATTGCCTTTTCACCTATAAAACTATTGTTCCACAGAAATACGTAAGGAAGGTATTCACAAGAGTCATGAGCACAATTAATTCCACTGAATTACGGCAAGAAATCAATGAAGGTATCGATCAAGATTTGGAGAAGGAGCAAGAATATATGAGAAAACGACAAGAGGTTGTTGCAAAATAAATGGAAGAACGTTCAGCAAAGCGACAAAAGATGGCGACATCCACACCAACGGCTTCCTCATCAGGCGTATCTGATTTCTACGATGACTCGTGGCTTTCAGAGGATGTTTTGGCAAATATCTCGAAAGCAGAAGAAGAGTTTACAAAGTCACAAGCCAATAGTCAAGCAGAAAAGAAGGAAGAATCTGAAGAGGACAAAGCAGAAAAGGAAGCTGATACAGAGAAAATCGAGGATATTGAGTGAACACAAGATGTAAAAAATAATGAGCTAATAAAAAAAATGATGTTCAACTAGTCAAGTGATTGTGCCTTTTTTATTATCCATTGCTGATTTGATTTCAGAAAGTTCATTTGAATTTCAAGAGAAAGTTATATTCTTGAGCAACTTATTTTCTCTTTCATTTACTATCTCTTAGTGTTGTGATCCCATGACGTGAGAAAATTGCGCTAAAACACTCACTGAGTTTTTATTACATGTTTTTATTTTTTTTTTAAATACATAAATGGATAGTTCACGCTGTTCCTACCAAAAGTGCTACACCTTTCACACACTGTATCCTGTGGACATTACCTTCTGATACTGTATTGTTATGTTAATTTCCTATTGTAATATCTGGAGCTTCATCGCTGTTCATATTGTTGTGTATGGGTGTTTGTATTGTCACAATCCTCCAGTATATTGTTGTGTGTGTATATTATTTTTGTACTGTGTTGTACAACATC
The DNA here is from genome assembly GCF_951802725.1 of Rutilus rutilus. NCBI lineage: Eukaryota > Metazoa > Chordata > Actinopteri > Cypriniformes > Leuciscidae > Rutilus > Rutilus rutilus. The sequence continues at coordinate 48,170,225 of NC_140211.1, read as the reverse complement.
ATATTTAGACTGCAATCACTGTCTGAACCCTCATAAGCTTTTAGACCATTTTTAATCAATATCTTATGAATAAAATGGTTTTCTAGAGTTTTTCCTAAATTTGGTTACTTATTTGTTCAGAGTCTAGTGATCGAAAAACACATCATGGCTATTACTTTCAAAATGAACAGAAATCATTACATATGTTTAGCTCTTTACTTAGAGTTAGTGGGTGGCTCTTAAAAGGGCCGTTGAGGAACAAACTGTGAACTTAATTATTTCTTTTTGGGAGCTGCCTTTTTGGGCTTGGCGGCTTTAAGCCTTGTTTATCGCCTGGCTCCGCAGCGCGAGTCTCAGCAGACTGCGCGCGCACCTCCCCAAACGGACGAGGCGTTTATACTTGACGCGCTCGCCGTTGTACTATTCTTTGAAACGATAGGGGGCGACTCGAGTAATTGTCCTCTAAACCATCAGGAATCAGCGGTGAGAAGAAGAAAGCTATAGCCTACACACGTGACAATGGCTGAGTCCCAATTCGCCTACTTATACTACGACCAGAGCCCGTCTACGGAGAGCCTGTCCACTCCCTATTAAGCCCTATTGTAACGAATTTTGGTTGTAGTACCACCAGAGTTCCACTGGGGGCGCTCACCATGAGTGCAAAATGAATGGGAGTCAATGGGGCTAGACGGCTAAATTAGTCTCTTTCACCCGATTGCCGTTGAGAAATCTCAGATGTGATTGTAGATTTTGCAAGTTCAACATGGGTTTTAGGTCGAAAGTTGAATGAACGAGTACTTATGTCGTTTTGATTTCTTACAGGTTGAGTTGTTGTTGCCCATAACACGCTAGCATTCTGCTAATGACGTCAGCATTCTGACGTCATTGACATTTTGAAAGACTTTTTTAAAGCAAATAAGTGACTCTAAAAAATCTAACACCCAGCAATGTGTAATTTCTTTGCATCTCCTTTCGAATACAACATTCAAATTACTAGACAAAAAATTATATCCTGAGAAAAGTGGATTTTGAGGGGTATACCGCCATTGACCTCCATTCATTCTGCACTCGTCCTGTGAGCGCCCTCATATGGAATCAGAGTGGAACTGCAACCAGTTCAGAAGCCGGAAGTTTACTGAGAGTGAAACTTCTCGCCATATTAGACATTCTCTGCTACGACCTAAAAGTATGTAGGCCTACTTTTTTTGTGAGGAAAAAGTACAAACTTTTGAGTGTGTAGCAAAAGAGTAGCCTATGCACGTTCTGGGACATACTTCGATGACGTCATGCAACGTGAACGAGAACGTGGTTGCCTAGTTACGCACACGTTAACAAAACATTTTACATTTCATTCATTCTTATTATGTCCAATATAATTGTATTTACTATTCCCATCTTTTTTTCCACAATACATTTATAATGTGTTTTACCACATTGAGGAGTGAAGCACGGCGTCGTCGTAGATCAACCAAACGCAGGTCGTTTGTGAGGCGGCTGGTTCTGACGTTCATGTGCAAATGTGTGTAACGAAAACTACTTATTTTCTGAGTTAAAATATTTAACGTTTATAGTTTAACTATTGTTTAACGTATTTATACTTAATTTTATACTTTATGTAGCAGTATAATACTCAAAAATACCCCGATCAAAATGAACCATGCTTTTACTATAGTAAAAAAGAAACCATGTTTCTTTGGTTGGACTGATAAAGTTAACATTTGTACAGCCACAGTATTACTACAAATAAGTCAGTGTGGTTAAACTATGGTTAGTGTAGTAAAAGGTGTTTATTTTCATAAGAGTTTATAGTAAGGTATAAATCTAAGACAGAAACATAAAAAAAGACACTTGCATGACACTGTACTAGAGCCTTTTTATTTACCCTACAAGATAAACACGGTACTTTTTTGGCACAACATAAACCCATTAATATTACGAGACAATAAAATATAACTTTAATTAGGGTTAAACATTTGAATTCTTACACTTAAAAACGGAGGGCGCATCTCCACTTCTGCATCCGGTGTGTAAAAAAATACAGTCGTATTTTTACATTTCGCGGTCTTTCTCCTCTGCTATTGACGCAGCTCGGACTCATCTCTTCAATCGGACTCGATTGTTCACCACACCGGCTGCCATGTTTACATCACCACCATCACCACAAAGCTCCCTCCCGGACGCAATGGGTTGTGGGCAATATTAGCCGTTAGAGGCTGTGTCCAAATTCAGGGTCTACTCTACATCCTTCGGAGTACTCATTTGAAGGATGTTACGTCACAGCGCCGCGACGAAGGCTGTCCAAATTCATAGGATCCTTCAAATGCGGCCCACAAATACGTCCTCCTTTTCCCCGAATTGGAAGGATGGGTGTGGTGGATCCTTTCCCGTCCTACCTATCCCATAATTCTTTTCGGCAGAGCGTAATGGCGGACGAAGCGAGCGGTAGCGGAGTGGGAGAGGAGTATAAGCAAAAAAATATTGCTTTATTTCTTCCAAAAGAATTAAAATGAGGAGAATAACTCTTTGTTTGTCCATTTTCCCGCTTCTTGCTTAGCGCTGTCACGGTTGCTAGGCGACAGGATATGAGCAACGGGTAAGGGAGGGAACTGAAAGAAGGGTAGGCTGTCCAAATTCACAAACACCGACTTCCGGGTTTTGCGGTCGTCGGAGGACCCCTCCTCCTTCAACCGGGTAGGAAGGATCCTCAGGAGGATGCAGACCCTGAATTTGGACACAGCCAGAGTATGCATTGATCTGCACTTCGAATTCTAACCGGAAATAGTAGACCATCCGGGTATCTTTGGAATACTCATTTCAACATACTACGATTTGGGACGTACTAATTCTAGTTTCGCATACTATTTAGGACGGATAGTATGCGAATTGGGACTCAGCAAATGTTTATTTTAGTACACCACCAACAATACCACACTACAAAAAGAATCGTGTAAAACCCAGTAAACCCTGAGATTATTAGCCTACTCGTGACAATAAAACAAAATATATGGATATGAGAATGTGTATACAATATAACTAAATTAACAATCTCTTACATATTTTCTAATTTCATTAAACATTGCATTAAGTTTCGTGAAATTTTTTATTAAACATGGACCTTTATGTTCATTAAAAATACTTTTTATGCTATTGTATGCTCATTTTTTAAATGTAAGCAACTCATTTAGATGTGTAAACTGGGTGCCAGTGTGGTGAGAAGTTCGAGCTCGGCCAGATTCGGCTCGAAGTCGTTCATCTTCGGATGCGGTGCCGCGCGCGTTGTTACAAAAAATGCCACGCACACCGCCAGGCGAAATTGGGTCTTGCGAACCCAACGCGCATGACCGCCCACACCGCAATGACGTCATTTTTGCCGCGCGCACCTTCGCGCTCATGCGGACATGTCGAGTATAAACCAGGCTTTAAGGCCTCATTATACTTCTGCGTCGGACCTACGCCGGAGCCTCTACGCTGTAGGCAACGCGTTGGTTTTCATTTATACTTCTGCGTCGTTGTCCGCGTTGAGGCGCAATTACACATGCAGAGGGAGAATGTGAAATCCGAGGGAGCGGTCCTAGCAGACCAATCACAGCGCTTGCGTCCGCATAGAGTTGACGCGTTGTTAAATTTTTGGAGAGGTGCACGTCAGGGTACGCCGAAGGGTACGCACGCTACACACAGCCTACGACATAGCTACGGCGTGAGTTTGACGCAGAAGTATAAATAGGCCTTTAGGCTTTGCTGACTTAGGTTTAGCCGCCTTAGCCTTTTTAGGGCTCTTGGCTGCTTTCTTAGCGGATGCTGGCTTCTTTGCCTTCTTGGGGCTCTTTGTTGCCAGCTGTGGCAGCGGGTTTCTTGGCCTTCTTGGGTGATTTCTTAGCGGTGGGCTTCTTTGCCGCTGCGCTCTTGGTCTTCTTGGCAGCCGCGGGTTTATTGGCCGCTGGCTGCTTTGCTTTAGGAGACGCTTTCTTTGCTGGTTTCTTCTCGGTCTCGGCTTGCTGCTTGTTGACCTTGAATGAGCCAGAGGCACCGGTCTCTTTGACTTGCACCAGGGTGTCTTTAGTCACCAGGCTCTTGATGGCGATCTTAACGCGGGAGTTGTTAATTTATTTAATTTATTTAATCTAACTACTGACACCCAGAATGCACTGCAACATGCTTTATAATTGTCACCATTGTTGAGATTCACAGGCTGATTCTTGATGTCTGTCTCTAAAAAACAAAACAAAAATTGTATAAGAACAATTTTTAAGAAATCATTTGGATTACATTGTATATGTTAAATTATGCTGTTCAAGGACAGTGCTGCTATAATCAATAAAGTAAACTCAGAAATTAGGCTTTATATGAGTTCAGTGATTCAGGTCAAATTATTGTGAAATAATGATTGTTAAAACACAACAAACATCATCAGATCATCTTTTCTCTTTATTCATCTAGCTGCTATAACTCTCAGTAAGAGCAGCCAAACTAGATATAAAGTTAATAATTTAAAGGTCATGAGCCCAACTAAACCAAAAACTGATCACCATACTGGTGACTTAAAATGAGTGATTTTCTCCTTCAGTGATTCTGCTCATTAACATCAGGTGTCTTCAATAATGCTCATGTTGTGGAAAAATTCATCTTTTCTTTGTATTTTATTTTCAACGATTTAACAAACGAATGCCATGCGTTCTTTGGCTGTATTTTGAGTTTCTTTTATGATATTGATACAGCTGCAGGGTGTGTGTGTGTGAGATTTCAGAGGTAAGGAGATTCCCGTGCTGGGGAGGGGTCAAGGGGGGTCCCTTTTGTTCCTTGTGCTGTGAAGGGTTCAAGGGGGGGGTCCCTTTTGTTATTTTGTTTAGTGGGGGCTGTAGGAGATAGCTTTTGAATAGAACACTATAAAGCAGCTGGTCAACCTCTGCTCTGAGTCTCACTCCACCTGCAGCTGGACTGTGGATGGACTGGGAACATTCTTGCAAGAATAAATATCTTTTAAGGACAATTTGAATCCTGATGTCTCTTATGCCTGATGCTATTTTGTTAGTTTACTTGTTTTTGCCTCAACAAGTTGATGTCAGAAGTGCGAACCATGAGGTTTCTTCTGGCCCTGAGAAAGCGTATTGACGGACTGATCACCCTAAAGCACAAAAGGCTTTAGTCTTACCTCGCCGAATTGAGAGAGAAGAGCCAAAACTGCTATCAGGGCCAGGAGGAACCCACTGGATTCAGAAAGAACTCGGAGGCAGTAAAAGCATCTCGGGTAAGAGACAGTTAAATTATTTTTGATAATTGTGAGTGAACGTGAACCATGTTGGCTGAGTTTTGCTTTTTGGTACGAGACGAGAGGTGAGTCAGTTAATCACAAATTTTATGGGGAGAAATTGATCTGACAAAGCAGACCAGTTTCTGCCTCACTTAGCTCGTTAGTGGACAGGGGATCCACTGGTGATTCAGAGAAATCACAGCTGCTGAGATGATTACGTTCTACTCGAAATTTATGTAAACCTTAGAGAAAGTTTAAAACAGGATTAAGAAGTTTCTGGGTGATTGTGCTCTACTCGAAGTTTTACCACATTGAATTGAGTCAAGCGAATAAGCGCACGTGGGGGAACTTTGAGTGGAACGTAATTACAAGACCAGGTTGAATTAATCAAGTAAAAAAGAAGTTTCTGGGTGATTGTGCTCTACTCGAAGTTTTACCACATTGAATTGAGTCAAGCGAATAAGCGCACGTGGGGGAACTTTGAGTGGAACGTAATTACAAGACCAGGTTGAATTAATCAAGTAAAAAGAATTGAGCGAGCGAATAAGCGCACGTGAGAAAACTTTGAGTGGAACGTAAACAAGCAGAGGTCCGTCCGATCTCGGAGTAAAAGATCGGGTCTGTCGAAGACGTTTGACAGATTCTGTAAGACACGTGTCGAATTGTGAAATCCAGAAAAGAGGAACTCAGCCAAAATGGGGTCATCTAACAGTAAAGTAGATCATTTTTATACACCAATTTTCTGTCAAAGGAGAAATAATGATGGTGGTAAATGTAAATGTATTTCCCCGAGGTGGGAACCTTGAGTAAGATAAGACTCAATGTCGTAAAAGAATCAATAGAAAAGAACGAGGGAAAACAGAATGGTTGTTATGTGTGTGTTAAACATGTGTGTAAAGGACGCACACACGAATGCATACGCTGATTTACTTTCTGCTACCTGCAATGAAAAAAAAAAAAAAAAAAACGGTTGGAAATCTTTATGTGTGGCTGATGAAACTTTGAGCAAAGTTATGACTGATGATTTGAGCAGTGTTGTGAATGATGAGCATATGAGATTGTACAAAGGTAGCCTACAGGGTTTTCTGAAATGCTAACTTATCCGTTACTAGTCAGAAAGGGTTGTTGAAGTTTGTTCATGAGTGTAAAACTGTGAACGGACAGTGAATTGTTGGATAGGAAAGAAGCAGATAAAAGAGAACAGAGTCGATGCAGAAGGAACTGACATGTAGGGAACGATAGAGTTCATGGAACTATTTATGAACGCCTGATTAAGTCAAATTAAGTTGAAATGGTACGAAAAGTGAGTTTTAGATGGAAATGGGGCGTTAAGTATGATTAACAGGGATTGGCATGATATAAAGATAAGGAATGTTTCATTAAGTAAAACGATTGTCTTTTGAACCTAAAGGGTCCAGCTATGCTGGGAGTACAGCAACAGCGCTTGCTTGTTCAAACCAGCTTCTGAATGTTAAATGTATACTTGTTTTGTAATCAGTGTTGTTGATGATAATATCAAATTAGAAAATGTCCAGAGATTGGATATTTTGTTGATATTAAGCCATTTAAGGAAATATATTGTTTTATAAAGGAAATTATGGGTTGGAGATCATTTCCCCAGACACGTGTGACAGAAACTTTGTGAAACCCGTTTAGAATATTTAGATTTTCCGTGTCGCTTATGAAAATTAATGTTCTGCCAATAATGACGATGTGAATGCTTTATTGTATTAATGTTATGAAAACAAGGGTATTTTAAGAATAGATTGCCATACTTTTGTAACAAGAGTTGAAGGTGCAAGCGGCTAGGATAGCTGTCTGTGTAATTTAGAGACTGAGAAGATTTAGAGAATCTTGTGATTTCTGTGGAACAGTAGAGATAAGTGGGACTGAATAATGATAATATTAAGTTGAATCTGCATACTAATCATTTGAATAAGCTATCAAACCAGTGTTAATGAAATTAATGACATGCTAAATTTCTTAATACTGTATGAAGAGTAACTGAACAGTCCTGATAAATAGTGAGATAAAAGAGAGCAAATGCTGTAAGCAGTTCTGCTCACGCTCTGAAGAGATTTGCAGATGATGTTTAGTAAAAGTTTGATTGTGATTGGAAAGATAAACAATAACTTAACTGGCTCCAAAGAAAGAAAGTGCCAAAATGACACAAATTTAAAGAAAAGTCTGTGTTAATATGGGTTAGAAAGTAGATCAATGTTAATATGATGAAGATTATAATTTGGCTATTGTAATTGAATTTGCAACTGTAAAAGAAAAGACAGAGAACTGCTTATCAATGGCTCTGTTTGCATTTCCTGAATACAACACAATGTTTCAGAAGTGCAAAATAGGGTGAAGCTGTTAGAAAGATAAAAGGCAGAATAACAGAGAGTGTTTTATTGCAGTCAGCTGGGTCATTCAGTGACTGTATGCGCACTGTATGACTGTAAAAGTAAATGAGGGAGAAATAAAGTTGATAGTTGGAACTTTTGAAAGTTGTAAGAAGATTGAAAGATTTAAGTGTAAGGAATTCCTTTTGAAAGGAAAGAACTATAAAAAGTACCGGTTGACATAAAATTACAGATAAGACTAAATGAGTTGCAAAATATTTTAAAAGTACCGGTCACTAAAAGGATGATTGTGTTTTGAATGAAATGCTTTGATAAGGTTTTAGATGATATGGAGAGACAAATCTAATGAATAATTTATAATGATAATCAAAAAAAATGTATCACAAGCAGGGAGCAGCCTCAAAAGTTGAATCATAGAAGCAGATTGATAAACTCCTAGAGAAAACATTGAAGTAAAATTGAAATGAAATTGTTATTAAGAACTAGAATAATTCGTATTATTTCTTTAAGATAAAATAAACAGAAGCAGTGTTACAGGATTAACAGTTGCTAAATGTAAAATGTGTAAAAGGCATTTGATTAAACAAAGGCTTGTTAATGTTGATTTTAAAAGATAAGATTGTGATTTGGCCAAAACAGGTTTGCTTATCTGAATCTGGCATGTGCTGTGACTGAAACTGCCACAGTTTCAGTGCAACAGAGACTCATTCTGAGTGGATATTATGTCTAAATTACAATACATGTAATTCATGGAAAAGATGCCTTAAGATGGGCTACAGTTGAAAAAGATGGTAGATAAAGTCTGAAGTTAAAAGTTTATGAGAATGCAGTGTACCAGTCCTGAATGCCTCAAGAGTCTCTCTCTCATTCAATATCAGCTGAAAGCTGTTGTCTGAGGCTGTGTAAAGCACAGTGTTTCAGTTGAAAAGATTCATAGATGTGGAAAAGCTAAAACAAATCAGATTTGACAAATTTAGAGGACAATTTGTAAATGTTTTAAAAGTAAAACTGAATGATTTTAAAGAAGTCTTTAAAATAATAATGCAGACCTTAAATGATAGAAGTGACATTTTTGACCGCTTCTTTGTCTGATTTTAGCCTCCACCATAAAACAGGGCCGATGGCTCCGGCTACAGAAGTAACAGTACACTGAATGTCAATATTAAATGTTCCAAGTGGATATGATGGTTCTTGATTACCTCGATTAAAAAAAAAAAAAAAAAAAAAAAAAAAAATTTTCATTACCACAAACTATGATAATTTTGCTCAAGTGAAGTAGAGCCATAACTCAGTGTGCAGGAGGCGTAGATCCCAAAGACGGGTAAGATTCTCTGATGGCCATAGATGGGAACAACCTAAGGCAGGGATTATTGCCGCCACTGGGGCACCTGCCCACCAGGTTCGGGAGGTGTTACCTACAAGAAGGGAGTGGTTGTGATGCTACTTGGGGCCAAGAGCATCAAAGAGGGGTCTGTTCCCTACAACTTCCACTCCAATATATATATATCAAAATGTTCCTTCACTTAAAAGAGCTTAATTATCATATAGAGACAATTACATCCAATCTCAGTAATATGTAAATAGAATCACAGAGCACAACCAACAACCATCTTGATTACGGGGACTTCGAATAGCTTGTCACCTTAAACATTTGACCGTTCTGTTTTAACAGAAGATCAAAGATGTGACATAAGGAACATGATGTTGGTTGCCTTATGGGCAAAGAAAAATGTTTGATATTGAACTAGTTTTTAACTCCTGAAGGTCATTAGACATGGTGGTGGCTAAAGATGAGAACAGCTTGTGATGAGTCAAGAGAAATTTCTGAAAAAAACGAAGGTTAGGTGAATTGAGTATTTAAACTAAAAATAAAAAATAATCTTAGAAAAAAGATCATAGCATAATGTATTTTAGATTATTGTAACGGTTCTAATTTGAGTCAAACATTTGTATTTTGACATTTGTGAACTATTAAGGATTGACTATGACTATGATTATTTTAGTTACAGTCCTAGGAGGCTGTTGAAAAGATTATTTGCTTATAATGAGAGAGAAAGAGACTGCTTGAGTGGAGGAAGAGGATGGTACTCTGTCTGTCTTTCTGTTATCAGTCAGCCAAAGAAAGCTGGAGCAAAATAAGATAATGCACCAAAACAATCCAGCTGACTTTTCTAAAATCAGATGGATAATGAACAGACATGCTTTGAAACTGGTTAAGAGGCCATAAAAACATTAGATAAAAGATACAGGAAAATGTAAGGTTAAAATGTCATTTAAAATTTAAATCTTTTTAGAGAAAAGATATGAATAAGAAATATGAGCAGTTCATAGTCAGGGATGAGTGTGAGTGTTAATTCATGTTTGTACAGTATGTGTTAGTTTAGGACAACTATTCTGTCTGAATAGTGTGTATAAATTTGTCATTAACCTCTGGAAAGAGTGTTTTAGCATTATAGATGGGTTAAGGCGAATGACAAATTTGAAAAGTAAGCTGAGGATTGTGAGTCAATCTGATGAGAAGGCAACACAGAACAGGATGAGCTTTAAGTTGATTGATCATCGAGCTCTGTCTGTTAATTATTATTTTGGTCATTCATGATGTGCAGTAGATTTGAATTACTTTCTGGACAGGTTTAAGTATTGATAAATTAGAATTGTGAAGTCGTAGATAGCCGTCAGTCATGTGTTGAGAAAAAGTTATAAATTTGACAGCAACAAACACGTACAGTAGGCTAAGTAAATATCAGATTATCCAGAGAGCCCTTAACAGTTATGTATTGTAAAAAGGGGAAGATTGTTATTCGACTGACGTTGACGAAGTGTAGTGACGTTGACAAAGTGTACACGACCTGACCTGACCAATTGATGACCTGGAGAATGTTCGTAGATGACAGCTGATTAAGAGACCAAACAATAGGGTTTAGGGGCCATTGCCTTAAAACAATTTGATAAGAAGATGAAATTGTGGCTTTAAGTAATATTTTTATTTCAGAGGCAGAGAAAGATGGGAAATTTGGCTGAAGGACAACGTTTGGGTTAGCAAACTTTATCCAAACAAATGTTACCAAATAAATATGAACAAATATTGCAGTTTTCTATAGCTCAAACAGTAGAGCGTTAGCGCTTGTAACGCCAAAGTCATGGGTTCAGTTTCCGAGGGAAAGCAAGAATTGATAAGAATGTAAATGTGTACCTTGAAATGTAAGTCGCTTTGGATAAAGGCGTCTGATAAAAATAAGAGAATTTTATTATGTTAGATTTATGCACGAGATGGGTGTTGGGCATCAAGAGGAGGATGAATATGCTCATGGCGGGAACAAGAGAACGCACAGTAAAACAAGTGGTCAGATGAGTCCTTGAACTTTTAGTATGGATAATTTGTATTCAGGCCACAAACAAAGACATTTCGGCCTCACAGGTGGGAAAAACAGTAAATCCAGGGGGGGAGGGCTAAACCCATTGTCTTCACAGCAGGCTGAGAGGTTATCTAGCTTTGACCTCATCGGTATATGAGGACAGTAAAAGTCCAGGAGGGGTTTATTTGAAGAACTTTATTTGTATTAACCAGCTAGATCTGGTTTACTAAGGGGTTCACATTTGCTGAAAGCCATCGCACAGGTGGGAAGATAAATGTTGGGAGGACATTGGGTTTAATTGTGTGCATTGTTTGTATTTTAAGTGTGCTAATAACAAGAATTGTTTTGACAGGAAACGCCGGAGCAGATGTGGCAGCACAGCAGACAAAAGAAAACTATGTGACAATAACCTCAACATTTGTTTTTCTTTACAGAAGATGCAGACTTTTGCGCATGGCATGAGCAAAGTGAAGAAACAGTGCCTAACCCTGTGTAATGCCTAACTTAAAATTTTCATTTTGCAGGATGTCAGGATGGATTGAACCAAACAGAACTGATTCTGTATTGTTTTGTTAACATGAACAACATGGGTTGAATGTTTTTTCAGGGGAACAAGGACCCTGAGTGCTATTCAATGAGCAAGAAATTATCCGGTGATATGTTTCAGGTTGAAAATTTCACAGGTTACACCAAAGGGACGACAAGACACGCGCTCACTAACAAAATCAGTAGACAGTAAATGACTCATTCCAGTGGGGGTGCGATCGTGATCTAAGGGAAAATCTTGTAAGGATTTGAAAATGATTGAAGGATGTTAGACCTGCGTCCAAGCATCTCACCTTAAACTATACCAACCAACATCAGCAACCCCATACGCCACAACGAAGAATAAAGTGGAAGATCAAGGATATGCGCTAGAACATACCTCTCCTGCCAACGTTGGAAAAAGACCATTTCAACAGCACACAAAGTGTCATATTGGTGAAGATGGAACGTCCATGAGGCAACGAGATGATCAACATATCTGGAGAAAATGTTGACCAATTAATGGTTGAAGAAAAGTTTTGCGATTTTATTTGATTGAATCAAATTAGGGCTTAGTATTGATATACATGAAGGGTATAACTGTTCTTGAATTAAGACTTGAATTAATTCTATTCTTAAAGATTTAATAGTATAATGGGTTTGATTAGAAAACAAGAGTGAATTTTTCTATGTTGTTTATCAGAGAATGATAAAGAGGAGGAAATGTTGTGGAAAAATTCATCTTTTCTTTGTATTTTATTTTCAACGATTTAACAAACGAATGCCATGCGTTCTTTGGCTGTATTTTGAGTTTCTTTTATGATATTGATACAGCTGCAGGGTGTGTGTGTGTGAGATTTCAGAGGTAAGGAGATTCCCGTGCTGGGGAGGGGTCAAGGGGGGTCCCTTTTGTTCCTTGTGCTGTGAAGGGTTCAAGGGGGGGGTCCCTTTTGTTATTTTGTTTAGTGGGGGCTGTAGGAGATAGCTTTTGAATAGAACACTATAAAGCAGCTGGTCAACCTCTGCTCTGAGTCTCACTCCACCTGCAGCTGGACTGTGGATGGACTGGGAACATTCTTGCAAGAATAAATATCTTTTAAGGACAATTTGAATCCTGATGTCTCTTATGCCTGATGCTATTTTGTTAGTTACTTGTTTTTGCCTCAACACTCATCACTTAATTATTCATTAAATTATCTCATTAACTTTAACACTGCTTCAGTGTTACTTATAACACTCTGAGTGTGGATTATATAAACACTGAGCAGTGTTAATTTAACACTGGGGATTTTGCTGTGTAAATAAAAAAAGTGTACAAAGGATCTTTGATTGCCAATTACAGTTTATGTTGCAGCATCACAGTAGACGTTGAGGCTGAATCCAGTTACTTATTCTTAGTTACTTATTGATGCATGGACCTCCCCTTTAAATGACGCAACGCTTCCTTAAGCACCCTGTGTGTATGGCATTGCTTGCACCAATCTCTGTTAGAAATGAATGAAGAAATTCTGCATTTCTCAGCCACATGTAAGGGTGCGTTAAATCCGACTAAAGGGAGCATAAATCTAGTGGAAAACGAAATATTGGCACAATTTACTGTACCGATATTTTTTAATTGACCATTAAAGTTTTAAATGGGACAATGCATTCAGAGCGGCCCATTGCCATCGGTCCTTTTAGTTGTGCAGTTTCTCGGCCGCCACGGAGGGTGCGTTAAAGGAGAACTTGGTAACTTTTTTAACGTAATAAAACTGTCTAGAAATCATTTGGATGGTTAAACAACCTGTTCTGGTGATATTGGTGACTTTCCCCGCTCCCCCCAGCGTTCCCAGGCGGAAAAGCAACCTTGCAACTTGGGGACTACCGTCCCGGCAAGATAGAAATTGGAAGTCTCGTGAGAAGCGAGAATGAGAATGAGAACGAGCGCGAAACACAAATTGCTTTACGGCAATCGACATAAACAAACACGCATGTATGATGTACCAGATTACCCACCTCGGTAGACATAGCTCCACACGATACAGTTGGCTTGCTCCGATCAAAACAAACGCACATGAGCAGCGGTAGAGAGGGGGAGGAGGCCGCCGCAAGTGAGTTTTTTACGACCGTGTTGTGAAATATACACCCTCCCACAGCTGTAGGGGGAGCTCGTGGGGAAAACATGCGACAACAAAAGGGAAAATCAGCGAAGAAGTGAGTAGAGTTCGCTAGAGTTACCCATAGACAGTATATAAACTGGACACAGCGACCCCATAGGTTTCAATGGAGAGAAGTGAAGCAAATTAGAAGCTTTCACTTCCTGATGGCTGAGCATACTGCGCAGACTCAAACTGAGCTTAACGACGTGGATGTGACGTGAGCAGCCTGCCTGACAATTGTAAGTTTTCTAGTAGCTGTGCCAAACGAAATCTGAACCATTCCCTTCCGAATCTCGCAGAGACGGAGAGCGTGAGTAGGAGCTGTCCATGAGCTAGGAGCAGGAGCAACGTCATGACTCTCTATGGGCTTCTCCCTTGACTTTATCGGACTTTATGCCTCCACGTCCCCCCGATTGCCTGCGAGATTCTCTTCCTGTCTCTACGGTAATTTCCAGAGAGTCGCGTGGTTATGACGCAATCGTTAGCCTACTTTTACAAAAACTGCTTCTACGGGGCCATAACGGAAGATACAAGGTAATGGAGCCTTTTATACATTGTCGTGTTCCTTTAGAAATAAACAATGGACAAATGGAGTCTTTAAACGCCTCAGATGTAAAGTTATTCGCTGTCAAAGTGACGCCAAAATGAATGGGAGTCAATGGGATGCTAACAGCAGGTGAAGGCTTGTTAGCCAATGGCGGCTTCCGGGGGTGGTACGGAAAACGAGCGCTCGATTACCCCCCTGGAGTTACCGAGTTCTCCTTTAAAGCGGGGCTCAGTAATTTCGGGATTTCTTCGCTGTATTCTCGCTTTTTGCTCGCAGGTTTCTCTCTAGAGCTCCCCCCACAGCTTCGGAATAGATATTTGACAACACTGTTGTAAAAACTCGTTGGCGATTCTCAAACACCAGAGGCTAGCAGATCAACGACATCAAAGCAGATGGGACATTCTTTAAAACATCTTCTTCATTCGGGTTCGAACAGCGTGAGGGAGCGCAATAATGACAGCATTTTAGCAGATTTCTTTTGGCCGTAAAGCAATTGTTTACATCATGAGACCTGATATCACGCGATACTTCCTGACGCGGCGGCCGGCGGCCCGCTGGCTCAAAGTTGCAAGTGCGGATTTTCCGCTCACGGGCACCAGGGGGGTGCGAAACGACCACCATTCAACCCGAAATAAGTAATATAACCATTCCAATGACTCCGAAGCTGTTCAGTTAGGGTAAAAAAGTTACTTAGTTCACCTTTAAAGTGGACATGTGTGCATTATAGTAGAGCTGCTCCTTTTTTAAGCAGTTTTTACAGTGGAATTATTTTTTTATGAAGCTTTGAACTTGACAATACATAATGCAAAATAATCCGCCTATGGCATTTTTTGCCCAATTCGTGGTACTGTTTCTCAGCCGCCTCAGAGGGTGCGTTTAAGTGGACAGGAGCCCATTATAGTACAGCTACTCCTTTAATTACATCCAAATTTTAAGCAGTTTTTACTGTGGAATATTTTTTTTATGAAGCTTTGAACTTGGTACATTACACAATGCAAAAAAGAGCCGCCTATTGACTTTGTCCATTTCACAGCGCTGTTTCTCGGCAACCTCAGAGTTACCTCAGTTAAAGTGGGCATAAGCTCGTTATAGTAGAGCTGCTTCTCTAATTAAATCCACATTTTAAGCATTTTTTACTGTGGAATAATTTTTTTATGAAGCTTTGAACTTGACACATTACACAATGCACAAAGAGCATTTTCTGCACATGAAAAGCATTTTCTGACACATTACACAATGCACAAATAGCATTTTCTGCACATTTCGTGGCGCTGTTTCTTGGCAGCCTCAGAGGGTGCATTAAAGTGGACATTATCCCATTATAGTAGAGCTACTACTCTAACGAAATTCAAACTTTAAGCAGTTTTTACTGTAGATTTTTTTTTTTTTTTTTTTTTTGAAGCTTTGAATCAGAATCAGAATCAGAATCAGATTCTGATTCTGATTCAAAGCTTCAAAAAAAAAAAAAAAAAAAAAATCTACAGTAAAAACTGCTTAAAGTTTGAATTTCGTTAGAGTAGTGAACTTGACAATACACAATGCACCTTCAGCCCAATTCGCAGAGTAGTTTCTCTGCCGCCTCAGAGGGTGCATTAAAGTGGACATAAGCCCATTATAGTAGAGCTACTACTCTAACGAAATTCAAACTTTAAGCAGTTTTTACTGTAGATTTTTTTTTTTTTTAAGCTTTGAACTTGACAATACACAATGCACCTTCAGCCCAATTCGCAGAGTAGTTTCTCTGCCGCCTCAGAGGGTGCATTAAAGTGGACATAAGCCCATTATAGTAGAGCTGCTTCTTCTAATTAAATCCAAACTTTAAGCAGTTTTTACTGTGGAATTTTTTTTTTTTTTTTATGAAGCTTTGAACTTGACAATGCACAAAGAACCGCCTATTCTGTTTTTTGCACAATTCACGGTGCTGTTTCTCGGCATCCTCAGAGGGTGCGTTAAAGTGGACATACGCCCATTATAGTAGTGCTGCTCCTCTAATTAAATCCAAATTTTAAGCAGTTTTTACTGTGGAATTATGTATTTATGAAGCTTTGAACTTGACACATTACATAATGCACAAAGAGCCGCCTATTGCATTTTCTGCACATTTCGGGGCGCTGTTTCTCGGCCGCCTCAGAATGTGCGTTTAAGTGGACATGAGCCCATTATAGTAGAGCTGCTCCTCGAATTAAATCCAACTTTGAAGCAGTTTTTACTGTGGAATTATTTTTTATGAAGTTTTGAACTTGACAATACCAAAATGCAAAATGATCCGCCTATGGCACTTTTTTTGCCCAATTCGCTGTGCTGTTTCTCAGCCGCCTCAGAGGGTGCGTTTAAGTGGACATGAGCCCATTATAGTACAGCTACTCCTTTAATTAGATCCAAATTTTAAGCAGTTTTTACTGTGGAATAATTTTTTTATGAAGCTTTGAACTTGGCATATTACACAATGCACAAAGAGCCGCCTATTGAATTTCTGTCCATTTCGCGGCGCTGTTTCTCGGCAACCTCAGAGGGTGCGTTAAAGTGGATATAAGCCCATTATAGCAGAGCTGCTGCTCTAATGCATTGTCCCATTTAAAATTTTTACAGTCAATTATTTATATATATTATATATATATATATATTATTATATTTCGTTTTCCACTAGATCAATATATGCTCTATTAATCCCTTTAGTCGGATTTGACGCACCCTTACATGTGGCAGAAAAATACAGAATTTCTTCATTCATTTCTAACAGAGCTTGGTGCGAGCAATGCCGTGCACACAGGGTGCTTAAAGGTTGTATCAGCGATTTCAGGCCCAAAAAAGGCACAAACATAAATGATCACATTCATCTAATCTTTCCTAACGATCCGCTAGCTGCCCACCCCATAAGCAGGCCGTCAAAAAAACGCGTCTCTGTAGGCAGCCTAGGCTCTGAGATCTGCACACAAAAACAATTGGTTTCACCAATTGAAATTTGTGTGAATTTTTTGTGTGAATATTGAATTTTGTGTGAAATTTGAATATTGAAAAATTTGAATATTGTGTGTCTGTCGCTTTAAGAAATGCGCGTGCATAATCGTTTTTTTCATGATGCACCAATGAGCGAGGGAGGGGCGAGCTAACTTGGTTTGTTTGGGATCTCGCTTCAAACACAAACAGAAGTGACGTCACCCACAATCGCTGATACAACCTATAAGGAAGTGTCTCGTCATTTAAAGGGGAGGTCCACGCGTCAATAAGTAACAAACGAATAGTTACAATACACAAAACTTTTTTTTTTCCTGATTCTCAGGAGAATATATTTGCAGAATATAAATGATTTCAGATTTCTGTGATATTTACACTGTATGTCTCCCCTTAGCTGCAAAATGATAGTAAGCTCTTCTTTGGCCTTATAGCATGCAATAAATGTTTAAAAACAAACCATGCCACTATTAGGGATTAGCTAAAATATTTGATATAAAACTGTGGATGAGCTAATTAAAAAGAGTTGAAACGTGCAGTTTTATATTTTTGGTCAGACTGTTTGAAGATGAAAAGTGGCAAACACCAAAACAGTCATTTGCACTTGTTGCAAAAACTTTATAAAAATTATTTACGAGTGTTCTGGCAGGCATCTCGGCTTTGTCTCGACCAATAAAAGTCTTATACTTGCCATCTAGAACTCCGTGGCCCGCGTGATTTCTTCCAAAGAGAATACTTTTTCTGCTACAACAGAACAATTGATAGCATAACATTGATGAAATATATAGATAATGTGTAACTAAAATGTGTCGAAATATACAATACTCAATTTATCCAAAAAATATATCAGAAACTTAAGCTTTTAAAAAATATACATGTCCTAAGATCTATGTAGGCCTATATGTATTATTAAGCATATTGCTTATAGTAATGGCAATATATGATTTAGAGAACAAAAACCCAGTGTTATTGTAACGCAAGTTTATATTCACGGTTATAAACGTTAAACTGGATGCTCTGTTTAGTGCAGTTTGGGTGGCTCTTAAAAGAGCCGTTGTGGGTGGAAGCAGATGCGGGTTTAAGCGCGCTCTCCGCGGATGCGGCGGGCCAGCTGAATGTCTTTGGGCATGATGGTGACTCTCTTGGCGTGGATGGCACACAGATTGGTGTCTTCAAACAGACCGACCAAATAAGCCTCGCTGGCCTCCTGCAGGGCCATGACAGCGGAGCTCTGGAAGCGCAGATCCGTCTTGAAGTCCTGAGCGATTTCTCTCACCAACCGCTGGAAAGGAAGTTTGCGGATCAGCAGCTCGGTGGACTTCTGGTAACGGCGGATCTCTCTTAGAGCCACGGTCCCGGGCCTGTAACGATGGGGCTTCTTGACTCCGCCGGTGGCTGGCGCGCTCTTACGCGCTGCTTTAGTAGCGAGCTGCTTCCTCGGAGCTTTACCACCGGTGGATTTACGAGCGGTCTGCTTGGTTCTTGCCATTGCTGTTGTTTACTTCTTTCTCGGTTAGGGTTCCTTCTTGCGCTGGAAATGCGGCTTGATGTTACACACGCCTGCTTTTAAGGCATTGCGCGGGCATGCGCTCACAGACTCGAGGGGGTGCAGAGGCTTGTGATTTGCTAATGTGTGACGTGTGCTTATGACTGCTAGCCAATGATTGCGCGTTTCCTCTTTTCGAACAAACGGAGGGTTTCCCGCTCAAGGTGCCGCTTTGTTCTCTTTATAGGCTACTTTGCTTGCGCATCCAACATGACATCCCTGGGCTAGTGGGCTTTATACTCGCATATGTATTTACTTATTCTGAAATATTCATATTATTATAAAAGCACTGCAACCAAACAAGACCCAAGACCAAAGAACGATCTCTGTATCAATAATAGTAACAGGCCTATATAATTATCATGTTCATAAGCAGCATTCGCACTTTGTTCCAGCTAAGTTACTGTTGTATTTGTAATTTTCCACACGGAGTAATTTAATATTATGATTGTTTTGGCGGTTAATTTTCTTGATCAACCACAACCCAAGTTTATGCTTACATTAACACAGACAAAAGTGCACTTTACGAGATAAAATTGGTGGCTCTTAAAAGAGCCTTTTGATCTTAATGCAACGTTTATTTGGATTTGGTAGCCTTTTCGGTCTTCTTGGGCAGCAGCACGGCCTGGATGTTGGGCAGCACGCCGCCCTGAGCGATGGTCACTCTTCCCAGAAGTTTGTTCAACTCCTCGTCATTGCGCACTGCCAGCTGCAGGTGACGGGGAATGATGCGGGTCTTCTTGTTGTCCCGAGCGGCATTTCCAGCCAACTCCAGGATCTCAGCGGTAAGATATTCGAGCACAGCCGCCAGATAAACAGGAGCACCGGCACCGACGCGCACTGCGTAGTTGCCTTTACGCAGAAGCCTGTGAACACGGCCGACGGGGAACTGCAGTCCTGCCCTGGATGAGCGAGTCTTGGCTTTCGCTCTAGTTTTGCCACCAGTTTTGCCTCTGCCGCTCATTATTATTACTTAGTTTGTAGGCTACAACCTTCTCAGTCGAAGTTCACAAAATGAAAAGTATTTCTCCCGCCTCCACATACTATCTTTAAACGAGAGTGCTAGTCGCCTATTGGTTTAGAGTATACAAAGATTCAAACCAATCACTGATCGTCTCAGCAAAGCCCAACCCTCTTTCTGTCGGGAACAGTTATGCAGTATTTGACTACGACAGAAAAGATTAAACCACATAAAACATTTTTTGATTAAAATTTCAAATAAATACAAAAATAGATATACGCTGTTCCTACAAAAATTGCCACACTTTTCACACACTGTATATTATGTGGACATTGACCTTCTGATACTGTAATGTTAACTTCTTATTGTAATATTGGGATCTTTATCACTGCCCATATTGTTGTATATGGGTGTTTGTATTGTTACAACTCTTCAGCATAGTGTTTTGTGTGTGTGTGTGTGTGTGTGTGTGTGTGTGTGTGTGTGTGTGTGTGTATTCTGTTTGTAGCCTACTATGTTGTTTCAGTTTCAGTTTATTTGTTTTTTTTAAAGCACATTTAAAAGTCACAAGACTGACCAAAGTGGTGTACATGAGAAAAGTAAACAAATACAAAAGTATAAAACATAGCAGAGAGCGACAATTAACATAATGTTAAAAGCTAAAGAAAACAAATGAGTTTTAAGAAGATCCTATTTGGACTGTGAACACTGGCTGAACCCTCATAAGCTTTTTGGCCATTTTGAATCAATTTCTTAGGGAAAAATGTGGTGACTTATTTGTTCTGATTGCACCAGTGTAGTGGTTGAAAGTCACAGCATGGCTATTACTTGCAAAATTAACAGAAATCATAACATGAGTTTTGCTCTTTATTTAGAGTTAGTGGTGGCTCTTAAAAGAGCCGTTGAAGAACAAACTGTGAACTTCATTTCTTTTTGGGAGCTGCCTTTTTGGGCTTGGCGGCTTTAGGCTTTGCTGACTTAGGTTTAGCCGCCTTGGCCTTTTTAGGCTCTTGGCTGCTTTCTTAGCGGATGCTGGCTTCTTTGCCTTCTTGGGGCTCTTCGTTGCCTTCTTAGCAGCTGTGGTGGCGGGTTTCTTGGCCGCTGCGCTCTTGGGCTTCTTTGCCGCTGCGCTCTTGGGCTTCTTGGCAGCAGTGGGTTTATTGGCCGCTGGCTTCTTTGCTTTAGGAGCCGCTTTCTTTGCTGGTTTCTTCTTGGTCTCGGCTTGCTGCTTGTTGACCTTGAATGAGCCCGAGACGCCGGTGCCTTTGACCTGCACCAGGGTGCCTTTAGTCACCAGGCTCTTGATGGCGATCATAACGCAGGAGTTGTTCTTCTCCACGTCGTATCCGCTGGCAGCAAGAGCTTTCTTCTGGGTGGCAAGGGAAACGCCGCTCCTCTCCTTGGATGCGGACACAGCTTTGACGATGAGCTCACCGACGCCTGGACCTGCTTTCTTGGCTTTCGCAGCTGACTTCTTCTTGGGCGCTTTGGCCATGGCGGCACAGCACCTGGGGCAGGGTGGTTTCTGTATTCACTACAAACACAATTGGAGTAATAATAAATACAATTCTGGCTGTTCATAGCTTTGTAATGCCACTGTTGTGATCACAATTCAATATGAACTGCTAGGATTTTGTTAAATGTTACTCCACTTGTGTTTGGCTGAGGAAAGGAAGATGTCAAGTAAATTATGGGGTAAATTTCATTTATGGTTTAACAATTCCTTTAATGCGCATGTGTTGAACTACGCTACGCCAAATGCTGGTGCCCACAGTATGCCATTGCTCATGTGTGTTTTAAATGACTCATAATTGTAATGGATGGGCAATTTTTACACAATGTTGCAAGTGTTTGCCTCTGGGAATATTTTCTCTGGTGCGTCATGGAGAAATCCGATTTTAGGCTGCTGCAGAAAGCCATGGGGTGGAATGGCTGAAGACCCTGAAGTAAACTCCAGCACATTCTCCAACTTCAATGGTGTACATTCGTCATCTGTAACACAGGTAGATATTCAGTCTAACAACTGTACTGTTTGTGCCATTCCAAACAAGCTGACAGTGTATTAGTGGTGGGTATTTTTCACCTTTTCAGTAAATAATTGTATATATACAAATAACTGTAAATAAATTATGCAATCATTCTCCATGTAACTCGTTAAAAATGTGATTAATTCAGGAGAGAAACCATGCTACCGTGCAATGTTTTGAGAAATGCAATGGTTCAGTATTGACAGAGCACAAATGCAAAATTTGCAATAGTGTCTAAAATCTAATTTAGTATTAATACTGTTATTTAAGACAAGCAATGACATCTCTAACTGCTCTCTTCTTTTGAAACAGAGATAGAGGTAAGCATGTAATATAAAATATCTATCAATATCTGTGTGAAATGTCACTTACATTAAGATGTTGAAGGAACCACTTCATAAAAGCAATATCACACTTTTAATCATATGTAAATAAATCGTGAATACAGAAGCTGTGTATAAAACTTTATAGGACAAAATATGTAAACAAATATTTGTAAATGCCTTCAACATCAATGATCCAGTCTCTCTAGAAGCACAAGGTCATGGTCTCTAGTTCTCTCTTATAGGTGTCTTGATCTGACAGGTTTACTTGTCAGAAAAAAAAAAAAAAGTGATGTCAGGTCTGAAGATCTCAGTGGTGTGAAACAGATCTGTGTGTGTCTGCATTTCTTGAAGAAGTCCAAGGGTATTAAAATCATCAACAAACCTGTAAAAACATGTAGACATGCCCTGCTGCTTAAGAGTACTAATGGATCTAAAGGCTCCAATTATAGACAGGTAATCTTCTGCCATTTCAATGGCAGCTTTGGCTTCTGGAACAGTTTCAGCTTCTTTTATCTAAAAAAAAAAAAAAAACATTCAAACAGTCATGTTGCAGCTACAATACAAAAACATTGTATTAATAGGGGTACTCTTCCTGCATAACTTCCCATTTTTGCTCGCTGCAGTTTAAGAAAAATACTTACTTTGCAAAGCATTTCTTTAAAGGTCTCATCATCTACTTCATCCAAGGTTGCAGGACGGGTGGGTTTACCACAAACCTGGAGAAAGAGCTTTTCTGAAAAGAAATGTGGCCCCATTCCTCCATGAATTATACAAACTGATATCATGTGTGATATATGCCTGTAGAGACCTCTATGCAAAGCTGTAAAGAAAATTACCAAAATATTTTAATTAACTTAATGTTATGAAATCATTTTAAATAAGACCTTTTGTTCAAATGCTTACCTTCACTATCAAGCCCCACAACCTCTTACTATTTTCAGGGCCCGCAAATATGCTAGACTGTTGGACAGCCTTAAGAAGCAATCTGAGGTTCTCAGATGGACCACCACTGTCCACAGCCCCCATCTGCCGCTTTTGTATCATCAAAAACAATTGCATCCAGTTTTGCTCCGAGGTTAACAACACTCCACAGCGCGTGCAAGTAAGCAGTTTAAGCGTTTTCATGTCATAGGTAAGTGACACTGCTTTAACTAGAGCATGCTGGATAACGTATTTTTATCGGAGGTTGATGTTAATATAATATGCTACGATTGTGTTCAATTAATCAAAGTTGTGTTTATTTATATTTATTAAATCCTCTAAATTAATAACGCTGACGTCACTGTATGGAGCGATCCCAAGGTCCATCGCAATTTTCCACTCGGTAAGAGTTAATTAATAGAGATGGATACTATTCTTAACTCTACACATCAAAAACTGTTGAATCAGGACAAGAAGTTGTGTTTAGAACCTTTAGACGTGTAAGGTGGCAATTTATTATGACGGTAAATGATAGAAGACATTATTAAAAATATATAGCTTGCTACACCAAATGCGCAGGCTAGCAAAGTTAGCTAATTAAATACTGAAAGTTCATTTTTGTCGCATATAATCATGCAAGGTACAATCATAATGTACATTTTCTTTCGTTTTGAATTGTTCTTGTGGCGAAAGAGCGGTTTTACAGGTAGAAAGAATCTCGACTACGCCACCCGGGGAATTTCGCCCCGGGAAATATGGACAACTCAAGTTATTATTACTAGGTCACTCAGGTTCGATTCTCTAATAAAGGTAGGCAGAGACGTGGATATAAAAATGTACAAAAGTTTTATTAATACAGAGTTTAATTTAAGGCAGCAGAATAATCACGTTAAAAAGGCAACCTGGAGCTATACTGACAAGGTTTTGAGTTACAAACACATTCAAGTAAACAAAAACACACATTTGAATAAACACACACACTTTCTGTACTAATACACTAGTTACAAAGACACAACAAAAAGACACACAAACTAACAGGGCTGAGATAAACCACGGGAGGAGGGATCACTAAACTTAATTCGCCGAAAGCACACTTGCACACACAGCAAAGACTTCAAAAGTGTCACGGCAAACATTCAGGGAAAGCACCACCACCACCACAAGAGATCCTCCACCCGTGGAACCTCAGCACCTGAAAGGAAATCACAAAAAAAAAAATTAATAACCAAACTTCAAAATACTAACTGCAATAAAGCCCAGTTGGATGATGTTTAAGGTACAGTCATGAGCAGATAGTAATCACAATTAGTAGACAATCACAAATAACATACAAAGGTGTAAACAAAGACCATAAATAACTCAATTCCCGCAATGAGCTCTCAAGCAGATAGTTTGGTGTTCCGTTTTTGACACTAATAAGCGTCAGCCTCAAAAGTTCAATAAACAAAGAAACATTAAATCAACAACTCATCAATAAAACCAGACAGCAACGATCCCCTTCATCAGTGGGGTGACGATCTTCTCACAGATGGCAACAAGTTTGTATTGCACACGGTAGCGACAGCAGAGCAGGAAAATACAATACTCTTAATCCGGCAGCAAGGAATCGACGGGGCTATAATAGCTTTTTATAGCACCAGCAGGAAAAACAAATCGCCCGGACGAGAGGGAAAATCCTAAGCCAAATACAAAGAAACACTAAGATTTATGCCTCAATTGCTAAATTTTCAGCTCGTAACTACAGTTATATCAGAGCATGTCTAATAGGAAGAGAATTGGCACTCTCGGCTTACTTCCGGTTTCTGGACTGGCTGCAGTAACACGTCTCTGTCCATGCGGGGGCGCTCGCAGGCGAGTGCAGAATGAATGGAGGTCTATGGCGAAAAACCCTCAAAATCCACTTTTCTCAGGATATAATTTGTCTAGTAATTTGAATGTTGTATTCGAAAGGAGATGCAAAGAAATTACACATTGCTGGGTGTTAGAGTCACTTATTTGGTTTAAAAAGTCTTTTAAAACGTCAATGACGTCAGAATGCTGACGTCATTAGAAGAATGCTAGCGTGTTATGGGCAACAACAACTCAACCTGTAAGAAATCGAAAAGAAATAAGTACTCGTTCATTCAACTTTCGACCTATAACCCATGTTGAACTTGCAAAACCTACAATAAAATCTGAGATTTCTCAACGGCAATCGGGTGAAAGAGACACATTTAGCCGTCTAGCCCCATAGACTCCCATTCAGTCTGCACTCGCCCGCGATCACCTCCAGTGGAATTCTAATGGAACTGCAACCAAGATCGATACAATGGGGCTAATAGGAAGTGCCAAGGCTCTCCGTAGACGGGCTCTGGTTATATGCACAATAACACTTACCGGAAGTAGACGATGCAGTCGCACAATGTGCTTGTCCTTTCACAGGCACGGATACTCAAAAAGTTATGCACTCTGCTGTTCAGCTGGACTACAGGGACACTGCACATAACTCAACACAATCAGCCGATCCTAAACCCCTAAATAAAAACAAACAATACGCTTTCCACCAACAGTTCACACATACCTGAAAGGCGAGCAACCAGCAAGTGCACCCACCGCGACAAGCCGAGGGAAACCGGAGAAGAAAAACAGGCTATACACAACACTAATAATTAGTCACGTACATACAAGAAACTAAAAACAGAAGTTGCTATATGCTACCGCACATACCTACAGCCACTGTAAACAACGGACGGAGGCGGAGTCGAACGTGACGCATCCCAGGCTACAGCCAACCAGCTCTTAAATAGGAGGGAATCCCTGCTGATAGGTGCTCACTAATGTCAATCATCTCATTCATTCGGTTACATTCTGTTTAAAAGTAGACATTTCAAGCTTTCTATATAGGCCTATGTCTCAGGTCTGTGAGGCAAGTAGGCTACCTTATCACTGAGTTTCGGTTAATTTATGAGACAAGCACCAGTTCACGCGCGGGCGCCTCTGTGTCGTGATTATCTATTTTCTAATATATTTACTTCTTATTTATTAAATCCAGGCAATTGGTTGATGAAACATTGATTAAAATTTAGATACAATTAATACAAAATGAAATTAAATTTAAAGACAGGCTTTGTGCTTTCTGTTTGAGGTCTCTGTGAAAGTTTTAAAGCAGTCTTTCCGTAACGGAGAACTGTCCCGTCTGTAACATTGTTTTTTTTGTGTGAAATAAATTTCTAAATAAATGAGACTTATAGTCCAGTTCGACTTAGGCTATATATGTTTTTTCTTCTTCATGGCGCATTTTTTGACTGATGCGACTTATACTCCGGAGCGACTTATAGTCCCTAAAATACGTTAAAGCCGCTTTTCCACCGAAATTACCCGGAACAATTTGTCCCAGGAACTTTTTTCCCAGGAACCTTTTTTGCCCCAGACCGGTTGCTTTCTGCGTTTACACCACGGTCTAAAGTACCGGGAAGGTAAACTGCGCGCAACTGCTCCTCCCAGTCTGCGACGGACAGTAATCAGTTTTGAGCGCCACATTTATAAGTATGGAGGAGATTCAAACTGTGCTGCAGTTATTGGTTTACTAACGAGGTAATTAACATAACAAAATAGACGAGCACTGATACTAAAGCGTGTTCAGAAAGCTCGTATGCGTATAAAATTAGACAAGGTATGTTGTGAGATGACTGGGACGAACGCGCAAAAATTTCCTTTTGCGCAAATACGCTTAAAAAAAGCCTGAACCCCGTCTATCAATCATAAATAGTGACAGTCTTGTAAATAGTTTTGTTACCAACCTCAAAGCGCTATTTCAATCCTGTTATAGTAAATTTGTAACATGGTTTGCCTTGCAATAGATGACAATGTGTAAACATAATGACTTAATATTAAAAGCTGTGGCAGAAAAGAGACGAGCACTGATAAAGCGTGTTCAGAGCTCGTAATGCT
Source organism: Rutilus rutilus (assembly GCF_951802725.1). NCBI lineage: Eukaryota > Metazoa > Chordata > Actinopteri > Cypriniformes > Leuciscidae > Rutilus > Rutilus rutilus. Next base: position 48,143,415 of record NC_140211.1, on the reverse strand, counting down.
AACGTTAGATATATAATTGTATGTTATCCGCTATTGCGGACATTGGCCGTGAGATGGCTGTGACGAACGCGCAGAAAGTTTCCTCTTCCACAAATACCCAAATAATAAAGCCTGAAACTCGTCGCCAGTCCCCCAGTTTTTTTTATTAAATTCCATATTTGCAGACAGACAACTTTACTGCATGAAGCCACTTTTTAAAAGGGAGGTTAAAAATAAAGAAAATGCTGCGTGGAGTCATCCAACCAAAATGCGGCGTGAACACAACCAATCAGCTTGTGCAGCGCACAAGTCCCACCCCTGAAAGTTCCTGAACTTTGAAAAAGTACTACCTCGTGAGCAGGGACTATCGGAGGGGGAAATATTTACCCGGAACTTCATTTAGACCCTGGTTCCTGCGGTGTAAACACATCGAGTACCAGCCCAAAGTTCCTAGTTCCTGGGGAAAGTTCCTGCGGTGGAAACGCGGCTTAAGTTATTTTATTCTTTCTGTACGGCCCGGTACCAAATGTTCCACAGACCGGTACCGGTCCGCGGCCCGGGGGTTGGGGACCTCTGGTTTAAATCATACTTATCTGACCGTTATCAGTTTGTAGCAGTAAATGAAGAGATGTCTTATCGATCACAAGTTCAGTATGGAGTACCACAAGGCTCAGTAGTAGGACTGCTACTGTTCACTCTGTACATGCTACCATTAGGAGATATCATTAGGAAGCATGGAATTAGCTTTCACTGTTATGCCGACAATACTCAGCTGTATATTTCTTCAAAATCTAACGAAACCTACCAATTCACAAAATTAACGGAATGCATAGCTGATATAAAAAACTGGATGACCAGTAATTTCCTACTACTAAATTCTGAAAAAAACAGAGATTCTAATTATTGGACAAAAAACTTCCACACGTAATAACCTAGAATACTGTCTAACTCTTGATGGCTGCTCTGTCTTCGTCGTCGGTTAGGAACCTGGGTGTGCTCTTTGATACCAATCTTTCATTTGAAAGTCATGTGTCTAGTATCTGTAAAACCGCATTTTTCCATCTTAAAAATATATCTAAATTACGCCATATGCTCTCATTGACAAATGCGGAACAATTAGTTCATGTGTTCATGACCTCAAGGCTAGATTATTGTAATGCTCTACTGGGTGGTTGCCCTGCACGCTTAATAAACAATCTACAGCTAGTTCAAAACGCAGCAGCTCGAGTTCTTACCAGAACCAGTTAGTATGACCATATTAGCCCTGTTCTGTCAACACTGCATTGGCTCCCTATTAAACATCGTATACATTTTAAAATACTGCTGATTACTTACAAAGCACTAAATGGTTTAGCTCCGCAGTACTTGAGCGAGCTCTTAACGCATTATAGTCCTTCACGTCTATTGCGATCTCAAAATTTCGGCCAGTTAATAATACCTAGAATATCAAAATCGACTGCTTGCGGTAGATCCTTCTCCTATTTAGCACCAAAACTTTGGAACAGTCTTCCTACCATTGTCCGGGAAGCAGACACACTCTGTCAGTTCAAAGCTAGATTCAAGACACATCTCTTTGACCTAGCATTCACATAATACATTATATACTTCTATAATCCAATGTTAGGCTGCATAGATTAGGTCAGCCGGAACCGGGAACACTTCCCATAAATCCTGATGTACTCGTTACATCATAAGAAGAATGGCATCTACACTAATTTTAGTGTCTTTGTTTATCCCGAGGTTTTCCCGCAGCCGGATCCAGGACGTATCCAGATCTGACGAAGGACCTTCGCCTGGACCCGATGACAACGCAGTGCTGAAGTGCCAACTAGTCTCTCCCTGTGAAGGATCCCTTTCCCACTCTACAGATAAAGCGTTGTCGGGATAATTTCGGTTTCGCATATCTACCCCGAAGTGATACAATTCTGTATCAAAATTTTAAGGCCAGACAAGTAGTTTAAGGCTTGGTTTGTAGGGAATTACAAACCTGCGCACATATATTCAAATGCGCATAACTATAGAATTAATTCTTGATGCGCACGTGAGCGCCATCAGCGTTTCTCACAGGTTTGCGTTTAAAGTCTGTGTAGAGAGAACGATGTCATCTTAGCGGCCTCTAATTTAATAACTAATGATCCTTGCGACGGAAGTGAATCAATCAAAACTAACTTTAGCTGGAAAATATCTTTATTCAAGAACCGCTATAAAGCCAAAACAATATCTGTTACCTTAAATTATCCGTTTGTTACTGTAAAGCCGCATTGAAACAATCTACATTGTTAAAAGCGCTATATAAATGAAGATGACCTGACTTGACTTGACAATGAATGGTAAGAATGTGAAGAACTTTATTTTTGTCCTGTTTGAGAAGCATCTTAAAAATAAATATCAGTCAATAAATATCTATCCATAGTCCATACGCGACTCCTTACAAGTTTGACATAGATATAAAACTTTTTTTTAAATATATGAAGTATACAAAGTAATAAATTGTACAAAGAACCCACACCCTGATTAATCAGCTAAGGTTTACGTTAGTGGATGTGTTTTTGATTTTTCCAGGAGTTAATTTGTGAGGCATGCCAAGCCACTTGGACTGCTGGAGTCGCTGACCTAAACAGAAGTGACTACTGGCCTGCAACCCTTCAATTTGCCACAGTTTATGCCACAGATATCTTTTGAAGAAATTAAGATGGTGGCACCAGGACTATCCTGCCAAGCATTTTTAAGAATGCTGAATCAGCGAACTGTCCGCTTTGTGAGTATTGAATTTATCTATCCTGCAGTATTGTTGATATCTTTGAGTTGTGAGTTGAAAAGCTGTTTGATGCTAATGTATTTGTTGTACATTATTAGATGTTGGTTTCCTTATTTTTAATAGACTGGCAAGATCTCAGCAGCCAGTTTTCAGAAAAGTTTTTTTGAGTGGGAGGCTGTGCAATTTGAGGTGGACAATATATGCAAGGAAGAGCCCTTCAACTGTCCTGCATGCACCCCAGATATGCTTGCAGTTTCAGTTGATGGAAACTGCAAGCATTACCGTTTCAAGAATGCTGCTAGGTACTCCAAACTGTGTATCATGTGTATCATGTTTGTATTAATAAGAAAACAGCTCTTTAATGTGAACCAAGTAATTTCAGATTATAAGTTATCATAAATGGTTGTCCATCACCAATTGTTGTTTTTGTTTTTTTTAGATCTGAGGAACAGGCCATCTTTGAAGGCGTCTTCATAGCCAAGGACGAAGACGTGAAAAGATTTGTGGACCACATTCACAACACAACCAAACATGTAAAATTCTAGATGATAATTAGACTACAGGACTATAATAACCTCTTTCTGAAGAGTTTGTTTAGGAGAGTCTTATTTTCATCAACAATTTTCCATATTGTAAGTCAGTGGAAGAGGTGTTTGTGGAGGTGAGTGGTCAGCAGCCAGAGAGACCGCCCAAAGATCTGCCAGCAAGGTAGACGAGGAGGGATTGGAGCTTGCGGTGAGTCCTGCTCTGTGCCTTATATATGTATGGGGGGAAATTTTTGCCTATCCCCTGTACCTGCAAGAAAAGCTGGCCAGTAGGCAAATCACTTTTTTTTTGTATGGATGTGACCTGCAAATATTGGCCCTACCTCCAAAGAGTTGCAAAAAGCTGTCCAGAGCTCCGGCACCTTCCTAACCTGTTAAGCTGCAATGCCACTTTTGAAAAATCCCCAGAAATGGCATACCCAAACTGAAACAGATACAGTTCATGAACCATTTGCACTAAAAGCAAAAGTATGATCTCATTTGAAAGCTGACACCTGGCAGTTTATTGTAAATGTAGGATTAATTATTGTCATAATGAAAAAAAAAATTATAAATAGCTTCAAAGTTTTGTAAAGTTATTAGAAATGTATTTTTATGAAACATCTTCATGAAAATAAAATTGAAGTTGGCATTGTATCAATCTAGAAATGCACTGCAGCTAAAGCCACATGTCTGACCATGTTATATTTAAAATTTGAAAATGATAAGTCTAAAACTCTGTATTTAGTTAAATGTTTTTCAAGATCATGTCATATGACTTTATTTTGATTAGACTCTAAAATGCAACTGATGTTTAGTCATCTTCTAAGCATCCAGCATTCAGTCTATTGTCTCTATTGTTTTGTGGTGCAAACTAGCCCCATTCAGCCTGTGTCTCCCTTGCACACATTCACACCTCTCCAGCCTGGTTATGGCTCTAAATATGCATTTTTCTGGCTATTCACTGGCTATTCACAGGGTTTCAATCCCTAATTTCTTTTATCAAAGTTCTCACTTCAGATTTGAAACTGTATCAAATGCCCTTCTTGAATAAAGAAACATTTCTGTAAGCATTCCTATTTAGAAAAAATCATAAAAGAATAACTGCTAGGTGGCAGGTGCACCTAGGGCTAGCTAGCATGTTAGCTTAGCACACCATCAATACACGACAATTTATGAGATTAAAACCATGTTTGTGCTCCAAACTTACTTTATAACGCAAGTCGAGTGTTTTAAATAATCTTCTGTGATCTAATTTGGCTTCAGATAAAAAAATCAGACAGAAAATATATTATTTTATAGTATTCTGCACAATCAGGGCCGGATCTACCATACGGGCAATCTGGGCACGTGCCCAGGGGCCCTTGCGCAGAGAGGGGCCCTCCGTGATCGGAGTTTTTTTTTTTTTTTTTTTCGCCACGTACGCTACATAAAAATAGTATACACAAGGCTTGGCCTCGATCTTGATAATTATCCAATCAGAATTTAAAAAAAGTGTATATTACATATGATATCTTATTCATGCAAATGCTTTTAAACAATTCATGTGCGACAAGACAAAAGTGTGACTGTGACACACACACACAGACACAGAAAGACGCGCGCGCACGCCAGTATCGTGCGCACAGACAGCACACCAACACAGTTATCTTTCGTGCTTGAACTTACAATAACACACACAATTATGCCAAAATGTCCGTTTTATCGAGTATCTTCATAACATAAGAGCTGTCTCATGATGAACGTGAAGAGTTGTCGCGAGAATGAGGCGCGTGTGAGATCCGCGTCTCCGTCAGCTGGTCTTAAAAGCCCCTTTCACACAGCGCTTTGAACCCGGGAAATTGCCGGCAAATTGCCAGAGCGCCTTCTGTGTGAACGCAAACACGACCCGGGATTGATGCCGGGATCGATGCCGTGTTGGGGACCTAGTAACATTGCCGTGTTCAGTCCCGGAACGCGCGCTGTGTGAACAAAAGCCGTTATAATGCCGTGTCGTAGTGATGACGCTGAAGCTGGGATCGTTCGCCAGCTGTGAAACGGTACGTAATGCACAAGTTTTATGGAAGGCCAAAAGGGCCAAAACGTGTGAAACTGTCGTGTAAACACGTAGTTACGTGTTAACACGCGATTTACATGTTAACACGTCATTACGTGTTAACACGTAAATGACGTGTTAACACGTAAATCGCGTGTTAACACGTAAAATATTGGACATTAGCACCACCTACTGGTTTGGTGCTCTTGCTCAAACACACAGCAGAACCTAATTAGATTAAGCTTGGAAAAAGCCGTTTTTAATGTGAAAATACATGTTGAACAATGTCTTTTCAGAATATAGGCTACAACTAGCCTACATTTTAAATGGGCATATTTAGACAGTTAACTATAACTAATTAAGCCCTGAAAGTCATGACCGTTTTCACAATCACAATAGAAATTGTGTAAGGATAATAACACATTTCTCCAAACAGTATTTTCATGTTATACTGTAGCATATTTCTAAAGCATCTTTTTATAATTTAACCTCTATGCATTATTTGTTAGAGAGCCCCTTCTGATAACACCATTAAGCCTTATGAATCTGAGATAGTGCATTGTTTTGCAGTGTTTTTCGAAGTGAATATATATATATATATATATATATATATATATATATATATATATATATATATATATATATATATTACAAAGTTATTTATATTACAACACACACACTACACTTTACACATTATATTACATTACACACACAAACATATATCACAAAGTTATTTAAATTAGAACACGCACACTACACTTTACACATTATACATTACACACCACACACACACACACACACACACACACACACACACACACATTCATATGTCATAATTATAATCTAAAACAAGAGTGGCTTGAATTATTAATAATTGAAATGAGACAGAACTCCTTGCCGTAAAATGGCATTTTACAATGCATATTCAAATGTGAAATCAGTGAATATAAGACCAACAATTATTAAAATATCAGCAAGGGAGACCCAAGGTCTAGGTAGGACCAAGGAACGGACCGGAGCACACAACGTTTTAATAATTTATTTAATGGTACAGAACGACTAACGTTTCGACGCCCATGCGTCTTCTTCAGAGTCCTGTTCCGGGAGCACCAACCAGGCTGAAGCGCAAGTGACCCCTTTTTACTAATTATTAAAATATATTGTAAGAATACTACACAGAACAAGAGATTATGCTATATTCTCGCCAATATGTTGGATAGATTTGGAGATTACACTCGAGTTTCCTGCAAGTTACCCTTCCGTCACTGTCGTTGGCTTATGATGGCTGATGAGGTATGCTCAGCGTAGTGCTTGTGTCACTCTATCATGAATAATTCAAATAAAATAAAGGTGTTGTGTCACGTTGACACTGCCTGTCGTAACTGTTTGTAATCATTCTCATGACTATTAATGTGGTGATGCACCCCTTCGTTGTATTGTATTTATTCATGAGATTGTGAACGAGCGCTTACCTAATGGATACGATGAGCCTACGTCACCTGGCATCTTCAGTTGGGTGCGCGCCCGTGATGCGCAGACGTGAAAACAAACAGCACAAAGCTACTTTTGGTTTTAATAAACACTGTTAAACTTATCACGGTGGGTTGTATATGTTGAAAATAGTTTTTTTTTTTACTTTATTTAAGTTTGTCATGAGTTTGTTACTTCGCGATTAGCGCGAAAGCCTGCCATTATATGCAATAAATCAAAATACCGTTGCAGTTGGAATGTTGTTTCAGAGTTATGAATTATCTTCGACTTCGAATTATCCCCCCATGTCTATTAACAGAGAGTTATAGCTATGTTACATTTGGCTAAGTAAATGTCGTGTCTCTTAACCCATTTCTCTCTTTTTTTTTTTTTTTTCAGAGATGACATTTGGTATTTACAAGATAATTAAATAATCGATATCAATTAAAAAAAAGAAAAGAAAATAAAGTCCTTAAAAGAAAAATATAAGGATGGCACAACTAAGCAAATAAAATGATGACAAAATGACAAAAATTAGAAATTGGATGCAGTTATTATAAACGTCATTATAAACTGAATAACACAATAAATAAGTAAAGATAGATGACAGACAGACCTTTACGAATATAGGCTAACCCATAGTTTTACTATAGTAAAATAATAATAAACTGGTCTTCTGTGGTGGCCGACAGTGCGGTGAGGGTGAGAGTGCGCGCGCGCGACCGGGGCGGGCTCTCTCTCAAGGTGTGGATAATGTTGTCAAGGATCTGGATTTTCCCTTTGCCTGCAGAGATTAGGCCTATATTGTCTGTGATGTGGACAAAGTCCTCCGGCTGGACCTGACATGAAGACTTGATACTGAAGCAGAAACAATCTCTCTCTCACTGACCTTGATTCTGCAGTTGCTCTTCTGAGTGACTGTAACATACTGAACAAAAACAATTTCAATTGGTCTTTTTTACTGTAGGCTATATGTCCAAATAACGAAACAAAATCATTCTGCAGCCAATTTAATGAAAACAACTGATTAATGAAAACAACTGATTTACAATTTTTTTTTTTTTTTTTTTTTATAAAAATGACTATTAGAGACTAAATATAGGACACCTCGGCTTTCAGCTGATATTGCAATTAGTTGTGTTTGGAATAATTATTAATGATATAGTTATTATTTAAATTCATTGTAAATTTTCTGCTACTATTTTATATTTTATATTTTATATTTGTGTTAGCATTCGAACATGTGCCGATCCGCCGTGCAGGAAATCGTGTAGCATCTGTTCAGGGTATTAGTTGGCTGATGATCTAGCCTGGCTGCAGTAGCCTACTTAAATGTTACGACGAAATATCCTTATTATTATTATCAATATTATTATTATGCTGGTATAATGCTAGCTAATACACATAGGCTAATTTATTTTGATAAGATTGATATTTCACGAAATAAAACAAACTAATTAGGCTATAATCTTTGGGCAACAGTGCAAAACCCTGAATCATCAATTAGTTAAATTTTCACATTTATTAGAAATTCAATTTCGTACATATCCTAACATAACAGATCCATTTATGAATGGACTTTGATTCCGGTGGTGGCTGCATTGTTTCCGATTTGTGTGATTCAAACAGTTCCAATAACTCTAGCGTTATTAAGTCCAAAAGTCAAACTGTATTGAAAAAATTTTAATGTAATATTTTACAAAATTCACAAAATGTTTTTATCTACCGACATATTCTGCTTCAATCCATATTTGTTTTTATACATATAATATATATAATATAATTTATTACATCCAGATAATTGGTTGATGAAACATTGATTAAAATTAAGATACAATTAATACAAAACGAAATTAAATTTAAAGACAGGCTTTCTGCTTTCTGCTTGAGGTCTCTGTTAAAGTTTTAAAGCAGTCTTTTAGTGCCGCTTTCAGAGCGGTCACGTCCATGACGGAGAACTGTCCCATCCGTAACATTGATTTTTTTTTTTGTGTGTGAAATAAATTTCTAAATAAATGCGACTCATAGTCCAGTGCGACTTATATATATTTTTTCCTCTTCATGACACATTTTTTTGACTGATGCGACTTATACTCCGAAGCGATTTATAGTCCGGAAAATACGGGTATATTTTGTGATGTAGACAAAATTCCAGATGTAAATTAGTGGTGTGATCAGTTAAGTTCAGAAATTGCAGTATACAAAAGTAAATTTTTGCTGCATGTTTGTGTTGGCTATGTTATTCTTTGGGGTTAAACTTATAACAAAAACCCTTAATTGAAAAACTTTATGAAAAACATGTATTCGAGCATATGGGACGCTCAAGGGTTCAGGATTAATGCAGTTGAGATGGTGGTGATAGTTTCCGGTAAGAGAAACACGAGAGGGAATCCCAGTTGAACTTATTTATTCAAAGGAGTTTGTTAATTCACAAATGTGTGGTCTGCAATAAACAGAATATAAACAAAGAAAACAGTTGTATAAGTAGGCTATATCAGTAAATTATACAAACATGCAGTTAAGCATATCAGTAAATGATACAAACATTCAGTTATTAAGTAATAGGCCTATATAAATTAACATACTTGGGTAAACCGCGTGCGGCGTGATTTATATTATTAACATAATAAAGTAAACAATGACATGCAGATTGCACGATCGCAACGTTGTATATGCTCAATATTACAGTAGCAAACATAAAATGTCATTAAATTCAACATTTTCAAACAATATTGAACACACCGGTTGATCTGAAACTAGGTAGAGAATATCTTATAATCTAATCTAATTACAATCATTTTCGAGCTCAAAGTCTGATATGAAAACGGTTTGGTTTCACTTTGTGACGCAGTTTAAAATGTGTTCATTTTACGAGCAAATCTCGACATTCAGAACAATATCAATAACAAAGGCGAAATATATACGAAAACTCACCCCTATTCATTGAGAAAAAACATATACGTGGTTGGATAACAGACCAGTCGGCCTGATTTAGCTGCCGATTTTGCATGTCCACACCTGGCTGATCGCTGTATAATACCAAACACTTAGGGCTTTCTCACAACATGCATTTTCATTAATACAAGGAATGCAAAAAGTGCTGCACGGGGTAACCTCTTTGTGCTCTTTGGGTGTAGGGATGGTTCCATTTAGAAAAACAATATTAATTATTAAAAATATAAAAACATGTATTAGTGTATTTGTGTGTCTATAGCTGAATATGTTATAAAATCAAAGAGAATAGCTCAGCCTCTGATGATATAGGCTACTTTTAATAAATGCACTAATAGACTGCAGTGCTTCATTGTGCAGTGAATACTGAACTGTTTCATCAACAGTTCTGTTTTTTGTATGTTGTGTTAATTGATTTTAAAGCAACTATTCATTTAAAGAAGTTTGATTGAGGAAAAACTAAATATCAGTAAGTGGTCTATTAACCCCCCTCCCACTTTCTGATTCACACAGTTGCATGCTTTTTATTGTGTTAGGATATGTATTGTTTTAAATGTTGTGTGTTGTTCATTAAAGACATTGTTCAAATTTTATTTTAGATTTAATCCTGCAATTTACAGGATTTGTTTGTTATTTGTGCTTAGATAGCCATACCAGCCAGTAAAGTTCCATGGTTTCCAATGTGCCAGCATGCAATTTACGCGTTAACACGCAATTTACGTGTTAACACGTCATTTACGCGTTAACACGTAATGACGTGTTAACACGTAAATTGCGCGTTAAAGCGTAATTACGTGTTTACAGGACAGTTTCACACGTTTTGGCCCTTTTGGCCTTCCATAAAGTTTTGGCAGTACTGGCATACGTCACGATTTCTAAGCGCTGCTATTGGCGTACGTAATGTTTACGCCACGATTATTAAGTATGTAAGGCGAACGGAACGGAACAGTTAAATTAACAATAAATTAACATTGTGAGTTACATTTTATAAACAATATTGTCAATATTGTTTGTTTTCCCTCTATTTTGCTGACAAGAATTTCAAAATAAAGCCATACCAGAGTCTCAATGCAACAGACAGCGATTGAACCGAACCGTGAATTTTGTGAACCGTTACAAGCCTAGTCCTATATAATTATAAATTCAGTTGTTATAATATTTAACAATTTTACTGTTTGTTGTTGTATTTTTCGAAACTTGAAACGTGTGTGTGTGTGTGTGTGTGTCAGTTGGATTTTTAAATGTTTTTGAAATAAGTCTCTTATGCTCACCCAGCCTGCATTTATTTGATTAAAATATAGTATAAACAACAGTATTGTGATATATTATTACAATTTGAAATAAACAGTTTCTATTTGGACATATATTAAAAGTATATCTATATTTTTTGTCCTGATTTTTGATTTCTAATTTGAACGATCTCATAGCTTTATTTATGCAATTGTAAATGCAGTGAAAATATATGAATGCCAGATCTGATGCCACTTCTGTGTCACCTATGCACTGCAAAGATGGATTTTCATTTAATGATTTAATTTGACTGGTAACAGTGGTATTGTGTAATTATTCTAATACAATTTAGTCTTTTCTCTCTGTTTTGCATGCGTCATCATAATCATTATTGTTATTATAATTTTATTGTATTATTTATTTATTTTATTTTTGGCTCTTGTCACAGTGTATTCTTAACCTGAATTAGCACTGTTCATAGAGGTAGCCTATACGGTAGGCAACACCAATAGGTATTTATATCATGTAACACAAAATAAACGTTTTTTTTTCTTCTTCATGATGCAGGGCATAATCTTAGTTTCGTTTTTATTTTGTTACCATTAGATCTGTGGACATCACTGGGTTTTAATTTGAGGTATACAAACCTGACGATACCACATATTGAAACATAAATTCATATAACATAAATTGTCTGTCATTTTCTTCATTTCTAAGTCAATAAAGTGTATGTTAAATGAATAAATGTATAGTGCAAATGTAGTAATGAAACAAACTATACCATTCAAAAGTATGGGGTCAGTAGTTTTTCAAAACAAATGAATACTTTCATTCAATTATATATTAGGCATGTAACGGTTCACAAAATTCACGGTTCGGTTCAATACGATACAGTGAGTGGTGACAGACACGGTTCGGTACGTTTTCGATACAGCAAAAAGAAAGAAATGCCAGATAAATTCCCTTGATTTTTAATTTTTTTTTTTTAAATTATTTTTTTTTAATTAAAACTAACATCATAAAGTATGATCTTTTTTTTTTACTTTGAACAATGATGGAGCTATACTTGACCCATCTTCTGGGGTGTCTTCTTAGCAGCATATAAAACAAAAACCGCTCCTTATAAAAAATGAAATGTAGGCTATTATTGTAGTAGCCTAGTTATAAACAAAGTTTTTTTTTTTTTTTTTAAGTTTGCAAGACTCCAGGTTAACATTTGAGGGCAGCAATTTTATTCATAATGTCGAAATAATTCCAAAGCAAAACGAGTAAAAAATAAATATTTGAGAGTGTAAATGAATGTCTTTTTTATTTTGTGTTGTGTTCGCGCCAGCGCGACTGCTATCTAAATTTTGGTCGGCAGGACGGAGCCGAAAGCCAATAACGGTTCAACACGAATATAAAACTCGAATTGAATTGTGTGATCAAAGCTGAATTTTCAGCATCATTAGGCTACTTGAGTCTTCAGTGTCACATGATCCTTCATAAATCATTCTAATATGATATATGAATAATGGTCAAAAAGCATTGATTGTAATTATCAATGTTGAAAACAGGTATTTAAATAAAAAAGAAATGTTTTTAAAAAAAAGATCGTCGAGTTATGATGGGAGTATACCCGCCCAGATCAGCCGATCCATCTAGCGATCAATGGGGTAGCGACAGCCTGCTCGCCCTCAACGACAAATATAGAAAGCGCGCGACTTCTATTTATAGGGCAGACACGACCTGTGTTTCTCTTCGACGGTGACCGGATATTTCAAGCTGCGATTTTTCGCGTTGGGTATACTCGCGAGATCGTGTTAAACACGACAAGAACACAAATTCTACGTTTATTCGTTAAAACAGTCGGTATTTCCCACAATGCTTCTGCTTTGCAGCTGCTATTGGCGTACGTCACGATTTCTAAGCGCTGCTATTGGCGTACGTAATGTTTACGCCACGATTATTAAGTATGTAAGGCGAACGGAATGGAACAGTTAAATTAACACTAAATTAACATTGTGAGTTACATTTTATAAACAATATTGTCAATATTGTTTGTTTTCCCTCTATTTTGCTGATGAGAATTTCAAAATAAAGCCATACCAGAGTCTCAATGCAACAGACAGCGATTGAACCGAACCGTGAATTTTGTGAACCGTTACAAGCCTAATCCTATATAATTATAAATTCAATTGTTATAATATTTTACAATTTTACTGTTTGTTGTAATATTTTTCGAAACTTGATACATGTGTGTGTCAGTTGGATTTTTAAATGTTTTTGAAATAAGTCTCTTATGCTCACCCAGCCTGCATTTATTTGATTAAAATATAGTATAAACAACAGTACTGTGATATATTATTACAATATTAAATAAACAGTTTCTATTTGGACATATATTAAAAGTAGGCTATATATATATATATATATTTTTGGTCCTGATTTCTGATTTCTAATTTGAACGATCTCATAGCTTTATTTATGCAATTGTAAATGCAGTGAAAATATATGAATGCCAGATCTGATGCCACTTCTGTGTCACCTATGACAATACGATACAGTTCAATACGATACAGTGAGTGGTGACAGACACGGTTCGGTACGTTTTCGATACAGCAAAAAGAAAGAAATGCCAGATAAATTCCCTTGATTTTTAATTATTTATTTTTTAATTATTTATTTTTAATTAAAACTAACATCATAAAGTATGATCTTTTTTTTACTTTGAACAATGATGGAGCTATACTTGACCCATCTTCTGGGGTGTCTTCTTAGCAGCATATAAAACAAAAAACGCTCCTTATAAAAAATGAAATGTAGGCTATTATTGTAGTAGCCTAGTTATAAACAAAGTTTTTTTTTTTTTTTTTTAAGTTTGCAAGACTCCAGGTTAACATTTGAGGGCAGCAATTTTATTCATAATGTCGAAATAATTCCAAAGCAAAACGAGAAATAAATATTTGAGAGTGGAAATGAATGTCTTTTTTATTTTGTGTTGTGTTCGCGCCAGCGCGACTGCTATCTAAATTTTGGTCGGCAGGACGGAGCCGAAAGCCAATAACGGTTCAACACGAATATAAAATTCGAATTGAATTGTGTGATCAAAGCTGAATTTTCAGCATCATTAGGCTACTTGAGTCTTCAGTGTCACATGATCCTTCACAAATCATTCTAATATGACATAGGCTATGAATAATGGTCAAAAAGCATTGATTGTAATTATCAATGTTGAAAACAGGTATTTAAATAAAAAAGAAATGTTTTTTAAAAAAAAGATCGTCGAGTTACGATGGGAGGATACGTTGGTCCTGATTTCTGATTTCTAATTTGAACGATCTCATAGCTTTATTTATGCAATTGTAAATGCAGTGAAAATATATGAATGCCAGATCTGATGCCACTTCTGTGTCACCTATGCACTGCAAAGATGGATTTTCATTTAATGATTTAATTTGACTGGTAACAGTGGTATTGTGTAATTATTCTAATACAATTTAGTCTTTTCTCTCTGTTTTGCATGCGTCATCATAATCATTATTGTTATTATAATTTTATTGTATTATTTATTTATTTTATTTTTGGCTCTTGTCACAGTGTATTCTTAACCTGAATTAGCACTGTTCATAGAGGTAGCCTATACGGTAGGCAACACCAATAGGTATTTATATCATGTAACACAAAATAAACGTTTTTTTTTCTTCTTCATGATGCAGGGCATAATCTTAGTTTCGTTTTTATTTTGTTACCATTAGATCTGTGGACATCACTGGGTTTTAATTTGAGGTATACAAACCTGACGATACCACATATTGAAACATAAATTCATATAACATAAATTGTCTGTCATTTTCTTCATTTCTAAGTCAATAAAGTGTATGTTAAATGAATAAATGTATAGTGCAAATGTAGTAATGAAACAAACTATACCATTCAAAAGTATGGGGTCAGTAGTTTTTCAAAACAAATGAATACTTTCATTCAATTATATATTAGGCATGTAACGGTTCACAAAATTCACGGTTCGGTTCAATACGATACAGTGAGTGGTGACAGACACGGTTCGGTACATTTTCGATACAGCAAAAAGAAAGAAATGCCAGATAAATTCCCTTGATTTTTTTTTATTTATTTTTTTATTAAAACTAACATCATAAAGTAGGCTATGATCTTTTTTTACTTTGAACAATGATGGAGCTATACTTGACCCATCTTCTGGGGTGTCTTCTTAGCAGCATATAAAACAAAAACCGCTCCTTATAAAAAATGAAATGTATAGGCTATTATTGTAGTATAGCCTAGTTATAAACAAAGGTTTATTTTATTTTATTTTTTATTTTAAGTTTGCAAGACTCCAGGTTAACATTTGAGGGCAGCAATTTTATTCATAATGTCGAAATAATTAAAAAGCAAAACAATTAAAAAATAAATATTTGAGAGTGGAAATGAATGTCTTTTTTTTTTTAGTATTTTGTGTTGTGTTCGCGCCAGCGCGACTACTATCTAAATTTTGGTCGGCAGGACCGAACCGAAAGCCAATAACGGTTCAATACGAATATATCATTCTAATTTAATTCTGTGATCAAAGCTGAATTTTTAGCATCATTACTTCAGTGTTCCGTGTCACGTGATCCTTCAGAAATCATTCTAATATGATATATGAATAATGGTCAAAAAGCATTCACTGTAATTATCACTGTTGAAAACAGCTATTTAAATAAAAAATAAATGTTTTTTAAAAAAAGATCGTCGAGATACGATGGGAGTATACTCGCCCAGATCAGCCGATCCATCTAGCATCAATGGGGTGGCGACAGCCTGCTCGCCCTCAACGACAAATATTGAGAGCGCGCGACTTATATTTATAGGGCAGACACGACCTGTGTTTCTCTTCGACGGTGAGTGGATATTCAAGCTGCGATTTTTCACGTTGGATATACTCGCGACGAGTCGCGAGGTCGTGTTAAACACAACAAGAACACAAATTCTACGTTTATTCGTTAAAACAGTCGGTATTTCCCACAATGCTTCTGCTTTGCCGCTGCTATTGGCGTATGTCACGATTTCTAAGCGCTGCTATTGGCGTACGTAATGTTTACGCCACGATTATTAAGTATGTAAGGCGAACTGAACAGTTAAATTAACAATAAATTAACATTGTGAGTTACATTTTATAAACAATATTGTCAATATTGTTTGTTTTCCCTCTATTTTGCTGACGAGAATTTCAAAATAAAGCCATACCAGAGTCTCAATGCAACAGACAGCGATTGAACCGAACCGTGAATTTTGTGAACCGTTACAAGCCTAATCCTATATAATTATGAATTCAATTGTTATAATATTTAACAATTTTACTGTTTGTATATCCAACGATTTTTCACGTTGGATATACTCGCAAGGTCGTGTTAAACACGACAAGAACACAAATTCTACGTTTATTCGTTAAATAGTCGGAATTTCCCACAATGCTTCTGCTTTGCAGCTGCTGCTTTGCAGCTGCTGCAGCACAATGATAAAGTCTATACCGATTAGCATTACATTATAAATATAATCTATTATTATGAAAATACCTGACATGACTCAAAGAACACAGGTAAATCAAATATCATTGCAATCATGTTTATTGTTTTCAAAACGTCTTTATCTGCATGTTTCAGAGATCTCTGTTAGCATTTTATGTGTCAGGGACTTCCTGGAATGTCACCATAGACAGTAAAAGAAATGGACACAGCGACCCCATTGGAACTCAATTGAGACAAGTGAAGCCCATTTTTAGCGATTTCTTAGCACTTCCTTTCCTGACGCGCAGACTCAAACCGTGCAAAGCGTTACACGGACCACGTGAGCATCCCGTCTGTCTTCTAGTAGCTGTGCCAAGAGAAATCGGAATCATTCCCTTCCGAATCTTGCAGAGACGGAGAGTGTGAGTAGGAGCTGTCCATGAGCTTGGAGCAGGAGAAACTTTTGCTAGGTATTCTGATTAATTATATTGTCATTTTGCCTCCACGTCCCCCCGATTGCCCGCGAGCTTCTCCTCCCGTCCATACGGTAATCTCTCTACTGTGCGACAGAGAGTCGCGTGGTTATGACGCAATCGTTAGCCTACTTTTACAAAAACTGCTTCTACGGGGCCATAACATAAGCTACAAGGTAATGGAGCATTTTATACATTGTCGTGTTTCTTTAGAAATAAATAATGGACAAATGGAGTCTTTAAACGCCTCAGATGTAAAGTTATTCGCTGTCAAAGTGACGCCAAAATGAATGGGAGTCAATGGGATGCTAACTGCAGGTGAAGTTCTGCTACAAGATGGCGGCACGCGGCCGACTTCAACTTCCGGTCGAATTCCTTACCCCCTGAATGTCACATGATTATGGCTCTTCTTCATGTTCCATATATGGACTATACTGTGCATAGGGCGCCCTCAGGCTGCTGGTATGGATTGAAAACACAGTACATCAGAGTATCTAGCGCTCATAATGATTACATCGACACATTTGGGTATAAATTCAATAAAAATGATTCCTGTCTATAGAAATCTGATGTAAACCTATGAGAATCTATCAATATTTCTCCAAATCTGCACATTTTTTAGCTAAACGCCCTGAGGGACGTTGTTTTGTCAAGCGCTGTCATGACGACAGCACAGGAGTTTATTGTTATTTTTTTTCTGAATGGGAGCGGCTGTCGCTCATAATTCATATTAAAGGTATCAACTCATTTTTTTCATTTCATAACTCCTGACACAAATTAAGACATAACTTTTACAGTAGAGAGTCTTTTTACAATTAAATGAGAGCAAAACGGAAGTCCTGGTTCTTGGCTCTTCCTTATCCCGCTTACCTGGCCTAGCCGTCGAACTAGGCCCGTTAGCATCTAACGTTAAAGACCATGTGAGGAACCTTGGAGTTATTTTGGACTCATCTTTACTTTTCAATAAGCAGATCAGTGCTGTTGTAAAAAGTAGTTTTTACCAGCTGAGACAAATTGCTAAAATAAAATCTCTCCTTACTCCGTCTAACTTGGAAATCGTGATCCACTCATTTATTACATCTCGGTTAGACTATTGTAATTCATTGTACAGTGGACTGCCCCAAAATGCATTATCTCGCCTACAACTTGTTCAGAATGCTGCAGCCAGGCTATTAATGGGATTACGGAAAAAGGATCATATTTCAGCAGCATTGAAAACTCTACACTGGCTCCCTGTTAAATTCAGGGTGGATTTCAAAATTCTGATGTTTGTTTACAAAGCTATAGCTGGTCTTGCTCCTAAATACATCAGTGACCTGATTCATCTTTATTCTCCAACTAGAACACTGAGATCCTCTGACAAATTATTACTGACAGTTCCTTCCTGCCGCTATAAAACTAAGGGTGACCGTGCTTTTTCGGTGAGGGGCCCGAAATTATGGAACAGTCTTCCCCTTCATGTGAGGTCTTCTCCATCTTTAGCTATTTTTAAGTCGTCTTTAAAAACATATCTGTTCTCTTTAGCTTTTGAATAGATCATGAATTGTGTATTTTGATATTGATAGAATGTTTTAATTGATGAATGTTATGATGTCAATCAAATGTTCATTTTATTTCTTAAATCTGTAAAGCACTTTGGGTCAACCTCTGTTGTTTTTAAATGTGCTATATAAATAAAGGTTGACTTGACTTGACTTGATAACTGTCACTATAAGTTTCTCAGAATACAGTAGTGGTCAAATACTGAAACTTTAGTCATATTTTAATGATGTATAGTTTGTCAAGGAAATGACATTAAATCTGATAGTAACTTTGAACTATTTAACAAAACAAACAAAAAAAACGCTTCAGTGCGTCCGCGCACTGGTGAAGCTTAACAGGCATGAAGCAATTCCTTTTGGTATTTCATGCCAAAACCCATTATTTTAAAAGCGAGGTAAGGAAATGCTCTGAACATCTGCAAACATCTGGTTGTTTTTCTGAAATCAATACACACAGTACCTTAAATTATAAATAAACGATAACCAAG
Source organism: Rutilus rutilus (assembly GCF_951802725.1). NCBI lineage: Eukaryota > Metazoa > Chordata > Actinopteri > Cypriniformes > Leuciscidae > Rutilus > Rutilus rutilus. The sequence goes on along the minus strand of NC_140211.1, from coordinate 48,124,479 downwards.
ATATATGCAAACATACCCGTGTGCCTTCCAGTCAGGATTCAGGAGACATTATGAGACCTTTTCTGATCAAACACTCTTCTCAATTTTACACCTCTCAATTTGTGTGCAACACTTCTTGTTTCTCTGTTTTTTCGGTGTTCATGCAAATAATCAAATCACATGACCAGTACATCTTATGTTACTCATTTTCTCCAGTAGGTGTTACTATTGCCAAACTATCATGCAAATCAAATATACAATTCCCAAATAAGTATTCAAGTATTACACAACATTTATAAAAAAAAAAAAAAAAAAACCTTTCAAAAGGTGACACAAATATTCAGCAAGAAAATACTCTATTTGTGACAGCTACAGCAGGTAAGATGACCACATACTGCACTGTTGCCTTTGGCTTGCTCAGTTGGGGATATTTTGGGGATATTTAATTTTATCAATCAATAAATTCAACTAGAAACAAACCTTGTTGTATTATTTTAATTTAATACTGTGAAGCTGCTTTGATACAATCTGTATTTTGAAAAGCGCTATACAAATATACTTGACTTGACTAGTTACATCCTTACAATAAGTAGGGGGAATATGGTAACATCATATTTTCTGTGTTTGCAGGACGCACAGACATGCTGACTCTCATGGCCATGTGCTGGAATCAGCAAAAGTTCAACAATTTGGCTATCTCACTGACCCGCCGATATCAAAAGGTAATGACATCAGTAGAATTAATTTTAGATGTTCAGTATTGCATTTTAGCAGTGTATGAAGCTGTGCATTGAACATTTGGTTCTTGTTTCTTACTATTGTTTGTTATTGTAGACCACAAAAGCTCTGCAAAGCCAGTTACAAAACCTAGAGGGCCCAATTGACAGTGACAGCGAGGCAATTTGAAGTCTGGGTCAATGATGTAAAGGAGTGGGCTGACGGTGAGGAAATGATTACTTGTAATCATAGAAGGGTAAAAGAAATGGACACAGCGACCCCATTGGATTCAACAGAGAAAAGTGAAGTCAATTAGAAGCACTCACTTCCTGATGGTTGAGCGTACTGCGCAGACTCAAACTGAGCTTGACGACGTAGATGTGACGTGAGCAACCTGTCTGTCTTCTAGTAGCTGTGCCAAGAGAAATCTGAATCATTCCCTTCCGAAACTTGCAGAGACGGAGAGTGTGAGTAGGAGGTGTCCATGAGCTAGGAGCAGGAGCAACTTTTGCTAAGTATTCTGATTAATTATTTTGTCATTTTGCCTCCACGTCCCCCCAATTGCCCGCGAGCTTCTCCTCCTGTCCATACGGTAATTTCTCTACTGTGCGACAGAGAGTTGCGTGGTTATGACCCAATCGTTAGCCTATTTTTACAAAAACTGCTTCTACGGGGCCATAACGTAAGATACAAGGTAATGGAGCATTTTATACATTTTCGTGTTTCTTTAGAAATAAATAATGGACAAATGGAGTCTTTAAACGCCTCAGATGTAAAGTTATTCGCTGTCAAAGTGACGCCAAAATGAATGGGAGTCAATGGAATGCTAACAGCAGGTGAGGGTCTGCTAATCAATGGCGGCGCCCAGGGAAGCTTCAGTGTTTTCTGAAACATTGGCCCCCTGCTTGTAATACATTTAGTCACAAATAATTGTAATTGTTACTGGTATTGTAAAGTGCAAACCACACCTATTTCTTCTCAGCAGCAACAACAACTACAAATGATGCTGATGCCTTGGCCAGCAGAATTGAGATTCCAGACTGTCAATCTAAGGACAAAGACAAGGGCGTTTGACATCATATCAGTAAGGAGGCTTGAGGAGGAGTAGAAGATTCTTGTTGCAGAGATTGACCACCATTGGAAATCTCTTTCAACTCGTTCCGATACCCTCAGAGAGCTGTCCTGCTTGTTTTCTAGTGAGACAATGAAATGTATGTATTTGTAATAAATTACATAAACGTAGGGTTGCCCCGACCAAAGATTACTATTAGGGGGCAGTCCTAATAAACGATGATGACTGTTTATAAAGTTTCTAGGCTGGTCTTATATTCTTGTGTTCCTCTTTTAAGATTCACAATGTGGCCTAAGTGAAGAGGGTTTGAAAGGTCTGCAGAGCATCATCCTCAGAAAGCGGCATCAAATCAGAGAAATGAAGGTGAAACTTGAGAAATGAAACTTGTACAATGCTTCAGCTGATGAGTACGACAGTGACTACTAAATTTCTGATGATGGACTGTAATCTACAAGACTGTAACACCTTTCATACTTCTGGACAATGACCTTAACTATGAATATAAAGTATGTAACAATCTGCTTTTTATCACCATATAACAGTGGTGGACGAAGTACACATACCTTGTACTTGAGTTAAAGTAGAGATACCCAAGGTAAAATATTACTCAAGTAAAAGTAGAAGTGCTGCCTTTAAACATTCACTTGAGTAAAAGTACAAAAGTATTTGCCTTCAAATGTACTCAAGTATCCAAGTACGATGATTTCTTTTTGGCTATAATGTCCTATTATCATTTTTGTCACAAGACTTTTGCTTAACTCAGTCTACGTGAAGACTCTAATGTCACTTTTGGCACACCAATCTATTCATTTACATGACATTATTTTCAGCATAGGCTTAGTTAAATCACAGTCTTTGGAAGCTGAACTTTTGGAAATAACAATCTCTGTTAATAAGGAGCACTCTACCAGTCAACTGTTTTAGCATCATACATGCACCAATGCAAAATTGTCTTACAATGTAATCATTATGTTCCCAACTTGTAAATTACTTTAATTAGCTCATTGTTTCCTTCTTTAAATTAATACATGATGTTAGCTAATAACAGCATGATTTGTATTATCTTAGAACTGTACATTTCTGATATAGATAACTTGGACACAGTCTCTGATAACAGATCCCTCTAAATTGTAATGTAGACACATACTTTGTTCTGTAAAGCTGCTTTGAAACTATATGTATTGTGAAAAACGCTAATACAAATAAATGTGAATTGAATACGCTGCATGTAAAACAAGTCAAAATATAATTTATATTCCAACATAAAATGTTAGCATCGATTGATTGCCATCTCACGATATTCAGAGCACTCAGCTTAAAAAGTTTCAAATACAAATACTATGACCGAAATACAGTGAAACAGCTAACTTAGCTGACGACATATACAATGTTCATGGTAACATCACAGTCTATATTTTAACATGCACAATGAAACAGTTTTCTGCAAGCTACTGTTAGATTTCTCATAAAAAAAATTAGTGAAATGAAAATGGCTTACCTCAACGTGTTTCCTTGAGGCGGGCATACATGGTGCGAATTCTGACGGTCGGAAGATTGTATGTCCACGCACACTTTATGAGTGATTTTATCTGAAAATCGTAAGGATGCAGTGATATAGGACACACGATTTTACGACCTGCCGAATTCCGAAGAAATTTTCGCGCCAAAAACATGGATTCAGAAGAAGAGATTGCTTTCTTTGTGGCAGCAATAGCTTGAAAAGAAAAGAAAAAGGAGGACATGGCAAAGAGTTTGGTTGAAGAGCAGAGAACAGCATGGACTTTCTGTTCTTCAAAAACAACTTGAGGTGAGTGTATTTCTGTGTACTCACTGATGTGGTCGTGGAAGATATGGGAAAGTAAACAACCATACCCACATAGCAACATTGTGTCGACCCAGATCCGGCCCACATCTGGCACACGTGGAAAGATGATCTGGCCCACATACAGCGTGGAATGACGGCCCTTGGGCGGACCGCTCCTGTTTGCCAGATCTGGGCCACAAGCAGGCCATAGCAATGTCACATGTCAGCCAAGAGCAAAGAAATAAACCAGAACTGGACCTTATCTGAGCCACAAAATCTGTATATATTAAATATGAAGTCATCTCAGCCTTAATAAGCCTGTTAACAAAAAGAATCACTGAAGGAAAGAAGAGAGCAGAAAAAAGAGACGAGCAGAAACACAGTCTAAGATGAAATCAACTGAAGAGAAAAGAAGACATTAAATCTGTGAAGATCTCAGCAGAGGAGGATTAAACAACTTCACAAACAGCATTACCAGCTTCACTTATTACTTACCAGACTGACTTTAAGCGCTTATTGAGAATCAACAGGGGTTAAGATGTTGATGATTGTTTCGTTTGACGTTACCATCATGGTGATCAGCGTTTACTTTAGTTGGGCTCTTGACCCTTGACGTTTGTTAAGCTACTTTATACTTGAAACTGGACATTTTTAGGTTCTTGGAGTGTTGAATTCATTATCAAAATTAAGTTGAAAGAATGTTTGAGGAACATTATACCTTCTAAAACACGTTCCTCTAACGTCAAGAAAACTGGACATTTTTTATTTTTTCTAGAACGAACCCTGAATATTTGGAGAACGTTCTTGTAATAAAACTTCCACTAGCCAAAAAAAAGAAGAGAAAAAAAGAAATAAACTACATTAACTATGTCACAACTTTTATATAATAAAATTTGGATTTCATACATTAATTTCGTTTCGAACCAATTCCTGTCATCCAGCATCTCCTCCCTAAGTAAAGCGCCAAATCGGCAAGTGATTCGACAGCGTTACCCGCTACCGTTGATTTTTGCCAGCTGGACCTTAAATTCCAGCTGGTGTTAAATTCAAACCGTGGTTACTTCAGTTGATGATCTTTGACTGTTTTGTCCATTAAAGGTAAACATTTGGCATCCTGTGTTATCTGTTATATGTAAACACTATTATCTGTGTTTTGTGGGCCACCATTATACTGAAGAGTCTGTGTTTAGGTCGAGGAAGAGAAGACGATGACACATTGAAAATGTGCTGCATTTTGCATTATTTCAAGATCAATTTCAGTGGAGTTGTCAATGCAGTGATTAATTCATACATGTGTGCTATTGCTAATGGTTAGGTTGAGGTTATAAAGTTAAGTTGATATTCAAGTGGTTATATTTTGTTATGGGTTTGTAGTTTAAATTTATAACCAGTAGGATTCCTTATTTGTGGACTCAAATTAAATAAATTGACAGTATTAATACAGTAACATGATACAGTAACAGATAAAATGCAGTATAATTTTACAATAATTTCACACTTTCTTTAGGCAAGGCAAGGCAAGGCAAGGCAAGTTTATTTATATAGCACATTTCATACACAATGGCAATTCAAAGTGCTTTACATAGAAGAAATTAAAATAATAAAAAGAAATAAGAATAATTAAAACAGTTTAGAAAAATAAAAAATAAAATACAGTACAAACAGTCGGACGAACATTGGCACAGTGCTCATTCAGTAAATGCATAGTTAAACAGATGTGTTTTGAGTCTGGATTTGAATGTGACTACAGTAGGAGCACATCTGATCTCCTCTGGAAGCTGGTTCCAGCTGCGGCTGGCATAATAGCTAAAAGCAGACTCGCCATGCTTAGAGTGAACCCTTGGTATTTAGCTGATATGATCCTAATGATCTGAGTGATCTGTTGGGTTTATATTCAGTGAGCATATCTGCAATGTATTGAGGTCCTAGGCCATTGAATGATTTATATACCAGTAATAATACTTTAAAATCAATCCTAAGTTTAACTGGGAGCCAGTGTAAAGACCTGAGGACTGGTGTGATATGTTCATATTTTCTGGTTCTGCTCAGAATCCTGGCGGCAGCGTTCTGTACACTGTAAAAAAAAATATGCCTCTCCAACATAAAAATTTCTAGTGACCCGTTGCACCTAAAATTTTTAGTTGGCCCAATTTAAGTTGCAGAAACCAACTTTTTTGTGTTGTGCTGACTACCCCTGCATGTAGACTGAACTTGAAATAGAATGTTGTGTCAATTAAACATTTTCTGTTGACTAAACATAGCTTGTTGGGCCAACAAGCAGACTCAAATTGAAATAAAATGTTGTATTAATTAAATATTTCATGTTGGCCTAAAAGTCTATTTTTCGTTATTTCAAATAAATTACACACTATGCTCTGATTAAGTACATTTTATGTATTTATTGAAATCCATATGAACTTGCCTGTCATGCTAATAAAATAGCATGGCATATCACTCTTAGTCAATAGCTGTACTGGAAAAACAAATATCTGCTTTACAAAATGAAACTCAGTCAAACATGGTCAAGAGCCCAACAAAAGCAAACACCCATCACCATAATGGTAACTTACAATTTGTGATTTTCTCCTTCAGTGATTCTGCTTGTTAGTGTTGAATTTACCCAATACCAGTGTGTAGTGTCAAAATTGAACACCAAATGTGTTTTTCTTTGAACACTACCGAGTTGTTGCCATATTAACACTACATAAGATGTAAAGTTTAACATAAAATGCAACTCTTGTAGAATTGATCTGTATTGATTTGTAATACTATTGGGAATCAATTTATACATTTCAGGACTGTTAAATTTGACTCAAATTGAGTTTGTATTTATAAGAGGTGCTTTTTGACAAAAGGAATCTTTTCAGAAATAAAAGCAAAGCATTTAACCTATTGATAACATTGAATGCACATCAAAACAATCCAGAAAGTTAAAATGTAACCTTAGTCTGGGATCATAGTTGAATTCTGTTCATTATAAAGTTAAAAATAAAGGCAAAATGCAAACAGTTGTTTTAACAAACTAGTTTTTATTAACGAACAAGTCCCTTTACATCATAGGATAACTTTTAAAATAAATGAAGGCAAAGCCATTTCTGTCATCAGAATTATATGAAAGCTGCTCATCAAATGGTCTATCTAATACTTCAAGTCCTGTACATGTCAGTGAATGTAAGTCCTGTGTCAGTGAAGTTGAGTCAATACCTTCGACTTTGCAACAGTACAGCAACAACATTCAACAGATGAAAAACAGTTGCAGGATATGAGTGGATCAGTTGTGTCCAGTTGCTAACAGTAAAGTTGTGCCTAGTTGTTTCACAGAGCAGGAAAGGCTGTGCAGATCCAACTTTCTCAAAATCCTGGACTGCTGGTTCCCTAGACAACACAAAGCCAGACCAATTACAATTAATACTATTTGTGTTTTATAAATACAGCAAGTTTATGGTGGAAAAAGTTCAATCATCTTAGACTTTCGTGACTCAAACAATAAACTATTTTGGTTAGATTAAGACTTGAATTTACTGATTTCTAAGTAAATTAAAGACTAAATTCATCCAAAAATGTAATTCTGTCATTAATTATTCACCCTTATGTTGTTCCAAACCAGTAAGAGTTTTGCTCATCTTCGGAACACTTAAGATATTTTTTTTTATAAAATCTAAGAAATTTCTGTCCCTTCATCGACAGCCTATTCAACTATCACCTCCAAAGCCACAGAAAGGTATAAAGGAAACCATAAGTAATCCATGTGACTTAGTGGTTTAACCTCAATTTTTTTAGAGAGTGCTTTGTTTGCACGAAAAAAACAAAAAAAACTTATTTTTTTTAAAACTCAACTTTTTTTTTACAAATTATTAATCTTCGATGCACGCTCACTTAACAACGCATGTTGGAAATTAATATTTTATAAATTAAGTGGTAAATGTTTTGTTGCTGCAAACACAGCACTTGTGTAGTTTAATAAAATGTATGTTAAACCACTGGAGTCACATGGAGTACTTTAATGATGTACCTTTACACCTTTCTGGGGCTTGAAAGTGGTATTTGCGTGGACTGTCAATGGAGGGACAGGAAGCTCTCAGATTTCATTAAAAATATCCTCATTTGTGTTGTGAAGATGAAAGAAAGTCTTACATGTTTGGAACGAGATGAGGGTAAGTAATGACATAATTTCCATTTGTAGGTGAACTAACCCTTTAGGAATAAATTTAGACACGCACCTTAAGAAATCTCACTAAAAAATAGTCTGATGGAAGAATCTTGTTCCCTTTCTTGTGGCTTTGTGATGTTGGAGGCAGGTGATGGGCAGAGATTTCCCAGTCAGTTGAGTCTAAAATTAAAAAGCAAGAAAACATCTAGCAGTCAGATCATGAAAACAATTGGTTTGAAAACTAATTTTATTTAAGGAAAAGGAGGGGGGGGGGGGGGGGGGGTACTTTTGTAAAGTAATTTGACTGGACAAATTCAAAATGAGTGGTATGAAACACAAAAAATCTAGTTATACCAAATAGCAACAAAGCTATGATTATTTTTTATGTATGCACATTATCTCATATATTATCTGTAAAATCTGACCCTCACTAGCAAACACAAATAGCAAAATCAATACATTTAAACATGAAAGAATCCAAACATCAACCAAAATTGAATCTGATAAATACATTTTCATAAACATTTAATCTTAAAGAATTACTTAAGTTACACATTCTAAGAAAATTTGTTTTTCAGTTAACGTTAGGTTTCAGTTAAGATAGATGTGCTGGCAAACGAGAGTAAAAGATAGTTTGAGGATGAATACATTATGATATTTGCACATCACAAATATTGTCATAAAACAAAATAACATTGTAAAATACGTATTGTAAATGAGTTAAAACACTTACTCTGTTTTCACCTTTAAAAGCAAACTCCGTGTCTGCACTGCGTCACGAGTCAAAGAAGATGCAGGGCAGTTAAGTTAGTCTGTGAGAAAGGTTTAGGCACGCACATCACATAAATATTGTTATAAAACAATATAATGCCATGAAATACATGTTGTAAATTAGGTTAAAAACTCTTAACTCACTTTCGGTGTTTTCCCTGTTAACGTTTCAAGAAAACCTTCTCGTCGTCAGCTCCGTATTGAGTCAAAGATGTCTCCTTTGAGAAAGGTTTCGGCTCGTTTAAGCACGCAGAGCATTTCAATTCATCTATAAATCAATATGTTGTAAAATACATATTGTAAATTAGATAAAACACTTACTTTCGTCGTTTCTCTGTTTAAAAGCAACCTCATCCTGGTCTGGTCTGCTCAGCATCGCGCATCAACAAAAATGCCTCTCTGAGAACGGTTTAGCCGTTCACAGCACATAAATATTGTAATAAAACAATATAGTGTAATAAAATGCATATATAAATGCGATAAAACACTTAATATCTGCGTTTTCCCTCCTCGTATGCCTTGCTTCGCGAATCAAAGAAAATGGCGTCTGTGAAAAAAGTTTCAGGTCGTTTAGTCGCGCCCAGCGCGTAAATGTCCCGGATGTAACTAATAACACTCTCTCAGTGTAAATTTAGTAACTCTACATATTTACACCAGCCAGAGGGTGCGGTTTACACTAGCAGTGTTAATCCCTTGAAATTCAACACCAGAAAATTAACTCTTTACTCTAAGAGTCCTTAACACCAGAGATTTTGCTGTGTGGTAGAACTTCTTTGCGCATGCTCAGACGATTGACGCTGTTCCCTCTTGCTCGGCCAACATAATATTTTTTGTGCAACGTTAAACATTCTGTGAACACAATTATTTATTTTCTCTTGATGAATATTTTGTAGTTCAGTCATGGAAATCATGCAATCATTGGCCAAACATATTTTTTGTTTTTGTCACAACCATTATGTTGAGCCAACATGTATTTCCTCATTTGTACAACTTTTTGCATCAATCATTTTTTACAGTGTATGAGCTGCAACTGTCTTATGGTCTTTTTGGGAAGGCCAGTGAGGAGTCCATTACAATAATCCACCCTGCTGGTGATGAAAGCATGCACAAGTTTCTCTAAGTCTTGTCTGGAAACAAAGCATCTAATTCTTGCAATATTTTTCAGATGATAGTATGCTGATTTAGTTATTGCTTTGACATGACTACTGAAACTAAGCTCTGACTCTAGTGTCACACCAAGATTCCTGACTTGATTTTTGGTTGTTTGACCCCTAGAGTGAAGGTATGCGTTCACCTTGAGAACTTCATCTTTGTTTCCAAACGCAATGACTTCAGTTTTGTCTTTGTTTAACTGAAGAAAGTGTGGAACTTTAGAAGTGTGGAATTCCATAAAATGCATTCATTTACACCAAATGTGATTTTTTTCCAGTTATTTAACTGATTGTGTTACGGAAAAGTTATTTTTACCTTAAAATAAAGGCAATTATGTTTTTTATGTGCAAAAATATAATTTTAACGTGAGATGTCCATAACATGTATATACATGAATATAATTGAGTGATGATTGAGAATATTCTAAATAAACATTATGTATATATATATATATATATATATATACAGTGCAATGCAATAATGAGTACACCCTCTTTGAAAAGTAACATTTCACACAATATGACAAGGAACACAAAGATATATTTCCAAAATGTTCCCAGACTAAGTTAAACACAGGTTCTGTTGTGCCTTTGAACTCAAAACAAAGGCTAATAATATAACTTAAATTATTTTTATTTCAGTTTTAGTGAAAGTGGGGTGGTGCAGAAATGAGTACACCCCACTGAAGGGCTCTGAGTAAAGCAACGTTTTAGGCTACCAATGTGGACCTGAACAAACAATTAACCACAGGTGAGTCTAATTAGTAAGTACACAGGTGTTAATTAGGCAGTTGCCTACAAAAGGCTGTTACCTAAAGCAAACCACCCTTTCCCATTTCCTGCTGTCAGCAATGGCACCTCATGGCAAGGAAATGTCTCTGGATCTGAGAAAGCGGATTATTGCTTTACACAAGAGAGGTGAGGGCTACAAGAAGATCAGTAAAGCCTTACTTATCAGTAAGAACACGGTTGCAAAAGTGATCCAAAAATTCAAGACAGATGGAACTGCAGCCAAAGTACAGAGACGTACAGGCCGGCCAAGAAAATTAACACCCAGGCAGGAGCGGCAGGTTGAGCATCATTCTCCATCCAACATCCAGGCTCTGAAAGATGTCATCCTTGAAGAATGGAAAAAGATTGATGTAGCCAAATGTTGTCAACTTGTGCACTCCATGCCAAGGAGACTTGGGGCTGTCATTGCAAATAATGGAGGCCATACAAAGTACTAAATGTACTGGGGTGTACTCACTTTTGTTCCACCCCACTTTCACTAAAACTGAAATAAAAATAATTTAAGTTATATTATTAGCCTTTGTTTTAAGTTCAAAGGCACAACAGAACCTGTGTTTAACTTAGTCTGGGAACATTTTGGAAATATATCTTTGTGTTCCTTGTCATATTGTGTGAAATGTTACTTTTCAAAGAGGATGTACTCATTATTGCATTGCACTGTATATATGTATGTATATATATATATATATATATATATATATATATATATATATATATATATATATATGTATGTGTATATATACACACTAATATATTACGGTGGCCGAGAGAGCTCAACGCGCTGCAACTAAAGAAAACACATGCAAATTAAGAAAACATCTTCATCAGTTTCACAACACACATGTGCTCCAAATACTCACAACATAACCGAATACAGAAATGTGCTGCAAATAACATAGACGGAAATGTTTCCAGGGGAACCAACGAAGTGACGAACCCGGCTGATGTTCCTTCATCCATGTGGAGATGTCCGCCAGACAGCTTGAGATCCGTGCAGCTACTGTGGGATCATCTGGTTGAAATGAGAGGAAGAGCTGTGTGTCATCAGCATAGCAATGGTAAGAGAAACCATGTGCCTGTATGATGTGTCCCAGTGATGTGGTGTAGATGGAGAAGAGGAGGGGTCCAAGAACTGAACCCTGAGGAACCCCTGTGGTCAGTTGATGTGCTTTGGATACCTCACCTCTCCATGCGACCTTGAAGGACCTACCTGTGAGATAGGACTCAAACCAGTGGAGGGAAGTTCCTGTGATGCCCAGTGATGAGAGGGTGGACATAAGGATCTGATGATTCACAGTGTCGAAGGAAGCAGACAGATCCAGGAGAATGAGAACTGAAGATTTGGAAGCAGCTTTTGCGGTCTGTAGGGCTTCAGTGACCGACAGTAAAGCAGTCTCAGTTGAATGCCCTTTCTTGAAGCCAGATTGGTTGACATCCAGCTGGCTGCTCTGAGACAGGAAAATGATACTTGGTTGAAAGCAACTCGTTCAAGTGTTTTCGCTATGAATGGTAAGTGAGAGACAGGTCTGTAACTCTCTTCAAGTGACGTGTTTAATGTGGTGGCACAAATGCTCTGGTCAAACACATGAAATTGAAAATTAGTAACATTATGTGAAAAGAACACCATGGCTCTTTCGTGATGAAATAAAACTTAATTTTTTAATTAAAATTAAATGAAATTAAATGAAAATATCCAACAATGGAACAAATACAATCATCACTGAGCCACTTTTAACACTTAAAACATGTTTATAAGTGTTATGAAATCCAGGAACTCATAGATACTATCTTGAGGCTTTTTTAATATGGTAATAATCATTATAAGCAATATAATCATTGTTCTATTCTGTCAAACAACTTCATTTACATAGTTTGGTTCAATCCATCTCTAAAGGCGGGCATACACTGTGCGATGTCTGTGTGAATTCAGCAAGGTTACCTACTCACACTGAACGAGTAGATCGCATGCGATGTAAAGCCAAAGCTCAGGATTTATGTGCTCACACTACGGTCTGAACGTTGAGCTGCGACTTCACTGCTCACACTATACGTGTGAAATATGTGCGATAAACCCCCGTGCCAGGTAGCGCCAATAGACGATATCATGTATCCAGAGATAGTCAAAAGAAGCATCAGCTATCAATATCAAAATGATTTAGCATTTCCAATTTATGTATTAAATTATTATTATTATTATTATTGTATAATAATTATTATTATTATTAGGTAAGGCCTAGGCTACTTTTATTATTAAACTGATAGGCTATTATAATTAATTTGCCATGCAATAATTTCATCACCGCATAACCAACTGTTGTGAGGATAATAAAATATTACATAGAAGCTTACTCCTCCTCATTGAAAATTGTCTAAAACATTTAGGTCGATTACAATGAATTATAGGTATATAATTAATTATTAACAGTCTATAATATGTCCGAACACTGCAATAATTAGTCATCAATGAAAATTAAAAACAGCTATATTTCAAAAACACAGTTTAGCAAATTAATAAAAGAGGCACGGTGTAGATACATGGCAGGTGGCTTGGAAGACGTGGGTAATGTTTAATCCAACAATAATTTGTAGCTAGTTTGAACTACAGAACTTAAAGATCTCCCTCTTTTCTTTTTTCTTTTTTTCTTGCTGCAGATGAAATGGTTAAACTTCTGTTTTCACACAGGCACAGTGAGGGAAAAAACACTCAGTTTAGGGCAATCGGTTCGTAGCTCTGCTTCAACTGTGCGATATAGTCACGAGGAGCGACCAAAATGTCTGACATGCCAGAAACTCATCCGACCATCTGATTGCCGGTTGGGAGATGTTAATCGGTTAGGTTAATACACTGCACGAGCACTGAACAACAAACGACTCACGACAAAGCTGAAAATCGGGCCGACCCAAAAAAAGTCGCACGAGTCAGAATTCGGCTCAAAATCGGACGAAAATCGCAGTGTATGCCCGCCTTAACTCTCTCAAACCACATGAAAGCGCAATGTGACACTGCCTCCTACTGGCTGAATCTACAGTTTCAGGATGAGCTCAATGAGTCCTTTATCCAGATTTACTGACAAAAAGACACTATGATGATTCAGGAGCAGTTTGTTCTTTAGCGTGTTTCTTCTGGTGGGTCTGAAAACCCCCTAAATATGTGAATCTCTCGTCGCAGATGGAGCAGCGGTAAGGTTTCTCTCCTGTATGAACTCGCTCATGAGTCTTCAGGACGTCTGATCGAGCAAACGTCTTGTCACACTGAGAACACTTGAACGGTCTTTCTCCTGTATGTATTCTCTGATGCATAGCTAATTGAGTGTGTTGTTTGAAACTCTTCCCACAATCGCTACAGTGATACGGTCTTTCTCCAGTGTGAACTCTCAGATGAACTCCAAAATGAGCCAGACTAAAGAAGCTCTTCCCGCAGTAGGAGCACAGGTACGGTTTCTCTCCGGTGTGAGTCCTCTCATGGCAAATCAAATTAGATTTTTGACGGAATCTTTTATCACAGTGTGAACACTGATATGGTTTCTCCTCAGAATGTACTTTCTGGTGTGACTTTAGATAACTTGAGTTTGTGAAGGTTTTCTCACATTCCCTGCACTGGTAAGGCCTCTCTTTGGTGTGAATGCGCACATGCTTCTTCAAATGGGATCCATACATGAATCTTCTATCGCAGTGAGGGCACTTGTACGGTCTTTCACCCGTGTGGATTCGCTTATGAACATTAAGATTCCCTTTGGTGAGGAAAGACTTGTTGCACTCACTGCAGTGGAAAGTCTTTTCGCCTTTGTGGATTCTCTTATGACTTGAAAGAACTTGTTTGTTGCTGAAATACTTGTTGCACTCACTACAGTGGAAAGACTTTTCGCTGTGTGTCTTTATATGAGCTCTCATACTAGATGGAGTGGTGAAAAAATCCTTCCCGCACTGTTCGCAGTGAAACTCCTTCTTCACGCTGTGCTCTTTTGAATGAAGTCTCTTCTCTTCTAAGGTAGGAAAGCTGATGTTGCATCTCTTACAGGAGAAGCTTTTCTGTTCTGTGTGTTTTCTCTCATGTCTCACTAAATGTCCCTGTGAGCTCAATGTTTTCCCACAGGTGACGCAGGAGAAACTCTTGACCTTCAGCTGCTCTTTTGATGTCGTGGTTGTTTCTTCATCAGTAGATGAACCTCCATTCACATCTGAAAAGAAAAAAAAAGTATTACAATGTCTAACTTTAAATGAACACAAATAGATTTAATGAATCATGCACTTACCATCATTAAATTCTATAATATCTGCCTATATTTTTCTATAACTTCGAGAGCTTAAAAATTAATCAAGATAAATGTGAAATTGTGATACAGCTCATGATACAGTGTTTTCAACACATCGGTTCACAGTAACTAATGTCTGCACCTGCTGATTTAGGAACACAACTACATTTTTACACACATTCTGACTATGATTTGCCATAACAAAAGATAATAAATGGAAGATACATACCTGAAGGAATAAAATCATCATTGTCATCATTTTGATTATCCTCATCCTCATTTTCTTCATCCTCAACATCATTTCCTTCATCATCCTCATTCTGAACATCATCTTCATCCTCCTCCTCCTCCTCCTCCTCCTCATCATGGCTCTGTTGTTGTTCCTCTGCTGTGGTTTCTTCTCCTTGTCTCTCTATCAGGTTCCTGCAGTCCTCCAGTTTGACGGAGCACATCTTCATCTGCTGTTCTCCAACGTTACAATCAGAGGTTTGATCAGCGTATCCATGATCCTGAGCGTCAGTATAACACAGTAAAGTGAGACTGAGCTCTGAGTCCTGTGTGTCTCTGGATCTCCAGACTGAATCCTGAGCTTCTGTCCCATCAGTCACACACACTGAAACCTTCTCCAGATCCTGACAAACACATCATAGATCAACACAGATAAACAACAACCTGTTGATATTAGCCTCATTACTCAGCAGTTAACTTTAGTGGTTATATTGGTTATTTGTTTGCATATTTTGCTCAAACCTCTCTGTTGGGTTTGTCTCCTCTTTCTCTCAGCTTTGCCTCCAGTGACGCCACCTCTTTCTTCAGCTGACAGATTTCAGTGATGAAATCCTCAATATCCAGCATGGACAGATCAGTTCCTACTGATTTACAGCAGATCACATCCATCTGCGCTCTCATGGTCAACATCTGAAGACAAACACATCATCATTATTATAAGATGCATTTATCCACATTTATATCAATCTAAGTTGTAATGTGGACTCATGCATTATCTGTAAAGCTGCTTTGAAACGATGTGTATTGTGATTGTGAAAACCGCTATACAAGTAAATGTGAATTCAATTATAATGAACTTACACTGATTTAAACACAAAATGACTAATGATTATGAAGGAGAACAGAACTACACAGAGTAAGAACATGATTGCAATTTCTGAGAATATTAATACACAGGTAGATATTAATTACAGATATAAAATAAACAATGTTTAAATTCACTATTGTAAATATATCATTACAACACATTACAAATATCTAAAACTTAAATTTAGCTGCTGGATTTCAGAAATTTAACATGATAATGTGATACTTGTAACGTTACTCGTTTCTAAGCATCATTTAAGTGTCCAACATTGAAAATTGATTGAGAATCAAAATTAGAAAATTAAACAACGTGTTAACTTTGGTTTTATTACAAATATCACAGTTAAAACACAGCTGCTGTTGTAAGCAACGGTAATGTGTGTTTATAACTACAATTATACTATTATTTATTGTTACAAATACCCAGGCTAAACTATGGTTACTGTGGTAAAATCATGGCTAATTCGTTTTGTTTTGTTTTGAATGATAAATACGAAAACATAGTTAATTTAAAGCACATTAAAACACTACAGACAGAAAATCAACAATCACACAAACAGTTAAGAACAACATACCTCAGTCTCAGCGCGCCAGGCTTCCTCTTCTTCAGTGGTTTTACCGGCGGACTGAAGATCGTCACAGCGACTCCTACAGGTTTCAAAAACACCTGCTGGTCAGTAGATATCGTGTCTACAGCAAACTTTCTCCGTCTTTTTCTATATCAAAAACAAGCTTGAATTCATGTGGTGCAGCTACGAACGTGAATCATGTTTATGTTTTCTCTATGGTTAAAGTTAAATTGTTCAATTGATGACCACGATGTAAGTAATTTATTTTTGTAGTTGATTTGTCATGTTCACGGCAACTTGATTTCCTAACGTTTCAGTATCGTGTATTATTGTATTTGTGTGTCTGAATCAACTCAGCTCTCTAAACATGAACTGTGGTAAATAACGGTCCTTTCTTGCCCTGATGTGGTACTGCCATGTTTTTTTAGTATTAGCCTGTATACTGCTAAAAGAAGCTGTAGCTGAGATTTCTGTTTACACGAGAATAATATGCCAAATAAATAAAACTAGGCTATATCAGACACTGATCAGCAAAAAAATAAAAAATCCATCCAGAGGATTAATTTCTTTGCAGCAAATATCTTACCTGACATGGTGACACAAATGCTCTGGGAAAACACATGAAATTGAAAATTAATAACATTGTGTGAAAGGAAAACCATGTCTCTTTCTTGATTAAATAATATTTAAAATCCCAATGAAAACCGTCCAACAATGAAAAAAAATGGTGCAATTGCCTTACAATCATCCTTGATAAACTTTCAACACATAACACATGTTTATCAGCGTTATGAAATCCAGGAACTCATAGATACTATTTTGAGGCTTTTTAATAGGTCAAGTTCAATCAATCTATCAAGTTTAAGATACAATCATTGTTCTATTCTGTCCAACACAACTTTCATTTACAGTGTTTGGTTCAATCCATCTCTACTCTCTCAATCCACAAGCTCAGTGTGACACTGCCTCCTACTGGCAGAAAGAGCTCAATGTACAGTTTCAGGATGAGCTCAATGAGTCCTTTATCCAGATTTATTGATGAAAAGACATTATGGGGCGGTTTCCTGGGGAGAGATTAAACCTTGTCTTCAGATTAACAGAAATCTGATTCATCTGTCATGGTTTTAAATAGTCCTAGACTTAGTCTTGTCCAGAGTTTAAGATCCCAAGTAATACCATTGTTGAGATTCATACGCTGATTGTTGATAACTGTGTGTGTCACTGTAGGTACAATTTTTGTGCTTATGTTTGTTTGAAATATTTTAACTGATTGTTATAATATTGCTGGATCTTATACGGCAGAAACACAGGATTTGTGATTTGAATATATTAATGGTACAACAACATACATTCCATTATATTCAAAAGGCATCAGTGAATCAGTCTACTTCATGATGATTATAAATCCATCAACAGGTAACCATCATCACCTGATCTCATTTCACTTTAGCTTTCTTTGCTAATGCAAATGTGTTTGACAAACACACTGTCACAGCGGCCAAAAAAAGACAAAAGATATAATAAGAGTTAAGAGCCCAACTAATGGAAACACTAATCACTGTTATGGTGTACAGTTATTTAATATACACAGATTTTGTGGCTCAGATAAGGTCCAGTTCTGGTTTATTTCTTTGCTCTTGGCTGACATGTGGCATTGCTATGACCTGCTTGTGGCCCAGATCTGGCAAACAGGAGCGGTCCGCCCAAGGGCCATCATTCCTCTCTGCATGTGGGCCAGATGTGGATCAATAATAATAATAATAATAATAATAAACTTTATTTTATATAGCGGCTTTAAAAGTTGCATCTCAAAGCGCTTTACAAAGACGTACAGAAAAGATACATCAAGATAAAAAGAAAAATCCCGTTTTTGAATACTCTTTGTTTAGTTCATTGTGCATGCACCTAATTATTATTTTGGATTAGCCTAAGCAACTAACGTTAGACCTATCTTTACTGCTCCACTACCAACAATTTTTCATGGCTACTGTTCTCATCAATGACAACGCATATATTCACGGCGAAGTATAGCTTGCAGTCTTTAAATACAACTTATATGAAAAACATTAAGATATAGGGATGTATAATCACTGTAAAACAAATCTTACCTTGACGTTGTCTTGCCGAGATACACCGGTCTCTCCAGGTTGGGTTGTAGACTCATGGCTTCAGAATGACGCCGGTTCAACGAATAACGTGATTGGCCAAATCAATTCAACAAGGTAACAACACAAGCTTTGATTGGATCTCACTCCGGCCAACGTTTGTGATCAGCTAGCGAAATTAAATCTATTTTTATACTTTAATGTGCAACAATTGCCGTTGGAAACAATCTGTAATCTTTTTGTGAATTATTCATACAGGCAAATTTAAAAAATGAGCCAGACAGCTGCTGGGTAACTATCAACTACGAGATAGACGGACTCGGCCCACCGTCTATCAGGGAGATGTTACGGGTGACTGTAGATGATTTCTACAAGTTACTGTCCCTGGTTGAGCCTTTCATTACCAAAACAAACACAGTCATGAGGAGGAGCATCAGTGCCAATGACAGACTGTCAGTGACACTGAGGTTTCTGGCCACAGGTAAGTTTGTAACATGTATATATATATAGGGTGATATCAGGTAAAATGGGCCATTTAAGGTTTGACACACACACACACACTCACCAGACGCATCAGTGGAAAGGTGACTGGCAGTGAACATGCGTCAGGGCGGAAGCCCTATCTTCCAGAGGAGGCGGAAAGGGAGCTTGCTGCCACCCTCAAGAACTTGGCGCAGAGGGGGTTTCCTTTCACAAAACGTGATGTCCAGCAAGTGGCCTTTGATTTTGCAGCCAAGAACAACATATCTGGTTTCTCCAAGACAGCAGGGAGGGCCAGATATTACTGGTTTCAGAACTTTCTAAAGCGCAACCCAGAGCTTGGCATGTGCAAGCCAGAGGTCCTGTCTGCAGCACGGGCTGCTGGACTCAACAAAGAGGTGGTTAGCCAGTGGTTTAACCAGTATGAGAGCCTTTTGGTCGAGCTGGGTATTGAGGGCACACCGTCACATATATGGAACTGTGACGAGTCTGGGCTTCAGGACCAGTTCAGTTCGACAAAGGTCGTTGGACAGGTTGGCCAGCCATGTGTGGAGGTGTGTGCCGGAGAGAAGAGGGAGACAACGACTTGTCTGGCAGCGTTCAATGCAGAAGGCACATACAGTCGAACGATGATTATTTTTAAGGGGAAGCGTGTTCGTTCTGAGTGGCTACAGGGATGCCCGGAGAACACCAGCGTAAGGTGTTCAGACAATGGCTGGATTACCTCTGACCTCTTTCTGGAGTGGGGTCAAATGTTCATTCAGTCCCTCCCCAGGGATGACCCCAGGCCCCACCTTCTCCTCCTTGATGGCCACAGTAGCCACGTCTATAACCTGGAGTTTAATGTGCACATCATGTGCTACCCTGCCCACACAACCCATGCGCTGCAACCGGCAGACAAGGCCCTCTTCAAGAGTCTAAAACACCACTGGGACCAGGAAGGGAGGAAGTGGACGAGGATGATGGCTGGGCAGAAGCTGTCAAGGATGGAGTTCTTTGCGGTGTTCAGCAGGGCTTGGGCAAAGGCTGCCACTATTGAAAATGCCCAGGCAGAGTTCCGGGGGACAGGGATGTTCCCTCTCAATAAAGATATTCTCCCTGAGACTGCTTTTGCCCCCAGCAAGACCACCGAAAGAGTGCTACCATCCACTCTACCAACCCCGCCCCACAAGGCCGCAGTCTCTCCCAACCCCGCCCACAAGACTGCAGTGTCTCTTACCCCCGCCCACAAGACCAGAGTCTCTCCCTCCCCCGCCCACTGGACCATGGTCGCCCCTGCTGACCTTGACCCACTCTGCCTGCCAGCCGTCAGCCCTGCTCTCTGGACATCAGCCCTCCCACCCGCCAGCCAGACCTCAGTCGCCTGCCGATCCGCCAGCCAGACCTCAGTCCTCTGTTTCCCTGACACCCCTGCTACCTGTGGAACCACTGTACTTTTTCCCAGAAGATGAGAAGGTGGTGTTTCAAGAGGTTGTGTTGGAGGATGTACCGGAAGAAGATAATGACCTCTTCAATCAGTTCACACCACAGAAAGAAACCCACTCCCAGGATGAGGGACCTTCCACCTCCACAGTAAGTGATATTTTATACTACTTTCAAACTTAGGCTACATGACATGTTACACATGCATGCTCACGCAAACATAAGCATGCACATTCATGCACGCACACACACACAAACACACACACATACACACACACACACATACACACAATTTAGTCCCTAATCATATAAAATGTACACCAAATAATTATTCTATTTCTTACAATAACATAGGCTCTTTTTGTTATTTTCTTTCTGTTCAGTCTGTGAGATCAGTCACATTCACTGACTTGATTTCAGTGCCACAAAGGGAGAGGGCCATCAGAAAGAGAGTGAAGACACCATTATATAACCTCACAAGTGAACAACACATTGAATATATTAAAACAAAAAAGTAATCCAGCAAGCAACCAGCCAAGCAAGCCAGCAAGTACCCGGGCAGCAAGCAACCAAAAGGGAAAAAAAAGCAGGGCAAGAGAAGCAAATCACCTTGCAAAGCCTGCAACACCCACTATGGTGACCCAAATGACCCTAAGGCTACTGAGGAATGGGTAAAATGTGATCTATGTTCTGCCTGGTTTCATGAGAGCTTTGGTGAAGAGAATGGTATCTGTGATGACGATGGTTTCATTTGCAAAGACTGTGTTTGAAAAATGTTTTCATCACACACACACAAATCAGTTATCAATTTTGAATGTGAATCTTTGTAATTTGCACATTTCGTTCTAAATGTGTTGTTCACACACACACACACACACACACACCACTGACATCAGTTCACTGATCTATGCTGTTCCAAAATGGACTTTTTTAATTGCACATTTGAATATGTGGGTTTGCACCCAAAATGTTTTTTTTTAATGGCACATATGAATATGTTTGTTTAATGCAGTTTAAATGTTATGTGGCTGTATAAGCAGTTGTGTTTTAAAATTAAAATTGATGATAAATTACTATTTCCCTTTGCAGTTTGACTGGCCCATTGTACCTGAAACAGCTGGCCCATTTTACCTGAAACTGCTCATGCAAAAAAAGTTGGCACAACTGATGTTTCAAGAACTGTAGGGCCTAAATAATTATATTTTATTACATAATTTCAACACAAAATTATCAAAAACAGTCATTATTAATCATAAAAACACATGGAATAGGCATATATGGTATTTTATTATTGTCCCAAACGATTTACCAAAAAGTGGCCCAATTTAACTGTTATCACCCTATATATATATACACACACACATATAGCTGGATAGATAGATAATACAATCTTAATTATTATTTTATTTTTTATACAAAAATTATAATTTTTTTAAATAATTTTCTTTATCAGTATGTGTATGAAATGTGCTGTACAAATGAATTACCTTTGCTTTGCCCCATATAAAAATAAATGTTCTTTACTCTTGTTTATTTATTGTAGGAGAGTCCTTTAAGTCACTTGGCTTTCAGTTTCGGATGGGAAGCACGACCGTTGGTAGAATTGTAGAAGAAACATGCGACGCTCTACACCGCACTATGAAGAAGGATTATTTGAAGGTTCGCAATTGTATGCAAAAAAAAAAAAAAAAAATTAATATTTGTATCAGAAATCTTGACTTAAGTATTGTCAGATTATTTTCACTATGAAATGACACTATTACACTTATTTTAAGGGTAACACTTTACATTAAAGTTTCATTTGTTATCAGTAGTTAAACTTCTAAAACATTTAATTTTAGTTCATTTTAGTTTCAACATTTACTAAGACATTACAATCCAATGTTGTATTGGTTAACATTAATGCACAGATCAAATACAAAAAAAAACTATTTAGTTTAACTAACGTTAATAAACGCTGTAAAAAAAAATTATTGTTCACTGTTAGTTCATGTTAGCTAATGTTAACAATACATTAAAGCATCGTCATTTACATTGATGTTACATTTAGCGGGATGTGCTTCTGGGATCATACTGATTATGCAATTTTAAACTAGCATCTCAAACTAGCTGTGTGTTTAGTAATCCGATAATGTCATGTTTATAGACACCAACTTCTGAAGACGAGTGGAGGAAAATTGATGAAGAGTTTGACATGAAGTGGCAATTCCCTCATTGCCTTGGCGCAATAGATGGAAAACATATCTTTATTCTGCCCCCAGCCAACAGCGGCAGCACATTCTACAACTACAAGTCCAGGTTTTCCATCCTGTTGATGGCTGTAGTGGATGCAAACTACAAATTTATTTACACAAATGTGGGAGTTCAAGGCAGAGTTTCAGATGCAGGTTTGTTTGCGCAGTCTGATTTGCGAGCTGCCTTAGACGAAAGAAAATTAAACCTTCCTCCGGCTGAGGCTCTACCCAACACCAATATCATCATGCCATATGCTTTTCTGGGAGATGAAGCTTACCCTCTGAGGAATGACGTGCTGAAGCCATACCCACACAGACGACTACAGCCCGAACAATGCATTTTCAATTATAGACTATCACGTGCAAGACGTGTTGTGGAAAATGCTTTCGGAATTCT
Source organism: Rutilus rutilus (assembly GCF_951802725.1). Lineage (NCBI taxonomy): Eukaryota > Metazoa > Chordata > Actinopteri > Cypriniformes > Leuciscidae > Rutilus > Rutilus rutilus. The sequence continues at coordinate 48,101,488 of NC_140211.1, read as the reverse complement.
TGCAAACCGACTCAGGGTGTTCCGCACAACCATCTGCCTTGATCTCCTGACAAAGCAGTGACAATCACTTTGGCAGCACTGTGCCTTCACAATTTCTTGTGCAACAAGCAATCAGATGCCTACCTTCCACAAGAGAGAACCCTGCAGCCTGTGAGATTGGAATGAGGAAAAAACCCAACAATAGCTGCCAAAGAGCAACGTGACTGTCTTAAAGTTTACTTTGTCTCCCCAGCTGGCTGTGTACCATGGCAAGACCAGTATGTCTAATGGATAAACTGAAAACACTTCACCGCCAATATTTTTTTTTTTTTTTTGTTAGCAACATGTTCTATAAAACATTAAACATTTTAAAAAACATTAAACGTCAAACGTTTTGAACAAGTAAAAAAAAGTTCACATTCAAATAATTCAAATTCAAACCCAGACAAAACTTTGTGGCAAATAAAATGAAATTCTGTGTTTCTTTACAGAAAAACTTTGTTGTTTTGGTAATAATACTTTTTCTGTATGTTTCTGTTTTTTTCTCAAAGTATGTTTATTGCTTATTCCAGTAGTAAAACTATATAATCACACAACATACAAAATATGTAAAGTGCTCACAGCTCTTTTGAACAACCCTTGCAAAAATAATAATAATTAAAGCTCTTGAAGCTGATTGCACCCTGTGTCATCTAGCTGATGCATTAAAGTGTAATTCGGCTGGGACAGTAAAGGCCGTGGGGGTGGTTTTGGTGTGGGTGGTGGAATGTATGTTGGATGGGGAGATTAGTAACTTCCAGACATAGGGAAGCCTGAATGAGTATGCATTGGATGCACTGAAATTTCACTTTCTTGTGCATCATAAATCTGCAACATTG